>NC_062213.1:194868762-195468762 GCF_902686445.1 Sciurus carolinensis | reverse complement strand
CTCTATTTCTGTAAGGTACATCATTGGGATTTTAATAGGAATTGCATTGAATTTGTATAGCACTTTTGGTAGTATTGCCATTTTGACAATATTAATTCTTCCTATCCAAGAACATGGGAGAGCTTTCCATCTTCTAAGGTTTTCTTTAATTTCTTTTTTTAGTGTTCTGTAGTTCTCATTGTAGAGGTCTTTCACCTCTTTTGTGAGATTGATTCCTAAGTATTTTATTTTTTTCGAGGCTATTGTGAATGGGGTAGTTTTCCTAATTATTCTTTCCAAAGATTCATCACTTATGTATAAAAATGCGTTAGATTTATGTGAATTGATCTTATATCCCACTACTTTACTGAATTCACTTATGAGTTCTAAAAGTTTTCTGGTGGAATTTTCTGGTTCCTCTAAGTATATAATCATATCATCAGCAAATAGGGATAGTTTGAGTTCTTCTTTTCATATTCGTATCCCTTTAATTTCTTTGGTCTGTCTAATTGCTCTGGCTAGAGTTTCAAGGACAATATTGAAAAGAAGTGGTGAAAGAGGGCATCCCTGCCTTGTTCCAGTTTTTAGGGGGAATGCTTTCAGTTTTTCACCATTTAGAATGATATTAGCCCTGGGCTTAGCATAGATGACCTTTACAATGTTAAGGAATATTCCCACTATCCCTATTTTTTCTAGTGTTTTGAGCATGAAGGGGTGCTGTATTTTATCAAATGCTTTTTCTGCATCTATTGAAATAATCATGTGATTCTTGACTTTAAGTCTATTGATATGGTGAATTACATTGATTGATTTCCTGATGTTGAACCAACCTTGCATCCCTGGGATGAAACCCACTTGATCATGGTGCACTAGCTTTTTAATATGTTTTTGTATGCAATTTGCTAAAATTTTGTTGAGAATTTTTGTGTCAATGTTCATTAAGGATATTGGTCTGAAATTTTCTTTCCTCGATGTGTCTCTGTCTGGTTTAGGTATCAGGGTAATATTGGCTTCATAGAATGAGTTTGGGAGGGTTCCTTCCTCTTCTATTTCATGGAATACTTTGAGAAGTATTGGAATGAGCTCTTCTTTAAAGGTTTTGTTGAACTCGACTGAGAACCCATCTGGTCCTGGACTTTTCTTTGTTGGTAGGCTTTTGATGACTTCTTCTATTTCATTACTTGAAATTGGTCTATTTAAATTGTGTATGTCCTCCTCGTTCAGTTTAGGCAATTCATATGTCTCTAGAAACCTGTTGATGTCTTCGAGATTTTCTATTTTGTTGGAGTATAGATTTTCAAAATAGCTTCTAATTATGTTTTGTATTTCAATCGTATCTGTTGTGATATTTCCTTGTTCATTCCAAATTTTAGTGATTTGGGTTTTCTCTCGTCTTCTCTTTGTTAGTGTGGCTAAAGGTTTATCAATTTTGTTTATTTTTTCGAAGAACCAAGTATTTATTTTGTCAATTTTTTGTATTGTTTCTTTTGTTTCAGTTTCATTGATTTCAGCTCTAACTTTAACAATCTCCTGTCTTCTACTACTTTTGGTGTTGGTCTGTTCTTCTTTTTCTAGGGCTTTGAGCTGTAGTGTTAGGTCGTTTATTTGTTGAGTTTTACTTCTTTTATTGAATGTGCTCCATGAAATAAATCTTCCTCTAAGTACTACTTTCATAGTGTCCCAAGAGATTTTGATATGATGTTTCTTTGTTCTCATTTACCTCTAAGAATTTTTTAATTTCCTTCCTAATATCTTCTGTTATCCATTCATCATATAATAGCATATTGTTTAATCTCCAGGTGTTGGAGTAGTTTCTGTTTTTTACTCTTTCATTTATTTCTAATTTCAATCCATTATGATCTGATAGAATACAAGGTAGTGTCTCTATCTTCTGGTATTTGCTAACATTAGCTTTGTGGCATAACATATGGTCTATTTTTAGAGAAGGATCCATGTGCTGCTGAGAAGAAAGTGTATGGTAGGATGGTATATTCTATAAATGTCCATTAAGTCTAAATTATTGATTGTGTTATTGAGATCTATGGTTTCTTTGTTCAATTTTTGTTTGGAAGACCTGTCCAGTGGTGAGAGAGGCGTGTTAAAATCACCTAGTATTATTGTGTTATGGTCTGTTTGCTTTCTGAAATTGAGAAGGATTTGTTTGACATACATGGATGAGCCACTGTTTGGGGCATAGATGTTTATGATTGTTATGTCTTGCTGATTTATGCTTCCCTTAAGTAGTATGAAATGTCCTTCTTTATCCCTTCTGACTAACTTTGGCTTGAAGTTCACATTATCTGAAATGAGGATGGATACTCCAGCTTTTTTGCTGAGTCCATGTGCATGGTATGTTTTTCCCCATCCTTTCACCTTTAGTCTATGGGTATCTCTTTCTATGAGGTGAGTCTTTTGCAGGCAACATACTGTTGAATCTTTCTTTTTAATCCAATCTGCCAGTCTGTATCTTTTGATTGATGAATTCAGGCCATTAACATTCAGGGTTATTATTGAGATATGATTTGTATTCCTGGTCATTTGGTTCATTTTTTAAATTTTATTTATTTATTTATTTTTTTGACACGACTTGGTTCCTCCTTTATTTGACAATTCCTTTAGTATAATTCCTCCCTTTGCTGATTTGCTTCTTTGTTTTTCATCTCTTCCTCATGGAATATTTTGCTGAGAATGTTCTGAAATGCTGGCTTTCTTTTTGTAAATTCTTTTAGCTTTTGTTTATCATGGAAGGATTTTATTTCATCGTCAAATTTGAAGGTAAGTTTTGCTGGGTATAAGATTCTTGGTTGGCATCCATTTTCTTTCAGGGCTTGAAAAATGTTGTTCCAGGCCCTTCTAGTTTTTAGGGTCTGGATTGAAAAATCTGATATCCATATTGGTTTTCCCCTCAATGTAATTTGGTTCTTTTCTCTCACAGCCTTTAAAATTCTGTCTTTATTTTGTATGTTAGGTATTTTCATTATAATGTGCCTTGGTGTGGGTCTGTTGTAATTTTGTGTATTTGGAGTCCTATAAGCCTCTTGAACTTGATTTTCCATTTCATTCTTCAGATTTGGGAAATTTTCTGATATTATTTCATTGAATAGATTGTTCATTCCTTTGGTTTGTTTCTCTAAGCCTTCCTCAATCCCAATAATTCTTAAATTTGGCCTTTTCATGATATCCCATAGTTCTTGTAGATTCTGTTCATGATTTCTTACCATCTTCTCTGTTTGGTCAACTTTGTTTTCAAGGTTAAATATTTTGTCTTCAATATCTGAGGTTCTGTCTTCCAGGTGTTCTATCCTATTGGTTATGCTTTCTATGGAGTTCTTAATTTGGTTTATTGTTTCCTTCATTTCAAGGATTTCTGTTTGTTTTTTTTCAATATCTCTCTTTATTGAAATGATCTTTTACTTCCTGTATTTGCTCTTTTAACTGTCGATTGGTGCGATCATGCAATACCTGCATTTGCTCTTTCATCTCATCGTTTGCTTCCCTGATCATTTTAATTATGTACATTCTGAACTCCCTTTCTGTCATTTCTTCTGCCATGCTGTCGTTGGATTTTATTGATGTAACATCTAGTTTGTTTGGGGCATTTTCTTCCCTTGTTTTCTCATATTGTTCAGGAATCAGTGGATCATTAAGATATTGCAGATTTCCTCTATTGACTTATAATGTCCCTGAAGATTGCTAGTATATCCCCTCTTATCCTTCAGTAGCCTGAAGTCTTGGAGGACGTTGATAATGCGGTGCTCCACAAGGAAGCTGCCTCTCTAGGGGTGGTGGCCTTCAGGTGGGGTATATTCCCTGCTAGTGGGCAGAGGTACCTCCACTTGTTGACCAATGGTCATCCAAAGGGGAACTAGGCTGCGGGCTGAGGCAAGGCCTGTTTGGGCCTGTGTCTCTGGTTTTACCGTCCTTGTGGGAAAACCTCACCCAGCAGGGAAGAGTCACCCGGTGGGGAGGTCTCGCTGGTCAGTTCCCCTCCTAGAGGTTCCTCTCAATCCACAACTACTGCCTGGGCTGGGCTACCTTCCTCTGCAATGTTCCCAGGGACCCGGACCTACCTCCTTGGCCTGGGAGCCTCACCCTTTGCAGACGAGTCTCCTTAGGCTGCCTCTCCTCAGAGAATCTGCCCACAGTCCTGGAACCTGCGCTCTGCCCCTAAGCGTGTCTCTGTGTGGCTCTCCCACCAAGAAGCTTCCTAGGTCCTGGGACCCTGCTCTGCACCTAATCACCTGGCTATGCGACCCCTCCTCTGAGCAGCCACCTAAGCCCCGTACAGTCACTCCGAGTCCCAGCGACCCACCGCATGCCTTTTCCTCCAGGCAGCCGCCCGGTGTTCTGGTGCGGTTGCTAGGAGTCCAAGCAACTCACTGTGCACCTCCTCCTCCCGACAACTGTCCGTAGCCCTGGTGCAGTCACTCCGAGTCCATGTGACCTGCTGCGCTCCTCCTCCTCCTCCGTACAGCCCCCCTGGTGTTCAGGAGCGGTCGCTCTGAGTCCAAGCGACCCGCCGCTCGCCTCCTCCTCTCGGCAGCCGCCCGGAGCTCTGGTGCGGCTGCTCGGAGTCCAGGTGACCTGCCGCGTTCCTCCTCCTCCTCCTCCTCCTCCGGGCAGCCCCCCTGGTGTTCAGGAGCGGTTGCTCTGAGTCCAAGCGACCTGCCGCAAGCTTCCTCCTCTGGGCAACCGCCTGGAGCTCTGGTGCAGCTGCTCCGAGACCAGGCAACCCGCCGCGCTTCCTCCTCCTCCTCCTCCGGGCAGCCCCCCCAGTGTTCAGGAGCGGTCGCCACGAGTCCAAACAACTCACCGCGCGCCTCCTCCTCTGGGCAGCCGCCGGTACCCCTGGTGTAGTCACTCCGAGTCCAAGAGACCTGCGGCGCTCCTCCTCCTCCTCCTCTGGGCAGGCCCCCCCCCGTGTTCAGCAGCGGTCGCTCTGAGTCCAAACAGCTCGCCGTGCAGCTCCTCCTCTGGGCAGCCGCCCGGATCCCTGGTGGGTTGCTCCGAGTCCAAGCGCTGTGCTGAGCGGCCTCCTCTGCAATGCTCCCAGTGGTCCGAGTTCACTGCTCCAGCAGGGGGAGGGGTGTCTCGTTGGGCAACTCTACTTCACAAAGTTCCCTGCGTTTCGGGACTACTGCCCCATCCGGGACGCCTCCCCAACCGGAGAGACTCACCCGGCGGCTTTGAGTTGGTCCCAAGTCTCTCAATATCTCCTCTTTTGAATCCTGAGTCCTGGAGCAACATGAAATGCAGCCACCCTCTAGTCCACCATCTTGAAAAACCCTCTCTTTCTGTGTTTAAGACTTACTTGTACTTACTTTTTTGTGGATGCTATTTTCTTCTTATTAAGTTGTGTTAATGATTTTTAGCAACTTTTTGTACATTAAGGAAATTAGCCTCCATTTGTGATATAAATTGTAAATTTTTTTTCATAGTTTGTTTTTGTCTTTTTCTATCTCCTGTGGTCTCTGCTATGAAACATTTTAAGATTTTTATGTGGTTAAGTTTATCAATATTTGTTTTCTTTTTTTAGGGGATTCTGCTGGGGTCTTCATGTATGCTAGGCAAGCTCCACCTACTGAATCTATCCACAACCCTATCAGTGTTTTCTAATATACCTTTGGAGTTTGGGGTTATAATTCTCCTATAGTTTATTCTTGTGCTTTTCTAATTCATTTTATTTTTAAATTAGATTTTGGTTCTATTTGAAATTTACAATCATATAAGGGTATGAGGCTGTGGACCCAACTTTGTGTAGGGTACCTAGTTATATATTATTCATTATAATATTTTTTTCTCCCTGACTTAAAATGTCATATCCTCCCTGTGCCATATACTAAATTTCTATATGTATTTGAGTCTGTGTTTAGACAACTGGTTCTGTACCAGTGATCTCACTTTTGACTTCTTGTTGTCCTGTTGTTTTAATTAGTAACAATCAGTTTTAAAATCTGGTAGATTTTTTTCACTCATCATAAATTTTCTTTTTCATATGCATTTTTCCTTTTTTGAAAAACTAGGAATATTGGAATCAGTATGTCTAGTTAAAAAGTCCTGTTCAGTTTTTTTTTTTTAAATTGGTATCTCATTAAGTTAATAGACTAAGGAAAAATTGACATTTTTCTGATGTTACGTCTTCCTAGTCATGAACCTGGTAACATTTTATGTTTGTTTAATTGACTTTCTTTTTTCTCTTGGTGATCTGTAGGAGCCTTTTCTTCATACACATCTTACCCATTTTTTTTTTGTTGTTGTTGAACAATTCAATTCTGAGGTGTTCTGCTTTGTGTTCCTATATAAGGAAAAGATCTTTTTATCCTCTTCATATTTCCTAGCTGGTTATCATTTGTATATGAGATATTAGCAAAATGCTAATTATATGCCCAGATATTCTGTAGAAGTCTCATTTAAAAAATGGAAATAAAAGTCACATGGTAGAAAATGAACCATTTTAGAGCATAGAATTCAGTGTCACTGGGTATACCGTCAGTATTACATAAGCACTTCTTCTGTCTAGTTCCAAAACACATCCCCGCAAAGAAAATTTTGTACCCATGGAGTAGTTGCTCTCTGTTCCTCTGTCTCTTCCAGCGACCACCAGTCTTCCTTGTCCCCTTGGCTTTACCTATTCTGGACATTTAATACAAATGGAATCCATCCATACGTGACCTTCCTGTTTGGCCTCTTTTGCCTAGCATAATGTTTTCTAGATTGATCCATGTTGTAGCATTTGTCAGTATTTTGAAAAAAATGGCCTTATACTATTCCATTGTATAGATATATCACATTTTGTTTATCCATTCATCCACTGATGGACATTTGGTTGCCTATCAACAAAGTCAGTCAAACTCACCTTCTGGCTATTGAGAATAGTACTACTATGAATATTTATGAATGTATTTGAGTACCTGTTTTCAGTCTTTTGGGATATACATAGAGTGGAATTGCTGGGTTACATGGTGAATAATAAATTTAATTTTTGAGGAAAAAAGTTGCCAAATTGTTTTCCACAGTGGGTGGTACCATTTTATATTATTCCCAGTGGTATATGAAGGGTACATTTTTCCACATTCTAATTCTTGTTATCTTTCTTTCTTCCTCCTTTCTTTTCCTTTTAATGGCCATCCTAGTTCTAGTGGTTTTCATCTGCATTTTCTTATTGACTAATGATGTTGGGTATTTTTTCATGTGCTTTTTGGCTGTTTAGCTTTCAAAAAATGTCTGTTCCAGTCCTTTACTTATTTTTAATTGAGTTGTCTTTTTGTAAGAATTCTTCATATATTCTAGGGACTAGATTCTTCTCAAATGCATGATTGACCAGAATTCTTTTTGTTTATACTAGGGTATTCTGTTGTTGTTCGTCTTGTTGATTCTCTTTTTTTTCCCCCCAGGTACAGAATTGTCTTATCTACAAATAGTAATTTCTTTTTCCTCATTTTATACTTTTGTTTGTCTTGGCTAATTACATTGGCTGTTACTGCTAAAATGTTAAATAATAATGGTGGGAGTAAAATCCTGCTGTGTTCCTTACTTTAGTGAGAATGAAGGTAGTAGCATTCTGTGGATTTCCAGTGGTTAACTATGCCCATACTGTGAAACCTTTATCTTGTTTATGGTTATTTACCACTACAAGTAATGTTGTTATGAGCACTTTTATATAAATCCTATATTTGACATTTCCTTTGGCTAAATTCCAAAGTTGCAAAACTATTGGGTCTGGGACTCTTGAAACTCATTGTTAAACTGTTAATGTATAATTTTATAATAGGTTGTTTTGTATTAACTTTATAAGGAATATACTGTCCATTTTTGGACTCCACTTCAACTTTTACATGCAAAAAATAGAAATATCTTTGTCCATTTTCCCATCTCTTTGTTAATGGGAAGCAGAAGGAGAAGGTGTTGGAGTAGTCACAGGGATGGTTTTAGCTTTTCTGATTTAGGCTTTGATCACAAAGGTCTCTTAGACTCCGAGTGAATTAGTCTTTGTTGCTTCAGAACTCCGATTGGCAGGTCCCCTGAATGTGGTGGTACACACTGGAGGGAGAAGAGCCATGCTCTGCTGAATATCCCAGAGCTCACTGATGACCAGGACGTACCTGGGAGCCGGATGAGAGTTGTGTGTGTTTCCTGAAGACCAGAATGGTTCTTCTGCCAGAGCACATTCACTGTGGGTGTCGAGAGACCTGTCCAGAGGTCCAGCTCTCAGCTCTGGCAATGAGCGGAGGCAAGCGTGCTGTTATAGTCGGCAGACATTGCCAAAACCTTGGCCTCTAGACACTGTAGGAGCTCTGTTGCTGTCCCTGCTGAGTGGTTCTCCTCGTCTTTTGGGCCTTTATTTTTGTTTGTCTGTGGTGGCCTGGAATCTCAGTGTGTGGACGAAATTCAGTCTATTCATTGTTCTCTTCAAATTGTTTTCAGAGTTTTCTCCCCTGTGTTTGAATGTTTGAGATTAGAGTATATTTCTGTGTTGGAGAGTCTGAATGGGTTTTGCTAGTTTCACAGTTGTTATGCTTTTTGTTTCCTTTAGTTTCAAATGATTCACCAAGATGAGTCAAATAAAAGAGAAAAGATCAAGACAAAGGGAGTCGACTTTGAAGATGACCTGAAAGATGAAGTAGAAGATGCTGTCCAGAAAGTTTGTAATGCAACTGGATGTTCAGTTAGTATTCCCATCATGCAGTAGCACTTTCTAAACACGTGAGCGATGCCTAGGTTACCTGCTAGTTTTGCAGCATCACCGTAGCATGCCAGTGTGGTGGGCCAAACGAGTCCAGGGGGTTGGTGGTCTGACTTAATGAGAGCTGTTTCATTCATCGAAGTCTAATAGTACTAGACTTCATCTAGAACTACTGAAATCTTAATGAGGGGGTTTAATTTTTTCTGACTGATGTTGGCACTATTAAAATTGAAGTTTTATGAAGGGAATTTATTTATAATAATAAAATGGTTTATTTGAAGCGACCAACCTTATTTGAAATTTCTAAATGGACCTCCTGTTAATTCTCACTGTTCCATCTTTGTGTTTATCAGATTGTTGAAGTAGAGCTAGGCAGGAAAGTAGATCCAGTCTTGAAATGTTTCTTTGTTTCTTGGATAGGATTTTGACTTAATAGTCCAGAACCTGGAAGCTGAAAATTATAATATTGAATCTGCAATAATTGCCATGCTTCAGATGAACCAGGGAAAAAGAAACAGTAAGTCCATGAATGATATTTATAGGACTTTGAAATGGTTGAGTTGGTGATTTTCCAAATACTCATTTTTAACAATTGACAGGGGCTACTTGTCCTGTCAGTTATTCATTCATTCAGCAGGTATTTGCTGAGTGCTTCTGTGTGCAGGCATTTTTTTTTACTGACCCTGCATCAGGAAGAGTAGTCAGAAGGTAGAGAGGGTGGTAGAGACAGGCAGGTGAGTTGGCTGATGGTACGTAGTGGGGCATGGTGCCGGGCGCTGGGAGAACGCATGGGAAGGCCACCTGGAGGCGGCAGAGTGTCCTTCTAGAAATAAGCTCTTACAAGACTCACGTGCTGGCCTGGGGCTGTGGCTCAGTGGGGAGTGTTTGCCTAGCGAGCATGAGGCACTGGGTTCGATCCTCAGCACCACATATAAATAAATAAATAAATAAATGGTTCATCAACAATGAAAAAATATTTAAAAACAACTCAAATGATAAGCGAAGAAGAGAGAAATACCTTATTTTTATATTGGAAATATTAAGAAAACTAACATCTATTAACTGGTGATAATTCAGAATTGTTTTAAAAATATAATCTGTGACTCAGAGGAAGGAAGATGTAACATCTTATTAATTTCTCAGGTCATTTATTTAAAATGATATCAATAAATACTTTTTGCCAGATATCATATGCCAGATACTTCCTGTTCCTGGCGTTATGGCTCATGTGTTTGAGCATTTTAGTATCTGCTTTATGTGTTTGCTGTGTTTCTTCAGAAGCCATGAGTAACTTGATCTTTGTGATGTTGACAGCCTCATCCAGTGTGGTGTACCTGACATGTGGAGAGTGAGGTTGGGAGCTGCATTTGAAGTGGTATTTGATATTAATTAATTTCAGTTTTAATAGCCCCGCGTGATTGGTGGCTGCTGTATTGGACAGCACAGCTTTAGGTTCTGGGTTTTTTTGTTGTCGTTTTGTTTTTTCTTCTGAGTTCAGGGTACAAGTGAATGATTTCTCCCTAAAAATTCATGTTAAAAATTTTATCCAAGGAAACAATGCGCTGTGCTTGTGGGACGCTAACCATGTCTTAGGACCAGCCTGGTCAGCAGGTTATTTTTAAATCTATCTGCGGAATTTACTAATTATTTTGTCTCCATTTTTCCCACTGTATTGACTTGGCATTAAGCGTTTTGTTTCAGGGAAACATACTTCCTGCTTGGCAGTCATCTGGGGACTCAGGAGATGTTGGAGTCCTTTAACATAGCATTTGCATTATGTAATTAATACCTTTCTTTGGAAGATGCAGAGGAGATTCTTGAGCCCAGTGGCCAAGTACCGAAGCAGTGTGGCCCTTTATGGGAGGAGGGTGGCAGCGGTACCAGAATCTTTGGAAATCAGGATTTAAACGAAGACAGGACTGAAAACAACAAGACCCGGGCCAGCCCTAGTGAAGAAAACAAGGCAAACAAAAACCAGCTTCCAAAGGTACGGGGGAGGCGGTCCGAAGGGCAAGTGACGGGCTGCTGAAAAATCTAGCAGTGGTGGGAGCTTGAATTTCACTGCAGTGTGTATTTTTCCTTTAATTTATAAAATAGTTATTGTGGAAATCTGGGGAATGCATTAGATATATCGAGAAGCAGAATGAAGACTTTGTCTTGTTTGCTGAGTGCCGTGACGTTTAGAAGGACAAGTGCTGCAACTGTCCTGTGCCTGTGTCACTGCACATGTGGGCTCTTTCCACCGTGTTCCACGCTTTTCACAGACGCCATCATCTGCAGCCAATGTGTCCTGTGTGAATTTTTGTGTTGTACATTATTTTCTTGCATTAAGTCAGGAGAGGAGTTAGCTGGTTAAAGGGCGTGGGTATTGGAATCTTCTGTAGGCTTTTGGTAAATTGTCAGGAGCTTCCCAGAAAGGTTGTACATCTCCCTCCCCACCCCTATAAGCAGATGTGACGTTGTTCATTTTGCTGAAATTGGGATTCATTTTAAAGACTTACCATGAATTTCTGAGCTCAAAATGCCACCTGATGTGAAAAGCCACAGGCAGAGGCAGAGGGGCTGTAAGCGTCTAAGGATTTCATTACAGTTATCTGGGTCTTAAATTATGAAAAAGATGTCGTCTGGCCCCTTGCTTGTTGTCTCTTGCTGGACAAGGGTGACGTCTCTTTGGGTCATTATGAATTGGTTTATGGGGAGAATGGAGCTGACTGCTAGTTCAGCCAGGGGATGTAAATTCCAGCATAATGGAAAGTGGGGCGCTCTGGCCTGCGGGTGGGCTTCCTCTGTTCTTGTTGGAGTCATCAGAGCCTCGAGCATTTGTGAGCCCAGCATCTCTTGCAGCAGGTGGCAGCTTGAGTCAGCCTCGGTGACCTTCTCTTTCAGGTCACAAACAAACAGCGCAGGGAACAGCAACGACTGGAGAAGAAGCGGCGACAGGAGGAAAGGCACCGTCACAAAGCCCTGCAGAACAGGAGTGGCCACAGGGACAACAACAGAAGTGAAGCAGATGTGAACACACAGGTCACCTTGGTGAAGACCTTCGCTGCTCTCAACATCTGACTGGCCTCCTGGGAGCCGTAGGAAGAAGGACCATGGAGTGCCGCACAGGCCCTTGCAGGGAGGCACCCAGCACACCCACTCAGTCACACGCCGAATTAGTTCCCTTCAAGCCGCCTCTTGTTCAGATTTGTCAGTGCTGTGTTTTGTTTTATAAAAGTGCAGTGAGGCCATTCATATTCTGTAATACACACTTAAAATACTGCGTTACGGGGGTGGATAGTTAGGTCAGGAAAAACCTTTTCTGTGTGGCTTTTTTTGCCCTGAAGAAAACAGTTCAGTGACCCTAGGATCTTCCTTTAGTACTTAGGGTAAGTTCATGAAGTAGTTTAACTGTTACAAATTCAGAATGACAGGTTTCTTCATTTCTCTCATTTTCAAACAGATACCTACATGTAGAGTGTTTATGAATGATCTCCGACTCAGGAACATATTTAGATTTAATTTTCTCCCTATCTTATTTACTCAGAACAATTCAGGAAGTGTTTTCCCAAAGTAATGTGACATGAGGTGTGGCCTGCAGAGTCGGGGGGCTGCACAGCTGCGCCTCTCCTTCCTGACTGACGGCCTCGCAGGTGCGCAGGTGCTGTGGGCTTGGTGGCACTCAGGCCATAACCTGGGCACCTGCCTGGTAGAGAGTGAGGCCTGAGTCTCCTGGGAGGTCATTCCTGGTGTTGAGTCTTGGTATTTGTTTTTGACAGCGGGAAGGATGGTGTGTTACTGCTATGAGAGAGTTCTGCAATCCAGGTGGTCCATAGAGCAGGTTCCCTAGCGTAAAACAGGAAGCTCCTGGGTTTCTGTCTAGGAAGAATCGAAAGAATGATTTTTTTCTAGAGCAGAAGTCTGGGTGACTGTCTCTTAAGGTTCGTTGTGTTCACTTTTTAAGCAACTCTTTTCTTTCCTAGTGTTCTAGACTTAGAAAGATGCCTTTAGAGAAATAAATGGTAACTTGACCTTATAGGTTGCAAAATTTTCTTAGTATTGTGGCAATGGAATCCCATAAAAAGTAGCACTTATTTCTTGTTATTTCAACCCATTTTGGGATTTGGAGGGGGAGTACCTCCTCTGCCAGCTGTCAGTGACTTAGGGTAAACAGGCAGGGTGGAGTGCTTCTCTTGGCTGAGACCTTCAAGTGACTCACAGTTCTGAAGCGCCATCAGGGGACAGGTGGGCATTCTGAAACGGTCCTGTGTGCAGCAGACGTGAGTCTTTGCCTTCTGGGAGCCTTGTATTTGGGCAAGTAACATATGCTGAGCCAAAAGGAAGGCAAATTCTTGGTTATCTGTTGCAACCCTCAGATCTCAGTTGTAGGCACCTAGAGGTAGAATGAAAACCGTAAGCAGTTTTAGTGTGTGCAGACATGTCGCTGTCAGAGTGGGCCCTGGACCTGTGGAATTGTCTTTATCAGTAGGCTTTTTGCTTTCTTTGTTTCAGTGATGCCTTTTAATTTTTGTTTGTTTGATTTGGGGACTTTATGTAGTTGGAACATCAGAAGTCTCCTGGAGTTGTGCCCAGGACATCGTGGATTGGACTTCTTCCTGGGTACAGTACATTGCAATATTGTGCAGATTTAAAGACTGCATAGCACTTTTTCTCTGCTCATCACAGTCCTGGGTTGAGAATCGAGCACTAAGTTGCAACACGGGAAGGCTCTCTGTTGCCTTTTCTCACTGGGGTGCAATCTGGTGCTTGAGGACAGATTGTTCTCTTGGCTTTCACCTCTGGGCAGATTCCTGGCTGAGCTTTTTTGAAAGAATGTTCTTTCCTATCTGCTCTGTACTGTGTGAGTGCAGAGAACAGATCCCCTCAGAAGGATCAGCTTTACCAGAAACTCAGAATTCAAAGTAGAAATACCTTGTGGAGACCGTTGTTGTCATTAGTCAGACTGCTTCATTTTCTTGGTTAATGAAGGTGGCCTTGGCCCTATTGAGTTTTAAGGTTTTAGAAGCTGCTGAAAGGTTTTATTAAAGAATATTGGGAACATTTATTTATAAATTACTTAATTCCGATAACAGACTTCAGCAGTTCTGGGTCACAATAGCACTGGTTTTATAAACTAACCAAATGGCTTTAGTAGTTTTCGTTTGTTACCGTTGTAGAACTTTTCAGTTAAAATTGGTCTGTGCTTAGTGTGTTAATGATTAGAAAGGGTATGGTGCCCAACTTCAAAGGTGTCTTCTAGTGGAAGGTTGAATTTAGACCCCTGCCTTGGTCTCCTTGGAGTGAGAGGCGGGTAGAGTCCTCAGACTTAGTTGCCTTGCTGGGCACTTGTTCTTTACTTTGTTTGCAGCCACAGTGGAGGCAGTGTGTCCAGTCTGAGGTGATGATCGTCAGCAGCTGGTCCCCCAGGGCAGTTAGTCACGGAGCTCAGTATGGGACTGAACCTGTCTCAGCCTCTGGGGTACGACTCAGCTACACAAGGTTAGGTCCCGGTAGCCTGTGGAGGGCCAGGAGAAGGGGGTGGAGCAGCATTTCATAGCTGCTTTCTGGCCTTATAGACTATATATAAAGGTTTCATGGATTTTTTTTTAAACATCAAAACAAGAAAAAAATTTCAGTAGCCAAAGCTTTGAACTAGGGAGTTAGATGTATTAAAACAACATAGACCGTGACTTCTAAATAGTACAGTTGTCACCAGGAGGTATTAGAAAGATAGAATGTCTATGTATTTACTTTTTCAGTAATAAGAACATACACCTTCAGGAGTAAAGTGTGTTTGAGGAATTGTGGCAGAAAGAGGAATCTTAAATGTTGATTGAACTCGTTTATAGGTTTTTTTTTAAAATAAGCTCTGAAGACATCTCCAATTCCATTTTGATTGTGAGGACTGTGAAATGGGGTCTCCCTTCGGGGGCAGCTTGAACTGGGCTCAGTGAACCTTTATACAGGTCGTGGACAGCCCGCTCTGCTTCCCTGGGGAACTCGTACAACGTGACGTATGTGCTGGGCCGGGAGGAGGGCTGCGTGAGGATGGGGGAGAGTCACTTGCATGTCTTATGGTCATTTCAGGGGGACTTCAGTGTAGTGGGTCACACTCGTAGTGAGTCCCTGTAGTCACTGTGCAGTTTCTCGCATTCTGAGAAGCTCTTCAGAGTCTGCCCGGGTTTTACTGGGTCAACATGGACACCCTCAGTTTACCTCCGTGAAGTGTTCAGATGATGAGAGGAAACTTGAATCCCTAGTCAGAACTGGCGAGAGTCACCCTGACTGGAGAAGAAGCTCTTTGTGGCAGAAGAGTGCAGCTTCTTGATCGAGCGTGTCACCTCTGTGCCCTCCCCGACTCCCCTGTTGCGTAGACACGGCTCTTCAGCTCTTTACCTCAGCCTGTGTCACACCTGTAGACTCAGGGCTGATGCAGCGTTCCTGCCATTCCCGGTACTCATGGTTTGCTCGTCTCCGCTCACAGGTCAGGTGGGCTGAAACTGGCCTTCAGCAGGTGTTCAGAGCTGACTTAATAATGGCACTTTTTCCCAAGGTGTTTTCCCTGACTGTAGCAGATTGTGTTTTTCCACTGACATCCTTGAATTGAAGATCTAGATGCATGTACTTAAGTTTTAATAAATCTGCCCCTACACGTCAGAAAAAGTAAAACTGATCATTTCTCACACGTGGAGATGATACCAATCCTCTGTGGCCACGTGTGTGGACAGTGTGTGACTTGCTGTGCCACTGAGGCTGGACCACAGGAAGAGCTGTGCCTTGTGGGTGGCCTGACCCTCTTCTGTCCCAGGTAAACTTCGCTTTCAAAACCTCAGGCTCTTAATGAGTTCTTCCAAGTGATTCTTTCTAGAGTCTCTATTTAACTCTCCTCATTGTGACTGCTTTGCAGCCCAAGTGAAATGTTGACTGTCTTCTCAAAGGTACGGAGGAGGGGGCGAGTGCCAGTGTGCAGCATGGCTGCATAAGCATACTCGAGATTCAGAGCTTCTGCTTGCTGTGCTGCTTGTCACAGAAGGTCCTGATCACTGGAGGAAACCTCTGAGGTCTGGCTCTGACCCTTTGCTTGTTGGCATCCAGCCGGTCCCTGTTGCCAGCCATCCATGACAATCATTGGCGCTCAGTCACAGATCTTTGCCTGTGGTTCGATTCCCTGGCAGGTCTTTCAGCTGAGACTTGGGCCACACTGGTGTGGGGCTCCTTGTGTCTTCCCATTCTTGGGCTCGTTTTCCATGGGGCTTCCCTCCCAGCAGCTTTCACTAGCACTGAGCCCCGAGGAAGGGGAGGAGAGCCAGGAGTCAGACTTGGCACCCGTGTTGCCCTTCCTGGTGTCCAAGTGCTGGTGTGCGTCAGACCCTAGGACGGAGGGCGAGGAGTCTGGGTGGGCCTTCTCTTTTTCCCAATTGCACTCTTCTTGTTCTAGCTTCGGTCTGGAGATATTGAAGACCTCCGTGGGGTCACAATCCATAGACTTAGCAAGTCTGCCTTATCTCTGGAGCTCGGGGGTGAGAAATGTGACCTTACTCATGTCCATAGTTCATTTCCCCTAGGCTTTTTCTTTTCACAGATTGTGTTCATCTGAACCATTTATTTTTTATTTTCCAAAGTACTGTACTTGGCTATTTGCAGTGTTTTCAAAACCAAATGTTTCTTTTTTTGTTTTTAATCTTCAATACTTGGTGCAATAGAAGCTGCAAAGATGTGCCACTTATCTATGAAATGGAGTTTTGTATACCAGTAAATTCTAGTTAAAAAAACAGTTTCTTTGCCTCCTTTTCTTTGCTGGGGACTGGACCCAGGTCCCTGTACATGCTAGGCAAGTGCTCTGCCACTGAGCGACAGACATCCCAGCCCAAGTCGTTTTTATCAGCATCTGACTGCCATTTGAGTGAATGAGAGGGCCTAAGAAAGCATGCTGGGAAGTGTCCTTTTTAGAGACCTTTGCATCTGCTGTGTATGTGTGGGTTGGATTGAGTGTTCTAGTCCTTGGGGAGCTGACTGATGTGGCTTTGGTGCAGTGACCACAGCCACTGCACACCCTGGCAGAGCTGCTCCTAAAACCTGAACACGTGCAATTTCTGCCTGATGCCTTGGAGTGTCTTAGACAATCTACACCCATCTGTTAGCTGTGGAGTCAGGAACCCCAAGGGTTGGCTTGACCCCATTCCAAGAGGGAACTCATGCCCCCAGACACATGTGGACAGCACAGATTCATCTTGAAGAGGTCCACAAAGGGGTGGGGAGATTGGTGCCCACAAAAAACTAGAGGAAGAGAAATCCCCATTGTGTCCAACAGGCCTACTCCACTTGTGGCCACCGCTGTTGGCCAGAGGCCGGCTCAGCAGAACTCACATGCCTCTCTCTTAATTTTGTACTCAACAAGCAGCTTTCTGAATTGGCTCCTTGGTGCCTAGACTGCAAAAAAGTCCCAGAGTAGCATTTCTCTTGAACTGTCCCCCTCAGTGCACATAAGGTATGAGTGGCGGTACACAGTACTTCATAAAATGTCCTGCCCTGGCACGGTTCTGGCTGGACTGCTGGCAAAATGGGCTCTCTCAGACCATAATGATGCAGAGGTTGATGCCGTCTTGGTTGAAAGGGATCGAGGCCAGTCCTGCCACTTCATAGGTTCTGGCTTGGCAGGAGTAAATGTTTTGTACCTCGGAGAAACTCGTCTAAGCTTGTTTGAACTTGGTTATTCAGTTTTAGTTCAATTTGGTCCCTCATCTAAACATTCAGGAACACCCATTTGATGACCCTCTATCGTGGGCAGCTAATATTTCTGGACATTGAAACATTGTGAGGACCCTGTCCTCACAAAGCTGCCAGTTCAGGGCCAAAAGTTAACATGTGACTGTGACCCAGGAGAACACAGCCCTAAAGGAAGGCTGAGAAGAGGACTGTGGACACTGGCATCAGGACCTCAAGGAAGGCTGTCGGAGGAGGTGGCCTCTGGGCTAGGAGCGAGGGGGAGGGGCTGCGGAAACAGCGAAGGCATTTTTGTACCCAAGGACCTTAAGCAAAACCAGGGAGTGGGAGCGGCCATGTAGTTAAGGTACAGAACTAAGGGTACAGAACTAGTTTGGAGGAAGACTGGGGACTTCTTCCCCCACCTGCTTCCCATGTCCCTTTTGCCACTGGAAGATTAGTACCATGCTTGCTGAGTGCATGCTGAAAACGAGATGTGCTTTCTGACCCGGGGACGTTACAGGTGGCTGCGAGTTCTCTGTATGTGGGCCATCTGCTCAAGGACACTGAAGATTAATATTTTCAAACATAATATAAGGTCCATTTAAGAAAGTGAGCAGTCAGATGGTAGCAAATCCAAAGGCTTTTTGCATGAATCATGACACTATGGCATCAGTTCCCTAAACTGGTTCCAGTGATCATGTATTCAACTGAACAGATACTCATCTAGCACCTGTGGTGCCACGGATGCCTCAGGGGAGGCAAAGGGACAAGTAATTGGGCATAGATGGAGTGATAATGCACCAGGAACTTTGAATACCTTGTGTCATATGAAGCTTAAAGCCACACCATGGGCTGATGTATTTTACACATGAAGGAGTAAATAAATGGACCAAGATCACAGGTGGCAGCAGAAGCAGGATTTGGACCCAAGACTGCCTGCTGCCACCATATGAGAACCCAAATAACAGGTCAGCAGCACTAGGAAAGATCTCAAGACACGGGTTGGCATGCAGAGGAGACTGGAATCTGCTACGGCTGGAAAAGGTGGAATTCGAGGTGCATCTGAACAGGGGAAGCTTTTAAGTTGAAGAAGGCTATTTGCATGAAGGAATGAAGGCAGGAAAGCAGTGGATCATGGAGAGCCACTGCTGGTATGGTGGGGAGGAGTGACGATGGAAATCAAGCCATCCGTGGACAGGATAGAGTCGGCGAAGGAGGGAGGGCTTAAGAACCTTTGGTGCTGATCCTCTACTCAGCTTTAGTTAGTGTAGACTAATTGGTATGTCTGCCAGTTAACCCTATCCAATTTTTCTCTATCTCCAGCATCCACCAAATGCCAGAAACTTAGTTTATACAAAACTTATTGAAGGAAAGAATGATCTTCATAGTACTCAGTTCTCTAGCACTGACACTGCAAAGAACTTCAGAGAAGCAGACAGAAGTCCCCGGAACCATAATCAGACTCTTCAGTTAGCTCAGGAATTCCATCTGATTCCATCTAATCACTTATTCAGCAAGTTATTTAACTGGGCACTTCATTCCTAGCTTTTGGTAGGGGCTAAGTAGGAATAACAGCAAAAACAATCCAAACTCTGTCTTCAGATTCGAAGAGATAAACGATGAAACATTCAGGCCACAACGTCCACGCCCCAAACTTGATGTAGTTCTTTGCCTCATTTATCCACACATCCATCCAATGAATTAATACATAGAAAGCACTGAGAACAGTGCCCTGTAAACACAAGGTGCTTAGTAAAATGTCATCTCGTCTTATTTTAACATTCATTCATTCACAGGACACAAATGTATATGTGCTAGGCATATAAATATGTGTTCATACGTACTGATTTACTTAAACCTCGCCACAGCCAATCTGTCAGGGGGGTGTCATTGTTCCAATTTACAAATACAGAGATCAAGGCTGTGACCAGTCATCTATGATTTTTGCCAGCACACCTGGAGGTCTTGTTAACCTACTGATTCTGATGCAGCAGGCCCCGAAAGCTCTGTTTTTCTAACAGGACCCCCGCTGCTGCTGCTGTCCTAGACCTGCCTGAGCTGGCAGCCTACAGCATACCCCCTGCTGCTAGGTGGCTCAACACAGGTCTGTAGGAGAACCTGACTTCAAGTTCAGCGTTCTCCTTTTCCTTTTTCAGTCCTTTTCACAAGTCTACAGCTGGAAGCCAAGTGTATATAGATACACAAGCAGGTTTAGCCTCCTTGATTCATTCATTGAACATTTATTGGGCTTGGGGAAAACCAAGGGTATGAACCTGGCCTGTGACCAAGAGACTCACAATCTCGGGTCACAGCAGGTTGTACTGGGATCTATCTTAAGTTGCAGTTTTCTCTTGGGACAGTTACACAATTGGAAGATCACCTGGTCTGCATCTCAGCGTGCCCAGAAATCAGCCCTCTCTATCCCACCCAAATCGCTTCCTTTTCCTGAGTTTATTTCTGCAGGCACGCCATCATCCTAAAATGGTTGGAAGTTTTTTGATGATTCCTTAGCATGTTTATTACTGACAATACAAGTTCAGAAAGTTCATTAGCCCAAAGAACACGACCCGGGGCATGAAGGGAAATCGTGTAAGCCAAGTTCGGGTTTCTTCCTAGTAGTGGAACAAGGTGGACACCAGAGGGCGCCTCAGGATCACTTTCCCTGACCAAAGGGACTCACGCTCACCCCCACAGAAGCCAACCTCATTTCAAGACACAGTCTTTGGGTGGTTCCAACTTTGGGTCAATTACAACAGCAAAGCTCATATCCTGGTCCCCAACACTTTTTTTTTTTGCTAGCTCAGAACTTCTTTGCCTTTTAAAGTCTAGGACGATGTAGCCCTTTATTTCCTGTGCTCCTCAAAGTCCCCATGGGTGTACACATACCATGAGAAGGACCAAAGGGAGTGAAGTTTACCCAGCATAAGCCATGGGCTTTGTACCAGGCACCGTGTGCTTGGTCTTGTTCAGTAGGCACATCCGGATCCCTGTAGGATTTCATCAGTGTATTGCAGGCAGCGGAAACAGCATAGCTACAGTCCTGAGTGAAATCTGCTGAGGCACATGGCTTCCAGAATGGGCTGCTTGCCTCCCGGTGGGAATCCTTTGGTTGACCCGCGATGTCATACCCTCACCTCCTCTTGCCGGTGCATGTGCTCGCAGCTGGCCTGCCCTGGATATGCAGTCTTTCTGAGGTGACAACTATTGGGTCTGGTCAACATGGCCACGTCACAAAATTGGCAGCTGATGCCAACCTCTTGAAGAATTAAGAGAGAGGAGCAAGGATGCCCTGGTAGAACGTCCCCTCTGGCCCTCCGATGTCCATCTGTCAAAAAGGGGGTTAGATAAGATGGGTCTAGAGCTACTTTCCCATCTAAATCAGTCTTCGTCACTGGGGGCGTTTTGAGGCCTGATGACAGTGGGGACAATATTTTTAGGTTGGCATTTTTTTATCCTCCTCACATTAAGCCATATGGCCAGAAATATTCCTTTTGGAGATTGCCATTATTGTCTCAGAGAAGATTGCAGAATGTTTAAAAAAGAGAATCATGGAAACTTACTGTTGTGTGAAATTAAAAGAACTTAATATTGACATTGCAGATGGGGACCACCCAGTCAGATTTGTTCCCTCCGCATTCCAGGGCTTAGCACCAGACTGGCGCATGGCAGGCGCTCAAAATATGAATGAATGAATGAATGAATGAATGAATGAATGAAAGAACGAATAGGGTTAGACTAATCAAATCCTAGCATGACAGAATCTGCATATCAGAGAATATTAGAGTCATAGGGAGACATTATTATTCAGAAGAAAGAAAGGAGACCTGGGGGGTGGGTTACTGAGTCTCGTGGGTGCTGCAGGGGTCATGGCCACTAGGGCTCTCCCTGGGGGAGGATGGAGGCTCTGGGGTGGGGGCGGGTTTGCAGGAGAGGGCTTTTCCAGAGGAAGGGCCTTGGTTCTAAGCTTGCTCAGGCCTGGGCTTTGGCACTGTGGGTGGCACCGCAGGCCGAGCAGAGCTAGCAGGGCGGGGTGGGCCCGGTGCACAGCTTGTTGGGGTAGTGGGCGTATTTGCGGTCGTAGGTGCTCAGGTACTGGCGAAAGCAGAGCGCAGCCCTCCTGTCGCACTGGCAGGTCAGCCGCTGGCAGGTGGTCTTGCCGGCTGGATGGAATAGGTGAGTCAGGCACTGGGGCTGGTGGCTGGATGGCGCCTGGCTGCCCTGGGTGCATGTCTCAGCTGCATCCTCACCGTTCTGACGGGAGCCTGCAGTGAGGCAGGCTCCAGGGCTGGGGGCGTCAAGGGCAGGGGTGGGGAGGCTCCTCGAAGGCCGTAGTTGGCTCTTACTGTCCCTCCTTCCCCCCAGTCCACTTCCTGGCCCTTGGCCCCCGCCTGCCGGTGAGAACGTCAGGTCCTCTTGTTCTCACCTGCCCCTGGCCAGGGGTTTCTGGGCAACCCCTTCCCCTCGTGAGGGTGCACTGCGGCCCGCAAGGAGAGGGAAGTAGCTACGGGACGGTGTCAACCCCAGATGGGCTGCACATGCCACGAGCGGCCTGTGTCCCCCTGAAAGCTTTGCTTGGGCCCCCTGCCTGCTCCCACTGGAGTGCACAGAACCTACTTTTCTGTCCACACCAGCCTGGGAATCAGACTTTCCAGATCTGCCCTCCCGGAGGCCAGCTGCCCAAAGTCACGTGGTGGGCAGAAGGTGAAGCCCTGAGAAGAACCCAGAGCCTGGGCCCCCACCTGCTACCTTCCCTCGCTGGACCTCAGCGCTGACTATCCCAGCCTTGCATGAACCCCAGAGGTGGGTGCTCACCACCTTTACCTCCCACAGCTGCCCCCCTGAGTGGCCTGCTAAAGGAACAAGACGCTCTGAGCCTCCTCTGCCTTGGAGGTTCTGGAGCCGGCTCTGTCCCTCCCCTCTGGTACACCTTTGATACCTGAGCTGTCTTCTCTGACCTCAGGCCCTTCGCTGCACCTCACACCCTTGGGCCCTGCCCTCCCTCCGGCCTGCGCCTGGCTTTACAGCAGGGAGGCCTGGCTTCCGTCCGCCCGAGCCCCACACTCTCAGTTTAGGCTGCTTTCCCAGCTGGAGACCAGGGGAGAGATGATTGGTCCAGGTGGGCATTGGATGTGGCAAAATGGAAAGGACCAGCCCGCCTGGCAGCCCTAATAAGGGGAATCAGCCTTTGGGAACCGGGTCTGCTGTCCCAAATCAAAGCTCCTGCTGCCTCCATCCCGGGGGCCTGGAGATGGGTGAGTTCAGCTCATCCGGGTGCGGCTCAGCTCGGCCCCTTCGGCACCCTCCCCAGAGGCTGGAGCTGGGAGGTGTCTCTGGGTGGGGAGGAAGCACCTGGGCTGAGGCAGGGACCGCGGGATCTCTAGCCCAGGTGCCCGGTGGGCTTGGGGACTGGTGGAAGCCACTGCACGCTTCCCGGTGATGGGAAACCTCATACCTGCAGGCAGGGTCTGCCCCTGACAAGGCCCCAGGTCGCATCAGGAGGGGATCCAGTCTTAACTGCCCCTGGCCCAGCATGTGGGTCACTCAAGGCCGCCCACTTACCACAGACGATGTCCTGCTGGCTGGCGGAGAAAAGGTACTTTTCCAGTTTGGGTTCACAGCCCAGCTTCTCCAGCCGCCCGTAGCAGCAGTCATGGGCGTGACAGCACCTGTGGGGTCATGGTCAACTGGAGGGGCCTGTGACCCAGGCCAGGCTGGACCAGGGGCTGCTGGGGCACAGCCCAAAGGAGCTCGGAGGGGAGGGTCGGTTGCGGGTCTCTCGGTGCCCCCGATCCTTCCCCATCCCAGGGTGCTCCTCCCAGCTCCTCCTCCCAGAGGGGTCCCCCTGCTGGCCACCTCCTCACCAGTCTGTCTGGTCCACCGGCCAGTGGGACCCACCAATGCCACAGTAGCAGCCGTAATCATTGTACTGCAGGGCCGACTTCCCTGTCATCCTCTCGATCATCACCCCGAACTGGACCAGGTTCCCGCTGACCAGGGCCACTGAGGAGGAGGACGGCTTAGGCTGTCAGGACCCTCAGGGCCCGTGAGCCTCTCACCCGGGGTCCACCCCTCGTGTCACTCAGATCTGATTCGTGAGAGCTCAACGTCGTCTAGTTAAGCTTCCCTTCCCAAAGCGCCCCGTTACCAGTAACAACAATGATACTAAGTGGTGACACCCCCAATGGAGGCCTTTGCATCTTAGTCCCGTAGACCCCACCCCTTCCTGTCAGCCATACACCCCCCAAAAATATCACTCGCCCACTCTTCTGGGGATCCCCTTGGCTGTTCACATCTCTGCCAAAGAGCCTTCACTGTCCCCCCAGGTGTTAGCCCCTGCCTCCTCCAGGAGAGCTCTGTCCCTTGAGGTCTCACGGATACCACAGGACATGATTCCTAACTCCCTTGGGGGACCCCGGAATTCCTCCAGATCCTCCCATGCAACCATGGAGTGGTGCCCCCTGAGGCAGGTTGGAGCCAAAAGTGGGAGCCAGTGTGGGGGAGGGAGCCCCGTGTGTGCTGCCGGGGTCCCGGCCAGCCCCTGTCCCGCACCCCCATCCCTCCCTGTCCCCACTTCTCCCCCATCTCCTCCAGCCACTACTGGCTCCGGCAGAACTGGCCTCATCCCCCTGGTGGCAGGAAGAGCAGGGCTTCCAGGGAGCTGGTACCCACCATGCCCTCTGAAGAACAAGCCCAGGGGCATCCAGGGAGCTCGGGGTTACCAGGCGGGGAGCCAGAAGGGCTGTCGCAGGTCACGAGTTCACTTACCCAGGAGGCAAAGGAAGGTCAGAAGATGGGGAAGGCTCATCTCAGGGGGTCTCGGAGGAGGGGAGCAGGGGGCAGAGAAGCCTGCCAACAGTGGAAGGGAGTGAGCAGGGGCGCTCTGATCTCAGGGCACCACCCGGTTAGTTAAATACCCGGTTCTGTCCACTCCCCGTCATTAACCCCTGAGTGCCCAGTGATGCAATGAGCTTTCAGGTCTGAAACTCTGGCCAAGTCCCCAGAGGAGGGGCCAGCTGGGCCCACGGGCTCTGCTTCCAGGCGATGCGGAAGCAGGGGATGTAATGGCTCTCCCTTCTCCTGCTCCGTCGCCTCCCCTTTCCCAGCCGCCATCCCGGTGCCCTGGACTGAGCTGTGAGCCCGTGGCTGGGCTGGCTTTCCTTTCTTGGCATCTTTTCCTCATTCCTGGTTTATCAATTCGGCGACCGAGACCCAGAGAGGAGGAGAAACTTCAGTTCTCACAGCCCGGAGCGCCACGTGCCAAGTCTGCCTGTCTCCACACTTCCACTGGGCAGACCTGGAGGCAGGACGCCCTCCCCAGGCCGTCCCCGCTCCTGACCTGTGACTGGGATAACTTGACCATCCACTTCCATCAACGCTCAGGGCCTGGGAGCTGCTGGGCCTGTGGCCCGGGAGTCCTGGTTCCACCACTTATTACGTGGCCTTGGGCAGGTCCTTTCCCTTGCTTGGATCTTCGGTTTTCCTGTTTATATTAGGGGATAGAAGGCATCCCACCCTTGCCTCCTTCGTCGGAGGATAGGAAACTCCAGTGTGACTGGGCAGAGGCCTGAGGTTCAGGCCGTGCTGAGCCCCTGGCAGGCAAGGCCAAACTGAGCCCAGTGATGCGCATCTATGACCACTCCCATTTTACAGAGGAGGAAACTGAGGCTTAGGCCTAAGTAAATGGTGAGGCAGAATTTGGGCCCAGGCAACCCAAAGGACTTACCCAGAGCCTAACACCCGTACCACTTTTGAGACCCTTCAAAATGTTTCAGTTTCTTATAAAATCAGAAGAAGGACGAGTACACCCCAGCCTGGATTATATTTGTCTTCATAGGAACATGATTGTTAAAGTTCACCTTTCTGGATCGAATCCAGGGCCACTGAGCCACATCCCCAGCCCTTTTTAATTTTTGTTTTGAGACAGGGCCTCGCTAAGTTGCCGAGTCTGACCTTGAACTCGTGACCCTCCTGCTTCAGCCTGCTGAGTGGCACGTGCCCCCGTGCCAGCTCTAAGATTTAACTTCTAAGGTATTTTTATCTGGGGGAAAGGGTCCCCACAGGCAGAAATGACCAGGGCTCCCCACGGAGTTCACGCTGCCACCCTGGGCTGAACCACCTGGCGCCAGGCTTCAGGTGGCTGATGTGGGGCCTGGGTCAGCCTCCTTTCTGGGAGGCTGCAGCTGGGAGGGCATGGCCGAGCGGCAGGGATCCTGGGCTGTGATTTGGGATTAAAGGTTGTTGACAGAGGAGTAAAGCCCAGTAAACAGCCCTGCCCCTTGGCTTCCTGCTCATAACTCCCCGGTGCCTCTCCACGCCTCGGCCTGCTCTCTCACCCCTCTCTAGAGAAGACTGGGGGCCAGCGGGCCAGAGAGGTGAGTCCACCTGCCCAGGAGCACCCAGCAGCTGTGAGTCACGGTCTCCTGAGAAGGGGGCTCCCTTTTGCTCACCGTTTCCTTTTGATTTTAATGAGGGCACCTGGCAGCCCCTGGCTCCTGGCCTGGGTCACGAGAGACCAAACAGTGAGTCACTGAGGAGCTGCCTCAAAAGCTAACCGAAAATTAGCTTTGATTCCCGGGGAGGTTTGACCCACAGCTGCTCCCGCGGCAGCAGGAGGGGTGTTTCCCAGGAAGAGCCAGGTTTCTGAGACAACTGCTTTCATGACCCATTTCCAGTCCTGGCCTGGCCAGGACAGGGCCCCTGCAAGCCCCTGCTGGTCTGTACCTGGAGCAGAAGATGGAGGAGCGGAGGGCCAGAGCCGGCAGGGTGGACCAGGCCGGCTTCCAGCCGACAGACGTGCTCCCAGCTGCGGTTCGGAGCGGCAGTATTGGTAGGACCCGGTCTGGGAGGACACCTGCGGACATTTGGGAAAGGTCTTGGTGTGGTTCAATGTAGCAGGAAGCGTCAGCAAGACCAGGGCTTGAGTGGCAGCTCCTGTACTTGGTGGCCGTGTGAACTTGGCCAGTCCCATCCCCTCCCCGGGCCCAGCTTCATCTTCTGTAAAATGGGGACAACTGGGCTGAACCTTCAGGGGCGTGAGCCAGATGGACATGCGGAAAGCCCTCTGCAGGAGGCTTGCCCACAGGCATGGGGTCTATCCTTCCCACCCCCTCACCTGGCCACAGAGGAGCTGGCCGCTGTCCCAGGAGTTCAAGCACTTATCCCCCTAGGGTACAGCAGGCAGCTTGGCCAGGGCTCCTGGCATTTTGATAAGATTGTTGTCCCCGCTTGACAAATAGAGGAGAGAGGGGTGAGGAGTGAGGGATTAGGGGTGAGGGTGGGCGTTGGGGTGGTGGGCATGGAGACCAGGTGGAGGAGGAGCAGAGCCGGGCTCTTTCAGCACGGCCTTCTTTCTCTTGGTGTAAGTTTGTCCCCGTTAGCTTAGAATTCACCACCACCACCATCATCATCGTCATCCTAACAACAAAAATGGCCAAATAAATGACTGCCGTCATTCTAAGTTCCCACAGAGTTGCAGACACCGCGAGCCCTTAATCTGCTGGATCTCGTCACTTCTCATCACAGCCTCTGTTTTGTCCCTTAGGGAGCCTACAGACCTCTTGGAGCCAGTTCCTGGAAGGACTGATTGCTCATCTGGTCAGTAAACCCCGCTGAGGACCTGGGGATATACTGGAGAGCAAAACCAGGGGTGCTTCCCTATTGGCTGGAGTCTCGAAGATTCTGGAGGTGTGGGAGCTTTCCAGCCTGGCTGGATCTGGCTCTGGCTCTGTTTCCTCTGCGGTTCTTCCTCTCCTGCTCCTTCTCAGCCTCTCCCTTGTTCTCAGGGGACTTCTCGTGTGGTTTGAAAGGTGCCTGCATATGCCACCAGGCCTCCTGCTTGCTCATTCATGAGGGGAAAGTAGAGGAGGCAAACTTCCCACGGTCACCAAAGTCCTAAACTTTGTTTTGTAGGAACATCTGTTGTGCCCAAAGGCTCGAGACCCCGCAAAGACCACCAGAGACCACGATCAATGCAAGCAGCAAAGAGTCATTTATTAGCAAGTTCGAACCCGGTCCTCTGCGTCCTTAACCAGTGACGCTAAGAGAGGCCCCGAGCCCTCGTTAGCAGGGTTTTTATAATCAAAGGCAAGCAGTTTTACAGTGTTCTTTTAATTGGTTAACATTTGAACAGCTAAACATTAGTCCTCCTCTGGTTGGGTCCGGCCAATCTATTTGATTCTCATTGAGTCCTGCCAGAACTGAACGGTCCTAGTGGAAGAAGGGAGGAGGGAAGGGGTGAACTATGCAGGAGATGAGTCGGGGCTAAGCCCCGCTCCCGTCCTTGACAGATAAGGTCTCCAGGCAACCGCACATTCCTCGGACAAATATCTCTTAACAACCTTGGTAAGCACAGGGGCCCAGCAGTCCTGTTTGTCCTTGAGACAGTTAGCAGCACAGATACCACCCTGCTCTCAACACATCGTGCACCAATCTTTGTTGCAAAGGGACAGCTTTGTTGCAAAGCTGGCTGGCTTGTCCTTCGAGGCTCACCTTGGATCCAGGGAAGGGGAAATAGGTCACCCAGCCTCACAGTGGCTGTGCAGCATGGAAAGGTTTTCTCCCCAAGCGAAAATCTGGATTCTTTTAGGATGGAGTTCGGAGGGCGAGGAGATGCTGCAGAAGCCAGCAGAGCAGTTCCCCCACTCTGTGTTCCAGAACCAAGGGCATTTCTAGAACCACCTTCAGTAAATTCAGAAATGCCTATTAAATCAGAGGTAGGTTGTGAGAAGGACCCACCCTTGCGAGGTCGGGGACAAAAGCTGATCCTAAACCAATTCAATAAAGTTGTGAAGTTGAAACTACTCCCAGAGAAAAATCCAAAGGACCTTCACCTAGATGTGGCCAACTCGGGAGACACTTTCTCTAAGCCCCAGAGTCTTCATCCAGGGATATGAATTTTGCTGTCGCAAGTTGCTGGAGGATATACAAGTGGCAACCAGGAAGTCGCACACCAAGACTGTCCCAGGGTGTCCCCTATCAGCCAGAACACAAAGGAAACCATCCAACAGTCGGATTCCCTTACACAAGGAGAAATGACAACCACAGGAAGAAACCCAGCAAGGTGAGATGTGACAACAAGGCACACGTGGCAGGCCCACAGCAAGCCAGCTCAGGTGCTCTCAGGAAGCCTGCAACAGAGAAGCTGCCAGAAGCCAGAGGGGAGCTGCCCCAGCAGTAGCAAGCAGGCTGCAGTCGCCTGGAGAGCTCAAACCAGGTGCGAATGGATGGCTTCCACTGTCCTCACTGAGAGAGAAGAGAATCCTACAGGTTCAACTTAGCAGACATTTTGTTTCCAACACCGTGTTGATGGAGAAGATGGCAAGACGCCTGGCTGATCCCAGTGGGCACAGGCAGGTGACCGTGTGCACGTCTATAGCCGAGGTGTGGTGAAGAGCACTTTGGGAGTCACAGAGGAGGGGACAATTAATTCTGCTTGGATGGCCTTCAAGGGCGCTGAGAGCAAAGCTGTCCCCAGAGCTGGGACCCTGAAGGATGAGCAAGGTACAGCTGATGGTCAGGAGGGACGTACGGTAAGGGTCGTGGGAGCAGATGCCCGTCCTATGAATTTCTTTACTTTCCTCGGGACACATCCCTTGTCCCTGTGACATCATCAGCCACTCTTGCTTCAGGGAGAACCCCTCTCTGAGTGTATGTGAACAGAACTTCCACCCATAATGAGGGCACACGACCAAGCCAGCCGACCGGTCTCTCCCCTGGGACTCTTTTCCCAGGACTTGCACTAGCGTAAGACAGAGCAGAGCCATTTTGTCTTGGTGTCCTAAGAGACTATTCGTGAGGTCTCATGACTGACCCTCCCTGGGTCCACTGTCCTTCCCAAGGCCTGGTGGATGAACTCCTCCTGTCTCATGAGTGGTCTGCCTTTCTTTCATCGAGTCTCTTTTTGGTTTTAGCCAGAATAAATAGCTGTTGCTTGCAAGCAAAGAATGTCAATTGTATGGCAGTTGGGACCAGGATGAGGACTTTGGGCACTAGTTCCCAAGGGAAAGAGGGAATCTGAGATAGTTTGCTGGGCAGATAGGGCAGTGATTTTGCACACCCTCTGCCCATCCACGGCTGATAAACAGCTGTCTGCTCAAAGCTTGGGGGACTTAGTGGTCACTGCCATACACCAAGAGGAAGGCCCCATGGTGAGATGGTTGCTTCGAGGGCATCAGGTCAACTAAAGAGGGAAGTACGCATCATCTCCAGCAGTGTTCGCCATATTCTATTTAACATTGGTTTATTTCTTTTGTTCTTCCCTAATAGAATGTGAATTCCTTGAGGGAAGGGAGCTTTCAGGCATGGTTGGATCATGGTTGAAGTCTTGTCCACTTTTCTGTTTTTTCTTGAGCAGGCTTAGTTGATGAACAAGGGCATGTGGGCATTAACAGCAAGCTCTAGCTTAGAATTTCTAGAATAAAACCCACAAGGGTCAGCACAGAAAAAAATGGAAGGAATTGGCTGATTTTCATTCTCAAAAATCTGGGGAGAAATTGTGGAAATAAATGTTGAGGGTTCCCCACTAAGAATAAAACTTGAGGTCAGGTTGGATTTATTAGTGTTGGCGACTTGGCACAAGATTCAGCAATTCAGTGTACTAAGGTGGGTAGCTCCCTCCGGGTAGCTGTGGCCTGGGCTGGCAGATTCCACTCCACAGGACACAGAGAGGCAGACTCCATTGTCTCAACACTTGGGAGACACGCTTGTATCCATCCTGGGCACCCTGTCTCCCACCCCACCCTCTTCCTATCTCTTTGAGAGGGTCCAGATTCCTCCCCTGTTAGCCTCACTCTGAGAAGAAAATTGGTGTATAGAGCATCATAATTTTAAAGAGCTTTGTTTCTGGCTTCTTCTTCCTCATTTGTTTTTTGACTAAGGATGATAGTGGGAGGGGCTGCAGTAGAAACTCTTTTCTTTGAAATGTTTTTTAGTTGTAGATGGACACAATACCTTTATTTAAATTTTATTTATTTATGTGGTGCTGGGGATCCAACCCAGGGCCCCATGTATGCGAGGCAAGCGCTCCACCACTGAGCCACAACCCCAGCCCTGCAGCTGAAATTCTTTCGGTGAGGTAGAGGGATACCCAGGTTGACCCAGCCAGGAGCCCAGGGACAAATAGACACTGTCATTGTGAATGTGGTAATCAGATCTCAGAGCATGGGCTGATCCACATGGCAATCACCAGCACTGAATTGGGCTGTCAACCCCTGTGTTGTCTTTGATTTGGAGTCCAATGACATGAACATAAGAGATCTTTTTTTTTTTTCTGTTCTAATTAGTTGTACATGACAGTAGAATGCATTTTTGCATTTTGATAGATCATACATAAAGGGAGTGTAATCTCTTATTTTTCTGATTATACATACTGTGGGATCACATGGGTCACGCCGTCATACATGCACACGTCTGTTTCACTCTACTGTCATTCCTACCCCCATGTCCCCCTCCCCTCCCTTCACTCCCCTCTGCCTAATGGAAAGTAACTCTATTCTTCCCTACCCCCTGCCCTGCTTATTGTGAATCAGCTTCCGCATATCAAAGAAAACATTCAGCCGTTGGTTTTTGGGTTTAGCTTATTCACTTAGCATGATACTCTCTTCAGGGAAGTTTCTTAGGGTCCAGGAATTAGAGATCCATCAGGGTATTTCCTCTAAATTAAAAAGAGACTCAGCCTGGTGTCGAGTTTGTATCAGGCTTAACTGTCATTCATCCTGGGACTTCTTTTTATTATCCTTGTAGGTCAGCGTCAACTTGTTTTAGGCTTTACGCCTTCATTTTAGCTTACGTTCTTAGGCTGTTGGAATGTATCCTCAGGTAGTTCTCTACAAAAAACCTCGATTGCATTAGATTTTCAACGAATGTACAATTCGTGCGGAGATTGGCCAGCTGTGGCCCACGGACCACCTCAGGGGTGCGCCTTCATTTACACATGGTCTCTGCTGCTTTCATCTGAGTTGGTAAAGTCCAGTAGTTGTGTCGGAGGCCCTGGGCAGGAGAAGTTTGCTGACCTCTGCTCTACACGAGGAGCGAGTCTCTCAGGACACGGAAGGTATTGCTTGGCTGCCTCCACCATCCAAGAGTAACGACAAGTGTGACACTGTGTGGTTCTTGTTCCTTTGTGGACAATGTGCATATCCCCCTCCACCGCTGGAGGCTTTGAAGAGCCCTTCTTTGTCTTCGCCCTGTTCTGAGATTCTATGGTGACGTGGCTGGGCCTGGGTCTTTCCCCGCCTGTTTTGTGAGACACTCTGAGATCATTGGTAACCCGTGGATTTATTCTTCAGCTCTGAGCAGTTCGCAGCTTTCTTTAAGGATCTCTTTTGCTCCCTTTTCTCTCTTTGTATTTCCCATCAGGTGAACGTGGACTGGATTGATCCACTGAGTCTTTTATATTTTTTTCCTTTTAACGTCTTTTGCTTCTGTTCTCTAAAATATTCAAAAAATTTCAGCAATCATAGAGTTTTAAAAAATTTCTAAGCTCTTTCTTTTCATCCAGTGACTGTTTTAACATACCTTCTTGGTGTCATTTTTAGAGTTGTGATATTTTCTTGAATCTTTTTGAGAGTAGCAATTAAAGGTTTTAAAAAATGATCTTCCGTTCCCTAAGTCACTTTTCTATCTTTCTGGGCCCTCCCTAGCCCTCTCATGCCCTTTATTGGGTGATGTTGGCCTCCTCTGTCTCCCAGTGTCCCCCCCATTTGGTGGCACTTGTCTGTGCATCTATACCAAGAAGACAATGGCCATCTCTATGATGTGGGCGGCTGTCCCCGGGTGACTTCCGCTGTGGCGAATGGGCCGTGTGGAGAGATCTTCGGTCTTGGGCTTTCAAGTCCACAGTGGTTGTAATTATCCATAGTTTGTTGAAATTCTTTAAATAAGAGCCCCCTGCTGTTTTGGTCAGAAGGGTGGTGGTGGTGGTATGGCGGGGGTGGGGAGTCAGATGCCTAGGATCTAGGCACTGTGTGTGTGTGTGTGTGTGTGTGTGTGTGTGTGTGTGGTGTCATGGGAGCAGTGTGTGTTGACACCTCGCTTTGTTCACAATAACCACTTTCCACTTTGAAACCCCCCCCCCATTTCCCGTGATTCTGTAGGGCTGTCACGGTACCCGGCATATGACCTGGACTGCCCAGTGCCAGGCCTGCAGCCCACCTGCACAAGGGCAGTAGGTACACCATCAAGAGACGGCAGCAGCCACCCAGAGACAGCCTGTGGGACGCAGGGCTTATTGAAACTCGCTCGTAGGGAAGGCCCAGTAGCGAGAGGCTGGAGGAGTAGCCTGTGTCCTCCGCACAGTGCCCTGTTCCGCACCAGCAGGGATTCAGGTTAGGCTGCACAAGCAGGGACATCATCAGCTTGCTTTTTTCCATGGTGTGACCGGCGTTCCCAGGAACTGCTGTCTTGGTGTATATGCACGACAGCGACTTCCGCAGAGGACGCCGGCTTGCCCCAGTGACCAGGTGTGTGAGAGTCAGTGTCCTTCACGAAAACACTCATCTGTGCGTGCCCGACCAGGCCCTCGCCGCGTTCCCTTGATCGGGCTAGGTTCTGGGAACGGAAGGGAGCATCTCAGGACATGGCTTCACTGTTCTTTCTTCCCCCAGGATGACCCGCCCAAGCACAGTCCTGCATTTCCCATGGCCACATGCATATTTTTAGGAAGGGACACCAAACCGAATTGGACTGATCAGAATCTCAGAGCAGAAGGGTAGAGTTGATGTATGGCTCTCCCCTTTCTCTGGGGTCATAAGCTGTGGACATCTTGGAAGGCTGGAGCTGCCATAGAGAGAGAGAGAGGGAGGGAGGGAGAGAGACAGGGAGAGAGAGAGAGGGAGAAGGAGAGAGGGAGAGAGAGGGAGAGGGGAGAGAGAGGGAGGGGGGAGAGAGAGGGAGGGACAGGGAGAGAGAGAGAGGGAGGGAGAGGGGGGAGAGAGGGAGAGAGAGGGAGGGAGACAGGGAGAGAGAGAGAGGGAGGGAGACAGGGAGAGAGGGAGAGGGAGGGAGACAGGGAGAGAGGGGAAGAGGGAGAGGGGGAGAGGGGAAGAGGGAGAGGGAGGATGGGGGGGAGAGGGAGAGAACTTTGATTCGACTTCATTTACTTTTACTCTGGACCTTCACTTTAGGTGAGCCAACAGTTCTACTGACTTAGGTTAATTTGATTTGGGTTCTGTCATTTGAAATTATAAAGGATCCAGAGGAATCCAGGCAGTTTGCATGCATGGTAGAAATCTGGTCTTACTTGTACTGAGCAGATCCTGGGTGGGAGTGTGGGCGCCAGCTGAGGTGAGGTCGGACCTGGTGCTGGACTGTGGGAACCTCAGCAAAGATCCCCAGGCCCAGCCTTGGCACGGAGAGAGCACAGTCTTGCTCTCCCAAACACACCACGCCATCACCAGGAAGCGCAGCCAGGTGGACGGAGACCCTTTCCTGGACATCCTGGGATGGCCAAATCCACAGGACAACTTCCGGGAGGGGGAAGTGAATAGCTCTTAAAACACGATTTAATCTGCCCACCAATCTGGACTTGGTGAGTCTATTTGATTTGATTTTTGAAAGTTAAATTAATGTGAAATTGCTTTTACTCGAATGTCTTGGAAGAAGTTCATACTTGTGCCTTTCCCCCCTCCCCCTCCCCCTCTCCCCTCCTCCTCCTCCCCTCCTCCCCCTCCCCTCCTCACTTTCCCCTCCTCCCCTTCCCCTCCCCCTTCCCTCCTCCTTTTCTCTATCACCACCATCACCTATCTTAAGTCCATGCTACTCAGGGTTAAATCATACCAAGTGTAAAATATGAACAGCTCCAGCACATCTCTCTCTCATTTCTCCTCGCAGCTTGGGGTCTTTTCTGGCCCATGCCACCTCGGTATACTTTGATGTGAGGCATAGAACATTCTCAGATGTTCAGCTCAAGCTTTGAAACATTCGTTAATCAAGTCCCTTATTGCTGAGATGATGGAACAAAGATGATCCAGGCACAGGCAAGATAACCAACCTCGAGCGTTAACAAAAGGCAAGCTGGGAACTCCACGAGGAAACATCAACCAGCAAATTAGACAGCCTGACAGAAGAGCTTCAAGATACTGTTTTGAAGCTCCAGGATATGGAAGGGGGTCTGGCCAGGGCGGGCTAGCCCACAGAACTGGCTCTATGTCACACTGAAAGCAAGTTGAAGAATTACTTAATTCATATCGGAAGTGGACACGTGGAGTAGTGAAAGCAGTTGTGATCGCTCATTACCCAAATACGCACTGAGCATCTGCTACGCTCCCTTTCTCCTCAGATCAGATATGACGGCTCTCTTCCAGGTGCGTTGTCCTGGGGAGCGATGAGCAGGCTCAGAAATAACTTCAACACACCATAGAAAGTGATCAAAGGCCTAGGAGAGGTAGAGATAACATTTTATACTATTTGTGTTAAGAAGTTTTAAAATGTTAAAAAAAAAAACAAACTATTTGGGTGAGATAAGATGTTCTTCTGGATCTGGTTTAAGAAGAGACAGAGTTTAACATTCACGGCAAAAGCTATCGAAGTGGAAACAAAAAGAAAACACTAAGAATTTAACTCAGTGGGAAGCGATTGTGTTGTCCTAAACATGAGATGAATTTACCACCTTCCTTTAAATAAGGAGGGGAGCCTCATTACTGATTGCACTGAAAGCAAAGTCTATCTGACTATCTGCTGCTTATAAAAGCACAAATAAAAAGCTATTAAAGGAAAGGTATTATATGATGAATAAAAGGTCTTTTGAACTTTTACAACTGTGAGAAATTGAGAGCTTGCTACCATTAGTTAAAAATCTACAGGAAGGGCTGGGGAGATAGCTCAGTTGGTAGACTGCTTGCCTTGCGAGCACAAGGGCCTGGGTTCGATCCCCAGAATCACACACACACACACACACACACACAAAAAAAAAAAAAAAAAAAAAAACGAAAAACTTTAAGAGGATACGCCAAGCACAGATATCAAAGTGAGATCAGATTAGCTGTCACAGCCTTTTAGATCAAGGTACATCATAAATTCTGTGTGTAGCCTTTTCTTGGGATTTTTCTAGATCAGTTTGTAGGGATGAAGTGGTCTATGGCTGTGGCCACAGGACAGGCCATCTTTCTAGGGACACATGTAGTTTCGCGGCCCTTCCCAAATCCCCCAAGGTGGCATCAGCATTGCAAAAGAAAGAGAGGCCTACTGTGGAGTCTCCAGAAAACTCTGAAGGTCCTACTTCAGTCCTTGTTTGTGGAGTACTAACTGCCTGCCCTCTAGAGAGAGATCCAAGTACCGAATATCCTTAGGATTCAGAAGGTGGCTTCCATGAAATCTTGCTTCACTCCTGGTCACCACTTCATAAGGAAGGAAACACTGAGTCAAGACTCAGCTTGGAAAATGCAAATGCTTCTTTCTCTTTTCTCACCTTAAATTGCTTTCAAAAGGCTAAAGTCCTTTTCCTGAAGGTCTTCAATTACGATTAAGCACAAGTGAGTGGATTCAAGTCTTTGATGGCTTCTGGGCGTCAGATGGTACGGCTTCACCTTCTCAGAAAAGGCATGAAAGGGCCCTGGGGACCCCAGCACAGGCGTGGAAACCCCGAGGCCCACCGTCCTCGCGCCCCCTGAAGTGCTCCGCAGGCTGGCAGGCACTCGGTCTTGCTCGGCGAATTTCCTAGCCTGCACCATCTCTCTCGAGTGCCTTGAGGAATAAATAATTAACGGTTGCAAAGCATCAAACCTGAAGTGCTATTGAAACAGCAACGATAAAGGGACTGTCTGCACTGCTCGGCCTCAGCACTTGCAGAAACAGCGCGTGAACAAAACAACCCACGCCCGCCCGCCTGGCAGGGTGCAGAAGTGAGCCCAGTTTCCCAGTCTGAGCGGCACCTCTACTAAGTCCCGCCTCGACCTACACTCACTTCCATCCTCCTCCTTCTCCTTTCCCCACGCCGTCAAGAGGAAAATAGATCAGATGAAACACACACACACACACACACACACACACACACACACACAAATCTGCAGGAAGAAAGCATTAAGGAGCTGGGTTACTCTGTAACGGTGAAAGACATAGCAGAAAACCATGACCCATGACTGGGACTAACTGCTCATTTTTCAGATATTTATTATTAAACCTGTTAATGAAGTACAAAGGGGTGACCACCAAGGAGGTAGAGGATCCTCATGCTAAAGAAATAGAAAGTCTGATCCTTCAAACATTCACAGAAGAGAAAAGGAAAATTGCTGATTATTTTTGGCAAAAAAAAAAAAAAAAAAAAAAAAAAGCACGTGGCCTTTCTGGTTTTACTGGAGACGGTCTTCAAGCATTGGAAAAATAAATCAACTCTGCCGAGCAGACTCTAGAAAAGGATGGTTATTCTTATGGGGAACACGTGCCCTGTCTCTGGTGTTTCCATCCGACACGTCAAACATCCATCCGTTAACACTCCTGGTCTCCCTCCACCCATTCCCTCATTCCTCCCTAGGTAATTTTCTTACCTGATGGACAAGTTTGGGAGAAGCAACCGGGCATGTCCAGTTCAGCCCCTCTTTGTCTTTCCTCGTGGAGTGCTGCCTGACTGTGGAGGGCATGGGCTTTGGTCTGCTTCTGGTTGGGTGGCCAGCTTTGCTGTAAAGGCTCTGCCCTTCTGGGTACTATGGAGGCTAGTCATCTAACTCTGGGAAATGGAATTAGGAAGTTATTGTTCCCATAATTATAAGCTACATCCTCCAATTTAGCCTTATCAATATGTTAAAAGTCAGAAATAATTTGCTCACTACCCCACTGACTCATTTGTCTATGGACAGGGAAACAAGGTATTATTTGATGATCTTGCCTCCAAATCCCAGAACTGATGGGATAGCTAGGAACTTAAAAAATAAATAAGGAGCTGAACTAGGATGCACAAAGCACAAAAGGTATTTGAGGCAAGCTGCGGTGGCAATCTGAGCAGACACAGGCAAGTGCAGGAGGGGACTAGAGAACTGAGCTCCAGGGCTAGGGTGAGGGCTTACAGGGGCTGGTCTTAGCCATGGGCAGCGGGTACTGGGGGTCTTTGGCTGAGGCTTCAGAGAGCTCGCACAGCTTAGGCCAGGACTCATTACGGGGGGAGAGAATGACTTCCTGTGTGCAAGTCCCACAGCCCCTGGGGCCGGAATGAGGATTTGCTGCCTTTCCTGGGCTTCTTTAGCCAGGTCTTCCGACCTGGACCCCAGCTCCAGCTCCGTGCCTGTGGGCTCCTAGGGGGCAGTGCTTCTCAAACCTTAATGAGGATTTTGGTTCCTTTGGTCTGGGTTGGGGTCCAAGTCCCACACCAGCCTCCTGCATCAGGATCCGCATTTTAGCAAGACTCACTGGGTGATTTCGAGGGGTGTTTTACTTTGGGGAGTCCTCTCCAGAGTGCTGCAGTTGCAGTTTCGGGTTCTGCAGGCTTGTGCAGTGGTGCTGTGGGGAGGGGACCCCTTCCTTCCCTGTGCGTTTGCGTGTCGTGAGTCTGAGAAAGAAACTGGCAATAGACCAATTCACAGGACAAAAGGTGTACCATTTATCACGTGCCTGGGGGGCATCAGCGGTGAGAAACCTTCTGACCCTTCCTCATGGGGGAGAGAAGTGGGGCGGTAGGCAATTTGGAGGAAGAGTAAAGGCTTTGGTTGGGGGGTCGGCGAAGGGCCTGAGGAATAGAAAATGGCCTGGGACAAAGTTTGGCTATTCTCTGGGTATGGGGTCGAATTGAATCTTTCTCCCTGTGAGTTAATCTTCTGGAGGATTCAGACTTGTAGGTGAAAGGGGAACTTCAGAGAAAGTCACAGTCGGTACCTGCTGGTTTCCAAGCGCCTTTAAAAATACTCAGCATGCCGAGGAGCCACATTGGGGGGCGATGTCCCTGGCACCCCTTCAGTTGTCATACATGTCAGGTTCCATTCCCTTTACATCGTTTTGAGTGGCCTCGGAGACAAGGACCGAAACCACAGCACAGTATTCTCAACCAGGGTGACTCTGGCCCTTGGGGAACCTTTGGAAATACCTGGAGCTATCAACAGGGAGGGTGCCGCTGGCTCTGGGAGGCGCAGGCCAGGGATATTGCCAAATACCCCACGACGCCCAGGACAACTCCCTCGGTCACTAGTGTGAGGTGGAGAAACCCTGCCACAGAGGACAGGCCCTGAAGACAGGGGGCTCGTCCACATACGCTCAGTTCCGCTCCAAGACTCAAGCTGGCTCTGGATTTCTTAATTAGAAAAGTCAGGCCAGGGCTGGGGAGATAGCTCAGCTGGTAGAGTGCTTGCCTTGCAAGCACAAGGCCCTGGGTTCAATCCCCAGCACCGCAAAAAAAAAAAAAAAGAAAAAAAAAGAAAAGTCAGGCCATAGCCAAGTGTTTGAGTCCCCCCGAGAAGGATGGTAGATTTTACAAGAGAGAAAAAAATTTAAAAATCATGGGCACTCTATTATAAATATAGCGTGCCATTAATACTCTGTCTCTGGGACACAGATTGCACGGGAGATTTTAAAAGGAGCCAGCATTATTTGAGAAGTATGGTTTGGTGCATTTTTTAAAGTTTAATTGAATTTAATTTTATCTTATTTTATTTTAAAGAATCAGAGTAGGAGCAGCCGAAGAAGGAAAACAAAATAAAGGAAGATAGGAAAAGAGATTTCCTTAGGAGAGCGGTTCTCAGAATGTGGCCCCTCCGCCAGCAGCAGCACCTGGGGACCTGGTAGCCATGCAAATCCTGGGGCCCCACCCGAGACCTGCTGACTCAGGGCTTGGGCCCTGGAGTTAATTTTCACAGGACTTCCAGGTAACTCTGATGCCGACTCAGCAGGAGGGCCACTGCTTTAGGAGAAAGGTTGAGATGCTAGGGACAGACCAGAAACATGGGACAATGAGTTTTCAAAGGCCAGGCATCTAGAATCCTCTAGCTAAAGCTGAGCCAAGGAGAAACAGGGAGGATAAATGTGGACCATAATCCCCCTGGGTTTTAGTTTGCGACATGATTTATCCCTATTCAGTCTCATACGCTTTGGTGCGGGCGCTCTCTCTTAATGGCAGGAAGGTTTTCACAAAACAAGGTCATGAATGCTACCTGCCAGACAATCGTAGGGTGACATTTGTTTTACGATGCATCCAGATCTCAGGGATGCTAAAATGAGGGGAAAATATACATTATGGAATAAATGAATTAGGGTAATTTTCAGACTGTGCTTTCTTCTTGAAGAATATGGATAAAAGGAGAGGGTTCACATTCAAACGAGGGACGCTTTGTTGTTGGAATTTGCTGTTGGAGTATCTTTCTGATCTCATTTGAACTCACTGCTGAATCATCGATAGAATGCACTAGACAATAAAGATGAAATGTTTGGAAATTAGAAATAGAATATGGAATGAATTTTACGGGTTAGGATGATGTATCAGGATTTTGTTCAGTCATGACTGTAGAATCCCCAAATAATGGTGACTTAAATGGGATAGAAGTTATTTCTCCCTCACAGAAAAGAGGTTTGGAAGTAGACAGTCTTGAATGTACAGTCATCAGGGACATGGTGTCCTCTATCTTGTTGCTCTGCCATTCCTAGTGGGTAACTCATGGATCATTATGATTGCTTGAGCGCCAGCCATTGTATTCATATTCCATTTCAGAAGAGTATATGGGAGAAAATAGGGCCCAAGTGCAAGCCTGAGGGGACTTGGGGCAAGTAGAGGAGCAGCCCTGCAGTGGAGGTGGAGAAGGACCAGGAGAGTGGATCAAAAGGGAGGAGAGAATTCCAGGATGTGGAGAGCCTCTCTTTCTGATTAGGGCCACCAAGTTGTCTCGTTGCTCCATCTGCCCTCTTTTCTGTGACTCCAATCTGTTAAAAGATTCATTCTTTTTCCATTTAAAAATGTAACACAATTTTTAAAAAATGATCTTTCTGTTCATCTAGTCCTGAACTTCTTTCTCACGCAGCAAGTGCCCGTACAAGCCATGAAGGAGCTAAAGGGCCGGGGCAGCGTGGGCTCTCACCCTAAACGCAGCCCCCACCCTGTCCCCGCTGCTCAGCCAGGAGCCTGGCTTCCCACTGGGCTTGGTCACAGGCGGGACTGGCAGGAGAATCCGGGAGGGAGGGGAGCGAGGTCGGGAGCGAGGTCGGGTACTTATGCCCAGGCCCTTCCCCTCCAGGGGGTCACAGTGGCCGCAGGTCTGTGTCCCCTTCCTCACTACTCCCTCGGGGTCCCGGCAGCCATGTCTTCTTGGCTTTGCGGGCTGGGCCATCCTAACACGGGCTTCATTGTCACCTGTTCTTGGGATTTCCCTGCGCCTGCCCACAGCTTTGCCGAGAGTCTCTTCATTAAATCCTCCTGGAATTCACCAGTTTCAAGGGGCACCTCTTTTCCACTAGGACCTTGACTAATCTAACACTCCAGACAATCATTCTCACTGTGTCCCTTCCTAGGGTCACCAAGGGTCACCACCTTAGTCCGATGCTGGTTCTTGATTCTCCTCTTAGGGGACCCCTGCCACCCGCCCTTCGCCTCCTCCAGCGCCTATGCTGCTCCGTCCTTCTCTGGGACCCCACGCCCGCCCGGGTTCCCTCCTCCTCCCTGGGCCGCTCCTCCTCCTCCCCTCCAGCCTCCTTCTGGGGCTCCGTGGGCCTCTGCTGCTCTTCATGGTCATCTCTTGGTGACGTCCTCAGCTCTCCTGGCTTTAAACACTGACTGTGGCTGATGACTGTAAAGTCGCATCTGCAGCCCCGTGGCCGCGTTTATCCATGATGAGAACACCTTAGTTTAAAGCTCCTAATTGGCTTTATTTGCGACTCTAGCTTCAGGTGACATTTCCTCCCAAATATACGGCGGGCATTTCGAGGAGCCAGGCAGAGGTTGTCGATTTGCAGGCAGAGGAGGCTGAGGAGGCACAAGAACAGAAACCGGAGGGCATCTAAAGTGACCCTCCTCGCAAGACAGGGACAGGGAGACAGACGACAAAAAAATAACTGGTCAACATCGGGCTATGCCAAGTGACATTTTTGGGGGTGAGGATTAAAGCAGGAAGATTTATTGTCATGTTGACTGACACTGGCCTGTTTGGGAAATCTGCCTCTTACTCTGTTCTGATTCTTAATCACCCTGAGATTCTCTTTTCTACCCAAACCAATTGCCAGAACTTTGGGGTTGCCCTTGAGAGTAGAGCAGGGGCCTTGCCGATCCTGTGGCCTCTCAGCTTGCCTCTCCAGCGAGGTCCCACCTGCCTTACCTCTGGGATCCCTGGACTGGGAAGCCAGAAAGCTGACTTCTGCTTCCTGGACAGCCTCTCCCTGCCAGGTCTGCCTCTGCTCCAGCTGCCGATCAAGTGCAGCTACCCCCTGCTCCCTCCTGCTTTTCCAGGCCCCACGATCCACCTTCATACGTCGATCTCTGCCTTCCTTTCCTGTCCTGCACTAACACACTTCTGCAGACTTGATGGCTTCACATAACACATTTATTATCGCACAGCTCTGGAGGTCGGAAGTCCAAAATCAGTTTTCCTGGTGCCAGTCAAGGTGCAGGCAGGTCACGCCGCCTCTGGAGGCTCCAGGGGAGAGTCGATTCCTCCCTTTCTGGCTGGCAGAACCGCATTCCTTTGTCTGCAGTTAGTGGCCTGGTGCATCCTGTTCAGGGTCACGTTGCTTCCATCTTATAATACTGCACACGTTGATTCCCTTTGGGGCCCACTCAGGCAATCTCCCCAAAGCAAGTCCTGCAATTGTATTACTCTGCAAAGTCCCTTCTGCCACATGAGGTGACATTCACAGGTACTAGGGACCAGGACCTGGACCTGGTGGGGATATTCAGACTATCACCATCTCTGTCACGGTCACCTCTTCTGGAAGTGCTAACCCTGGAGGAGACAAGTTTTTCTTGCTCTGACACCTGCCCCACATCTTCCATGAGCCAAGCTGTCCCAGTGAGGCGTGCTGCTTGTTCTTTTCCTGTGACAGGCTATGAACCCAGGACCCCTGAGTGGGTGGGTCCTGGGCTCATGGTGGTTGAAGCCCTCCCACCGGTTATGCCATGTCCTGCTCATGGACTTTCTGTCCTTCCTGGAAACATCCCAGGTGCCCTGCCGTGGGGGGAGCACCATTCTTCATGGTCTCCAAACCCCACGCAAGGACCCTCCTGAACGAGGCTGGGGGATCGTCTGTCCTTCCTCGTCAGTTCGCACGGTAAAGCAGAGGCCCTGCTCCTGCTGAGGTGTCCCTCCTGGGGCTCCCTTCTGCTGATCCTGCCTTGCTGCAAAGGCATTTTGGCTGACTGAGGTCACATGGGACCCTCACCCCGCCTTCGCCCCTTTCTGCTCAGAGTTTGGGAGCTGTGACTGAACTCTTGGCTCATGTCTAGTGGCGTGTTGATTGGCTACAGTTCTCAGCTCTCATGGATACCTCTGAAGCCTTCTCTGCTGTCGCTGTGGTGAAGGCCAGTGCAACATGTGTGTCTCTTGCCCTGGAGGCTGAGGAGGCTCACTCCTGGCGCCATCTTGGTAAGGCAGGAGAGGGTATCTGTTTACCTCAGAGTGGAACATTTATGAGGTAAACCAACCTCCCTCCTGCTACTGCCGAAGTCCTCTTAGCGTAACTGATGTCTGCTGTGCCAAATATTCTCCCCCCACGAAGATGAGAGGAGGAGGAAGGTGAGGGAGAAGCCACCCTCTGCCCACCACTTCCCCTCGGCCAGTCCAACCGTGCAGTGGCGCCCCAGGGGAGTTGCGGTGTGGTGCACAGTTCTCACAAAAAGCCCATGTGGTGCGGTTGTGCTTCTCTTTGGACAAGAAAACTGAGCTCAGAGAAGTTGAGTAACATGCTCTGGATGGTGCAGCTAGCCAGAAGCAGAGCTCGGACTTGAGAAGTCCTTTTTCTCTATACCACACGACATGGTTTTTGGGACATGAGAGTATGTGGGGTTGAAAGACACCCAAGCACAACCCTAAAGGATGAAACGCCCCTTTTCTGGGGTGGAGGCAGGAGAGAGATGCTCCTGGGATGGCAGGTTCTGAGAGTTCCCAGGGGTCTGCCTGGGCTCCAGCACCCAGCGGAGCTGGCCGGCCTCCCTCTGCGGCACTGCCTTCTGCTGCTTTCCCCATCTCTGAGCGCTGGAAGATGGCTGCGGCCTGTCCACTCAAGTGCTCAAAAGAGAGTGCTTCTTCCAAACCTTGGAATAGGAGTTCAGGTTTGATTGGTGTTGGCCCATTTGGCTCCAGTGTCCACCTGGGAATGAACAGCCATTGCTTAAGCCTGGGTCCTGGGTGGAGCTGCACTGGAGCAGTGGTCGGGGGCCTGGCTCTCTGGGGGAATCTGGGGCGCTCCACCCAGAGGAGTGTGTGAACGCGGGGAGCTGATCAGTGCAGGCCCGCTCATGACCAGGCAGACAGGCTTCCAGGCAGAGGGAGCAGCAAACTGAAGGATCAGGAGAGAGGCAGGAGCAACATGTAGGTGCACCTCAGCACCCCGTTGGCCCACCTGGAGGAACCGAGGCTGGAGAAGGAAAGGGCCTCCCCCGGGGCTCTGGATTCGCTCTGGAGCAGAACTAAGGTAAGAGCTCTGTGCTCAGCGGCACACACGGGAGGCTGAGGCAGTGGGACAGCTTGAGACCAGGCATTTGAGGCCAGCCTGGGTGACAAAGTGAGACCCTGTCTCTCAACAGAAACGATAAGAACTCAAGGGTCCTCCCAATCAGAAGACCCCAGTGGACTGACTGCCAGCAACACACCTGCCTGTCTCTCATCTAAGAGCGGTGGCTTTGGGGGATGCCAGCTCTCCTGGGGTCCTGGCAACCTCCCTCCTTATCTTTGAGTGACAGGACTGACCCCCAGATGTCCCACAGGTAGTGAGCATGGAGGGTCTGTCTGTATGGCGGGGGCTCTGCTGTGCTGCAGGGATCCTGGGCAGGACACAGTGACAGCTGGGTCTCCCTGGTGGGGGGTCTCCCTTGTCAGCTGGTTCTCCAGAGGTGGTCTGAGGTTCGCAGCAGGCAGAGTGCTTCAGTTCCACGCTTCCTGGGGCTCAGTCTAAGTGTAGGAGTCGGTCCCTGACCCTATAGTTTGTCACGTGGCCACTCTCCCGCTCCAGGGAGGCAGGTTGGGGGCAAGGGTCTCAGCTTCCATCCCACCCCCTCGGCTGCCACTTGGAGGGCCCAACTTGGCCGGCAAAGTGGGGTGATGATTTGGGGTCAGGAAGGTGAGGGAGGCTCACTATTCCTGAGACTGGGCCAACCTGCCGCCTGCCCAGGCCAGGTCCCCAAGTGGGGGAAGAGCGAGTCAAGAAAGGGCCGGAATCCAGGAGTCAGAGGCCACCTCAGCCTCGAGGGGTTGGGGGGCTGTCTGGGACTGTGAGCTCTGCAGCCACAGGTGTGGGTGGCGGGCAGCCTGCTGGGGCCTGGGGCCTGTCGGGGTTTGAGGGGCCGCATGCAGGTCGCGGGCGTGGGCATGTGGCGTGCGCCGTGGAGAAGGCCGGTGGCTGTCAGAGGCCTTGCTTCTCTCTGCAGGTGTCTGTGAACTGTGTGGGGGTCTGGGTACCAGGGTGTGTGAATGTGAGCCTGTATCTGTGGGGCACCCGGACAGGTCACCCTGGGCTTGGCCCTGGAGCTGGGCCTGTCCTCGCACGCCTCCTCACGCCTCTTCACTCCTCCTCACTCCTGCGCCTGCGCCTTGCTGAGTTGTTGAGCCAACTCCACCTTCAGAGGCCCTTGCCCCACTGGCCTGGGCACGAATGCTCTGCCACTGCTGCTGGCAGTGCCAATGACCTGGGGTAAGAACTGCCCCGTGACCTCTGACCCCTGAGAGGCTACCCTGGGGAAGGAGGGTGGGAAGGGAGGACCTGGGGCCCTGCCAGGCAAGATGAGCAGATGCTGGATGACAAACCGGCAAAGCTGAGGCCAGAGTGGAGGCCATGTCACTGACCGTGGAGGTCCCAGGAAGAGGTCTGGCCCCCACCTTGGGGCCCTGGGGAGTCTGAAGGGGTCGACGCAGGACCACCTGGTAGCCGGTGGAGGATGTGGGAGGAGGGGAGAGGTGTCTGGGGAGCTGGTGCAAAATGCAGGCAGAGGTGAAGGTGAGGTGCGCAGAGCGGGGGAAGACGGTGGGACGGAGGCCCGAGGGGCCCGCGGATTTCTAGTGGCAGAGCTGTGGCACCTGTGAGTGGACGCGGTGGGAGGCAGAGCGGCTGTCGCTGTGACGAGCGTGTCTGCAGCTTGGGATGGGTGGTGGTCTCTCTGTCTGTGGTGGGGCCAGGCCCGAGGTCTTAGTTGGAGGCCTGGGGAGCAGGACGAGCTCAGCCTGGGACATGGTGACGTCAGGGCCAGGAGGACACTGGGGGGAGATGTCCAGTGAGGGCTGGGGCACATCCTGCAGCTCAGGGCCTGGACTGGAGAATTTCCCACTGAGAGTAGAAAGAAAGGGCGGGAAAGGAGCAAAGAAGGAAAAACCAGCAATGGGAGAGAGAGGAGCCGACAGGCAGAGGTTCCAAGAAACCAGAGGCAACTAATGACGGAAAGCAGCTGGTGACCTGGTGGGACAGGGGTGCACGGGGCCTGGAGTGCAGTGGACGCGTGGGGGAGGCAGGTTCATGGGGTGGTGCAGAGGAGCCTGGCTGTGGATCCCGGGGAGGGAGGGTGGGGAGGCAGAGGCAGTGAGTGGGGAGGTTGGTTTTTTTTTTTTTTTTTTGACGTTCATTGTGAAGCGGGTGAGAGACCCTGTAAGGACACTGTGGGAGCTGCTCCTTGGGACAGATAATTTAGGGTCTCTGGAAAAGCAGTTCAGAGTTCAGCTTGGAGGGTCTGCTCCAGGATTTCTAGGGCCTTCTCCATCAGACTGGGGAGAGTTGCAGCTGCGTCTCCACCAGCAGACTCAGGGACGCAGGGAGGTAGAGGCTGAATCCTCCATCAGACTGGGAGGTAGAGGCTGAATCCTCCATCAGACTGGGAGGTAGAGGCTGAATCCTCCAACACACTGGGAGCAGAGGCAGGGTCTCCCTCGGAACAGGAGCTGCCTGAAGCCAGGAACTATGTCTCCCTCACTCGACTGCTTCTGAGGGGAGGCACTGAGTGTCCCCACTGATCTGAGGGCCCCAGAGTCAGAGGGCTGGGTGCCATCCTTCCCCTGTCCTCAAGGTGTCCAGCAGCAGAGGGGGACCTGGCTTCCTCCTTCCCCCCAGGCCTGCTTCTGTGGTGTCAGGGAAGAGTGGCTTCTGCCAGGAGGCAGGCTGAGATGACGGGGGTGCAGGGCAGCCCTCTGTTCCCTTGGCAACCGTGACTCCCCCATAAGATGGTGTGAGCTGCCCCAACTCCTGGTGTGGAGAGCTGGTCCCCAGTGCCGAGCGCCCCTCTTCCCACCAGCCTTTTACTAGGACAGAGGGCTTCTGCCCTCACCTGCTTGACCCTGAACCACCCCCCTCCACACCGGGACAGGATGTAGTCGTCCCTGAGATAGGCCAAAGCCAGGCCGAGCCCAGGGTGCTTGTGACCTGGGATGCAGCTCCTAAATGGCAGTGGGTCTAGGGGGCGGAGACCTTCAGGATGGGGCTCAGTCCTGCTGCGGTTTCTAGATCCTCTCCCTGAGCCACCAGCATCTGTCCCTGAAATACACGGACCCAGCGCTAGTTGTGTGAGGGCCTGTCAGCGTGTGCCGCGTGCAGGCACCCGGACCAGGGTCGTCCACTCGGTCATCCACCCGTCGATGTCCAAGAATTCACTCGGGACCCCACTCCACGTCAGCCCCGTTCTGGAGACTCAGGTTTCGGTGGGAGCCAGACAGCCAGGATTAGAAGTCCCTTTTGCCCAGCCACTCTGGCCTTGTTGCTCCTGGAATGACATAAGCTTATTCCAATCTCAAAGTCTAGAATGTTCTTTCACAGTGGCTTCTTCTCTCCAAGCCTGAATATCACCTCCCCAGGGAGACTTCCATCACTACCCAATCCCCATCATCCCACTTCTTTCCCTCCTGGCAGGGGTCCCGGGTGATTTATTGGGGTGTTTACTTTTAGGTTAACTAGCGGAGGATGAACAGAGGAGACCCACAGGCTTCTGGGGTAGGGGAAGCTCTTAGGAGTTTCCCCCGCTCCTCCTCTTGTTCCCTACCTGAGAGGTCAGGTGTCACTTTGGATCCTCTGCAAGCAGGTGTCAAGATTTAGTTGGAAGGATTTAAGATTTCTTTGGGGGTGGAGAGGGAGAGAGCGGAGGCGGAGAACTCTCAGATCAGAAGCAGGCTGACCTCTCTGGAAGGAGCCAGGACAGTGGAGGCCTGGGCAGGAAAAGTCACCCCAGCAGGCAGCTCTAGGGAAGCCGTGGCCAACCTGGTGGGGCATCTCCTCTGGGGCAAGCCCACTGGAGGAGCCCTGTGCAGGAAGAAAGGGCGTGTCTCTGGTCCCCATCAGGCTCAGCAGGACGGCACTGCAGAATGTGGCCCTGTCATGGTACTGTGGCAGATCCCCAGGGGCAGGTGCTGGGGGCTGTCCATCGAGCACACTGCTCAGTACCAGTCCGTCTGAGGGGCCAGCTGAACCCAAGTAGGCACATGAGCGGTCATTCTGGACTGGTCAGCATTAGGACACTGAGCTACTGTGGCTGGCAGATGGGTCACAAGGCTCTAAATGGTCAAGCGTGGACGGCAGAGCAGCTGGCGCAGGCATACATGCTGGTGGGAATGCAAAATGGGACACTTTCAAAAGAAGTTTGACTTGCCTTTATACAATTAAACAAAACCTAACCTGAGATGAACCATTTCATGACTAGGTATTTAAGAGACATAGACACTTCACGTGCGTACAGAGACTTTAATAGGAACGTTCGTAATCATTTTAGTCAAAATATCCCAGAAGTGAAGCAGCCCAAATGTCCACTGTCAGGACCACAGATCACCATGTTGGAGAATGACGTATGGCTTGTGGCACAGCAATCACCAAGAGCAAATTATGGACTCACAGGGCGACGTGAATGGATCTCATCATTATTATGCTGCATGGGAGAAACCAGACATGGCAGAGTGCATGGAATGTAGGATTCCATTTATAGGAAGATCTCAAACAGGTCAACTAACAGAAGGTGAAAATACTCAGCGTTATGAACTGACTGTTGCCCTAAAAATTTGTGTGTTGATGTTCTAACTCTCAGGACCTCAGAATAAGACTGTGTTTGGAGTTAGGGTCTTAAGAAGTGATTAAGTTAAAATGAGGTCCTTAGCATGGGTCCTAATGCAATCTGACTTGTGTCCTTACAAAAGGAGAAGAGGACACAGACACGTAGAGAGAAGACCACAGGAGGACACAGGGTGAAGATGGCGTCTACGGGGTCAGGAGGGGGACCTCCGAAGAAATAACCCAGCCGACACCTTGATTCCAGATTTCTAGACTCTCTAATTGCAAGAAAATAAATTTTTGTTGTTTAAGTCACCCAGCTTGTTGAGGCAGCCCTAGGAAACCAGGACATTGGAGTTGGGGATTGGGAAGCAATGAGGGGGAAGTAATTAACTTTGTGTTAATTATTTGACCTTTTCCAACCTTTCTTTTCTTATTTATGCAAAGGAGTTGTTAACAGTTTCTTCCTCAGGGAATATTGAAAAATGTTAAATATAATAATGTATATGAACCAATTAGGACACTTTTGATAACAAACACAGAAAACCTAACTCAAACTGGGATACACAATAAAATAGATGTTATCACATGTTCAATGGAAATGGCTAAAGGCTTTCAGATATGGTTTGATCTAGAGGTATGTGGTTTTTTCCTTCTTCTCCTTGAAGCCAAGTATTAAGACCAGATCTGAGACCTGACTTCCTATTTAACTTGTCTTGACCTTGTTTTCCACAATAATCAGATGAAGTATGTTTTCTTACATTAAAGTGAGTTTGGTGATCAGCAAGAGGACCTGGGGGCAGCTATCCCCTGTAGCCTGTCCTTTGTGTAATATGTCAGGAACTACGCAGGGACAAACTAGTCCGTGACAAGAATAGCCTGAGGAAATAATGATCTAGGTCCTTGAGATCTGTAGAACCGAGAACATCTTGTGACAGGCAGTTAAGACGGGAAGTGCATCATGTGATCACTATCCTCCACCTGCGGATGGGACCTGTCTGCGATCCCTCTTTCCTACATCAGTTGCTCCTAACTCAGCCTCCTGGTGTTGTGGGGCGCAACTTAAGAACAGACCGATCACCACTGAGAAGTCCAAATTTGAGAGTCTTTATTAAGCCGGCCAGCTGACTGTCTCACACGATGCCCCAAAAAATGGCTATTGGGAGAACAGCCCCAACCACAGGGTTGTAGGGGTTCTTATACCAAAAATCACATCAATCATAAGTGTCTGTTGCTATGATTCAAAATTACAAACTAACATCATGAGATCATCGACAAAGGGGGAAGTGGGTCAAATTGACCCTTACCTAGGTACAAACTGAAGAATGGTTGCTAACATCCACACAATTACCGTTTACATGGTACATTGGTTAAGAGCAATAGAGGTCAAAGGAGAGCAATTTTTACTACATAGGTGTTGCCATGTATATTATTAAACATGTCACGCTAAGTAACTGATGATGGGCACAGAGGCGGGGTGTTCCCATGGGAGAAACTTATTTCTTACTTAACATGGAGTCTCAGAGCAAAATGGAGTCTGTTTAGTCATTTCCCTTAGAGTCTGGCCTATAACATTCTCATGGAGCCAGATCTGTCAGCCCATCACACTGGCAAGTAGACCTTTAGGGTGATGGTCTGCCATCTTCCGATCAGCTAACTAATGGTAATAAAGTTCTTTCTCTGTCGTCTTGCCTTCCACGAACTGGCTTCTGTCCTGGGGTGAACAGAACAGCAGTCCTTCCTCTCCTCCCCCTCTTCCTCCTCCTTCCCCTTCTCCTCCCCCACGTCCTCTCCTTCTCCTCTTCCTCCTTCTCCTCTTTTATTATTATTTCCCAAAACCTGCAACTAGTCATGCATTCCTTTCTGTATTTTATTCCAGACATCTAGGGTCATTTTTTTTTTAAATATTTTTTTTAGATGTCAGTAGACCTTTATTTTATTCATTTATTTATATGTGGTGCTGAGAATTGAACCCAGAGCCTCATGCATGCCAGGTGAGCGCTCTACCACTGAGCCACAACCCCAGCCCTAGGGTCATTTTTTTAAAAAAAATTTTTATTTGTTCTAATTAGTTAGACATAACAGTAGAATGAATTCATACATTTTGATTAATCATACATAAATGGAATGTAATTTCTCATTTTTCTGATTGTACATATTGTAGGATCACATTGGTCATGCATGTACATGAGGTAATATCTGTTTCACTCTACCATCCTTCCTTCCTCCTTCCCCCGCCCCTCCCTTCATTCCCCTCTACCTAATATAAAGTAACACTGTTCTTCCCTAGGCCCCCCCAACACCTTATTGTGAGTCAGCATCTGCATATCAGAGAAAACATTCAGCCTTTGGATTTTTGGGGTTTGGCTTATTTCACTTAGCATGATATTCTAGTTCCATCCATTTACCAGCAAATGCCATAATTTCATTCTTTTTTAAAGTGGAGTAATATTCCACATTTTCTTTATCCATTCTTCTGTTGAAGGGCACCTAGGTTGGTTCCATAGTTCAGCTATTGTGAATTGAACTGTTATAAACATTGATGTGGCTGCGTCACGGAGTATGCTGACTTTAAGTCCTTTGGGTATAGACCAAGGAGTGGGATAGCTGGGTCAAATGGTGTCTCCATTCCAGATTTCCTGAGGAATCTCCATACTGCTTTCCATCATGGTTGCACCAATGTGCATTCCCACCAGCAATGCATGAGTGTGCCTTTTCCCCACATCCTTGCCAACATTTATTGTTGCTTGTATTCTTGATAATTACCATTCTGACTGGAGTGAGATGAAACCTTAGAGCAGTTTTGATGTGCATTTCTCTAATTGCTAGAAATGTTGAACATACATCTGTTGATGCAAAAGAAACAATAATGTGAAGAGAGAGCCTTCAGAATGGAGAAAATCAGTACCATATGCATCTCAGATAGAGCATTAATCTCTAGGATATATAAAGAACTCAAAAAACTTAACACCAAAAAAATAATAATAATAATAACCAACCAATAAATGGCCTAAGGGACCGGACAGACACTTCCTAGGGTCATTTTTTGTTGTTCTGCCTTGCTCATCTGCCTGGGAAATAGGTCACCACGAGCCACCTCCATGTCCTCACTTCCTGTACACTTCCACCTGTTCGCTGGGCCTTCTTTCTCTTCCTTCCATTTCTTTCCTGCACCACAGGGTCCTTCTTTCTGGTCTCAAGTACATCACACTCAGATCTGCCTCTGACCTTCCCTGTTCCCTCTGCCTCCACCCATTTGCTCCTCGACCACCTGACAGGGCTGACTCTCACAGTGTGGGAGGTTCGAACTTTCCTCTGGAATGCTGGGAAATCCAGGCTACCGAAATAAACAGACGATAGACCCGCAGGAGAAAGGGTGTACGGATTTATTAGTGTCCACAGAAGGGCCAGATGGTTGAAGCTCCTCCACTCTCTTCACAGGGGAGAGGGAGGTGGGGAAGGTAATGGGACTTTAGGGAGGGGACCAAAGGCAGTTGTGTTCCTTCTGCATGGGCTTCTAATCAGGAAGCTTGGCAGAGAGAGAGGGAGAGAGGGAGAGGGAGAGGGAGGGAGGGAGAGGGAGAGGGAGAAAGAGAGGGAGAGAGAGGGAGAAAGAGAGGGAGAGGGAGGGAGAAAGAGAGAGAGAGAGAGGGAGGGAGGGAGAGGGAGAGAGAGGGAGGGAGGGAGAGGGAGAGGGAGAAAGAGAGAGAGAGAGGGTGGGAGAGGGAGAAAGAGAGGGAGAGAGACAGAGAGAGGGAGGGAGGGAGAAGGAGAGGGAGAAAGAGAGAGAGGGAGGGAGGGAGGGAGAGGGAGAGGGAGAAAGAGAGAGAGAGAGAGAGATGGAGGGAGGGGGAGGGAGAGGGAGAAAGAGAGCGCATCTATCCTGCGCATGGATGGAGAAGTCTAGAGAGACCTTGATTTTGTCAGTTTCTAAAGCCTTCCAATTCCTTTCGATTCAAAGCACTCAGCATGTCAAAGTGTCCTACTTTAGGGTACCATTTTCGAGCTCCAGTAATATCATGCGTGATATCACTTCCGTCTTTTCCTATGCAGCCCTTTCCTGGGCCTGCCTTCTCCTGCTCCCTCCTAATCTCTCATTTGATTTTTTTATACCACCACTAGGTTTTTTTCCCCTTGAAATTTCTTTGTTGGGTGCACTTGTCTCCTTCCAATGGCTTGGAAGGGCGAGAGGCAGGGACCTTGCCTGTCTGGCTTCTGCTGGGTCAGGACAGCAGCCTGGTTCTGCACCTGGAATACTGAAGGTCCTCGACAGGTGTCCTGTGGAATGAGTGACTGGGAAATGGGAACAGCGATAGTAGCCACTTTGCCGCATCCTCGGGAGGACTGAATGAGAAATGCACTTGAAGCACGTGACCTGGGACCTGCCAGCAAGTCAGTGGCTGCTGATGGTGGAGGCGGGGGCGGGGTCTTCAAGACACCACTTTGCTGCTGATGTCTGTTGTGTCGTCAGTATCCTAGCTTCTGGGGATCTCTGTCACAGGAGTCCCAGGTCAGAAGCCCAGCTCTGGGGGTCCCCACTTGCCCCAAACACTAAGTGAAAAGAGTCATGGTGAAAAGCAGGAAAGGACCTTTAATCAAATGGCCATACTGGGAAAGGGAGCGAGATCAGGTGTCTCAGCCCCATCCTTGGGTGTGTCGGGAGCTTAGTCTAAACCGAGGATGAGCTGCGGCAGGCAAGAGTGCTGTGGCTGACCGCGGTCTCAGTTCTGTTTCTGTGAGGTCCAGAACATGTTGGGGGACCTAGAGGGAGCAATTCCATTCCCAGGAGGTGGCTGGTCTGGCTCAGCGGGGCAGCTCATCATGGGGTGCTCTGCCTGCCGGGCTCCATCTTTCCTGGAAGGTGTAGGGCAATGAGCGGAGACTTAGAGGCTACATTCCGTGGGAGTCTGGAACGGGACACAGGACGGTGTAAAAGCTGGCAGTCAAATGTCCCTGCAAATCTTGAGAACACTTTAGTTACTCTTATCTTGCTGACTTCGGCCTTGAAGGGCCTGTCGCCCACTTTAGATGAACACTCCCTAGTCATCAGCGTGCCTGTGCGTGGCGTCAGCAGGAATCTGACCCAAAGTTAAAGACGGATACAAAATGAGGGCAGAGAGGCCACACTGCTGTCCTCCGCTTTCAGTTACCCTTTGGGCATCTGCAGGCCCAAGTGAAGAGTTCGTGCTTCTCAGCAAAAGCAGCCTCTCTAAGCGCCTGTTCTCCTTGATGCTCTCATAAAGGAGAAGTGAGAAAGTCCCTCGGTCAGCCAGCGGGCTCCCCCACCTCCTCCAAGGTGTGCGCAGTGCTCAGTGTGGTCTCTTCCCCTCGGGACTGGGATTCAGCGGTGACTTTGCCCTTGAAGTCTCCTGGGCTAGATTTGAACTGAATGTGGGAAGCACAGATGGTCTGAATTCCTTTTCAGAACGAATAAGCTCCATCACCTCACTGGCCAAATCAGAGGCCTGGACGTCACCCTGCAGGTGTGCTGTGGAGAGGCGAGGGACAGAGGCTGGCTTTCCCTAAAGCCTTCCCCTGTCTCCAGCAGCAGCATCACCCTTGGGCCTAGGTGCCCAGGACTCGGTCCCTGGGTGAGGACTCCTGAATCCAGAGGACATGTCTGAATCCATATTTCCCCTTCTGGACCATGAGCTCAGCATCTGGCTCTGGAAGTTCTTGTCCCAATGAGCTTGGGCCTCTTCCATGACCTGCGTGAGTGCCCACAGTCAGCCTTGGAGTGAAGGTGGCTTTTGACATGTGAACAAGACATAAGCACAGGGTGGAGTCTGAATGTCCATCTGAGTGGGTGGGGAGGAAGGCCAGTCACTTAAGCTCTTGTATGATATTGGATTTATTATGGATACACACTGAACTTGATCTTGGCACAGGACTCCAAAGTGATAGTGCCTTTTTGTATGCTAATGAGGTGGTTAATGGCTGGAGCCTCCCGGATTGTGCAGGTTGGAACTTTCATCTTCCTTCTTGCCCACCCCACCCCATGCCTCTGGGGAGGAGAGAGGGACTGAAAGTTGGGTTGATCACCAATGGTCGATCAATCCTGCCTACTTAATGAAGTCTCTGGAAAAAACAAAAAGTGTTACTGGACCATGTCCATTTTGCCTGCCCTTCAGTATGCCAATCCCTGAAATGGCAAGCTCTGCCAAGCAAGAGGCAATAGCAGACCCGAGTCTCAAATCCACCTCCACAAAGGTGGGGCTTGGGAGTATTTATGGGATAAAGAAGCAGGTGGTCTTGTAACAAGGACTTAGAGGTTGTGTTTCCTAAAAACACTGACTCTGTTTGGGTCTGCAGATGTGAAAAACTTGGCAACTCTGCCTCCATTTTGTATCTGTCTTTAATTGCTTTGAGTCAGGCACGTTGGATTCCAGACAATAGTTCTTATTGATAAACATCTCCAGATGAGTTGAAACTACCCCTGGCCCAGGCAATGGCAAATTTCTTATTGCCTGACAAGGCCTTGCCTAACCAATCCTTAGGTATGATCAACCGGACCACCATTAGACAAAGACCGCTTGGCCATGCGCACTCTGCTTCTCTTATCTATATAATCAGAGAGTGTGTGTAAGTAACTCCCAAAGGAAAGACTGGAAATGTTGGTCCCTTGTCTTCCAAGTACAACTCTGGTAATTAAATTCCTTTCCTGCTTTTCACCATTACTCTTTCCATTTGGTTTGTGGGACAAGTGGCCAGATGTGATTTGTTGGGATCCCCAGAATTGGCTTAGGATTCCAGTGATCATCTAAGGCCTGGGGAAAGGGGACTGGGGACAAGGAAAAGTGAAGTTATTAATAGTCTGCACATGAGTAATTGTCGTGAGAGACTATGCCATTAATAGACTGGACACACTTGTGTCTTCCACAATGTCAGAATTTATTGAAAAACAATAAATTCACAAGCCATATCACTTTCACTGGTCGCAATTCACCAGGTATTCATGGGTCACCTAGTAGTCTTAAGTTGAGCAAGCACAGATTCTTTTATTCCAATCTGAGTTACTTATATTTTTAACACTCAGGTCATACATCACCCTTTACATAAGAAAGGCTACGAAAGGGTTAAGCTGGCTGTAGGACTTCCGGAGGCTGAACTGAGATCAAAGGCAGAGAGCAGACACAAGCGCAGAGGTCGCTGTGGTGGCCAAGAAGATTACCGACCAGGGTGCAGACTGTCCCAGCGCACATCTCACTCTAGGCTGGGATCCAGATGGCGGGCAGTTTTGAATGGGGCCAAGTCAAGCAGGAAGATTGATCCTGAAGCTTGGGGACAGAGGGTTGGAGGCTTGTTGTCCCTTGAGCTTGTGATACATTCGCCGATGTCTGATGATGGGGCATGGTATGTGCTACAGTATCCAATCTTAGGGGGCTCCTCCTTTTATGGGCCGCAGGTGAGGGGGCTGCTTCATTCAGTGGTGTGGTGTGTTCAGTAAGCTCATGGCTCTGGTTTTTCTGATGTGGGTTTGATACACCCATGCATCCATTTGCTTCTGATTGTATTTGATTAAGTCCACAGGCAGTCATCATTATCAGGATGGTTAATTTATCCGTTTGTGTCTTATGGTTATGCTAGGCAGATGGTGGTTGTTTACTTTTACAAACAAGGCATGAGGTCAGCCATCTCAGCACTTGTACTCAAAATGGAGCAGCAACTCATGGAAAACGACTGCTTTACAAAAGGAAGTAACTCGGGTTAGGCTCAGCCTGAAAACTGCTATTCTGTCCATCATGGAGGAGCTCTGAGCAGGGCAGTCTGCTCTCCACAGAAGTCAAACTTCATGACTCTTCATAGTGTTACCAACTTTTACAACAAACTGGGTTCTTTTTTCCATCTCTGAATCATGGAACCCACAGATGGGATGGAGATCCCGTTAAACAATGGAGGTAGGTGTTATGGTTTAGATATGCGGTGTCCCCCAAAGCTCATGTGTTAGGCAATGCAAGAAAATTTTGAGGTGAAATGATTGGGTTATGAGTCTTAACCTAATCATTGCATGAAACCTCCATTAGGGATTAACTGGGTGGTAACTGTAGAGCATTAAGGTGTGACCGGAGGAGGAGGTGGGTTCCTGGGGATGTGCCTTTGGGGTATATATTTTGTCCTTGTTGAACATCTCTCTCTCTCTCTCTCTTTCTCTGTCTCTCTCTCACTCTCTCTTGCTCTCGCTCTCTCTCCCTCTTCTTTCTTGGTGTGATTTTCTGAGTCACTTTCCTCCACCACATTCTTCCACCATGTTGTTCTGCCTCACTTCTGGTTCAGAGCAATGGAGTTGACCATCTGTGGACTGAGATCTTTGAAACTATGAGCCCCCAAATAAATTTTTCCTCCTCCTAATTTTTCTTCTCAGGTCTTCTGGTCACATCAGCAAAAAGCTGACTAAAATAGGTTTATTCTTGCCAAGAATAGAAGTGGGAGACAGGTTCGCAAATCAACTTCTCTACCCTTGAGTGCTGGGAGGGGAGAGGCAATGAGGGAGAGGGATAGTCATGTCTTTTCTGGAAATTTGGGCACCACCTTCTTTTGTTCCTTTTATGATTTTTCAGGTCACTGTCATGGTAATTGTTAACTGTCACAGCCCTGGGTGTGTCATTTAGCATATAGATGGATTATAATGAAGGGAGGGTTGTCTGGCAGTCACTCTAGCTGCCATCTTAGGTTCAGCTGGTTTTGGTTAGCCTACCTGCAGAGGAACTTCTGGTTTTCAGGAACCCTGTCCTTAAAAATAAACAAGATCAGGGCAGGACTGAAATTTGGTTAGAAGTTAGGTCACCTAGACAACACAAGATTGGGGCAGGGTGACAATAGGGCACATGTCAGAAAATGGCAGTGTGACCATGATCTGGGGGTGGAATTTTGGCCCTTCAACATCAACACTTGCATAGGCCACATGGTGGGCTGGTGGTTTCAAATGGTTTGAGATAGACAATTGGCCTCTGGGTTCCTGAAAAACAACTTAATCATGGTGACACTTCTTCAGGGGTGTTTCTAAACTAAAGCTGGGGGGGGTGTGCTGCTTAGCTACCTGACCCCTAAACTTGGTGATAAAAGCAGCAACTAAAAGCAAGTGAAGCTAGAGAGTTTCTTCACATTCTCCTTTTGCATTTCAAAAGGACAGTGTTCTGATTTGGTGTCATCAAACATCTGGAGGTGGCTAGAAGGTGGTGCCCAGAGGGCAGGGAAACCACACACCCTTCCCACACCTGGCTCTGTGCAGCTCTTCATGCTGTTTATCGGTGTGGGTTCAAGCGTCCTTGGTAGTAAATTGGTAGTGCTGTGTTTCTCTGGGTTCTGTGAGCTGCTCTAGCAAAATAAGTGCATTTGAGGAAGAGGCCAATGAGGACTCCTGATTCATAGCCAGAGGGTCAGAGGCACGGATAAAACAACCTGTGGTTTCCATTGGCATACAAAGTGGTGGAAGTCTTGTGAGACTGAGCCCTGATACACAAAGTATATGGGAAGCCGTTGTTTTGGATTAGCCTCTTGCTTAGGCCCCAGCAGATCAGACTAAACCGTGATGGAGTCACTTATGCTAAATGCCACATGATCAAATTGAACTTTAAAAAACAGGCCACATTCCACCCCTGAAAAATATGTCCTGGAAATTCCAGTCAACCTGAGTTAGTAAAATAAAGAAGCTCCTCTGTTTTAACCCTATAAGGAAAGTAACCTTTGAAAATACAAATAAACAGATGGGAACAGACTGCATGGATGGACTTTTATTCAGCATGAGAGTCAGGCATCGGAGGGCTCACTTTCTGGGTAGAAAATGACACTAATTTCAGGAGAGGGCTGGGTTTGTATAGGTCACACACTGGGAGATGACGTCAGTCTGGGCATTGAGGAAGCAGGTGGTGAGAATTTGAGATCTGTTTTTACTGGGCAAGGATGGAGGGTCCCGAGTTCAGCAGTCAGCAATGATCAATCTTTCCCTCCAGGGTACTGTCACTGGGAAAGGATTTATTTGGGGAAGGATCAATGTTTTAGCTTCTTCCCAGAGACTGTCATCTTAGGCTTGATGGATATCTCCTTCCCAGGGATTGTCCTGTCACTGGGGAAGGATCAATGTTATCAAAGTTTTGCCTTCTTGTCATTTCCATGTCCTTCAACTTTGGAATGACCAATCTGTTCCCTGTTCCTGCTTTTCCCAGCTCTTTTCTCTCTATAAAACCAACCTCCCTGGCTCAGTTTATTGAAACATTTATTCTATTTTCTATAGTGATGTGTTACTTGATTCTAGAATCAAAAATAAAAGCTAATGAGATCTTTGGGCCAAATTTGTTGTAATATTGTCTTTTGACAGCCCTGAATCTGTGGGATCAGATTGTAACTCAGGGTTCAATAGTATCTGAATTGAGTTAAATTGTAGGGCACCCAGCCAGTGTCTGCTGGAGAATTACTTGATGTGTTAGAGATCCCCTCCACTGCCACACGTGGTGTCAGAAGTGAAGTATCGAGACTGTCAAGGGTTAGGAAGGGAAAATGGGATGCCAGGTAGTTTTTTTTTTTTTTTTTTTAAACCTACGTGGCACCTTAATAGCATCTGTAGCAACAGGGACTATGCCTATTTCATTCACTTTCTTAAGTCTGCTAAAAAGATGTAACTGTGAGACCATGAAGGTGAGACACTTTCAATGCATTGAGCTCCTACATAAATACACAGACCTTCAATAGAAAATTTAAATTTTGGTAAAGCAAAATTCAAGTTTAACCAATCCACTACCCAATTCACCACTATTATGGACTTTCCATTTTAATCAATCAAATAGGTTTTCTTTGTCTTGCTTCCTTGAACATTTTGTAAATTTCCACCCCTGTTTTTGTTTTTATGACCAAAATACCTGACAAGGACAACTCAGAGTATGAAAAGTTTATTTTGGCTCATGGTTTCAGAGGTTCAGTCCATGGTGGGCCAACTCCATTGATCTGGGATCGAGGTAAGGAGAACATCATGGTGGAGAGGAGTGATTGAGGAGTACGGTCCCATTCATGGTGGGTAGGAATGAGGGAGGGGGAAAGGGAACCAGGGAAGATGAACCCTTTTAGGGCATAAGCTCAGTACCCTACCTCCTCTGGCCATGCCCCACCTGCCAAGAGCTACCAGCCAGTTAGTGCACTCAAGTTAGGATGGACTGATAAGGTTACAGTTCTCATAATCTGATTGTTTCACCCCTGAACATTCCCACATCAACACAGGAGCTTTTGGGGCACACCTCATATCCAGACCGTAGAACCCCCAGTGCATTGCTGACCTGCTGGTGGTCTAGTGGTACCCAATTCATGAATTTCTATCAGATCGGAGAAACTCCTGAAAATTTTAACATGCCTATGTTTATCCTTTAACAAGTCCCTTGGAGATCTGGACTGGATGTTGACAGGGACTCTGGGATCCATTGGTCTTGCACCTTCCTCTTAGCATGCAGTGAGGGATCCGATTTTCACAGGATGTTGCAACTTGTAGCATGGAAGCTGGGTGGGGTGGAAGGGCACGAGTGGATCTGAGTGACTCAAAGGTAGACAAGCAGAGGTTGGTCACAGTTTCTGTGCCTATCAGAATCTTTCAGCCTCACCTGTCTCCTCGACCCTCAGCAGTTTGCTGAACCCTAGGATAGCAACTGGGCTAATGGTGAAACAGGCATGGTTTTTATCTTTGAGTTCCTTGCATTCTACCATTCACTCTTTCTTTTACACAATTAGTATCCCATTCGATGATCAAAAGAATGGAGGGAGAAACCAAAGCTCAGAGTGTCTTTTCCTCTGTCTTCTACACCCCCACTGGCTACACCACTTCTGATACCAGATATGCGACATTCCCCCGCCACCCAGAAATTCTGCAGCAGACACCAGCTGGGTGTCCTCAGCTTCAATTCAGTTTGGATCCTGTCTACTTGGAGATAGCATTGGACTGCACAGCATGAGGATCCTGTCCTGCAAGGCCACCCCACTTCAGATGTACCTGCAAGATCCAGATTGTAGCCTGTACGTCTGGCCCAATAGCTAATCAGGCTTCCCAGGATGCCCTCCTTGGGTTGATCAATTTGCTGGAATGACTCAGAACTCAGGACAATGCTTCACCTATGTGGATTCCTTTATCATAAAGGAGACTACAAAGGATGCAGGCGAAGAGCCAGAGGGAGGAGAAACAGGATGAGGTATACAAGAAGCAGGTGGAGCATCAGTGCCAAGTGCACAGCCCTCTAGGAATCTCCACTTGTTCAGCAATCCCAAAGCTCCCCAGATCCTGTACTTGGGGGTTTTAAATACAGAAGCTTCATTACATAGACGTGACTGATCAAATCACTAGTCATCAGTGATTGAGTTAACCTTCAACCCTTCTCCCCTCCTCGGAGGTGGGAGCGTAGGACAGAAAGTCCCAACTTTCTAATCTTAACTTGATTTCTGTTACCAGCCCCCATCTCGAAGCTACACCGGGACCCTCGGTCCCCAGTCATCTCATCGAGATACAAAAGACATTCATATTATTCCAGAAATTCCAAAGGCTTTAGGAACTGTAGGTCAGCAATTAGGACTGAGACCAAATATGTATCAAAAGATCACAATCAGGTGTAGAAAATGCTTAGTCTCAGAGAGCTTCTTTCTGCCACTGAGCAGAAAGTTACCCAACTGACTTGATGCCATCTGTTGTCAGGCAGAATGTATCAGCTTTCTCCATCCTAAAACCAGGACAAGAGATAATACTAAATGAAAAAGGAGTATTTCATTCTGATCCGAAAGTGTAAATGAAGACCCAGAAGCACAGAGGCCAATCTGTAAGGAACACTCATGACACAGAGACCAGACTTCACATCTAGACAGCTCTGGATTTGAATTCTCACTCTCTCATGGACATGTTGCTCACGCATCTGTGTGTGTGTGTGTGTGTGTGTGTGTACTTATAGGGTGATTTTCCAGATATTGGGTTGCTGAGTCAAAGGATAAGTGCTTTTTATACCTGACAAATTGATTGACCTTGTTCAAGACACCAGTTTTGTTTTACGTTATTTATTTTTTCCCCACTCATCTTCTGTCTCCACTACCAATTCACTCCTTCATGTGGGTATTTAGATTTTTGGTTCCCTGAAAAATATTTATTGTTTTCATGACTTTGTGTGCTTTTAGATTACACACAAGATACGGTGCGCACATTTCCCCCTTTTCCTGCCAATATCGCAAATTAGCATAGACTGCTAGCTCCCTTTGCCAAAATCAGTCTGGCAAAATGACAGATTTGAAACAAATGCTTGGATTTGAGGAAATAGCAAAAGAACCTATGCAGAGCCTTTCAGGAAGTAGGAAGTAAATCTTGACAGTTGGGTGTGGTTGGGGTGCAGATGGAGTGAACTGTGCCCTGGAGCAGAGAGTGGGCATTTATGGCTAGCATGGTGGGGTTAGGAGGAGGCCGGAGATAAAAATAGGTCTGTACAAAAGCCCTGCTGGGTTGGGAAATTGTTGAAAACAGATTCAGGCAGCTGAGATTCCCTCCTTCCTCCATTCATTCATTCATTCATTCATTCATTCCATTCTTTGCTGTCTCCTACTCCTGTCCCAGATATGGCCAGTTACAACCTTGGGATGTGGATTCCTCCAACACAGCTAATTCCAGGTGTTTAGTGATAAAATCCTACCAGAGCACCTGGTTATGGTGACAGCAAATGGGAAGCACCAAATATAGAACTTGTCCCATCCCTTCTTAAATTTATCTTGAGGCGCACAGATTATACCCACTAGAAAAAAAATGTGACATGTACACATTCTGTCTGCAAGAGAATTGGCAGAAAGGACAAGCAAGATATTATAACAAACATGTTTAAGATCCTTTACAGATAGGGGAAGATGCTAACAATACAAGGGAAGATCAAGAAACATTTTAAAAAATTCAGTTAGTTATGAAGGAGCTAGGGAGTAGCTCAGTGATAAACCACTAACTTAGTATGTGCAAGGGCCTGGGTTTGACCTCCAGCAACACACACACACACACACACACACACACACATTAGTTATGAAGGATATAATCAGTGACATGGGATAGCTAGCTGAAGAAAGGCCAAGAGAAGGAAACTTAGGTTGAGAAACCTTCCAAGGGGAAAGAGTAAGGGGAAGCTAGGGCCAGAAAAGAGGAAAGAAAATCTAAGGAATTCAGGATGTAGATGCACCACATCATGCACTTCCAGACAATCAAAGTTATAGAAGAAGAGAGGAAAAATGGAGGGGAGAAAATATTCAAAGGAATAATGAATATTAAATTCCTATGAAGAAAGATGAAAGAACTTTGGAGTGCAAACAGGGCAGATAAATAAAAATGCCACTGGACACATTGCAGTACAAGTTAAGAACATTAAAGACAAATAGGATGATCCTAGAGGCTTCCAGAGGGAAAGAGCAGATAACCAACAAACACTGGGAGTAAGATTAACATCAGACATCTCTTTGGCAACACTGGGTGAAAGAAGAAAATGGAGGGATATTTTGAAGGTATAAGAGAAAATGCACTGAATCTAGGATATTGTATTCTTCCAAATTGTTATTTAAGCTGAGGTTATAAAAGAGATGCTCTCAGGAATAAGAGGCCTCCCAAGTTTTGCACACAAAGACTTATATTGAAAAAGTACTTGAGTGGATAGTTAAAAAGTAATCTCTACTGGAGGAAGAGATGTAGCAAAGTAAATAAAGCCACATGATCCATTCTCTTTCCCTTAGATGGAGGCAAGAGGAAGTACTTTATAGTAAGGCACTTTTACTTTGTACTTCATACTATTAAAATACAAAGAAGAACAAGCTACTGATTTATACATAACCATGAATGAGTTTTATCATTGTACTGGATGGAAGAAGCAGACATGAGAGTATTTTGAATTTAGGGTTCCATTTATAGTCAGTTCTAAGGCATGTAAATTAGCATAAAGTGAAAAGTATCGGAAGGGTACTTTCCCCTGTGTTATGGGATGAATTGTCCCCCTCTAAATTTAGATATTGAAACCTTTATCCATGGTGTCTCTGAATGTGACTGTTGGAGATGGGGTCTTCAAAGAGGAGATTAAGTTAAAAAGAAATCATTAGGATGGGCTCAATTCAATGTTAAGGTGTTCTCATAAGAAGAGATTAGGAAAAACAAAGAGGGGGAAAGCTTTATGAGGACACAGGGAGAAGACAGCTGTCTACAAGCCAAGGAGACAGGCCTCAGGAGACACCAGCCAGGCCAATGCCTGGACCTCACACCACAATTCCAGCCTCCTTCTGACTTCCTGAGATGGCATATTTTTGTTGTTTAAGTGCCCAAGTCTGTGGCACTTTGTTATGGCAGCCTGTAGTGAATTCTTGTACTTTTATGTTGCTTTGGCATCCATTTTAAAGTTAAGTTGGATTTTCCCAAACAAGCAGTGAGAAGCCAGTTTCCAGTTCTATGCCTCTTGCCAGTTCCTCAAAGTGTTGGTCCTGATGTCTGCCTAATATCACCACCTCTTGGTGGCCACTTCTCTGTGGGACGCTAGATACCACCTGCTTGACTCACCCCTCTTGTTTCCTACACCCTGCAGGGATCACCTCGTGGCCCTGGCTTGACCCCATGGAACTTGTTCCTGTCTGTTTTAGGCTCACCAATCAGAACTGCAGGGAACCTGCTTGGGTAACACTATGGGCCCCATTAAAAAATTTAGTCCGTGGGTCCCTCCCTTTTTTTCTCTTGTTCTCCACCCACCTTTTGAGCAAAGCATGCATGTCCTGGATGGCTTCTACTTCCTGTGGTCCTGGGAGGCATGCTATCCTCTTCTCTCTGGGATATGTAAGTAATAAAATGCTTCTATTATTTGATGTGCTTTGCTGTGCTGCCTCTTCTGGGTTTCTCCTGACTGATATACCTGAACCCAACTTCTTTACTGGTTAGGATTCTACTTTATAGCCACTTTCAAGAGAGACCTCAAGAATAACTTGAAAAGAATTGATATTTACAAAACATAGCCTTAGCAAACTAGTATATCCCAACTGGGAAGGGACACGAAGAGAACATTCTTGGAGATGGGAATGTTCTGTATATCTTGATGAGATGTGGGTTACTTGGGTATAACCACTTGTCAAAAGTATTCAGTTAGAATTTATAAATATCATTGTATGTGTATTTAACCTCTAAGAAAGTGACTAGAAAGAAGCCCATTTTTTCCCTAAAGACTTAGATATTCCTGTATTAATTAACCATTATAAAAGGCCATGACTCTGGGACTGAGCCCCTGTACTGGGTCTCAATACACAAGACCAAGCCAAATTGGAATCACTCAGGCTAAATAATCAAACTGAATTTGGAAATGAACCACTTTTCAAAAACCAGGAGGTTCACAACAATTAACCCAGAGGGGCTCAGTCACCTTAATTATCATGTTAAAGGAGTCCTTTCTGCTTTAATCCCATATGCAAAGTGACTAATCTACTTTTTGTCCATTATTTATACTTTTTCTTAACTTTTTCTGCCTAGAAATCCCATTTTCTCTGCTCAACTCAGTAAAGTGCATGTCCATTTCAGAAACGGGACATTGCCTGACTCATGAATTGCTAATAAGTCAATTAGGGCCTGGGGTTGTGGTTCAGTGGTGGCGTACTCGCCTATCATGTGTAAGGCACTGGGATTGAGTCTCAGCACTACATAAAAAAATAAATAAAATAAAGATTTTTTTAAAAAAGCCAGTTAGGTCCTTAAACTCAACTTGTTAAAATTTTGTTTTCTGACAGTTCTGAGGATTATGAAAGGACTTAAAGAAGACTTCCAATGACCCCAAGATCACTGAGGGATGCAGGCGAGATGGCCAGTGACTCCTTCAGAACCCTATGTCTCCTCACTGGACTCAGAGGTTGTGATAATGTGGGCTCCTGATCTTTTCGACTTTTTCTTTTAATATATACATTTTTTAGTTGTTGATGGACCTTTATTTATTCATTTATTTATATGTGGTGCTGAGAATTGAACCCAGTGCCTCACACATGCTAGGGAAGCACTCTACCACTGAGCCACACCCCAGTCCTCTATTTGACTTTTGAGGACAAGTACTCCTTGTGGCAGGACATGTTACCTTGGGTGTTTCCGGTGATCAATGGGACACTGACGATGACTGATTGCAGTGTTTCAAAATTTTTTTATTGGTGCATTATAGTCACACATAAGAGGCAGGTTCATTTTGGCATATTCATGTATACTTATAGAATTTGCTCCATTTCAATCCCCAGTACTACTTCTTTCCTTTCCACCCTTTTTCCCTTTCCTCTATTCAATTAGTTTTCCTTCTATTTATTTATGGTATATGATAGACATAGATAAAAGTGGAATTCATTATAATATATCCATACATATACACAGCATAATTGGGTCAATTTCAATCTGTAGTTCCTCACCTCCCCCTCCCTCTTCCCTCTCCTTCCAACCCCTTCCTCTATTCCACTGTTCTCCCTTCTACTTTTTTCGGTCCCTTTTTAAAAAAATTGCTTATTTCTCGCTAGCTTCCACATGTAAGAGCAAACATTTGACCTTTGACTTTCTGAGTCTGGCTTGTTTCACTCAGCATGGTGTTCTCCAGTTCTATCCATTGACCAGCAAATGAAAACTTAACTCTTTACGGCTGAGTAAAACTCCATCATGTATATATACATGTTTTCTTTATCCATTCTTCTGTTGATGGATACTAGGTTGGTTCCATAACTTGGCTACTGTGAATTTGCTGCTATAAACATTGACATGCATGTGTCTCTATAGTCTGCTGATTTTCATCCTTTGGATACATACCAAGTGGATAGCTGGGTCATCTGAAGGTCCCATTCCTAGTGTTTTGTGGCATCTCCGTGCTTCTATACAAAGATGGCAGCAGTTTTAAAGGTAGTTGGTGGTGGCCAGTTTTAATGACACCTGGTGGTGGTTATAGTACATGGCAGTTCCTATAGGGTTGCCCAGTTTCATCATTTCAATATGCAGTAAAGATTTTTTTTTTTAATTTATTTTTATTGTAAACAAATGGGATACATGTTGTTTCTGTTTGTACATGGAGTAACAGCATACCATTTGCATATTCATACATTTACATAGGGTAATGATGTTTGATTCATTGTTATTTTTTCCTTCTCTCCCACCCCTTCCACCCCTCTTTTCCCTCTATACAGTCCTTCCTTCCTCCATTCTTGCCCCCCCTGACCCCTATTATGTGTCATCATCTGCTTATCAGTGAGATCATTTGTCCTTTGGTTTTTTGAGATTGGCTTATCTTACTTAGCATGATATTCTTCAATTTCATCCATTTACCTGCAAATGCCATAATTTTATTATTCTTTATAGCTGAGTAATATTCCATTGTATATATATACCACAGTTTCTTTATCCATTCATCAATTGAAGGACATCTAGGTTGGTTCCACAATCTGGCTATTGTGGATTGAGCAGTTATGAACATTGATGTGGCTGTATCTCTGTAATATGCTGATTTTAAGTCCTTTGGGTGTAGGCCAAGGAGTCAGATAGCTGGGTCAAATGGTGGTTCCATTCTAAGTTTTCTAAGGAATCTCCACACTGCTTTCCAGAGTGGCTGCACTAATTTGCAGCCAAACCAGCAATGTATGAGTGTACCTTTTCCCCCACATCCTCTCCAACACTTATTGTTGCTTGTATTCTTGATAATTGCCATTCTAATTGGGGTGAGATGGAATCTTAGTGTAGTTTTGATTTGCATTTCTCTTATTACTAAAGATGGTGAACATTTTTTCATATGTTTGTTGATTACTTGTAGATCTTCTGTGAAGCGTCTGTTCATATCCTTAGCCCATTTGTTGATTGGGTTATTTGTATTCTTCATGTAGAGTTTTTTGAGTTCTTTATATATTCTCCCACTCTGTAGGCTCTCTCTTCGCATTGCTGATAGTTTCCTTTGCAGAGAGAAAGCTATTTAGTTTGAATCTATCCCAGTTGTTGATTCTTGCTTTTATTTCTTGTGCTATGGGAGTCCTGTTAAGGAAGTGTGATCCTAAACCAATAAGTTGAAGATTTGGACCTACTTTTTCTTCTATAAGATGCAGGGTCTCTGGTCTGATTTCAAGGTCCTTGATCCATTGTGAGTTGATTTTTGTGGAGAGTGAGAGATAGGGGTTTAGTTGCATTCTGTTGCATGTGGATTTCCAGTTTTCCCAGCACCATTTGTTGAAGAGACTATCTTTTCTCCATTGCATATTTTTGGCACCTCTGTCTAGTATGAGAAAATTGTATTTATTTGGGTTTGTGTCCGTGTCCTCTATTCAGTACTATGATCTTCCTGTCTATTTTGGTGCCAATACCATGCCGTTTTTGTTACTATTGCTTTGTAGTATAGTTGAAGTTCTGGTATTGCGATACCCCCGCTTCGCTCTTCCTGCTAAGGATTGCTTTAGCTATTCTGGGTTTCTTATTCTTCCAGATGAATTTCATGATTGCTTGCTCTATTTCTGTAAGGTACATCATTGGGATTTTAATTGGAATTGCATTGAATCTGTATAACACTTTGGGTAGTATGGCCATTTTGACAATATTAATTCTGCCTATCCAAGAACATGGGAGATCTTTCCATCTTCTAAGGTCTTCCTCAATTTCTTTCTTCAATGTTTTGTAGTTTTCATTGTAGAGATCTTTTACCTCTTTGGTTAGATTGATTCCCAAGTATTTATTTTTTTGAGGCTATTGCAAATGGAGTTGTTTTCCTCATTTCCCTTTCAGATGTTTCGTCGCTTGCATATAAAATGCTTTAGATTTATGCGTGTTGATTTTATAGCCTGCTATTTTGCTGAATTCATTGATGAGGTCTAGAAGTTTTCTAGAGGAGTTTTTTGGATCCTCTAAATATAGAATCATGTCCTAAGCAAATAGTGACAGCTTAAGTTTCTCTTTTCCTATTCATATACCTTTAATTTCTTTGGTCTGCTTAATTGCTCTGGCTAGAGTTTCGAGGACAATGTTGAATAGAAGTGGTGAAAGAGGACATCCCTGTCTTGTTCCCATTTTAAAGGGAATGGTTTCAGTTTTTTCTCCATTAAGAATGATGTTGGCCATGGGCTTAGCATAAATAGCCTTTACAATGTTCAGGTATGTTCCTACCATCCCTATTTTTTCTAGTGTTTTGATCATGAAGGGGTATTGTATTTTGTCTAACGCATTTTCTGTGTCAATTGATATAACCATATGATTCTTATCCTTAAGTCTATTGACATGATGGATTATGTTATTGATTTACGGATGTTAAACCATCCTTGCATTCCAGGGATGAACCCCACTTGATCGTGGTGCATGATTTTCTTAATATGTTTTGGATACGGTTTGCCAATATTTTGTTAAGGATATTTGCATCTGTATTCATCAAGGATATTGGTCTAAAATTTTCTTTCCTTGATGTGTCTTTTCCTGGTTGGGTATGAGGGTGATATTACCTTCATAGAATGAGTTTGGTAGGGTACCCTCCTTTTCTATTTCCTGGAATACTTTGAGAAGCATTGGAATGAGATCTTATTTGAAGGTCTTGAAGAACTCGGCTGAGAATCCGTCTGGTCCTGGGCTTTTCTTGGATGGTAGGTTTTTAATGGCTTCTTCTATTTCATTGCTTGATATTGATCTGTTTAAATTGTGTATGTCCTCCTGGTTCAGTTTGGGAGGAGCATATGTCTCTAGAAATTTGTCAATGTCTTTGGTAGTTTCTATTTTGTTGGAATACAGATTTTCAAAGTAGTTTCTCATTATCTTCTGTATCTCAGTGGTGTCTGTCATGATATTTCCTTTTTCATCACGAATTTTAGTAATTTGAGTTTTCTCTCTCCTTCTCTTTGTTAGTGTGGCTAAGGGTTTGTCTATTTTGTTACTTTTTCAAAGAACCAACTTTTTGTTTTGTCAATTTTTTGAATTGTTTCTTTTGTTTCAATTTCATTGATTTCAGCTCTGATTTTAATTATTTCCTGTCTTCTACTACTTTTGCTGTTATTCTGTTCTTCTTTTTCTAGGGCTTTGAGCTGTAATATTAGGTCATTTAGTTGTGACTTTTCATTCTTTCTGGAATGTGCTCCATGCAATGAGTTTTCCTCTTAGTACCACTTTCATAGTGTTCCAGAGATTTTGATATGTTGTACCATCATTCTCATTTACCTCTAAGAATTTTTTTATCTCCTCCCTGATGTTTTCTGTTATCCATGTTTCATTCAATAGCATATTATTTAGTCTCCAGGTGTTGGAGTAATTTCTGTTTTTTATTTTGTCATTGATTTCTACTCTCATTCCATTATGATCTGATAGAACACAAGGTAGTATCTCTATTTTTTTGCATTTCCTAAGGGCTGCTTTGTGGCACAACATGTGGTCTATTTTTGAGAAGGTTCCATGTGCTGCTGAGAAGAAAGTGAATCCGCTCATTGATGGATGGAATATTCTACATATGTCTATTAAGTCTAGGTTATTGATTGTGTTATTGAGTTCTATGGTTTCTTTGGCTGGTTTTTGTTTGGAAGATCTATCTAGTGGTGTCAGCAGTGCATTAAAGTCACCCAGAATTATTGTGTTGTGGTCTATGTGATTCCTAAAATTGAGAAGGATTTGTTTGATGTACAGGGATGCACCATTGTTTGGGGCATAAATATTTACTATCGTTATGTCTTTCTGATTTATGGTTCCCTTAAGCAGTATGAAATGTCCTTCTTTATCCCTTCTGACTAACTTTGGCTTGAAGTCCACTTTATCTGATATAAGGATGGAAATGCCCGCTTTTTTACTGAGTCCATGTGCATGGTAGGTTTTTTCCCATCCTTTCACCTTTAGTCTGTGGATGTCTTTTTCTATGAGATGAGTCTCTTGCAGGCAGCATATTGTTGGGTCTTTCTTTTTAATCCATTCTGCCAGTCTATGTCTTTTGATGATGAGTTTAGGCCATTAACATTCAGGGTTATTAATGAGATATGATTTGCATTCCCAGTCATTTGGGCTTGTTTTTGGTTTTTAAGTTGGCTTGGTTTCTCCTTTGAGTGGTTTTTCTCTAAGGTAGTTCCTCCCTTTGCTGACCTCCATTGTTGTTTTTCATTTCCTCCTCATGGAATATTTTGTTGAGAACATTCTGTAGCTCAGGCTTTCTATTTGTAAATTCTTTTAACTTTTGTTTATCATGGAAGGATTTTATTTCATCTTCAAATCTGAAGGTTAGTTTTGTTGGGTATAGGATTCTTGTTCTTTCAGAGCTTGAAATATGTTGGTCCAGGCCCTTCTAGCTTTTAGAGTCTGGGTTGAGAAGTCAGCTGCTATCCGTATTGGTCTCCCCCTATATGTAATCTGATGCTTTTCTCTCGCGGCCTTCAAAATCCTATCTTTATTTGAATATTAGGCATTTTCATTATAATGTGCCTGGTGTGGATCTGTTGTGATTTGTGCATTTGGTGTTCTGTAAGCCTCTTGTATTTGATTTTCCATTTCATTCTTCAGGTTTGGGAAATTTTCTGATATTATTTCATTGAATAGGTTGTTCATCCTTTGGTTTGTATCTCTGTGCTTTCTTCAACCCCAATAGTTCTTAAATTGGTCTTTTCATGATGTCCCATAGTTTTTGGAGATGCTGTTCATGATTTCTTACCATCCTCTCTGTTTGGGGCAACTTTATTTTCAAGATTAAATATTTTTGTCTTCGTTGTCTGAGGTTCTGTCTTCCAAGTGGTCTAGTCTTTTGGTGATGCTTTCCATTGAGTTTTTTATTTGGTTTATTGTTTCCTTCATTTCAAGGATTTCTGTTGGTTTCTTTTGAGAATCTCTATCTCTTTGTTTAAATGATCTTTGCTTCCTGCAGGTGCTTTTTCAGCTTATTGGTATTATCATTCATTGCCTGCATTTGCTCTCTTACCTCATCCTTTGCTTTGTGAATCATCTTAATCATGTATAATCTGAAGTCCTTTCCTGACATTTCTTCTAACATACTGTCATTGGATGCTATTAATATAGAATCCAGATTTGTTTGGATCATTTTCTTCCTTTGTTTTTTCATGTTGTTCACGTATCTTCCCCTCTAGCAGTGCAGATCTGGGGTACTGCAGATTCCCCCTATAGGCTTATAGTGGCCCTATAGGTTTCAAAAACCCTTTCTTTAAGGGGAGATCAATATTAGCAGTGCCCAAATCAGACATTATGCAATCCTAGACCAAATAACCCCTATGAGGACAATAGCAAAATTTTCATAATAAACAGAATGAGTTCAAATATTATCTCCAGTAAAACAACAGATTTGCAATAAGGTCTGCAGTTTTCTAATGGAGGACAAAGAGGATGCAGAGGAATGTAGAATGTGGCTGTTAATGGGATAAGAAAAGAATATACAGAAGTTCTAGATAATAGGAAGGGTGAGAGTGTAATCAAAAGAAATTGGATGTTAGCATGCAAAAAAGGGAGAAAGAGACTCTGAAGGAACAGGTAAACAAAAGAAAAAGAGAGCAAGAAAAGTAAAGAAGTAAAATCTTAAAATTTTTCAATAAGGAGAAAAAAGAAAATCTACAGTGTTACAGTCATATAGTAATGAAACCTCCCAGTGTTCAGTAGCCTGATGCATGAGAGGTACCTGACATTGAGCTTCAAGCCTCCAGCAGGCGTCGCAGGATGGGATTTGCCCCACCTAAAGATCGGAGCTCCGGCTTCCAGGATTATCCAAGATGGCTGCTCTGGCTTCCAATGTGTTGGCAAATGGGGAGCTGCAGCTCAGGGTGTGACCGTGGTCAGCTGGAGGTCCTGGAGGCGGGATGCAGTTGGTTAGGCAGGGGTCCTGGAGGTCGGGTGTGTTTGGTGTGGTTGTGGGATCCTGGAGGCCAGGTGCAATCAGTCGGTCTGGGGTCCTGGTGATAGGGTGCAGTCAGTTGGTCTGGGGGTCCTGGCGGTAGGGAGCAGTCAGTCGATGTGAGGGTCCTAGAGGCAGGGAGTGATTGGTTGGGCTGAGGGCTCCTGGAGACGGGGCTCAGTCAGTCTGGCCAGGGGTCCTATGGGGCCTGGCTGTTGTCTCAAAATGGCGGCAGCCACGTGTAATCAAACCTGTAGGTACTGTAACAGTGAACTTCCAGGCAACAGCAGGCAGCTGGTGCTTCACTGGCAGTTGGCAATCAGTTTTCGCAGGAAAGATTTCTGTGTAACAAGGAACATGGCAAAGCAGCACATACCCAGCCAGGTTGCACTATCCTCTATTGGTGTCATCTCAGATTTAAGAGATTCAAGACTCAGTGCAAGAATGGGATCTTACATTCTAAAAGGAATCGAGTAGTCCACTTTGTAGTTCATCTGCCTTCTATGTGCAGAATAATTATGATTCAGGAAGCTCCAAGTTCTTACAAAGATGGCAAAATCCTAGCAAAGTGTCAGTCATATATTATATCAAATCAGGTCCATGGGCCCATTTGTAGTATGAAATGTCAAGTTTTGCAAAAGAGAAAGTGTATTTTTTTTTTTTTTTGTCCCCATCAGGCAGCCACATGTAGAGGACAGGACGGCAGATTTCAAATTTTCCTCCTCAAGGATAGGGTTTGGAGGTATTTATGGGATAAGGAGGGTGATCTAAGGCCTGGGGAAAGGTGGTTGGGGGTCAGGAAAAGCAAAGTAATTGGTGGTCTGAATCAAACTTGGTTGCTCTTCATGGGACACATTCTCAGAAAATGTCAATGTTAGCAGCCTTTGAGGGTGGAGCTTTGCCCTCTGACATCAAAAGACCACCTTTTGTAGTCCAAAGTGGAGGGTCAGTGGTGTTAACCAGTTTGTACCCCCTCCATGATCCCGAAAAGCAACTTAGCCCATTAGCAGAGTGACTCATACATCACAGCTGTTTTCTGCAGCAGAGCTGATGGAGTGTTTTGCTTAGATATGTGAAAAAAAATTGGTGGCAAAAGCAACCACAGGGTTTATCATATTTTCCCTTGGTTTTGGCACCCCTTTGTCTTGGTTCATTCTTCATCTGGGAGGACTGGGGTGATAACAACTGGTCAGCTTGCGTCCTGCAGAATTGGGGTGTGAATCCCGGGTTTTAAACAGTGGTTGAAGTCAATAAGTATCACCTTTGAAAAGGAACAGTTACTTAAGCCTAAAGTTGGAAGTATCATCAGAGACGGGCAGGCAGTGCACAGAGGGAGTCGGAACTAGAAGGTACCTGGCCAAGTAAGTCAGGTAGGGGAGCCTTTGTACATCCTGCTGCTGTGGAGCCAGTTTCTGCTGCTCCCTGGGTGTTACTTAGAGTAGAACCTGCTTTGCCAGCAAGTCATCCAGAATAGTGCCAGCAGGAACTGCACAGTCGGGGGAAAGGATTTAAAGAAAATAAAAGGAGTATCACCTCAGATCTTTTGAAACAATAATCCTCGGCCACGGCAATTGATAACAAGAGTGTCATCAGTCTGCATTTAAACAGCTGCTGGGCAGATGTGCTTGTTGAAGTACGTTTTTAAAAAATTACAATGGTACTTTATTTTAATAGTCACAAGATTTGATGCTTGAAAAAACAAACATCATTAATAAATAACAGAAGTGGAATGCTTATTAAAGTCACAGTAGACATAATGTTCAGCTGAGAATAGCTTCAAGATACCAGAGAAGCTAATACTTGCTGGAATACGCTGTGCAGCTTCCTTACTGTTTGGGTTATAGAGACCCCAGTTCTTTGTGGTCGGGGTTATGGTCATAAAACCAGTTTGAGCACAATTGTGCTTCAAACTAAATTTTCAATAGTTCTGACAGTCTGCACAAGATGTGAAGGAATGCCCCCCTGGAAAGAGGTTAAAATTTGAAAACTTCCTTCTAGAATTTCCAGTAGCCAGTATATTCTTACATCCCTGGAAACAGAGCAAAATGAAATTTAATAGATACTGCCATTCACATCTGATGGAATAGGCTTATCTTATACTTGGTAAGTCTACATTTTGGGGAGTACAGGCAGCAGAATATATTCATGTTAGAACGTGGGGAATATCAGGATCAAATGAGAATACATTTCTTGACCAGTGTCAAAAATCCTCAAGTTCATAGAAAATGGTTAATAACCACCCAAACTAACATAATTTTAAAATATTCAATGTTTCTCCATACTGGTAACACTAAAGTCACTAAAAACTGAAGGGTATAATCCACCTGGTAGAGGTAATACACAGGAATGAACTGATGACGGAAAACTGCTAACCTTTTAAATGGGTCTACCCCTTTGTGTCTGCTCCCTATACTCCATCCCCCTCTTCCCTCCAAAATCCAGTTCAGGCTGTCCTAAAGTACCTGTTACAGAATACAAGCTGTTCAGGTCTAATAGGATGGTGAATTTTTACTCTTGACTCTCCAAATTTGGAAACCTCAGGTCCAGATTCCTTTAAAACCCTTCCCGATAAAACAATTTGTGATCTGTAGATTAAGATAGTACAAGTTAAAATAGCCTAATATGTGAAAACTCATCTTTGAACTTTTGTTGATGTACTTTTTGTGTAAGGTTGTGATTGCCTCTGTGTGGGCTTGCCGTCTGGCATGGTCTCCTGTGAAGGTTATCATCAGGCAACCACACATGAAAATCCTTCCTTCACAACCTGTGGGATTTATTTACTTTTTTTTAAAATTTTTATTTGTTTTACTTAGTTATACATGACAGCAGCATGCACTTTGATGCATCATATATAAAAGAGTATGATTTCTCATTCTCCTGGTACACATGATGTAGAATCCCACCATTTCTATAATTATATATGTATACAGCGTAATAATGTCTGATTCATTCCACTATCACCCATACCCCCTCCCCTCCCTTCGGTCCCCTCTACCTAAAATAATTCTATTCTTCCCTAGCCTTGTCCCTGCTTGTTGTGAATTAGCATCTGCATATCAGAGAAAACATTTGATTTTGTTTTTTGGGATTGGCTTATTTCACTTAGCGTGATGTTCTCCAGCTCCATTCATTTACCAACAAATGCCATAATTTCATTCTTCTTTAAGGCTGAGTAATATTCCATTATATATATATATGTATATATATATATATATATATATATATATATATATGTATGTATATGCCTTACTTTTATCTATTCACATGTTGAGGGGCACCTAGTTTGGTTCCATAGTTTAACTATTGTGAGTTGAGCTGTTATAACATTGATGTGGCTGCATCACTGTAGCATGCTGACTTTAAGTCCTTTGGGTATAAACAGAGGATGGGACAGCTGGGTCAAATGGTGGTTCCATTCCAAGTTTTCTGAGGAATCTCCATAACACTTTCCATAATGGTTGCACTAATTTGCAGTCCCACCAACGATGTATGAGTGTACCTTTTCCCCCACATCCTTGCCAACATTTATTGTGTTTGTGTCCTTGATAAGTGCCATTCTGACTGATTTGCATTTCTCTAATTGCTAAAGATGTTGAACATTTGTTCTTATGTTGTTGATCAATTGTATTTCTTCTTCTGTTAAGTATCTATTCAGTTCCTTAGAATACTTATTGATCAGGTTATTTGCTTTCTTGGTGTTAGGTTTTTTGAGTTCTTTATATATCTTGGAGATTAGATATATAATTATGCTCTGTCTGAGGTGCATGTTGTAGAGATTTTCTCTCATTCTGTAGGCTCTATCTTCATGTTATTGATTGTTTCCTTTGCTGAGAAGTTTTTTAGTTTGAATGCATCCCATTTATTGATTTTTATTTTACTTCTTGCACTTTAGTTAAGGAAGCCAGATTCTAACTGATATGGTGAAGATTTGGGCCAATTTTTTTTCTTCTATTAGGCACAGGGTCTCTGCTCTGGTGCCCAAATCTTAATCCACTTGAGTTGATTTTTGTGCAGGGTGAGAGATAGGGGCTTAATTTCATTTTGTTACATATGAATTTCTGTAGTTTTCCTTGTAGACGTCTTTCACCGCTTTTGTTAGATTGATTCCCAAGTATTTAGTGGCTTCTCTTTTTAAGCCTAGTTATTTTAATTGCATAAGAAACTGGCTAGAAACCAGAATAAATTAACCAAATTAAGTTCTTTAAGGTTGTTTTGCAGGAAACACCTCCTTAACCCTCTAGAAACCAGCTGAAAAGCTGGTCTCCTTGGTTGAGCCTGCACAGAGCAGTCTGCCCACCTGGTTCATGATGTTACAAGCTCAAAATCCCCCCCACACCATAACTACCTCTAAAAGGAAAGTGACACCCATGGAGAGGCACAGTGACCCACAAAAGGACCCTAAAATTTCCCCTCCTCACCATCAATCCATAATCTGCTTCTTCCCTTCTCTTTCCAACAATTCCCTCACTACCTACTGATGTCCTCTTTGAAGGTCAAACCTCCACAAAAGCTCTTTTCTTTTTTGACAAAACCCAATGCCATAGCTGGCATCTCTCTTGTAAATTAACACCATTTTACAATTTCTAGAAGCAGATACTTCACTCAGTACTGTTTTTCCTGTGGAACAAGACTGCTTGTTAATAGGACCCAAATATCTTTAGTTTGTCTGCACTGTGAAACCAAAAAATAGATAAGCTTAAACTTGAATGCACGTTACTAATGTTCATCTTTTATCTTATTTGGAATGATCTAGTTGATGAACATCCATGTCTAATTCAGATAAAGTCAAGGTCATAAGTTACCCAAAGAATTTGGGTAACTTTTTTAGGTCGACCTATTAGAAACATAATCACTGCTAAGGAGTACTTTTATCTCACCTGTTTTAAAACACCTGTTCACTTGTTCTTAGCTATTATGCTTGGATTACTCATAAAATTTCCACGAGGCACTAGACAAAGCTAACCACCACCTCAAGCTATTGTCCCTGAATTTCACAGCACATGCTTCTTAGGCAGCCTTGAAAAGCAAGAATCCAAAAGTTAATTCATGATTAGTAAACCATCTATCTTTATACCAACAATAAAGGTAGCCTTATTTGCTAAAGATTTACCCATCATTTTAATTTGACACTCCATTAGATTCATTTCTATACTTCCAAAAGCTTAAGAAATACTTAGTGAATTAAACATTTGTTACTTCATTAAGCCAATTAAATAAAATTTCTTTATTGGATTGTAAATTAACTTGGTATATCTTTGAAAGGTAGGAAAATATCACCCATACATAAACATACGTACATACACAGACGAACCAGATCTTGTAGTTTACATTCTAAAATCTTAGCCATATTCCACATACAGAGAAATAAACTCACTAGTTTATAAAAGAATGTCTGGATTGAAATTGTATTTCTGACTCATGGAACCAGATTATGCTGCCCAGATGACTAAAGTGTCTCACTGATATTTGTGACAAGGATGTAATGAGGCTAGCTTCACTTGCTTTTAGTTGACCTTTGAAATCACTGATATTGGAGGTCGTGCAGCTGAGCGCGTATCAGTGTCCCACTAGCTTCACTGTATGCAACACCTCTGATGTGCAGGTTATGATGATGACAGCCACCTAGGTTACTTTTTCAGGGACTCAGGGGCTGCTTCTGCCAAGAGCAATCACTCTCCACAGGAGTCTGATGGGTGACTAAGATGGTTGAAAGTGTGGCATTCTCTGCTTCCGTATTGTATCTGTCTCCTTTGCTATCTTAACCTTCGGATCAGATTTTGCCCTGCTCCACACATAGACATGTTGGTTGTTTAAGGACTATTTGTCTGGAACTGACCCTATAAGGCTTTTCCCCTAAATTTATGTAATCTTTTCTCCCCTTTCAAGGCAAACACTAAGATTAGAGTGACTAAGATATTTCAAGATTTAGAGGGGCATCAACATGCTGTGGTTTCATGAGTACCAACCACCATGTCCCATAACATCCCATTCATGACCACAGAGAGGTGCCCTAGAGGTTTCCAGTCATCAATCCTCTCTAACCTACTCATCCTCATCTTTCCCCCTCGCCTGAAGATAAAAGGAGCTGGAAACAGGCTGAGTTTGGATGGGTTTTTTCAGGGAACTGTCTGCCTTTTGGCCATGCAAATACTTTTCTTTGCCCAAAACAACTTGTTCTCAACTCATTGGGCCCCTTTTTTAGTGGCAAGTGAATAGATTGTGATTAGTAACAGAAACTTTTAAGAATACTTTTCCAGTTTCCAAATAGTTGTCTCCACTTCAACAGCCAACCTTTAAATTTTCCTTTTATGTTCTGTCAACCATTACTCTGATTATCTCTCTCTTCTCCACCCCTTGACCATTTTTTTACTCTTATACAAAAAGTGTCAGATCTCAGAAGGGGGCTTAGTCGAAAGACATTTGTCTTTTTGTCGGGTTTGATATTGATTATCCTGCCTGTTGCCCTAAGCAATGTTAGTCAGGTTTTTTGTTGTAATTAAAACCAACAGAAAGCCTGAATACATCCTCTAGCGTCACTTACTTTTAGCTAATTACTTTTATCATCTATGGTAGAGGTCACATGCTAAGCTTTGCTACAGATAACACCTGTGACATATGACTCAAAAAGCTAATGGTTGCCTAAATTATTTTTCAAGAACCAGGAGGTAAATCAAACCAGTTAAAACCACTGATTCTTCACTTGAGCCTGTGCTAGTATCTGGTGGGTGACTAACTTTAGATTTCAGTGTGCCAAAATTACCCTCAGAGTATGCTGATGCCACCATTTCCTGAACATGCACCTACGAAGAGCCATGAAGTCTGATCATACTTGCATGGATCAATGATTATTTCTTACCTTTTTCTTGCCTCCAATAGCCTTTCTCCATATGCTAGGCCATCCTTCTTCTTTATCCTATAAATACCCGAAAGCCATATCATCAGGGAGGCAGATTTGAGACTATTCTCCTGTCTCTACATGTAGCCACCTCATGATTAAACCCTCTCATGCAGTGACTGAAACAGGCCTGTGTTTTTAACAATTTGGCAGCAGGCAGGTCCAGAATGACCTTTGGCTCGTGGTTCCTCAGCTCCTTGCCAGTATTGAGAAACTGTGAATGAGTCTGAGCAACTTCCTGGACCATTGGGTCCCAGGGATCATCTCCAGGACTTCCCCCCAGCTCAGCACCATCAATCTTCATGCATAATTTCACTTCTACCATAGAGAAATGGTTTCTGAGTTTGGAAGCTGTCTTATTTAATGAGTAACTTGGTACTAGTGACCAGATCACTGTTTTTTCTTTCCTCTGATTTGGTTTTCATTGTGAGGGCTCTGGTTCAGGAAACCCCAAATTAGGGAATAATTGGGGAATATCTCCTCATAGAATTTTTCCTGGTTTTGGTTGACTTGAGATCTGTTTCTAACTGCAGCATAAGAAACAGTTTATTTTTTATGTATGTTTGTGAATTGTATGTCTACATGTTTGTATGTGTGTTTTATATTGTCTACATGGTACCACAATGATGTAGAAATAAATGAGCGCTCATAAATTAAATAACATGCCTAAATGCTTTTTAAAGTTTATGTGACTTGGAGAATATTAAGTAAATAAAATATATGTAATATTGTTGCTTTAATTCTTTTTAAAACTATATCTTTTGACAAATAAAACACCATGACTTAACTTTTTGGAAGTTCTTGCTTAGGTGAAGACTGCCTAATATCCACCTGTTTGGAAAATAGTTAACAAGAAAGAACTTGAGATGATAGCTACATAGCTTTGCTTAATGCCTCAAAGTTTTCATGAGTAATCAGACACTTGTTAAGGAGTAAATAAGGTAAATGTGAATGAACATTTTCTCAGTAACTTAAAATCTTAAGGTCATATTAAATTAAGTAATTGATATAAAACATTTCTAAGTAAAATACTAAAACGTCAATTTCTAAATATAAATTCAAGTAACCCTGACTTCTCAAATTCTATTTGCTAACAAATATGCTTTCATAAGTGGTTTGGTGTAGAGCAGAAAGTTCAATGTTGCATTCTTCCTAGATTTCAGTAGTAAGAGTCTTAAAATTCTAATTAACCCAGTAATTTTATTTGTAAGGAATATGAAAATAAATTAAGATGTATTTTGGTGAAAAACCTTTAAGATATAAAATATATTCTTTTACTGAGAAAAATAAGTTTTACCTAAATTTAGCAGTTTTTAGAAGAGTTGATGATGTGTGAAGGATTTCTTAACAGCTTTAGAATTTTTAGCGTGATATGTCTCTCATGTAGTTGGGGATGGATTGTAAAAATGAAGAACTATATTTATGTAGTGAAATACCCCATTTGAAGATGATTTTTTGGGGGGACTTCAATATGAAGAAAACCAAGAATGCTGTGTTGGGCTGCATTGAACATTGTTTCTTTGTAAATGAATGTAGAAATGAGGACTTGGGTTGATTCAACACTGACTTTCTTCACCACTGCATTTCTCTGACTAGCAATGTGACAATGTAACAAATGAGATTTTCTCATTTAATGATAAAAAATTGAATAATGTTTTGCAAAAAAAAAATCAAAATGTAAATTTAAGAAGGAAATAAAGCAGGAAGAAAATTATATGTATGAGGATATATTTTGGATAAGAAAAATCTAAAAGATGAGAATTTTTTTGATGAGAGAAGTATTTTGTGGTAAAGTAAAATTTTTGTCCTAAAATAAAATGATCATATTTTTTCAGAGTGGAAAGAAAAAAAGGACAAAACTAAAGATTTAAGCAAATTACAAAGGGTCTGAATAAGTCACAGAATGTTTGTGAAATTGTGTGTGACCAAGTTGACCATAATTAGATAAAAATTACAGATTTTTTCTAAAAATTAAACTTTAATAAAGTAATATAAAATGCTAATCTAATTTTCTGTATTTAAATCAATAAAATTTTCTTAAAATATTGATCAGCTCTTAGTAAAATAAAAATTGGTTAGAACACAAAGATTTTGTGTTTTAATAAGATAATTATCTGTTTTTTGCTTTCTTTATTAGGGTTTTGATCACTTAGAAAAACTGAACCTTAAAAGTGTTATCAAAAAACACTGATTTGTTTTAAAAGCAATTAAAGAATCACTTTGCAACTCTGGTTACATCCAGTTTATAACTATTGCTAAATGAATAACAATTATTTTATAATGATATGAGATGTGTGCTATTTATGTAAATACTCTAAGGACTCATAAAAGCCTGATGGTTCTAGTGTAACACTGTCAGCAAAAATGCAATGCTATATGCAGTTTAAATAATAAAATTTTTGTCAATTGCTAAACTTTCATCAAAATGTTTGACTTGCTACCACGCATGAGATCCTGGATTTCATCCCCAGCATCACACACACACACACAAAAACACACACACACACACACACAAAACCATGGTTATTCTAAGTCTTTTGTCATTTGTAATTTTTCTGTTTCTCTACAGCATTTGCAATCAGATTCATGAATCAGACTCTGAGTTTTTTGATAAAACTCTTCATTTTTATATTAATTTTCCTTTGATTGTCTATAATAAAAATTGGCATGACTATAAAAAAATTATGTCCCTTGGGTCAAAAATATTATACAAACTGGATTTATTTTGCATTTTTACTTCTAAACATTGTACTTGTTGCCTGTCAAAATTCTACAGAAGTTGACCCAAAAAAACTAATGCTGGTCCAGTGCTTTGAAATGATACCCATCACATGTAGAATAGATAGAAATGAACTTAACAAGGGATTCCAAGTGAGCCTATCCTGAGAACTAGTCCTTCTAAACCTTGCTCTTGCTCTCATGTGGTCAAAATTTGGATACTGACTCCTATTTGTCCATCCCTTCACCTGCAGTGTGGGACCAGGTCAGACTAAAACCATCCAGAGAAAAGATCTCCCAGTGGGACTATTGCCTACAATGCTGATACCACTGCCCCCAAAGCCACTGTCACTAGGAAAACTACCTCATTCACAATAGCTTAAAAAAAAAAAAAAAAAAACTTGGGAATCAATTTAACAAAAGAGGTAAAAGACCTCTCAATGAAAACTACAGAACTCTAAAGGAAGAAATTGAAGAAAACCTTAGAAGATGGAAAGCCCTCCCATGCTCCTGGATAGGCAGAATTAATATTGTCAAAATGACCATACTACCAGAAGTGTTATAGATTTAATGCAATTCCAATTAAAATCCCTACAACATTCTTCGTAGAACTAGGAAAAGAAATCATGAAATTCATTTGAAAAAATAAAAAACCTGCAATAGCCAAAGCAATCCTTAGCAAGAAGAGTGAAGCAGGAGGCATCACAATGCCAGACCTTAAACTATACTACAGAGTCATAGTAACAAAAACAGCATGGTATTAGGACCAAAACAGACACATAGACCAATGGCACAGAATGGAAGACAGAGAGACAAACTCACATAAATACAGGTATCTCATACTAAACAAAAGTACCAAAAACATTCACTGGAGAAAAGATAGCCTATTCAACAAATGGTGCTGGGAAAATTGGAAATCCATATGTAACAAGATGAAATTAAGCCCCTATCTCTCGTCCTGCACAAAAATCAACTCAAAGTGGATTAAAGACTTAGGCACTAGACCAGAGACCCTGTGCCTAATAGAAGAAAAAGTCGGACCCAAATCTTCATCATGTCAGCTTAGGACCTGACTTCCTTAACAAGACTCCTAAAGCACAAGAAGTAAAATTAAGAATCAATAAATGGAATGTATTCAAACTAAAAAACTCCTCAGCAAAGTAAACAATCAACAACAACAAAGAGAGCCTACAGAATGAGAGAATATCTCTACTACATGCACCTCAGATAGAGCACTAATCTCCAAGATATATAAAGAATTCCAAAAACAACACCAAAAAACAACCCAATCAATAAATGTGCTAAGGAATTGAACAGACACTTCACAGAAGAAAAAATACAATTGATCAACAAACATAAGAACAAACGTTCAACATCTTTATCAATTAGAGAAATGCAAGTCAAAACTACTCTAAGATTTCATCTCACCCCAGTCAGAATGGCACTTATCAAGGATACAAACAACAATAAATGTAGGCAAGGATGTGGGAGAAAAGGTATCCTCATACATTGTTGGTGGGACTGCAAATTGGTTCAACCATTATGGAAAGCGGTATGGAGATTCCTCAGAAAACTTGGAATGGAACCACCATTTGACCCAGCTATCCCATCCTGTTTATACCCAAAGGACTTAAAGTCAGCATGCCACAGTGATGCAGCCACATCAATGTATATAGCAACTCAACTCATAACAGCTAAAGTATGGAACCAACCTAGATGAAAGGATAAAGAAAATGAGGTATAAATATACAATGGAATATTTCTCAGCCTTAAAGAAGAATGAAATTATGGCATTTGCTTGTAAATGGATGGAACTAGAGAATGTCACAGTAAGGGAAATAAGCCAATCCCAATAAACCAAAGGCTGAATGTTTTCTCTGATACATGAATGCTGATTCATATTAAGGAACAGGTCAAGGGAAGAATAGAGTTACTTTATATTAAGTAGAGGAGAGTGAAGGAAGGGGAGGGAGTACGGGGGTAGGAAGGGCATTAGAATGAATCAGACATTATTACCCTTTGTACATATGTAACTATATGACCAGTGGGATTCTACATCATGCGCAACCAGAAGAATGAGAACTTATACTCCCTACATAGGATGTATCCAAGTGCATTCTACTGTCATGTATAACTACTTAGAACAGACCTAAAAAGGGAAGCAACTGGGTGTAAGTATCCAAGGATACTGAATTGTATGTTTTTGGGGAAAGTTAGAAGGTTTGAGGATGAGTCTTATTTTGCTGTTAAGGAGAAAAGAGAGTAATTTTTTTTATTCCTACAGAGGTTTTTTAGAATGAAACCAGAAGAACGGGGACTGGCCCCTAAGTACACTCCTCTATCAGGTTCCATCTGGGGTGAGCTGAGTGGTGGTATCCAAAGTAGCCACGGGGAGTCGCTCTGGACTGGTCAGAATCTAGGACACGGATCAAGCTGCCGCTGCTGGCGCATGGGGTTCCTGAGCATGAAAAGGATAAGCTCAGAAGGCAAGTGACTGTCACCCGCTGCCCATCAGAGTGTAAGAGGAGACCGACGCTTTGGAAGGAAATTTGACCTTTCTTTGTGAACATTCTAGAATGAGTATTTATTGAAGTAAAATGAAAGCTTGTCGCACACACAGATACTTTAATGAGCATTTCGATACTAGTTTTAATTCAGCAGACCACTAAGTCGCGGGGAACATAATCAGCCTGCTGCTGTTCCCCTGAGTTTAAAGGCTGAATGGCATCCCCTCCCGGATTCCTGCAGAAGCCGGACCCTCCTCACCTGAGAGCATGAGTGCTTTTGACCACAGGGCCTTTGAGAGGAAATTACGTGCAATCCGGTCAACAGGCTGCGTCCTGACCCAATATGGACTGTGCCCTAGGGGAGGAGGAAGGAAATGAAGACACAGACGCATGCAGTAGGAAGGCCCCGAGAGGACGTGGGCCAAGACACTTCCACAAGCCAGGAGAGCCTCAGGGGAAACCAGCCTGGTCAGCGTCTTGTTATCAGAGCTCCAGCCTCCAGCAGAGTGAGCAGTGATATTCTGTCGCTGAAGCCTTCCCGGTCTGTGGTACTTTGTTGTGACATCTCTAGGAAAGTAGCATATTCAGAGAGGATGACTGATGGGGTAGGAATATGAGGGACTATAGTGGAGACGGAAATTACATATCCATATATTATATGGGCTATATATTATGACATAATATATCTATATATAGCATATATTTATATATATATAATCTATCTGTATGTCATAGTGATGGAGATTTATTTTAAACAGATTTATTGAGGTATAATAGATATAACCTGCACATATTTAATGTATCCAGCATGATGGGTTTGGACATAATCACATACCCATGAAACCATCATCTCTGGCAAGGTAATGGATGTGTATTTTCCATATAGCCCCCCAATTTTTCTACCTCTGTAAATTTTTTTTTTACTTTATTAATTTTTAAATTTGATTTTATTTTAATTCGAATATAACGTTCACACTTATTTATGGGGCATAGTGTTGTGATTTGATACATGTATATGATGTATGATGATCAAATTAGGGCAATTGGCATTTCCATCTTCTTAAATATTAAAATTTCCTGTGTTGGTTACCCTCAAACTCTTCTCCTCTAGCCATTTTGAAATACACAATCAATTGCTATAAACTACAGTTGCCCTCTTGTAGAGGACTTCAGAACTACTTCCCTGCCTCGATGTTTGGTGCCTATTATCCGCCCTCTCTCAATCTTCCCCTTCCTACCCTCCCGTGACCTCTATTATGCTCTCTGCGTCTATGTGGGCAGAAATGTCCTGTATTATGACAGGATGTGGGCGTATATATTTGTCTAACTTGTGCATCTAAGATTTGTTCATTTTAGTCTATGTGTATTTTATATCTAAGGGACTAGAAAGAAAAGATCAGCTTTTTCTAAAGTTGCAGCCTTCCCCATATTAAATAAAGCTTATAAACGCCCTTGTCCTGGATTGAGCTCCCGCGCTTCACTACAGCACATCAGACCAAACCACAGAGGAGCCACTCAGCCAGAGACCATCTCATCAAACTGGCCCTGGGCCAGTTTTCCATGAAACAGGAGATTAATAGAAAATTATCCAAAGGGTCAACCTGAGCTGGCACGATGAGAAAGTCCCCTCTGCTTTAACCCTGTAAGGAAAGAGGCAGTGAAATGACGAATCTGCTTTCTGTTCATCATTTCTGCTTTCTTTAGCTTTTCTTCTGCCTGTAAAGCCCACCCTCTTTACTCAAGCCCATTGGAATGCCTTTATACTTTAAAGATGGGATGCTGCCTAACTCACAAATTGCCAGTAAAAGCAACTAGTAATGAACTTGGTATGCTAAAATTTGTGTTTTGATGCCTCAAAGAGCCTCTATTGGGCCACGTGCATTTCACTAAGAGTCCATTCTCAGATTTTCCTGAGCCAAGAGAAGCATTAATACTCTCCTTGGACCTGCTGTGTTAATCAGCTTCCCATCACTATAAGCAAATAATAGAGAGAATCAACCTATAAAGAGAAAAGGCTTATTTTGGCTCACAGTTTTCATGCTCTCAGGTCATGATTGATTGGTCCATAACTTTGGGCCTGTGGCTGGTCAGCACATCTGGCAGGAGCTTACAGCAGAGCAAAGCCCACCTCATGGCCAGGGAACCAAAGAGGAAGAGGAAAGGAGCAGGCCCCACAATCCCCTTGTAGGACACATGGACAATGACCTTAGACCTCACCACTAGGCACCACCTCTTACAGGTTCCACAGTCTCCCAAGCAACAGCCCGGGGACCAAGTTTTCACACATGAGGACTTTGGTGGATGTTCAAGATATGAACTATAGTGGTTGGGTAACCAGGGCCTGCCCTGGGGTGAGGACTCCTCAAGTCAAGTGATGTGCCTTCTTGGAGCTCATGGTCCTTCTTCTAGATCAAGATCTGAGTATCCATGACTAGAATTTCTATCCAAATTACCCTGAACAACCTCTAGGACCTGAACACCTTGCTTACATCCATCCATCCTCTCGTGAAGGTGACATTAACCACATGAGCAAGAAACAATTCACAGTGCTGGCTGAAGGTGAGGGATGTGGTGAACGGGTGGAGGCGGAAGGAGAGTTTGAACTTCAGTTCAGACCTTGTGTGATACCATGATTTGTAATGAAAATATATATTTGATATTGCCTTATTTCTGGCATATAATTCCAAAAACTCTTGAATTTCCGAAGTGGTTTCTTTTACATCCCAGTGAGATGACGGATGGATGGAGCTCCCTGTTAGCCTCAGGAGCGGGGCTGGCTGTGATGTGAGCCAACAAGTGTGATTAGGATTGAAACCTCCAGTTCCAAGCTCTTCCCACACACCTCCTCCAGGCAGGGGAGAGGGACTGAAGTTGACTGGTAGTAATGAAATTTCATAAAACCCCAGATAACAGGATTCAGAGAGCTCTCAGGTTGCTGTGAGGTGCCCAGAGGGTCGGAGCATCTGGAGAGGAAGCTCAGCACATGGGCTCACACACCTCTGCCGGATGCATCTCTTCATCTGCCTGTGCATTTGTATCCTTTAAAATACTCTCCATAGCAAGCAAGTGTTTCCCTTAGCTGCATCAGAACAATTACTTAACTCCAAAGAGAGGGCTAAGGGAACCCCTGATTTATTGCTAGTGGGTCGAAGGGCATGGAAATGAGGTTTGAGATTGACACCTGAGGAGAAGCATCTTGTGGGACTGAGTCCTTCTTCCTGGGATTGATGGTAATCCGGGTGAGTAGTAGTAGAATTGACTTTATTTATTTTTTAACCATTTCATACCCCCAGATCAGGTAAGGTCCAGCCTAGAGAATGAACTCAAGAATTCTACTTTGAATTATTAAAGAAATGATGGAATAACTAGATGAATGAAAATTCGTCTTGGAAAAGCATATTGATTTATTTTTGTAAAAACAATATATTTGATTATTTCCCCACATTTTTATTAGTACATTCTATTGCACATACTGATAGGATTTGTTATTACATATTATCATGCACACAGTACTAACAACATAATTTGATCAATATCACTCCCCACACTTCTCTCCCACCGGTGCCTCCCACCCCTCGGTCCCTTACTGATCTCCTTTGACTTTCATGAGATCCACCTCCACCTTTCTTTCCTTTTCCTCTCTAGCTTCCACATATGATAGAAACATATGTCCTTTACCTTCTGAGTTTGACTTATTCACATAACATGATGGTCTCTAGTTTCATCCATTTTCCTGAAAATTACATGATTTCATCTTTCTTCATGGCTGAATACAACTCCATTGTGTTATATACCACATTTTATCCGTTCGTCCATTAATGGACATCTAGGCTGGTTCCATAGTTTGGCTATTGTGAATTTTGCTGCTCTAAACATGGGTATGCATGTATTGCTACAGTATGATAACTTTAATTTTTTAGATAAATACTGAGGAGTGGGATAGCTGGGTCATTTGGTGGTTCCATGCCTAGTCTTTTGAGGAACCTCCATACTGATTTCGTTGTGGTTGTACTATTTTACCACATCCCACCAACAGTGTATAGTGTTTCTTTTCTTCACATTCTCTCCGGCATTCATTATTCGTTGTGTTCTTTGATTACTGCTATTCTGACTGGTGTGAGATGAAATTTCAGTGTTGTATTAATTTACATTTCCATTTTGTCATGATGCTAAGTGTTTCTTCACACATTTCTTGGCATTGTAGTTCTTCTTTTGAGATTTAATTCATTTGCCCAGTTATTAATTGGGTTGTTCAATTTTTTGGTGTTAAGTATTTGAGATCTTTATATATCTGGGTATTAAAGGTCTATCCGAAGAGTAGTGGTAAAGATTTTTTCCCCATTCTGTAGGTTGTCTCTTCACATTTTAATTGCTTCCTTTGCTATGCAGAGAAGTTTTGATGCCTTCCCATTTAATAACTTGGCATTGTTTCCTGAGCGTTACGGGTCCTATTGAGAAAGTCACTGCCTATACTATATGCTGCGCTATATACATGCACACAGTTATAACATATAATTTGATCAATATCACTCCCCAGTGATAGAGGAGTGTTGATCCAATGTTTTCTTCTAGAAGTTGCATAGTTTCCGATCTAATTCCTAGGTCTCTGATTCTTTTGAGTTGACTTGTGGGCAGGGTGAGAGATAAGGGTCTAGTTTCATTCTTCTACATGGGGATAACAGTTTCCCAGTACTATTTTTTTAAAAGGACATCTTTTCTTCAATGTATACTTTTGGCACCTTGTCAAGGATCAGAGTTACTGAATATGGGTGGGTTTGTCTCTGTGTCTTCTATTCTGTACCATTGGTCCTATGTATCTGTTTTTATGCCAGTACCATACAGTTTTGTTACTATTTGTGGTATAATTTGAAGTCAGGCATTGTGATGTCTCCAGCATTGCTTTTTCAGTTTAGAATTTCTTTGGCTACACTGGGTCTTTTATTCTTCTAAAAGAATTTTAGGACTATTTCTTCTAGTTCTGTGAAGAATGTCATTGATATTTCAATGTGGATTCTATTAATGTGTATATTGCTTTTGGTAGTATGGCCACTTTAACAATATTAATTTTGCCTATCCATGAACATTGTATATCTTCCATCTTCTGAGGTCTTCTTCATTTTTTTTTTGTTCAACATTCTATAGTTTTCATTGTAGAGGTCTTTACCTTCTGGTTAGATTTATACTTAGGTTTTTTTTTTTTTTTAGGTGATATGAATGGAATTGTTTTCCTGATTTCTTTCTCAGCAGATTCAATATTGGTTTATAGCAAACCTACTGATTTTGGGATGTTGATTTTATAGCCTGCTATTTTGCCACATTTCTAGCAGTCTTTTTGTGGATTTTTTTTCTTTTTTATCTTCTAAGTGTAGGGTCCATCTCATCTGCAAACAATGATTATTTGACTTCTTTCCTATTGTTATCCCTTTTATTTCCCTCTCTTGCCTAATTACTCTGGCTAGAATTTCTAGCACTACATTAAATAGAAGTGGTGAGAGTAGACACCCTTATCTTGTCCCAGATTTTAAAGGAATGCTTTCAGTTTTTTTCCATTTTCTATGAGGTTGATTTTGGGTTTTTCATATATGGCCTTTATGAAGTTGAAGTAGGTTTCTTCTATCCCTAGTTTCTTCAGTGTTTTATCATGAATGGATACTGAGTTTTGTTGAAGGCCTTCTGTGCATCTATTGAGATAACTAAGTGACTTTTGTCCTTAATTGTATTTATGTGAGGAATTATATTTATTGACTTGCATATATTAAATCATTCTTTCATTTATGGAATAAAACAAACTCAGTCATAGTGTACAATCTTCCTAATATGTTGTTGAACACAATTGCTGTTATTTTATTAAGTATTTTGCTTATTCTTTTGTTAAATATTTTATCCCTAAGTGCATTAGGGATATCGGTCTGTAGTTTTCTTTCCTTGATGTGTCCTTGAATTGTTCTAAATTTTTGTTCACCCAGCTGGCGTGCACCAGAGAATGACTTTGTGTATTAGAAAATATCCAAACCTATCTGGTGTCAGAAGTGAAATATTGAGAGTTGAGAGTATAGTAGGAGTTACTGTGTTGTCACTGAGTTTAATTTTTACCTATGTTACACTGTAGAAGCAACAATAACAGCAGGGACTGAAGTTATTTCAATAACTTTTTTTCCTTTAAAATGTATTTTTCAAACTGATACATGAAAACATAAAAGTGAAGCATATTTATGGGATGCCATGTGATATTTTCAATTTTGTCACATGTACATGTTGAATACTGTTTCAATCATGTTAAACTTATTTCTGTCCTCAAATATTTATCATTCCTTTATGACAGAAACATTCAAAATCCTTTCTTCTAGTTTTTGAAATATACAACTGAGCATTCTCTAAATTCAAACCACTGTGTAATAGCACACCAGAATTCTTTTCTCCTAGCCAACTATAATTTAGTACTCATTGATCAAATGCTTCCTGTCTCTTCCACCCACTACTCTAGCTTTAATTTTCTGTGTGTGTGCATTTCTGTCAAAAAAAATCCATGTACAGTATGGAGGTAAGTTACTTCTATCCCTAGTTTCTCTAGTATCTCAAACACGAATGAGTACTGGACTTTGTCAAACGTTTTCTTCTCATCTATTGAGATAATCTTGTGATTCTTGTCCTGAACTCTATTAACGTGGTGAATTACATTTATTAATTTGTGAATGTTGAACCAACCTTGCATCCTTGAGATAAAACTCAATGGATCATGGTGTGCTATCTTAATATGTTTTTGAAGGTGGTTTGCCAATATTTTATTAAGGAGTTTTGCATCTATGTTTGTCAGGGATATGAGGGTCTGGGGTTTACTTTCCTTGATGTGTCTTTGTCTGGTTTTGGCATTGGGGTGATACTGGATTCACAGATTTGATTTGGCAATGCTCCCTTTCTTTTCTGTATCATGGAATAATTTGAGGAGTGTTGGCATTAGTTCTTCTTTAAAGATCTGGTAGAACTCAAGGGAAAATCCATTTGGTCCTGGGCTTTTCTTTGTTGGAAGACTTTTAATGGCTGCTTCAAGTTCATTTCTTGATATTGGTCTGTTTGTTTTTTACTTCCTCCTGGCAGGTCATATATCTAGGGATTTTCCCTTTATACTCATCAAAATATGAAGAAGTCAGAAGTGTGGCAAGATGGAATTCTGAAGACCACTCACCTGGGGAACAAGATAAGTGCAAAGCAACTGACCACAGAGTGTAAGAGCAAGCTTCTTAGTTTTTGATTGAATATTAAGAAAACCCTGTAGATTATAAAATGTTAGGTGTGTCCATATGCTAACAAGATGCAAAGACAACCTATTTTGAGTTGAATTTTTGTAACTGGTGGGAGAAGGGGGTCTAGGTTATTCTACCTGGGTCTAGTGGGCATCAATTATGTGATGAGTTATCATCACATAAGGTGAGGTTGCCTTCTGAGGAAAACAGGGACTTCGTTTAGGCCTGCAGATGCCCCACAGGTAACTTAAAAGCAGGAGAAAGCTGGACATCTTGTCTTCAGATTCCTGCTCTGCTCTGCATGTAGGCGTGTTAATTATTTAAAGAGTGTTCATCTAAAAGCATTTGATGCAAGGTTTATTTGCCCCACCTTTACCTAGACTATCTCCCCTACCCCCTTAAAGACTGAGACAAGATTTGCCTCAGAGTCCTGGAGTGGCACCTAGAAGCCTTCAGTCCTTACCTCGTGCCTTCTAGGAACATAGTCCCCTAATGAGACTGCCCCTCCCTAAGCAGGAGCAGTAGTTTCATGGGAACTGAATTGCACCCTCCTAGCATAGCAGGTTGGACAGACAAACAACCTGAGCAACAAGCAGAAATTGCCCCCTCGGGGTAAAGGCTTCTCTGGCGGTAACGCTCAGTGCCAGAACTTGAGTAGCGACCAAGGAGGCCACACTTGGACCAAGACAGCTTAACTATGCACCTGCTCATCCCACCGCACCCGCCCAATTCTACTATTTGAACCTAAATCTCCATCCAGCGCTATGGAGCTGAGGGCTGAGATGCCAGGTCTCACTCTGCCTTCTCAGATGACATAGTGATTAAAGTTCTTTTTCTGCTTTTTATCGTTACCTTTCCTTATTGTGTTTTGGGGCCTGGGACCAGTGGTCAGGCCTCGTTTGTTGGGATCCCCTGAGTAAGGCCTCTGGCCCAAGATCCTGGTAATATGTGGGATGCAATATTCCCAGCACCCTTTATTGAAAGGAGTTCCTTTTCCTATGTGTGTTCTTAGCACATTTGTACAAAATCAGTCGGCTGAGCTGGAATCACAAGTTCAAAGCCAGTCTCAGCAACTTAGCGAGGCCCTAGGCAAGTTAGCAAGACCCTGTCTCAAAATAAAACATAAAAAAAATGGGCAGAGGTTGTGGCCCAGTGTAAGTGCCCTAAGTACAATCCCAGGTACAATAGAAAACAAACGAACAACAAACAAACAAAAAAACCCACAATCATTTGTCTGTAGAGTATGGATGGCCTTTAAGGCTGTCTGACCCATTGGTCTATGTTTTTATGCCAATGCCATGCTGTTTTGGTTTCTACAGCTTTGTTGTCTATTTTGAAGTCAGGTAGTATAATGCTTACTGCTTTGCTCTTTTTGCTTAAGGCTGCTTTAGCTATTTCAGATTTTTTTGTCTTTTCATACAGATTTTAGGATTTTTCCCTAATTCTAGGAAGAATGTCATTGGTATTTTGATAAGGATTGCAATGAACCTGTAAATTGTTTTATGTAGTATGGACATTTTAGTAATATTTTAAATTCATGAACACAGGATGTCTTTCCATTTTGTAGCCCCCTCTTAAATTTCTTTTTGTTGTGAAATCTTTCACCTCTTTGGTTATTTTTTACCCAGCTATTTTGCTTTGTTTGTAGCTGTTGTAAATGAGATTGCTTTCTCAATTTTAATGCAGATAATTCACTATTAGTATATAAAAAGCTACTGATTTTCGTATGTTGATTTTTTTATGCTAAATTTAATTCATTTATTACTTCTAGTATTTTTTTTTTTTTTGGTATAACCTTTGGGATTTTCTAAACATAAGGTCATGTTTTCTATACCCAGTAACCACTTGACATCCTCTTTTACTACTTTCTCTTGCTTAATTGTGCTGAGCAGGTCTTACCCTACTCTCTGAACAGAAGTGGTGAGGGTGGCCGCCTTTGTCTTGTAATGGATCTTAGGGAAAAAGCTTTCAGCTTTCGCCCATTCAGCATGATGTTAGCTATTAGCATGTTCTATAAGGTCTTTGTTATATTGATGTGTGCTCTTTATCTAAATTGTCCACTGTTTTTATGATGAAATGATGTTGAATTTTATCAAATGCCTTTTCTGCATCTATTAAGATGATCATGTGGTTTTTGTACTTCGCTGTGTTGATGTGATGTACCACATTTATTGATTTGCATATATTGAACCATCCTTGCATTGTTGGGATGATTCTCACTGGGGCGAATAATCTTTTTAATGTTCTGTTGGATTCATTTTGCTAGTATTTTGTTGAGAATTTTGCATCTATGTTCATGAAGAATATTGGCTTATAGCTTTCTTTCTTTCTTTCTTCTTGTTTAATTTTGTTATCAGGGTAATGTAGACTTTGTAGAGTGAGTTTGGAAGACTTTCTTTTTTATTTTTTGGAACAATTTAAGAAAAATTGGTATTAGCTTTTCCTTTAGTGTTTGGTAGAACTTATAGTGAAGCTATGTGCTCCTGGGATTTTGTTTGATGGGAGACTTTATTACTGATACAGTTTTATCATTCATTATAGTAAAGGGTTTCTATTTCTTCATAATTCAGCCTTGGTAAGGTGTTTGTGTCTAGGAATTTGGTTCTAGATTATTAAATTTGTCGGTATACGGTTATTTAAAATAACTCTAAGGGTTATGCACATTTTGTGATATCATTTGTAATGTCTCCCTTTTCATCTCTAATTTTCCTTATTTCAGTTTTCTCTCTCTTGTTCTAGTCTAGCTTCTCTAGTTTGGGTCTTGTGTCTAAAAGGGCTTCAGTGTTAAAGCTGGGTTTCTAGCCAGCGACACTGTTGGAAAGTGGTACAACCTTTAACAGGTGGGGCCTAGTGGGAGGTGCCCAGGTCACTGGGGGTGTGTCCTCAAGGGGATTGTGGGAGCCTGGTCCCTCCTCTTCTCCTCTTTGTGCCTCCTGGCCCTGAGGTGAGCGGTTTCACGGGGTCACATGCTTCTGCCCTGAGGCGCTGCTGCCGGCTGAAAGCAGTGAGCCAGCCCCTCACGTTCACATCAAGAGCCTGAATAGACTTCCTCTTTTCTCCTTCCTCCTTCCTTCCTTCCTTCCTTCCTTCCTTCCTTCCTTCCTTCCTTCCTTCCTTCCTCCCTCCCTCCCTCCCTTCGTTCCTCCCTTCCTTCCTCTCTCCTTCCTATTCTCCTTCCCTCTTTGCTCTAGAGCATAATTTAACTTTTTTAAAAATTGATTTTGTCTGGATGATCTGTCCGTTTCTCAAATTGCTGTGCTAAAGTCACCTACTAATATTGTATTAGGGCCTATCTTTCCCTCGATGTCTAGTAAGTATTCGCGTCCTATATCTGGATGCTCTGGTATTAGGTACATAGATACTTGTGATTATTTCCTCTTTCTGAATTGACTGCTTTATCATTATATAATGACCTTTGTCTTTTCTTATTGCTTTTTTAAAAAGTTTGTCTTTTTTTTTATATGTATTTTTTAGTTGTAGGTGACACAGTGCCCGTATTTTATTTTTATGTGGTGATGAGGATCAAACCCAGGGCCTCATGTGTGCTAGGCGAGCGCACTAACACTGAGCCACAACCCCGGCCCCTTACTGCTTTTGATTCAAACTCCTTTTTATTTGAAATATGTCTGGCCAGTCCTGCTTTCTTTGGGGTTGAATTTGTGTAGAAGACCTCATTCCATCCCTTCACTCTCAATCGATGCAAGTCCTTAGAGGTGATGTGGTTTCTTTTAAGCACAGATACTTGGGTTAAAAAAAAATCCATTCAGTAGCTCTATGCCTTTTAATTGGAAAGTTTAATTCATTGACAATTAAGGCAATTATCAACAGGTAAGTACTTCGGCCATTTCATAGTGTGTTTCCTGTCTTGCTGTAGCTCCTTTCTTTCTCACTCTCTTGCAGTCTTCCTTGTGGCTAGGTGATTTATTCTGCCAGTGTTTTTTGATTCCTTGCTGATTAGTTCTGTTTTGTCTATTATAGATTTTTTGCTTTGGGGTCTTCATGAGGCTTATGGAGAACATCTTTTGATTGTAACAAGCTACTTGGACACGACAGCAATGTAACACAATTGTAAATGTAAGAAATGAGAGAAAGTAGCACCATTTCCTACACAATTAGTATGTTTTCTCTCTTCTTTATCCTTACAATTATGTTATGTTGCTCTCACTTCAACATAACTTGTTGCACTTACTAATTTTCTTGATTTAAGTCTGTTAAAAAGTTTTAAAATTGGACCTGGGGTTGTAGCACAGTCAGAGCAATTGCCTAACCCAGAATGTTAAAAAAAAAAAAAATTAAATTAAATTGGGAGGACATGAAACTGAGAGGTCTCTAGCACCCTGCTGTCTGATCAAATAAACAGGCTAATGTGCCTAAGTTCATCTTTCAATAAGTCCTTTATGAGAACTGGATAGGGTCTTGGGGACTCTGAGACCCGCTGGCCTTGCACCTCCCTTTTCATGGGCACTGAGGGGTCCTGATGCGACAGGCTGCTGCTCCACGAAGCACAGAGGCTGGGTAAGTGGAGGGCCCGGGTGGATCTGGGTGGCTTGAAGGTAGACTGCTGGGCACATCTTAGGTGCCTCGCTGGTGGATTCTTTCAACCTCGCCTGTCTCCTTGGCCCTCAGCAGCTCTATAGAAGATGCTCGGTGCCCGAGAGGCATCTTTCTGCCGCTGAGAATTAATCTGGCCTATCTACCCGCTCCTGGGCAGAATGTACTACTTGTCTGTATCCCAAAGTTGTGGAAAGCAGCAAAATAAAAATGATTTTTTTTGTTTATCTATGAACTCTGCTGAGATAGCCAAGAGACATCAATAATCGAGAAACTATTTATTTCTGGCTAGATGGTGTGAGAATCAGACCCAGAGGTTCAGCTGACTGGCACCTCAGGGGAAACCAGGAGTACAAAGACCAGACTAGACCCCAATAGTTCTGGGCTTAAATTCTCACTCTTCCACGGATACACCATTCCTGCAGCATTGTGTGCGTGGTGTGTGGTGTTTGCCTACCTTTGTAGGTAATTTCCTACAAACAGAGTTGCATTTCTGATTGGCCAATCCCTAACCGATGTGCCCCATGGTTTCTCTCCAAAGCACGCTATTATCATTTAATTGTGGAAGACATGGATTTCTCTTTATTCTATTCATTTTTCCCCTCCTCCTCCATCTCCACTACCAATTCACCCTTTATATGTTAGATTTGCGGGTCCTTGAAAAAAACAGTGTTTTCGTAATGCCCTCTGTGTGCCTGTACATGACCCATGAGATACGGCACTGTCCATTTCCCCTCTTCTGGGCCAGGATGGCAAATAAGCATAGGCTGCTGGCACCCTTTGCCTCAACCAGCCTGCCAACATGACAGATCGGAGAGAGAAGTTTGGATTTGAGGAAATAACAAGAGAACCTAGGCAGAGCCTTGGAGGAAGTAGGAAGCGAATCCTGACTGCACGGTGTGGTTGTAGGTGAAAATAGGCCGTGCCCTGGGGCAGAGTGGGCAGTTTTGGCAAGTGAATGGCTGGGGTAGGAGGAAACTGGCGTGCTGCTTCCTGCCAATGCTGCCACTTCAAGGCTTGTAGTAATGAAAGCCCGACCAGAACATTTGCCTGTGGCAGCAAATGAGAACCATGAAATCTAGGTCTCATCCCTGTCTGCTCCCTAAATTCGCCTTGAGGCCCGTGGACCACATCCACTAGAAAATAGGAAATTCACCCGACAACACAGAACGTGCGATGCAGAGTAAGCGGCTTGATGTTCTTACTGAGCTTTAGACAAGGGGCCCGTGTTTCCACTGCATCCCTGCTGCCCAAAGGTACAGGGCCACATGGCTCCCCAGTGACCGACTTCTCCCGTGGAGAGAGGTGCCGAGTGCCCCTTGAGACCAGCCTTAGTGAAGTGCTCCAAGGACTTGGCTTTCCTTATGCCTTGATCTAGGAGGAGGGAATGGGGCTGAGGAGCTGCCTTCCTCTGATGCCTCTCTCTCCAGGAAAGACTTTGTACTTTTGACTAAATTTCCTCCAAAAGTATTTTCAATGTAAGTCTTTTTGTGCAAAATTTTGGAGGCCTCCTCCTATTATCAAGAATCTCTTTACCTTGACTTTTGTTGAATAACAATGTGGAAGGATACAACAATCCAGATTTAATTTTTCCTCTTGCACTTAGAATTATCCCTCTTCTTTCTTTTTTACATCCAGTATTGCTAATGAGAATCTGATATTAATCTTACTCTTAATCTTCCACTGGTCATCTGCTCTTTCTCTCTGGAAGCACTTCCCTCTAGATGCATAGAAATTCTCCCCCCGCCTTTTTTAAAGTGTTCTCTAATACCTTTTAATATTACCTTCTCTTTTCTGTTCCAAATTTTCATTTTATTTTTACAGACTGCATTTTGATTCATTGTACACAAATGGAGTACAACTTTTTGTTTCTATGGTTGTACACCCTGTAGAGTCACACCATTCGTGAAATCATACATGTAATGATGTCTGTCTCAGTTAACTTGTCTTTCCTTCCCCCTCCTGCTCCTGCCCCATTTCCCTCTACACAATCTAAAGTTCCTCCATTCTTCTCTAGTCCCCCTGTCCGTTCCCCTGCACCCATTATGTGTCATCAACCACTTATCAGAGAAAACATTTGGTCTTTGGTCTTTTGGGATTGACTTACTTCACTTAGCATGATATTCTCCAACTCCATCCATTTACCTGCAAATGCCATAATTTTATTGTTCTTTATGGCTGAATAATATTCCATTGTGTATATGTATCTCAGTTTCTTTATCCATTCATCTATTGAAGGGCATCTAGGTTGGTTTCACTATCTAGCTATTGTGAACTGAGCAGCTATAAACATTGATGTGGCTGCGTCACTGTAGTGTGCTGCTTTTAAGTCCTTTGGGTATAAACTGAGGAATAGGATAATTGGGTCAAAAGGTGGGTCCATTCCAAGTTTCCTGAGGAATCTCCATACTGCTTTCCATAGTGACTGTACCAACTTGGAACTTCACCAGCAATGTTTGAGTGTGCCTTTTCCCCCAAATCCACACCAACACCTTTTATTGCTTGTGTTCTTGATAATAGCTATTCTAATTGGAGTGAGATGAAATCTTAGGGTGGTTTTGATTTGCATTTCTCTAATTACTAGAGATGTTGAACAGTTTTTCATATTTGTTGATCTCCTGTATATCTTCTTCTGTGAAGTGTCTGCCCAGTTCCTTAGCCCATTAATTGTTGAGTTTTTGTATTTTTGGTGTATCGTTTTTTAAGTTCTTTATCATTTTAGAGATTAGTGCTCTATCTGAAGTGTGTGTGGAAAATATTTTCTCCCACTCTGTAGGCTCTCTTTTCACCTTGTTGATTGTTTCCTTTGCTGAGAAAAAGCCTTTTCATTTGAATCCATCCCATTTATTGATTCTTGTTTTGATTTCTTGTGCTTTGGGAGTCTTGTTAAGGAAGTATGGTTCTAAGTCAACATGATGAAGATTCAGGCCTACTTTTTCTTCTATTTGGTGCAGGGTCTTTGGACTAATTCCTAGGTCCTTGATCCATTTTGAGTTGAGTTTTGTGCAGGGTAAGACATAGGGGTTTAATTTCATTTTGCTGCATGTGGACTTCCAGTTTCCCAGCACCGTTTGTTGAAAAGGCTATCTTTTCTCCAGTGAATGTTTTTGGCACTTTTATCTAGTATGAGATAAGTGTGCTTATGTGGGTTTGTCTCTGTGTCTTCTATTCTGTACCATTGATCTACCTGTCTATTTTGGTGCCAGTACCATGCTGTTTTTGTTACTGTTGCTCTATAGTATAGTTCAAGGTCTGGTATTGTAATACCTCCTGCATCACTCTTCCTGCTCGAGATTGCTTTGGCTATTCCAGATATTATTCTATTATTCTTCCAGATGAATTCCATGATTGCTTTCTCTATTTCTATGAGGAAGGTCATTGGGATTTTAATTGGAATTGCATTGAATCTGTATAGTGCCTTTGGTAGTATGACCATTTTGACAATATTAATTCTGCCTATCCATGAACACGGGAGATATTTCCATCTTCTAAGGTCTTCTTCAATTTCTTTCTTTAGTGTTCTGTAGTTTTCATTGTAGAAGTCTTTCATCTCTTTTGCTAGATTGATTTCCAAGTTTGTTTTTTTTTGAGGTTATTGTGAATGGAGTAGTTTTTCTAATTTCTCTTTCAGAGGATTCATAATTTATGAGTAGAAATGTATTAGATTTATGCATGTTGATTTTATGTACTGCTACTTTGTGTAATTCATTTATTAGTTCTAGAAGTTTTCTAGTGGAGTTTTTTGGATCCTCTAAATATAGAATCATGTCATCAGCAAATTGTGATAGCTTGAGTTCTTCTTTTCCTATTCATAGCCCTTTAATTTTTTTTTGAACTATCTAATTGCTCTGGCTAGTGTTTCAAGGATGATGTTGAATAAAAGTGGTGAAAGAGGGCATCCCTGTCTTGTTCCAGTTTTTAGAGGGAATGCTTTCAGTTTTCTTGATTTAGAATGATGTTGGCCATGGGCTTAGCATAAATAGCCTTTACAATGTTGAGGTATGTCCTACTATTTCTATGTTTTCTAGTGTTTTGAGCATGAAGGGGTGCTATATTTTATCAAATGATTTTTCTGCATCTATTGAAATAATCATATGATTCTTAACCTTAAGTCTATTGATGTGATGAATTACATTTATTGATTTCCACATGTTGAACCAACCTTGCATTCCTTGGATGAACCCCACCTGATCATGGTGCACTATCTTTTTAATTTTTTTGGGGGGGGGGCTGGCAATAAATATTTTAATTGGTTTCATTTTTATGATGACAAATAATTTTCAAGTTTATTTCCTTTTTTTGTTTGTTTGCCTAAATACAAAGCTAAACCACAAACAGGTACAACCAAGACATTTTATCTCACATTTTAATATGTTTTTGTATGTGATTTGCCAGAATTTTGTTAGATTTTTGCATCTATGTTCATCAGGGATATTGGTCTAAAGTTTTCTTTCCTTGATGTGTCATTGTCTGGTTTTGGTATCAGGGTGATACTAGCTTCACAGGATGAGTTTGGAAAGGTTCCCTCATTCTGTATTTCATGGAATACTTTGAGTAGTATTAGAATTAGTTCTTCTCTGAAGGTCTTGTATAACTGAGAAACTATCTGGTACTGGACTTTTCTTTGTTGGGAGGCTTTTAATGGCTTCTATTTCATTGCTTGAAATTGATCTGTTTAAATTGTGTATGTCCTCCTGATTCAGTTTGGGAAGATTATGTCTCTAAAAATTTGTCGATGTCTTTGAGATTTTCTATTTTGTTGGAGTGTAGATTTTCAAAGTAGCTTCTAATTATATTATGTATTCCAATGGTGATATTTCAAAGTCGTGATATTTCCTTTTTCATCACAAATTTTAGTAATTTCAGTTTTCTCTCTTTTTCCTGCATTAGTGTGGATAAGAGTTTATCAATTTTGTTTACTTTTTCAAAGAACCAACTTTTGTTTTGTCAATATTTTGAACTGTTTCTTTTGCTTCAGTTTCATTGATTTCAGCCCTGATTTTAATTATTTTCTATCTTCTTCTACTTTTAGTGGTGTACTGTTCTTCTTTTTCTAGGGCTTTGAGATGTAATGTTAGGTCATCTAGTTGTTGACTTTTAATTCTTTTCTTGAATGTGCTCCATGCAATAAATTTTCCTCTTCATACTGCTTTCATAGTGTCCCAAAGATTTTGATATGCTGTATCATTGTTCTTGTTTACCTCTAAGAATTTTTTTTTTACTTTCTCCCTGATGTCTTCTGTTATCCATGCATCATTTAATAGCATATTATTTAGTTTCCAGGTGTTGGAGTAGTTCTTGTTTTTTATTTTATCACTGATTTCTAATTTCATTCTGTTATGATCTGACAGAATTCAAGGTGGTATCTCTATTTCTTTTGTATTTACTAAGGGCTGTTTTGTGGCATAACATATGTTCTATTTTAGAGAAGGATCCATGTACTGCTGAGAAGAAAGTGTATTTGATCATTGATGGATGGAATATTCTATATATGTCTGTTAAGTCTAAGTTATTGATTGTGTTATTGAGTTCTGTGGTTTCTTTGTTCAGTATTTTTTTTTTTTTTGAGGATCTATCCAGTGGTGAGAGAGTTGTGTTGAAGTCACTCAGTTTTATTGTGTTGTGGTCTATTTGGTTCCTGGAATTGAGATAGATTTGTTTGATGTACATGGATGTGCCATTGTTTGGGGCATAAATTTTTTTGATCATTAATGTCTTGGTGATTTTTGGTTCCCTTAAGCAGTATGAAATGTCCTTCTTTATCCCTTCTGACTAACTTTGACCTGAAGACCACTTTATCTGATATGAGAATGGAAACCCTATCTTTTTTTTTGCTGAGTCTGTGTGCATGGTATGTTTTTTTTCTATTCTTTCACCTTTGTGGATGTCTTTATCTATGAGATGAGTCTCTTGAAGGCAGCATGTAGTTGGGTCTTCCTTTTTAATCCAATCTGTCAGTCTATGTCTTCTGATTAATGAGTTTAGGCCATTAACATTCAGGGTTATTATTGAGATATGATTTATATTCTTAATCATTTTGGTTTATTTTTAGTTTTTAACTTGACTTGGTTTCTCTTTTGATTGGTGTATTAGTCAGGGTTCTCTAGTGGAATAGAACCAACTGGAAGTATGATTATAAAAAGGGGATTTATTAGATTGGTTTATGTGACTAGAAGCTGGATAGTCCACAACGACCATCTGCAGCTGGAGAGCTGGAAGAACAAACAGCTGTGCAGTCCAAGATGCAGAGGCCCAAGAACAAGAAAGATCAACAGTGCTACCCTAGTCTGAGACTAAGGCTTCTGGAAACTACCTGGAGAATCACTGGCAGAGTCTGCTTTGGAAGAGTGAAGAAATGAAAGTCCAATATCCTCAGACGATCGAAGCAGCAATCAAGAACTCCATCAAGAAGAGCCGAGCTTGCATTTGCATCTGCTTCCTTGTTCTTCCAGCTTTTATTCTGTCCTATTGGGCTTAGGAGGGTCTCCACTTCAGTTCCTATCCCACATTTCAATCATTCCTAGACATGCCATTATGGACACATCCAGAGGCCTCTTAATCATCAACATCTCTTAATCCAATCAAGTTGACAATCAAAGTAACCATTACAATTGCCTTTTCCTTTAGGGTAGTTCCTCCCTTTGTTGACTTACATTGTTATTGTTCATTTCCTCTCATGGACTATTTTGCTGAGAATATTCTGTAGTGCAGGCTTCCTATTTGTAAATTCTTTTAACTTTTGCTTAGCATGGAAGGATTTTATTTCATCCTCAAATCTGAAGGTTAGTTTTGCTGGGTATAAGATTCTTGGTTGGCAAGAATTATGTACATGTTCTTTCAGAGCTTGAAATATGTTGTTTCAGGCCCTTCTAGCTTTTAGGGTCTGGCCTGAGAAGTCTGATAATATCTGTATTGGTTTACCCCTATATGTAATCTGATGCTTTTCTCTTGCAGATGTTAAAATTCCACCTTTATTTTGGATGTTAGTCATTTTCATTATAATGTGTCTTGGTGTGGGTCTGTTGTAATTTTGTACATTCAGTGTTCTTTAAGCCTCTTGTATTTGATTTTCCACTTAATTTTTGAGATTTGGGAAATTTTCTGATATTATTCATTGAATAGGGTGTTCATTCCTTTGGTTTGCATCTCTGTGCCTTCCTCAATCCCAGTAATTCTTAAATTTGGTCTTTTCATGATATCCCATAGTTCTTGGAGGTTCCACTCATGATTTCTTACCATCTTTTCTGTTTAGTCAACTTTACTTTCAAGGTTAAATATTTTGTCTTCATTGTCTGAGGTTCTATCTTCCAAGTGATCTAGTCTGTTGATGATGCTTTCCATTAAGTTTTTGATTTATTTGTTTTTTGATTTATTGTTTCCTTCATTTCAAGGATTTCTGTTTAATTTTTCTTTTCAGAATATCTCTTTATTGAAAATGATCTTTTGCTTCCTAAAGTCACTCTTTTAACTGTTTATTGGAATGATCATTCATTGCCTGCATTTTTTCTTTTATCTCATCCTTTGCTTTAAGGATCATTTTAATTATGTACATTCTGAACTCCTTTTCTGACATTTCTTCTACCATGCTGTCATTGGATTCTATTAATATAGCATCTTGGTTTGTTTGGAACACTTTCTTCCCCCGTTTGTTCATGTTGTTCTTATCTCATTCCCTCTAGCAGTGTGAATCTGAGGTATTACAGTTTCCCCCCTACAGGCTTATAGAGACCCTACAGTTTTCCAAAACCTCTCCTTTAAGGGGGAGATTAATATTAGCTGCACCCAGTGGAAACAATATGTAACCCTAAACCAAATAACCCTGATGTAGATGTTAACAGTATTATCATAATAAACAGAGAAGATGAGTTTGATTATTATCTACAGTATAATCAATAGGTTTGCAATGAGGTATACAATTTCTATTGGTGGTTAAGGAGGATGGGGAGGGGCGTAGATGTAACTGTTAATGGGATAAGAAAAGAGTATATAGAGGTACTAGATCATAGGAAGAGTGAAAGTGGAATCAAAAAAAGCTGATTGTTAGCATGAGAAAAGGGAGAAAGACTCTGAGGAAACAGGTAAACAAAAGGAAAATAGAGTGAGAAAAATAAAGGAATAAAAACTTAAAAATTTAAAAAAAGAAAAAATCTACACTATAACAGTCATATAGTATTCAAGCCTCCCAGTCTTCAGTAGCCTGATGCATGAGAGGTACCTGACAATGAGCTTCCAGCCTGCAGCAGGTGTCTCAGGATAGCATTTGCCCCACCTAAAGATGGCAGCTTCTGCTTTGGGGACAATCCAAAATGGTTGCACTGGCTTCCAAACACATTGGTAGATGGGGAGCTGCAAGCATGGGTGCCAGGGTCATGTGGGGTGTGGTTGGGCTGGGGACCTGAAGCCTAGAATTTCTTTGTAAGGGGTTAACAACCCTCAGACCTTTCCACCACCCCTTTCTCAATGCATAGCCTAGGAAGAAATGACAGTGGGTACAGGCAGTGACCATTCATTCTCATTGACTGTTTTGACCACCTCAATGGAGAAAATTCATTTTTCATTAAGAATATTTTTTTCCTTTAAAAATTTTTTTGGTGTTCTTGCTGTGTTGATTGGTTCATTGATATAAATATAAATATTTATATATTTATAATATGTATATATATTTATATAATTTATAATGTCTATGATTTATGATATGTATATATATTTATATATTATATATTATATATAATATGCATATAATTTTTCCCCCTTGATTTTAACATTTTTTTAAACAATGGTTGTCTTTCCTTGCCTTGTCTTTTCAGGGTTAGGGTTTGGGGTTTGTTTATTTGTTTTTATTTCTTTCTCTTCCTCTTCTCCTGCTGGCAGTCACAAGCTTTCCTTTTCCTTCTGTCCCTTTACTTCGTTGTCCCTATTTCTCTCCACCATTTCATCACCATCACTTGCTGCATCTATTCTGCATTCTCTCTGTTCACATTTTGAGCATTCTGAACTTCTTTTCCTTCCTTCACATTTTCTTTTAGTGAACTGTGTTTTTATCATCTTTAGAACTACTTGGTCTATATAATTCTTTTTTTTAAATTATTTTATTGTAAACAAATGGGAGTCTATATAATTCTTACTCCCACCATTAGTGTTGTTGCAGTTATTAGTGCTGTGGATGACATAGTGGATACTTGCTGTTTACTTTAGTGCCAGATCTAGTTCATGGCTATTTATTGCTTTTAGCTGTTGGAGATTGCTAGACCCACCACTCCTGTTTTTGTGTTAATCAGTGCTGTAGATGTCATAGTAGGCACTGGGTATTTATTTTAAGGCTGTATATTATTTGTTTTTGTTGTTGCTGTTGTTTGTTTACCCTTTTCTATGAGACATTGGGAATTATCAGGGACACTGCAAGTTCACAGAGTAGAGAATCTGCTGCTGAACTAAATCTAGTCAAACAAAAGTACACCTTGCTTCACACACAAATTAGCCACACTCAAACTTTACCTATATTTTAATACAACAAATAGAAGAGACCAAAACAAACAAATGAACTAGCTAACTAATGATCAGATCCCATAGGAACAGTTATGGGGGGCAGGGGACTTTCAGGCCCCATTCACTTATATCTACTCCTACAGCAAAAACAGAGAATTAACATAAAGATCACACACCTTTGAGGGGGTCTCAATCTAGATCACTCTAGGACACTTTAGTTAGAGATAGCCATGTCCTAAAAAGGCCCACACATAATAGTGGAAAAGAAATCCACCCCATCAAATGCCTAAAACTCAACACAGGAGTACCAGAAACATGACAAAGCAAGGTAACATGATGCTTTCTAAAGTTCATGATTCATCAGTGACTGACTCCAAAGATACTGAAGAGGATGAAATATTAGATAAAGAATTCAAAAGAATGATTATTCAAATGATCAATGAATTCTAGAGAACAAAGAAAGGAAAACTGAATGAATTAAGGAAATCAGTACAGGATATGAATGAGAAATTCAATGAGATAAAGACACTGAAAAAAAAAAAGCCAAACAGAATTCTTGGAAATGAAAAATACACTAAATCAAATGCTCAGTTGAAAATCTCTCTATTAAAATAGATCATGCTGAAGACAGAATCTCAGAGTTGAAAGACAAAATGACTGGCCTTGAACATTCAGAAAGTGTTAAAGAAAAAAAGGAAAAAAAAAAAAAAAAAAAAAGCAACCATGACCTATACAAGAAATCTGGGATATTAAGAGACCAAATTTAAGAATCATTAGAGTCATAGAGGGTTATGAGATACTGGCTAATGGCATGAATAAACTTTTCAGGGAAATAATAACATAGCATTTACTAAACTTTGAGAATGAGATGGACATTCAGATGCAGGATACATTCAGAAACCCAAACAGACAAGTTAAAAAGAGATCCACTCCATGACACACTATAATTAAAATGCCTAATGTACAGAGCAAGGATAGAATTTTAAAAGCCTCAAGAGAAAAATGTCAGGTCACATTTAGAGACAAGCTGATCAGAGTTACTTCTAATTTCTCAATACAAACTCTAAAATTCAGGAGGCTTGAAATGATATGTTATACTGAAAGAAAATAACTGTCAATCAAGTTTTATATATACTACAAAGCTATCCTTCAGAATTGAAGAAGAAAAAAAACCTTCCAAGATAAGTAGAAACTAAAAGAATTTATGACCACAAAATTGGCACTACAAAAAATACTTAAAGAAGTGCTCAACACTTAGCATGATATTTTCTAACTTCATTCATTTGCCAGCAAATGCCATAATTTTATTCTTCTTTGTGGCTGAGTAATATTCCATTGTGTATATGTAGCTCAGTTTCTTTATCCATTCATTAATTGAAGGGCATCACAGTTAGTTCCACAATCTAGCTATTGTGAATTGAGCTGCTAAGCGAAATAGGCCAAGCCTAAAAAAACCAAAGGCCGAATGTTTTCTGTGATAAGTGGATGATGATATATAATGAAGCGGGGTGGCAGGGTGGGGAGAGAAGAATGAAGGAACTTTGGATGGTGTAGAGGAAAATGGGATGGGAGTGAGTGGGGAACAGAAAGATAGTAGAATGAAACAGACAGTATTACCCTATGATTACATGAATGGTGTGAATTTACATTGTGTACAATCATAGAAATGAAGAGTTGTATCCCATTTGTGTACACTGAATAAAACTGCAGTCTGTAAAAATAAAAAAAATTAATAAAAAAAAGCTCACAGAGAAGAGAAATAAAAGGAGTTGCAAAACTAACGTAAAAAAAAAAAGAGTGCTCAACATAAACACCAGAGCTCACAAATGAACAAATCTTATTTGAAAAGTAGATAAGAAAATGAAAAATAGGATGAAATTAAAGATTAGAAATAAATAAAAATGGCAGGAATTAATTAATATCTCTCTATAATAATATTCAAATAAATGGTCTCAACTCTCCAATTACAAGAGATAGGCTGACTGAATGGATTAAATAACAAGACCCAACAGTATGTTGTTTGCAAGAGACTCACCTTACAGGCAAAGACAGCCACAGGCTGAAAGTGAAAGGATGGAAACTGATATATTATGCAAGTGGAACTTAAAAACAAGCATGAGTAGCTACTCTCATATCTGACAAAGCCAACTTCAAACCAAAATTAATCAGAAAAGACAAAGAAGGTCACCTCATACTAGTACAGGAAAAAATCCAACAAAAATGTATAATGATAGTAAATATTTATGCCCCCAAATGTTGGTGTACCTAATTATATGAAACAGGCACTACTCCAATTAAAGACTTGGGTTGACCCAAAAATTTTGGATGATTTTGACATACCTTTTTCACAAATAGATAGGTCATCCAGACATAAACTCCAGTAAAGACTCTTTGGACCTGAAAAACTTTTTAAATAAAATGTACTTATCAGACATCTATAGAATATTTTATCAAACAATAGTCAAAATATACTTCCAACTCAACAGCTCATGGAACCTTCTTCAAAACAACAAATTTTAGGCCACAAAGCAACTCTTAGCAATACAAACAATTGATACAATTTCTTGCATCTTCTTATCATATAATAATGAAATGAAATTAGAAATCAACACTAAAAAACCCTAAAGAAACTGTATAAACACATGGAAATTGAAAAATACACTTTCAAATGTTGACTAGTGACAGAAGAGATCAAGGATAAATTTAAAATTTCTTAGAATCAAATGGGAATAGTGATACAACATATCAGAACCTCTGGGACACTATGAAGATGGTTCTAAAAGAAGTTGAATAGCTTTGAGTGCCTACATAGGAAAATCAGAAAGATACCAAATAAACAACCTAATGATGCATCTCAACACTCTTAAAAAGAGGACAAACCAATTCCAAAACCAGTAGAAGTAAGGAAATATTCAATATCAGAGCTGAAACCAATGAAATTGAGAATAAGAAAACAATACAAAGGACAATGAAACAAAGAGTTGGTTCTTGGAAAAGATAAACGAGATTCATAAGCCCATACTCAAACTAGCAAAAGAAAAAGAGAGAACCCAAATTACTAAAATTAGAGATTGAAAAAGAAGAAATTACTATAGACATCATAGAAATTCATAGGATAATTAGGAACTATTTTGAAAACTTATACTCCAATAAATTGGAAAACCTAGAATAAATGGATACATTTCTATACACATATGACCTATCAAAATTGAATCAAGAGGACGTATAAATCCTAAACAGACCAAAAACTAGCAATAAGATAGAAGTAGTAATAAAAAACCTCCTAACCAGATATTTAAAGAACTAATGCCAATGAGTCCTTCTTAAATTATTTCATGAAATAAGAAGGGATGGAACACTTTCAAATTCATTTTATGAAGCCAGTATCACACTCCCACAAAAACCAGACAAGGACACATCAAGGAAAGAAAACTATAGAACAATATCCCTGATGCAAAAATTCCTAACAAAATATTAATAAATCATGTTCAACAATATATTAAGAAAATTGGGACGGGGACTGTAGCTCAGAAGCAGCACGCTTGCCTAGCATATTTGTGTCACTGGGTTCAATCCTTAGCACCACCTTAAAATAAACCAATAAAATAAAGGCATTTTGTCCATCTACAACTACAGAAGAAGAAGAAGAAGGAGGAGGAGGAGGAGGAGGAGGAGGAAGAGGAGGAAGAGGAGGAGGAGGAGGAGGAGGAGGGGGAGGAGGGGGAGGAGAAGAAGAAAAGAAGAAAAGAAGGAGGAGGAGGAGGGGGAGAAGGAGAAGAAGGTTGTACATCGTGACCAGATTGGTTTTATCCCAGGGATGCAATAATAGTTTAACATATGTAAATCAACCAATGTAATTCATCATATGAATAGAATTAAGGACAAAAATCACTTATTAATCTCAATAGATGCAGAGAAAATGTTCAACAAAATTCAGCACACATTCACACTAAAAACATTGAAGAAACTAAGGATGGAAGGAACCTAGCTCAACATCATAAAGGCCATATGCAATATGGCCAACATCATAATGAATGAAAGCATTTTCTTTAAAATCTGGGACAATACAAAGATGTCCACTCTCACCACTTCCATCTAATATAGTGCTAGAAATTCTAGCCAGAGTAATTAGGCAAAAGAAGGAAGTAAAAAGGATAAAAACAGGAAAGGAAGATGTCAAGTTATCACTTCTATTAGTCAGAGTTCTCTAGAGGAACAGAATCAACAGGAAGTATGATCATGAAAAGGGGATTAATTAGATTGGTTTATGTGACCAGAAGCTGGATAGTACACAACGACCATCTGCAGCTGGAGAGCTGGAAGAACCAACAGCTGCACAGTTCAAGACACAGAAGGCCCAGAACAAGAAAGATCAACAGTGCTACCCTCGTCCAAGACAAAGGTTTCTGGAAACTACCTGGAGAATCACTGGCAGAGTCCACTTTGGGAGAGTGAAGAAGTGAAAGTCTGATATCCTTAGACAATCAAAGCAGCAATCAAGAACCCCATCAAGAAGAGCCAAGCTTGCATCTGCATCTGCTTCCTTGTTCTTCCAACTTTTATTCCATTCGATTGGGTGGTATTGCCCATACTTTGAGAGGGTCTCCACTTCAGTTCCTATCCCACATTCCAGTCATTCCTAGACACGCCCTCACTGACACACCCAGAAGCCTCTCAATCACTGGCATCTTTTAATCCAATCAAGTTGACAATTCAAATTAACTATTACATCACCGTTTGCAAATAATATGATCCTATACTTAGAAGATCCAAAAAACTCCACCAAAAGACTGTATGAGTTAATAAATAAATGTGGTGAAGTAGTGGGTTACAAAATCAATATACAAACATCAGTAGTTTTCCTATATACCAACAACAAATCTGTTGATAAAGAAATCAGGAAAACATTCCCCTCATAATAGCCTCAAAAAATACCTAGCTACAAATCGAACCAAGTAGATGAAAGACCTTTACAATGAAAACTATAGAACACTGAAGAAATAAGTTGAAGAAGACCTTAGAAAATGGAAATACCTCCAATGTTCATGGATAGGCAGAATTAATATTGTTAAAGTGGCCATACTACCAAAAGTAATATACATATTTAATGCAATTCCCATCAAAATATCAAGGACGTTCTTCACAGAACTAGACAAAACAGTCCTAAAATTTATTTGGAAGAATAAAAGACCCGGAATAGCCAAAAAAAATTCTAAGTCATAAAAGCAAAGCTGCAGTTATCACAATACCTGACTTCAAATCATACTAAAGAGTTATAGTAAAACCTGCATGGTACTGGCATAAAAATGGACACATAGACCAATGGAACAGAATGAAGACACAGAGACAAACCCACACATACAGTCATCTGATCCTTGAGAAAGGTGCCTGAATGCATGCATTGGAAAAAAGACAGCCTTTTAAAAAAAATGGTACTGGAAAAACTGGTTATCCACATGTAGAAGAATGAAACTAGGCCCTTATCTCTCACCCTGCACAAAAGTCAACTTAAAATGAATCAGAGACCTAGGAATTAGACCAGAAACTATGCAACTTCTAGAAGAAAATAATGGATCAACACTCCAGCATATAGGCACAGGCAACAACTTTCTCAGTAGAACCCCTAACGCTCAGGAAATAATGCCAAGATTTAATAAATGGGGAGGCATTATATTAAAGGCTTTCAAAGGAAACAAAAATGTGAAGAAAGAACCTACAGAATGATTCTTTGCTTGTTCCTCTTCTGATAGAGGATTAAAATCCAGAATATATAAAAAACTTAAAAAAACTTAACACCAGAAAAAAAAAAAGCACACCCAAATAATCCAAGTAATAATAGGCAAATGTACTAAACAGACACTTCTCAAAAGAGCTACAATGGTCAATAAATATATGAAGAAATGCTCAAAAACATTAGCAATGAGGGAAATATTAATCAATACTACGCTGAGATTTCATCTCATACCAGTCAGAATGGTAGTCATCAAGAATACAAGTAATAATCAATGCTGGAGAGGATGTGGAGAAAAAGGAACACATTTACACTGTTGGTGGGGTTGTAAATTAGTACAACCACTATCAGTACAGAGGTTCCTCAAAAGACTAGGCATGGAACCACCATATGACCCAGCTATATCACTCCTTAATTAGTATCCTAAAAAATTCAAATCAGCACACCCATGTTTATAGCTGCACAATTCACAATAACCAAACCATAGAGTCAGCCTAGGCATCCATCCATGGTTGAATGGATAAAGAAAATGTGTTATATGTATACAACAGAGTTATTCAGCCATAAAGAAGAATGAAATGATGTCATTTTCAGAAAAATGGATGGAACTTGAGAATGTTATGTTGAGTGAAATAAGCCACACTCAGAAGATGAAGGGTCACAAGTTTTCTCTCATTTGTGGAAGCTAGAGAGGAAAAAGGAAAAGAAAGGTATGGTGGGGGATGTCATGAAAACTGAAGGGAGCTCAGTAGAGGAGAGGAAAGGGATCCGGGGATGGGGGAGGATGGAAAGGAGAAATAGCGGGGAAAGATATTGGCCAAATTATATTGTTTGCATATGTGAATATGTAACAATGAATTCCATCATTACATTCAACTATCATGCACCAAAAATATATGGAAAAAGGAATGACCCTCTTTTTTTTGGTAATGTTTTTAACTTTTGCTACATTGTGTCTATTTTATAGTTATTTTTTTCTATTTGTCCTATTTTGCACTCTGAGCTAATTTCTTACAGGAATTTTATAATCCTAATTCTTTGACTATTTCATTTCCTCCATTTTCCTCTCCTGCTTGAACTTCTGTATCTGGAAGTTGGTGCATCTACATGCTGGATCTCTGGAGAGTTGGAGAGTTCTTTTCCACTTTCTTTTTACTCTTCTCCTTGGAAGACTTCTCAGGCCAACCCTCCCACTCCTCAGCCCGTTACCCCATTTCAGTGGCTACGTTATTCACAACTAACTTCCACACTTGGGGTTCATTTTTTATAAATCATTTCTTGTTCTTATACTGCTAACATCTTCTTATTTAAGATGTGAGGCTTAAGTGATATTCTCCTGGAAGAAGGAAGCCTCCAAAACTCTGCATACAAAGACTTACATCGGAAATATTTTGGGAGGAAATTTAGGCAAAAGTACAAAATCTCTACTGGAGAGAAAGGTATCAGAGGAAAGAAGCTACCTCCCCTTCTTTCCCTTCCTCTGAGATCAAGGCATAAGGAAAGAAAAGCCTTCGGCAAGGGCTTAACTAAGGCGTACTTCACGGGGCACTCAGCACCTCTCGGTAAAAGTAAAAATCAATCCCTGGGGAGTGATGTCATCCTGTTCTCACGCCAGCTCTACCATTTGGGGAGCATCCAAGTGCAAAATGAAAATATCGGACTCCTTGTCTAAAGATTAGTAAGGCTGTCAAGATGGCTGCAGCAGAGCCCTAAACCAGCCACAGTGCCATTCTGAGCATGCGGCCTGCAGGATGCATCGTCCCAGGCCTGGGAGGCGGATCGGGGTCAGCAGACAATGCCCCAATGCCCACGTGGGGCAAGTATGCGTTGCTCTACCTTTTCCCTCTGCCAGACTGAATGTCCCATGCAGAAGATGTCAAGCACAATTCCCTAAACCTTCAAGGTCAGTGTTTCCTGTTTCCCCTGTCAACCTAAATAATAACCAGAGGTGGCCATGCTCACTCTTTGTTGGTGAATATCTCTCTGACTTATACTGAGGTTGAGATATCTGGTGTCAGAAGTGGAGTTGATCTAGGTAAAGCATGTGGTATCAATAAGGGCACATTTTCTTAACCAATAATCCATCTAGAGTCATGGTATCATTTGATAGCCCGTGGTTTGGTTAAATAAAGAGAATACTATCAAAAGAGATCCCCAGTAGGATTTGAACAAAATGCTGTATTGGGGGATGTTACCAAAGTTGACCACTAGGTGGACTAAAAGGTTTCTTAGGTCAGGTTCTGTCAAGTTAGCTACAGTAACTATTGACTGCAAAATTTTAACTAAACCATCATTTTATCAAGATAAAACTGATGAATGTGAGCAAGGAAAAAAATAAGAGAATCGCGAGTCTCAGTACATGATGGAAATCTCATTCTGACCTCAATTTTCTCCCTAGTTTGTGGTTCAAATGGGTGCTGAGGGTGTTGGGAAGTCTGGGGAAATTTCTCTGAAGCCCTCACATCAGGTGTGAGGCTTGTTTCTTGAAATTTGCATCAAGTTGTCCAGCTCAGCAGTTCCTATTCTTAGTAATTATCTGAGAAAAAAGTATAGTGGAGGAACCTAGAACAATTTAGGATCTAGGTACAGTCCACAAGGAGATCAAATAATAATTGGAAAAATAGAGAGAGAGATACAGTCTACTCACAGGCATTTTATAGCTTTTCTTTAGAGGTATATTTTTCTCTCTACAGTTATACTAACTTTTATGAAAGATAATTCAAGAAAAACCAATTTTTTAGTACCATGAGTTTAGTTTTATCAGATTTGGCTTGATTATTTACATAAGCACAGCAAGAAAAGCAATATACCATAATCTCAGATTTAGAGGCTTCTGGAGACTTCTGGAGACTTCTTAGGTACTTCTGCGGTACCTAAGCCTTTGAGGATTTATTCACTCCCTGTGATGGTGGGAACTCTTAAAGCCAGACATTCTATGCATATTTTCAAATATACCAGTGTTTCCAGTTTTATCCTGTTATAAAGAGGACAGATTCTAATTGGGTTTACACAGATTACCACATTGCCACCGAAAATACTGATGAATAATTTTTGAATTTTGCAGGAATCAAGTATAGAGAAGAAAGTAAATGCTTTCAGCTTTGTTTACAAAAGTATATTTTCCCAGATTGCTGTAAACTATAGATAAAAACAGACATTTCCTTAAATTTGGAAAAAAAAAATTCAAGAACCAAAAATGTCTTTCATTAAAAGACAAAACCCCATAGATTCTATCGGTTCAGCCAGTCTTCTGTCTTGTTCTTCTTGACCTCCGTTAGCTGTTTCATGAACCCATCAGTTTCTTCTTTAGAGTCCTGGAGATTTTTCTTCAGACCACTGATCTTAAAGTTATCAGACACTTGTGTGCAGGAGTACTTGTTAAGAGCCCCACCTCCCGCCCATGAATCTGCTTGCAAATGCTTTTAGAGAAGAATCAAAACTGTGGATCACAAAAGACTCAGAATAGACATGGCTGCAATTTGATGGCAGTTCAGCAGTTGATGTAGAAATTCAGTTACTTTTATTGTATACATCATTTTAAGATAATAATTATGACTGACATTGTTATACCAGGATCTTAGGACTTTTGTAAATTTCACAAAGTCTCTCGAACATTGCAATCAACCTACCTCAGCCTCCTGAGTTGCTGGGATTACAGGCAAGTGCCACGACGCCAGGCATCGGTACATATTTTGGTATCTACAAATGACAATCTTCTTGTTTTCCATTTAAAATTTTAGTTGCAAAACAGAAAAGTAGAGTAATATATGTTCACAGATTTATAAAAGAATGATTGAAACCAACTTATATTTCTGACAAAATGGGACAACTTAAAGTGACCTGTTCATAGGACTAAACTTTTAAAATTTTCATTTGTCCTGCAAGCCATGGACCATAGGTTCAGATCAACCACTTCCCTCTACTGCCCCCTTTCTTAGTCTTGAATGAGTTTAGGGTTAACTCTTAGATGTTCACATTTTAGCCCGGATTGCCTGGAGCCGCAAGCCTCCAAGTAACCTTGAATTTAATAATAAAATTATCTTTCTTTCATTTGCCCTTCTTGTTTGATGAATCAAATAGGTCAGGGAACATTTCTTAGAAGTGGTGCTTAAAAGGTTGTTTGTAGTTTTTCTTTGTTTTTTTCCCAGCCTGGGTGGCAGATGAAGCAATTTTTACGCTGGACAGAGAGATCTTTTGCTATTACTCAAGATTTCGTCTAAAGTAGGGAGGTGCTGTTTTGTAAAAGCCAGAGCAGTATTTATCACCCTAAGCTATTAGAGTCATGCAAATCTAAATTTTTCATTTCCAGGAAGGATGACTCAGTTGCCATGGAGGTGCTGAAAATTGCAAAACCACCCTTAGAAAAATTTTCTCTTTTCCTCTGTTGGTTGATGTGTCATGAGAAAAACAAAACAAAACAAAACAAAACAAAAAAACTTTTAAGCGATCGTTGCTCTTTATTCATTTCAATTTGTCTTTCTCTTAATGTAAAGCAGATTCATTATAGACTGAGGGGAAAAAATAGAGAGAAAGAGAGCTAAAAAACCTTAGATGTTACCTCACCTCTATAATTGCAGCTTATAAGTTATTAAGAATTAGGCTTTCCCATTGAGTTTTCCATGATATGGACCACCGTGTTGCAGATGGAGTGCCTCCAAACACAGCCTTCTCTGTGGGCCTTAGAATTTTGTTTCTTATCAGTGTCTGGAGGGCTAAGAAAATCCCCGAGGTTCTGTCAGGGAATTTTAAGTGGTTGGTCAGAGGGTCTTGCTTTGACCAGTGTATCTGTCTCAGGATTCCATTTGGGCTGGGCAGGTGGCCCTTGTGCAAGGTCATGGTTCTGGTGGTCTTCTGTGAATAGTTCATGATGTGGCATGTATGCATGGGATCCCCGCCTTCAGAACCTTCTGTTTTGCTTATTTAGTTTGACTGGGCCTTCACAAAGTGATTCCATTTGGATTCTGACAATTTTCACATCCTCCAACAGACCAGTAGGAGCTATTCTGGTCCAGGGAGGAAGAGAGAGATGTCCGGGCTTTACTCCTAATAGGAATCGCAACCATAGATAGGTTGGACCCAGTGCTTAAAAACTGGTATCTCCCTTAGTTTTCAAACCTGCCCAGATGGAGGTACACTGTCATCCCCATTTGGATGGGAGAACCAAGGCTAAGAGTAGAGGGGTCATGTAGTCTGACTCTAGAGCCGGGGACTTTTAACGTTCAACTTATATGTACCGGTTTGTCTGGTGTAGTGTGTTCTCATACTGGGTGAACACACACACACACACACACACACACACACACACACACACACACAGAGTTTGGTGACAAATTGGTTTATTCAAAAAAGACCCCCAGGAGTGTAGCCGCTACAGCTAAGCAGGGAAGGGCGGGAGTGGGGACATCAGCTGTGCAGGTAGCCTGGGGAAGAGGCCTGGCAGAGGTGCCTGGCAGAGGGTTTGGTCTTCTTGTTCTGGATGGGGACAGAAGGGCTCCTCGCTTGCCTCTAGGATGGGCCGGGACTGTTCTCTTGATTGCAGGGAGCTGGTGGGGGCTGGGAGAGAAGGTGTTTGAGAAGGGACGCAGCACTGGGTGGCAAGGCTTGGAGGAAGAGGGGCCTCAGCATCGGGGCCCTTTCCCACCGCACAGCGCATTGGGATAGAACTGGTACTTCCTATTGTAGGATTTCCGGTTTTTAGCAAAACAGTAGGCAGCAGTTTTATCACATTCACACAGCTGCCTCCGACAGGAGCCCTGGTTCGCTGAAATTACAAGAAAATAAACACAGGATGGAGTTTGTTAACAGTCTGTGGTTGCTTGTGGGGGAGAAGACCCAGCTGTCCTCCAGCCTCCAGATGCTCATGGTGGGACACAATATGTATGGGATCCCCTCCTTCAGAACCGGCTCCAGATAGTCTGCCTGATGGGGAGACAGGTCTCCTGCCTGGGGAGCTAGCTCCGGCTCAGATGGAGACACACCGCGCCACGCAGTGGGACACAGGTCTCCCCGTTGGCCGTCGCCTCTTCCTTCTGCTACCAGACCCGGCTGGGCAGCAAAGCCCCGCCCCCGGGCCCCGGAGGATCGTGATTGGCCTACGCCAGGCACTCCTCGCTTTCTCCTTGACAGTGATTGGTCTCTGCATAGCTCGGAACCTTGTTCTGGCCAATGAGCCGCGAGGGGAAGTCTATTGGAAAAGGGAGTTGCGCAGGCGGAAGCCTGTTGGGTAGCGAGGCCCGAGTGCGTGGGGCGGTGGCGTGTGTCTTGACATGTAATTGTAGGTCCTGCCAACCCGGCAGTGCGGATGATGTGGAAAGGCAGCCCCGGGCCTGGCTGCAGTCTTGAGAGTTCTTACTGTGAGAGTCAGGCACCCCCATTATCCAAACCAGTGCAGGTGGGGCGTCTTGGTCTGGCACCTAGAGCTGCTAACATATACGCCCCTATGGAGAGGCCGCCATTGCAAGAGACAATTTCTGATCTTAAAAAAAAAAATTACTCAGGCCATGGATGGGAGTTCATGTCCTCTCCCAACTGGACCCACTGTCTGGGGTCACTAAGCACATCCTTCCTGCCGCCACCCATCTCCTCCCCTTCAGCTTCAAGCTTTCTCCATATAGTTGCCTCTACTTCCTGTCTCCACTTCCCTTCCCACCTACTACCCAACCATTCTAACCTGGTTTCGCCCTCGCGCTCAAGGAAATGACCTTCCTCTGATGTCCTGAATAGCCTTCTTGCCCCACAGTCCAGAAAAACCCTGTCCATCTATGTGGCCTGCTCTGTTAAACTGCCGTTGTTAATCATCTCCTCAATGGCACCGTGGCCGCCTCCCTCTGTCCTCTTCCTTGCTTTCTGTCTAATCTGCTGGTCTCCTTTCCGGGTCTTGAAGTGAGCATACCAGCTCCCAGTTCTCTGAATCTTAATATGCCCCCATTCCAGACCCTACACTGAACTGCAAGTTTGCTCGCCCAGCTGGATGCTGGCCATTGCCCAGGGTATCTGGAGACCCCAGTCTCCCAGTATTCTAATTAGAATTGCTCCTCCCACAATCCAGCAGAACAGCATCTGTGATCTTTACCTCCACTGTACCATCTGCACAGTCAAATACCCACTCCAAAGCTCATTATTCCCATGCCCTCCCCAGGCAGTTTCCAAGCTGATTCTTCCTCAAAATCATATAGTTGCTTTTTGATTTCTTCTGCACCCCTTCCATCCTGACCAGCAGTGCTTTAAGCCAGCCTCTCTCTTTTGTCTGCATTCTGGCAAGAGCAGGCTCACTAGTCCCCATCCATCCTGCAGCCAGAGTGAGTCCTCTGAAATGCAGATGAGCTTCTGTCACTACTTTGCTCATTATCTCCCTGTGGCTTTAGGACAAAACCTAAGGACACCCTGGCCTGAAAGGTCTGGCTTGACCTAGCCCCTGTCTTGCTCACGGGGCAGCACAGAATGACCTGCAGCCCCCTGGATTCCCTGACTGTACCGTGTGCTCCTTTGGGAATACCCCAACCCTCTTCTCTGACTGCGCAGCTCAGTGTCACTGCTGGCAGGTGACTCCTGGAGCCCCAGATGGTGTTTTGTCTGGCTCTTTGCTTACTTCCTTCTGGACTCTTGTATCACTTTGTGATCTCAGTTTTCTTGCTTTCTCATCAACCCTGAGCTTCTCAAGGCAGGGAGAGCGTCACTCTGTGTCCCCATCTCTTGTGTCTAGCACAGTACCTGGCACGGTGGCCAGTGAACAAATGCATGAGGGACGTTGGCTTGGTTGCAGGGCTCTTTCTTACCTTCACAGACGACTTTGCCTCCTCGGTATTTAAAATTGTATTTCAGAAGTTTTGTGCCACATCCACGCTTCTCCAGACGATAGTAGCAGCAATCGTGGGCGGCACAGCACCTGGTAGGAGGTTGTACCATGAGGCTGCCTTCCACAGCTCCAGGGGGCCTGGTGCCCCGTCATTCCCTCCCACCCTTGATCCTGGGCAGACTCAATGGCCATAGGTAGTCTAGAGCAGAGGGTGCAGCCTGCTGACTGCCCTTCCAGCGGGCACATGCTGGGGCCTTTGTGCCCATGGTCACCAGCTCTGTCCTTCCAGCTTCAGTGTGCTGAGGTCAGAGTGAGCGCAGGGCAAGGAGGGCTGGGGTGGCCTCACCGATCCGTTGCATCCCTGGGGGCTCCTTTGCCACGCAGGCCGCAGTGGCAACCGTAGAAGCCATAACTGGATGCGGCATTCTTTCTTGTCACCAAGGAGATCATGGTATGGAAATTCACAAGATCCCCCTGGGCCCACATTAGGCCTGAAAGGAAATTGATAAATAACTGGTGATGGGGTGCCAGGCCCCATGTCCCTCCTCTCTGCCTCTCTCTGCTTCTCTCGCTCCCCGCCGTGGCCTCTGTTCTCCTCCCACGGGGACAGGACTGTTGTAAAGGGAAGGAAAACTTGGGGTTTGTGTTTCTCCCCCTCCCCTGGGGCTGCCCCATGCTGAGCTCAATGTCAGCTCTTACCAAAGACCATGATCACTGCCAGTAGCAGGAGCGTCCGCATGCTGAGAGTTCTGTGCAGGACGAGGGCAGCTGGATAGGTCTGGGCTCCTCTCCTAGGTGGCCCTGGCTCCTGCCTTGGCTCCTATTCTGCCCAGCTCACAGTCCTAGAGCACACAGGCATGCTACTGCACTGGCCCAAGTCCAGGGAGAACGCCCAGAGTACCCACCCACGCATGGCTCCACCAGGGGGCTCCTAACACCACCCCGAACCCTCACTGCTCTGTGGAATAGCTTTGCATACGTGCAGGCCCTGGGACCGTGGAGACCCCACATGAGACATGAGTCCCCTGTTCCTCAGAAGACTGAGAATTCTTGAGAAGCTGGAACCAGGTTCACCCACATATTTGGGAACTCTCTGAGGTCAGAGGTTGTGTCCCCCAAACACGTTTCACCCACGTCCCTATGCTCAATTCAAGCCTTGGGAATTCCATCCAAGGTATCAGAGTCCCAGTAATTTTCTCCAGAACTAAAGCAACACACCGCAAACCTTTCCAACCCTATGCACGTGCACACATACACACCCCTGTGCTGCTACACGGATGCCCCTGGACATCTACCTAACTAGCGCACATGGCCTCTTGTTTAGCCTGCTCACAAAACCACACAACACACTTGTCCACTCACGCCCTTCTTTTACATACCAAGTTGTGCACAGGCATGCTTATGTCCACGTGGGCTCACAGACAGCACACACAAACACACAGCACAGCCATTCTCAAAGGCAGCAGATGAGCAGGGATTCTAATGCCTGTCATGGAATATTAATTTCTGGGTATTTACCTCTCAGAAGATGCTGGAACTGATAGCTCCAAATGACCCTCTTGTTCTTCCTGAACAGCTGCTCTTAAATAACTGCTTCCCCTGGGAAGTCGGGGGCTGGCGAGGCGCAGGGGTGGAGGTGGGTGTGGCCTGTTGGTGGACTTGAAGATTAGCATGGGCCTGGGTAATCCCCTTTTTTCCCCCTCGTCAACTGGCAAGACAGAGCTGAGGACTGGACAATCTTTCATGCCACGAGCTGCTGCCAGAATAAATTTCAGGTCGTGTTGAAGCCTTTCCCATGGCTGAGCGCCCAACTGGGTAAATTTCCATAACCAGCCATGGGTGTGACCACCAGTCAGTCACCTCCCTGCAGCCAGTTTCATGGATGGGCACACACCGTGCTGTGGCAGGCACAGTGAATGGGCTGCTGCATGTGGCACTGGGGAACAGGAAAAGGGCATTCGGTGCTACCCATTCATCTCCTCAATCCTTCCTTCCTTCATTCATTCCCAGGAGTCCACGCTGAGCCTCTCCGGAGTTCCAGGACCTGCGCAAACCTCTCAGGACTTGATGAGACTGTTCCCTCATCCTGCCCGTGGGCTCCAGGGGAGCAAGGGTTGAATGGGGAGGATTCTCCTTCCCCCTAACTGGAGCAGAGCCTGCACCTTCTCTGCCCCCTCCTCTTTATTCCCCTCCTCCTCTCATCCCACATGAGTTTCCAAATTCAGGAAAAGCCAGAAGCCGCTTTGAAGTTCCCACCAAACCACTGCCTCCACCTTGTACACGCTCCTCACCTGTTTTGGGAGACGGGTCCATTAATGCTCCCTGAGGGTATTAGTCCTTTATTCTTCAGTCTTTGGGGATTCAGTGACTCTAGCTAAAGTAAATTTTTACCTGAAGTAAATATCTTTCTTCCTGCCCTCCAATCTATGCTGGGAATTCAGTTTCCAAGGTCTTTAGTAAACATCCCAACACTGGTCCTAAAGCCCCTGCCGCCGAGGCTGTGGTGTTCAGGAACATCCCCTCTGCGCCCACCATCTGCAGCCCCTTGCTGTGTACAGCCCTGTGTTCGCTCACACATGAGCGTTTTCAGGAAGGGCCACTTCCAGGCTGAGACCAGGAGCAATCCCTGGCCTCTCTGGGCCTCCCATGTGGACCTGCAGGTGGAAGCAGTCTGGGTTACGGAGACATAGCTCGGAGGACTGCTGTCCTGGAAAGTTCTGCTGCCTCCACGGACATGTGGTGGCAGTGTGAACCAGAGATAAACTTCTGCTGAGTTAAGCTGCCGAGAGCTGAGCTCAGCGCTCGTTGCAACCTTACCCACTTTATCCTGAGGGCCATCAGACGGCTCTTCTCTTGAAAGTGGGATTTCCTTCGTGTGCCAGAGCTGTGGTATGGGTTCAGTTGCATCCCTCCTGCTTCTCCCACTTCCTATGTTTAGGTCTCAGAATGTGGCCTTATTGGAAATAGGGTCATTAGAGATGAAATTAGTTCAGATGAGTTCTTAAGCATGGAACCTAATCCTAGATGACTGGGGTCTTTACAGAAGGGGATGTTTGGACGCAGACGCTCACGCCTGGGTAGAATGCCCTCTGAAGGTGAAGGCAGAGATGGGGCCATGCTTTCACATGCCAAGGTGCCAGGAAACTAGCAAAGCCCCCGAAGGTAGTAGCCTGGCCTGGAGCAGACCCCCGTCTCAGCCCTCAGAGAGAAGCAGCTGTGGGGCAGCATCTTTGTCCTTTGCCTCCAGATCTGTGGGCCGTGATCTTCTGCTGTTTAAGCCACTCACTTGGGGGCGCTTTGTTCCTGGTACAAAGCCATAGTGAACAACACAGCCCCCAAACTCTGGGCTCCGTTCAGTCCTGTTCCGTTCCTCCAGTGGCTGGTTTCAAGCCACCATCAAGGTCTAGGGGTCTCGCGCCCTGGGGTGGATCATCACCTGGCGTTCAGCATCTCAGCCTCTGGAGCACTTGTAACTACAATAGGCAGAACCCCTCCCCCCCCCTTACATCCTGGTGTCCCAGGCGTTGGGTCCAGGCGTTGGGTCCAGGCGTTGGAAGTGCTTCAAAACTCAAGGGCCTTTTGATATCAGACGGTGCCTCTCCACTTCCATCTTCTCAGCAATGTTTTTGGGAATTCAAAGTCTATGATTTGACCCTCTGTTCATTCTCTTTCATCCAGGGTCTAATCTCAGCCCTTGGACATTGATGAACAACCACTGCAACTACAAAACTCTCTGCTCTCCTGGGGCTTACACTTCCATGACGAGGAGACCATGGGAGGTAGATGAAAACCCGAATGTTCTCTAATGCATAAGTTTGCAAAAATCCTCAACAGTAACTAGCAAATAAAATCCAACAGAAGATCAGAAAGGTCATACCCTGTGATCAAGGAGGATCACAACAGGGAGCAAAGATGGTTTAGCATTTGCCAATCATTAAATGTAATATGTCACATGAACAGAATGAAAAAACCCAAAACATATGATTATCTCAATAGATGCAGAAAAAGCATTTGATAATTCAACCTTCATGATAAAACCTCTCAACAAATTATATGTAGAAGGAACACACTTCAAAATACTAAGGACGATATATTACAAGCCCACAGCCAGTATCATACTGAAAGTGGAAAAGCTGAAAGAGTTTCCTTTAAGATCTGGAGCAAGATAAGGATGTCCACTTTTTTTTTTTTTTGTACCAGGGATTGAACTCGGGCACTCAACCACTGAGTCACATCTCCAGCCCTATTTTGTATTTTATTTAAAGACAAGGTCTCACTGAGTTGCTTAGTGCCTCATTTTGCTGAGGCTGGCTTTGTGCGAAACTTCAGTCTCAGCCTCCCAAACTGCTGGGATTATAGGTGTGCACCCCTGCACCTGGCTAAAATGTCCATGTTTGGCATACTTATTTAATATGGTATTGTAAGTCTTAGCAAGAGCACTTAGGCAAGAGAAAGAATTAAAAGGCATCCAAATTAGGGAGGAAAAAGTCAAATTATCCATGTTTGCAGATATGGTTTAGATATGTGGTGTCCCCCAAAAGTTCATGTGTGAGACAATGCAAGAGGGTTTAGGAGTGAAGCAATTGAGTTATGAGAGCATTAACCTAATTTGTGTATTAATCCTCTGATAGGGGTTAACTGGGTGGTAACCGTAGACAGGTAGGGTGTGGCTGGTGGAGGTGGCTCATTGGGGATGTGCCTTTGGGTATATATTTTGCCCATGTTGAGAGGAATCTCTCTCTCTCTCTCTGCTTCCTTTTCCCAGGTTCTCAGCCGATTTCCTCCACCACACCCTTCTACCACCATGTCCCTCCAGCCCAGAGCCATGAGTCAGCCATCTACAGACAGAGAGACCGCTGAAACTGTGAGTCCCCAGATGAACTTTTCCTCCTTTAATTGTTCTTGTCAGGTCTTTTGGTCACAGCAACAAAAAAACTGACTAAAACAGAAATTGATACTGAGAAGTGGGGTTGTTATGATGACCCACCTGACCATGTGGTTCAGAAGCTTGGGAGCTTTCTGGAATTTGTGGAAGGAATTTTGGAAAGTTTAGTGATGCAAGCTGGAAAATTTTTAGAATGTTGTAAGAGGACTTTAATGGACAATTCTGGTGGGAGTTCAGAAGATCAGAATGCCAGTAAGACTGTGGACAGCAAAGACTGGGCTCATGAGGTTTCAGAGGAGAAGGAAGACTCTTGGAATTTGGACTTCAGGCCATTTGTGTTATGTTCTGGCTAAAAAGTTATCTACACTTTGCCATGTCCCGAGACTATCTGTGAGGCTGAACTTAAAGGTGATGTACTTCTTGATCTGGTAGAAGAAATTTTTAGGCAGCATAGTATTCAGGCAGTGGCGTGGATATTGCTGGCAGCTTTTAGCCAAATTTATTGTGATAATCAAGAGCAGTGTTATGATTTGGATGTGAGGTGTCCCCCAAAAGCTCACTTGAGACAATGCAAGAAGGTTCAGAGGAGAATTGATTGGGTTGTGAGAGTCTTAACCCAATCAGTGAATTAATCCCCTGATGGGGATTAACTGAGTGGTAACTGAAGAGCTAGGGTGTGGCTGGGGAAGGTGGGAACTGGGGGAATGGCTTTGGGGTATGTATTTGTATCAGGCAAGTGGAGACCTCTTTCTCTGCTTCCTGATCACCCTGTGAGCTGCTTCTCTCTTCTGCCATGCTGTTCTGCCTCAAGTCCTGAGGGATGGAGCTGGCCTTCTATGGACTAAGGCCTCTGAAACCATGACCCTTTAAATAAACTTTTCCTTCTCTGCAGTTGTTCTGGTCAGGTCTTTTAGTTACAGCAGAAAAAAAAAAGTTGACTAAAACAAGCAGGAAGTAAAACATAAAGATTTGAAAAACACAGTTTGGCCAGAAAACCTTGAGTAAAACTGGGGCTAAGGAAGGTGTGCTTGTTAAAGACATCACAGCCACTAAAGAAATGCTGAATACTTTTCCAAGAAACAATAGTAAAGATGACCTCAAGGCATCTCAGGAATTGGCATCCATTTCAGGCTCAAGGGTGTAAAATTCAAATTCCCACGAAAAAAGAGCAGTGAGGCACCCTGCTTGCTCAGCCACCCAAGCTCTCAAAGAATCCCGTAGCCAGGTTCCCTGGAGGCTTGGCTACTGCTCAAGATGGCGGCAGAGTCTGGCAGCAACCACATGGTGCTGATTCTGCAGGAATGCAGGCCGCTGGAGTTAGGGGGTCATAGAGGCTTCCAGTGAGATTTCATGGGAAGGCCTGGGAAGTCAGCCAAAGTGAAGCAGGGTCAGAGTCCTTGTGATGCATGGAGATATGAGAATGAAGCCAAAGCTGCAATGGAGAACCCTGAGTTTAAGAAATGCCAGTCAAGGAAAGCTGCAGGAATTGAGCAGAGAAAGGCCAACAGAGAGCTTATGTGGGCTGCAACCACCAATGCCATAGGGTGGAGCTGCAAAAGCCCTTCGGAGAGAACGTCAGGATGCCACGTGCTCCACATGCCAGACACGGAACTATAGGACTTGTTTGCCCAGCTGGGTTTCGGTCTTGTTCTGGTCCCATCCCTTCTTTCTATGCCTCTAAGACTCCATTTTGGAGTGGAAACTTTTACTGTGTGCCTTTATATATTGAGTATATGTAACTTTGCTTTTGGCGTTCACAGGTACTCATGCTGAGAGTTTGCTTTGAGTCTCAGTAGAGCTATTGTACTTTTGGACAGTCTTGGAACAGTTGAGACTATGTGGACTCTTGAAATGGACTAAATATATTTTTCATTTTGAGATGTGAATGAGCTTTAGGGGTCCAGGGGTGGAATGTTATGGTTTAGATATGTGTTATCCCCAAAAAACTCATGTGTGAGATAATGCAAGAGGGTTTAGGGGTGAAGTGATCAGGCTATGAGAACCTTAATCTAATCAGTACATTAACCTGCTGATAAAGATTAGCCAGGTGGTAATGGTGAGTTGATAGGGTATAACTGGTGGAGGTGGGTCATTGGGGATGTGCTTTTGTTCGTGGTGAGGGGAGTCTCCCTCTCTCTCTCTCTCTCTCTCTTTCTTTCTCTCTCTCTCTCTCTACTTTCTGGTGCCACATTCTTGTGATGGGTTGACATATTTGACTCCATGGAAATGTTATAGGCCAGGATACATGGACAATTACTAAACAGACTCCATTTAATGAGACTCCATGTTACGTAGGAAATGCTTCTCCCATGGGAACACCCCACCTCTGTACCCATCAACATTTGCTTAGCATGGCATGTTTGGCAACACAAAATGGCAATTCTTACTTAATGTAAAATTGTTCTTTTTTTGGCTCCTATTTTTCTTGGACAATTACCACCTAGACAATGATTGTCTAGATGTTAGTAAACATTCTTTAACTTGTACCCAACTAAGGTTGTTTTGACTTTCTGCTTATAATATTAGATCTCATGATGTTAGTTTGTAGTTTTGAGTCATAGTAACAGACACTTATGATTGATGTACTGACTTATGGTATAAAAACCCCTGCAACCCTATAGTTGGGCTGTTCTCCCAATAGCCATTTTGGGCATTGTGTGAGACACTCAGCTGGCCTGCTAATAAAGACTCTCAAATTTGGACTTCTCAGTGGTGATCGGTCTGTTCTTAAGCTGCACCCCACAACATTCCCAATTAATTTCCTTCCCCACACCCTTCCACCAATGTTCTGCCTCCCGTCCAGCCCAGAGCAACAGAGCCAGCCATCTGTGGACTGAGACCTCTGAAACTGTGACCCCCAAATAAACTTTTCCTCTTTAAATTGTTCCTGTCAGGTCTTTTGGACACAGCAACAAAAAAATCTGACTATAACAGCTGATAAATTTTTTATAGGTAGGAAAGCCTAAATACTCATTAAAAAAATTAGAATTGATAGATGAATTCAGTTAAGCTGTAAGATACAAATTCAACATACAAAAACCAGTAGTATTTGTATAACAAACTTGTTGAAAAAGAAATCAAGAAAGCAATCCCATTGATAGTAGTTACAAATAATTTAGAAATAAATTTAACCAAGATAATGAAAGATCTGGCCATTAAAATTATGAATCATTGATGAAAGAAATTATAGAGGAAACACACACAAAATTGGAAAGATATACTATGTTCATGGATCACAAGAATTAATATTGTTAAAATGAACATACTACCCAAAGCAATCTATAAATTCAATTTGATTCAAGACTTTCTTCACAGAAATAGAAAGAAACAATCCCCAAACCAGTATGTTACCACAAAAGGCTCAAAATATCCAAAGCAATCCTGAGCAAAACAAAACAAAAAATAAGCACATCAATAAACAAAACCAAAGCTGGAGGCCTTAAAATACCTAAATTGAAAACATACCACAAAGCTGTAATAACCAAAACAGTGTGGGTACTAGCCTAAAAACCAGTGCATAGATTGATAGAACAGAATAAAGAACCCAGATATTAATTCATATACATACAGCCAACTGATTTTTTTTTTATAAAGGTGCCAAATCATACATTGGAGAAAAGTGATGGGAATACTAGATATGCATATGCTGAAGAATGAAATTAGTTCCCTTCCTCTCGCTAAACACAAAAATTAACTCAAAGTGGACTGAAGTTCTGAATGTAAGAACTGAGACTGAAATTGGCACAAGAAAACAAAGGAGGAAACACTCTGTGTAGGGAATTTTTTTTTTTTTTTTTTTTTTTGCATGGGATTCCAAAGGCAAAGGCAAGAAGAATAAAAATAGACAAAGGGGTCATATCAAACAGAAGTTTCTGCCCAGCAAATGAAGCAATCAACAGAATTAAGAGACAACCTATTGAATGGGAGAAAATTTTTGCAAACTGTTCATTCAACAAGGAATTAATACAGAGAATACGTAAGAATAGTGTAGCCATTATGGAACACAGTAGAGGTCTTAACAATCTAAAAACTATGATATGATCCAACTATCCTGCTATGGTGTATACATCCAAAGGAGAGGAACTCATTATATAAAGCTATATCTGAAATATCTGAACTCCTGTGTTTGTTACAACACCCAGTCAAGGTATGGAATCAACCAAGGTGTCCAAGGCAGATGAATAAGGAAAATGTGCTATGTGTACATGATCCACTCTTATTCAGCCATGAGAAAGAATGGAATTCTTGCATTTGTAGCAACATGGATGGAACTGGGGGCCATTATGTTAAATGAAATAAGCCAGACCCAGGAAGACAAATGCCACATGTTCCCACTCATTTACAGAAACTGAAAAGTTGATTTCATGGGAGGAAAGAGTGGAATAGTGGTCGGTAGACACTGGAAGGGCAAGGGTGAGGGAGACAGAAATAAGGTAGAAGGGGGGCATTGAAATGGAGAGGAGGAATCAGCTCCGGTTTCCTATAGCACAGTGTGATAACTACTGGTTACAATGATCTGTGTACATAGAGAGTTCAAGCTTTATATTTCAGAATAACTAGAAGAGGACAAAAGTTCCCAACACACAAAAATGATTAACGGTTGAGGAGATGAAAGTGCTTGTTACCCCGATTTGATCATCATGTACTGAATACATGTATCAAATTATCACTGTGCACCCCACAAAGATGTACAGATCATGTCTCAATTAAAAAGCAAAAAGAAAAGTGTTCTTCCCATCCTCGCACCCCGTGACACAGCAGTGTGTCCCCAGTTGTGTGTGGGCTCTCCACTCCACATCGGACAGTGCTCCAAAGATCAGCAGCCAGATGTCCTTGAGTTCAACTCAACCAAGACTAGTCTAACTGGAGCTGGTGTCACATTCCTCAGGGCGAGGGCTCCGTCCCCAAGATGGCCCACGTCACCTGCTAATCACAAGGCCCAGGTTGTGTCTTCTGCTTCCGACCCACTGACTGAAAATACGGGTTCCCTCGATGCCTTCCTCAGATCCTGTTAATTTGCTACAGTAGCTTAGAGAATTCAGGGGACACTAATAAACACTTATCAGCTTGTTAATAAAGAATATTATAAAGGATATGGAAGAACAATCTGATGAAAAGGTACATGGGTTATAGAAGGGTCCTGAGTAGGGGAGCTTTTATGTCCCCAGGGAGTTGGGGTGCTCTGCCCATCCTGCACCAGAATACACTCACCACCCTGGAAGCTCGTAAACCCCATAATGCAGGGGTTTTGTGGAGGCTCGTCATGAAGGCACAAGCCATTCCTTTTCCAGCCTCTTTCCCCTCTCAGCAAAGTAGATATGTAGATTTGTTTAGTTATTCCACAGACCAACAATAAAAGCCATAATAAGTAAACAGCACAGTATGTTAGGTGGTGAACACACAGTAGAGAGAAGCCAGGGAGATGGCTGGGGATGGAAGGAATGTGGGGGTGAGGGGTGGGCTGCCACTTCAAATAGGATGGATGTTCTCAGAGGGGAGATGCTCTCAGGGTAGCCAGTGCTTGCAAGAGCTTTCTTCAATTGTAAATAATCAAAAGAACCAGCATCCTTTTCAATATCAGGTCCTGGTAGCAATTTTTCTATTCTCTGCCTTCTACTTTTGCCCTTGTGAACATGTATTGCTTATCTGGTTCTTATTTTGAGATAAATTTTCACTTACAGAAAATTTGCGCACCTCGAGTTCCTGTGTGCCTCCCACTCAGCTTCCCTGATACTGTACCTCCCGCGAGGTGTGGTGCCGGTGCTTGAGATCCCAGCTCATCTGCAGATCTCACCTGCATTTCATCAGTTTTCCTACTAATGTCTTGTTTCTGGTCCAGGATCCAGTCGGGGGTCCTAGCCTGTGGGTACTTTTCAGCTCTCCTTGGCCTCTTCTGATCTGACAGCTCCTTTTCCGTGTTTGTCTTTTATGATCTAAACACTCTTGAAGGTGTTGGTCAAGTTCTTGTAGAACGTCCTTCAACTTGGATTTGTCTGATGCATTCTTAGGGCTGAGGTGAGGATGTGCAAGGATATCAGGGAAATGATGTCATGTCTTCAATGAATCTTACCAATAGGACCTGATATCGATCGATGTCTCATTATTCTCCATGTTAACCTTGATCACTTTGGTGTCTTACTGTTTTTTCTTTATTATTGCTCTGGAGGAAGATACTCTGAGATGATATAAATATCCATTTCTCATACTTTCTTCCACTCACTATTTTTAGCATTTTTACCACTCATCAATGGTTCTTGTCTGCAACACTTTTTCTGATTCCCTGATTCCTTCAACGATAAAAATTGAAATTCAGCTGCTGGTTAGAAACTCTCCTTGCATTTAGTCAGAGTCGTGTGGGCCACGGCCTGGATAAGTGTCCCCCAAAGGTCTGTGTTAAAGACTTGGTTTCCAGCCCAGGTGCTGTTGGGAGGTATGGGAACCTGAGAGGGTGGGGCCTAGAGGCATTAAGTTAGATTACTGGGGTAAGCCCTTGAGAGAGATATTTGGGCTTTGACTCCTCTCTTCTTTTGCTTCCTAGCCCCCACGAAGTGAGCATCTTCCTCCACCATGCACTCCCACCAAGTCACCAGGATCTGAAACTCCCAAAACTGTGAGTCAAAATAAACCTTTCTTCCTTATATCTTGTTGAAACTCAGTTATTTTGTCACAGTGATGGAAAGCTGAACAATACAGCGTGGACTCATCATTTTCATGCATGGGTTGTAATTAAATATCATCTTTATTTTCACAATCAAATTGTTCCATCTTGGCCATGGAGAGCTCTTTCAAGTTAACACCCAAGTCCTTTTGACATGAACCCACCATTTTTTTTTTAAGCATTCTCTTACTTTCTGGAACCTAAGGTGTTCTGAAAATGTGTTGTATTTCATCATTTTATCTCACCAAGTCCTGAAATCAGTGTTTTCCCTGAGGGGCCCTGGTTCTTTTGTTGTCAGAACATGTTATTTAGAAACAAAGTTCTGGGAGTGAGAGGTGCTCAGAGCTACTGGGCTGCCACTGCTTTGGGGCCTCCTCAGGAGTCAAGGCTGGGAAATACACACACACACACACACACACACACACACACAGAGTTCATACTATACCTCTGATTCCAACCCAACACCTTCCTTTTCTCTACAACTCCTTTCTCAGCTAGGAGTGTCATTATTCACAATAAGTATAAGCCTTTTTGTCCAATGCTAGTGTGTAGAAATAGTTTCAGAGTTGTTCACCTGTACCTCTCTGGCAGGCAGATTTACAATCTGGTCTACAAGATTTGTGTATAATGCTTTTCACTTTAAATCTTGTGGTACACCATCAAAATACTGTTTTGCAAATGTAGGGCGGTGATTTTCTTCTCTTTCCTTGAAGTGTTTATGCCATTCACTTGTAACATGTGTTTGTATATTGGTGACTGCTTGCAGTCCACTCTGGGTTCCACCTACCTCCCGATAGATTTTATTTATTTATTACTTGGGGGTTGTTGTAGTTTGGATCTGGAATATTCCCCCGTGACCCCATGTATTTAACGACTTGGTTCTTGGCTTGGTGCTATTGGAAGGTGCTGGAACCTTAAAGAGGTGGGGCCTAGGGAGAGGTTTTAGGTCACAAGCAGACGTGCCATCAAAGGGGATTATGGGACGCTGGTCTCTTCCTCTCTGTGCCCTGGCTGTGTGTGGGCAACCTGCTCACCACACATGCCCGTCACAGTGTGCTGCCTTGCTCAGGCCCAGAAGCAGCAGGAGTGGACGCATGCATATTTTCTTTTACCTCTTTTTCCTTATATGAAGAGTAGCAAATGACAGACATTTTTGTACCTTTTCACCCAAGAATGTATCAAGGAAACTACTCCAGAGTAGCCATAGAGATCTTCCTCTTTCTTTTCTTTTTTTTTTTTTGCGGTGCAGGGGATTGAACCCAGGGACTTCTGCTTACAAAGCAAGCACTCTACCTGAGCTATCTCCCCAGCCCACTCTTTCTTTTTACACAGTATTCTACTGCATGGGTGTATTAAATCTTTTCAGCTACACTCCCAGGATTGCCAGTCAGAACGTCTCCAATATTTTGCAATTGCAAACAGTGCTTCAATGGGTGCCTTCATGCATATGTGCCTTCATAAGGTTGTGTGTGTATCTTCTGGATAGACTCCTAAAGGCAGGATTAGTGGGTCAACGGGTAGGAGCATATGTAGCTTTGTAAGGTGCTGCCAAATTCCTGCCTGGAATGGTTGAACTAGTCTGCTTTCCTGCTAGCAACGTAGGAGACTGCCCGTTCCTCCACAGCCTCGCCAACAGGATGTTTTTGCTAGACTTTTAACTGCATGCATTCCTCTTATATATTTTTTAAGTCCTTATTCCCGCAATAAATATTTATTGAAGATGTGCTCAATAATCCAGGCAGCATGTGTGGAATGCAATGGTGAGAAATACAGAGGCAGTTTCTTCTCCGATGGTGTTTTCAGTCGAGCAGTAGAGACAATGATCATGTGATCACACACATGCAATTATAGAAATACAATGCGCTGGATCATTCCGTGATCTACTAGGTTAATCTAGGAGTTGTCTTTCTCAGAATTCCCTTTTCCACATGGTTCAGGGTTGGAGCACATCAACAGGTGAATCTACAAGGTTTTAGGAGGTAGAAGCAAATCGGTGTCCATTATTCCCCACAAGAATTCTGGATGGACAGGTGCTCAGGTTTCTAGAAGGTTCCATTTGTTCCCATTCTCTTCTGCGTTGTGTCCAGTTTTTCTTCCTGAGTGCTGGTCTTGATGACTGGCTGCAGCCCTTGACCCACCCCTGAGACCTGGCTGCACCCCAGGAGGGTGCTATGGGACAACGGCCTCTCACAGACTTCTCCAGAAACCCTTGCCCATCTGGCTTTGGCAAGTGGAGATGGCTTCTCAGATTTCCTGCAGGTTGCAACTTGTCCATCTGCCCAGTGCTTCTGGAGGCCGAGTAGTAATTCTTCTCTGATCCTCTGACTCCCTCTTTAGGAATTTGTTTCCTGAGTCCTTCCTCCCAGAACGGTTGCGCCTCCTGCTTCCCGAGACGAATCTCTCACCCTTTCATGCTGACGGCAGTTCTGCTTCCCTGACCCACGCACAGAGTAAGTACTGTGCAAAAATACACATGGCGGGAGTCCTCAACTCGTCTGGGAAGGAGAAGGCTTCCAGGGAGACGACATTGTATCCGAGGTCTGCAGGGAGCTTAAGAGTTAACCACTGAGTGTGTTAACTTGGCCCACTTGACATTTAGTCCAACCCACTAGTGTCTCTCTCTGGATTCCAGAGTCTAGAAGTCTGAATGCCACCTTTCCTTTTCTCTCTCTCCCTGTCTTCCTTTGTTTCTTAAAGTGGCAGGAGTCCAAGTAAAATTGAGGTGAAAAATACAGAGTCCCCACCTATTCCCTCCACCCCAAACATGCAACCTGATCCACCGTCAACATCCTGTACCAGTGTGGCACACCTGCTGCAATCAGTGAATTGACTTTGACATGTCACTATTGAATAAAGTCCGTAGCTTACGTTACGGTTCACTATTGGTGTTGTACATTTTGTGACTTTCAGCAAAGGTATAATGACATGGACCCACTCTTAAAGTACCATTCAGGACACTTTCACTGCCTGAAAAGTCCTCAGTGCTCTACCTGTTCACCCCTGCCTCACTCCAAACTCCTGATGTGTTAGCTTTCTGTTGCTGTAACGAAATGCCTGAGACAAATAACTTAAAGAGAGGTAAGGCTTATTTTGGCTTATGGTTTTATAGATTTCAGTCCCCAGTCACTTGGCCTCATCACTTTGGGGCTGTAGTGAGGCAGAACATCATGGCAGAGAAAAACTGCTTACCTCGGGTGGCTAGAAAGAAAACAAAGAGGGAGGGACCAGGGTTCCCATATCCCCTTCAAGGGCCTGCCCAGAGCGATCTCACATTTTCCCCTGGCTCCACCTCCTGAAGGTTCCACTGTGTCTCAACAGTGCCACAGGCTGGCAACCAAGGCTTTAACACATGGTTCTGGGAGACACTTAAGACCCAAATCATAATACCTGGCAACCATTGATTTTTACCGTCTCCACAGTTGTTTTCTTTTCCAGAATGCCAGGTCCTACAGTCTGTGGCCTTGTTTACCTTGGCTTCTTTCAATTAATCTATGACTTTAAGGCTCCTTCATGTCCTTCCACGATTTGATAGGCCATTTCTTTTTGTCAGTATTTTGTACTTCAGTCATTCAAACAGGTACGCAAGGCTGCCTTGTAGTAGCTGTCTAGTGACGTGTGTTTGTTGAGCATCTTTTCATATCCTTCACTGTGCATCGTCTCTGGTGAGATATCTATATAGATTCTTTGTTCTTTATTTTATTGAGTGTTAAGAGTTCTTCATATATTTTAGATGATATTTCTTTATCAGATAAGTCCTTAAAAGCATTTTTTCCCAGTCTGAAGATTTTCTTCTAATTCTCTTGGCAATTTTTTTTTTTTTTTTTTTTTTTGTAGAGTAGAAGTATTTTATTTTAATGAAGTCCAATGTATCTAAAAGTTCACGGCCAAACTTGAGGCCATCTAGATTTCTCCTGTGTTATCTCTAGGAATTTTACAGTTTGTGTTCTCTTTGGGGCTATGATCCATTCTGAGTTAATTTTTGTGAACAGTGTAAGGTCTGCATCCAGGTTTGTTTCTTTTTCCTGTGGATCCAGTTGTTCCAGCACCACTTGTTGAAAAGATAATTGTTTACTCATTAAGTTGCCTTTGCTCCTGTGTCGAAGACCAGTTGATCATATTTTTGAGCTTACTTTCTGTTGTGCTCCATTGATCTTTTTGTCCATTCTTTTGCCATTACCACACTGTATTATACTATAGCTTTGTACTAAGTCTTTAAGTCAGGTAGCGTCCGTCCTCCAACTTGGCTCTTCTTTAGTAAGGTGTTGGCTATTCTGGGTCTCTTTCCTCTCAATATAAAATTTAGAATCTGTTTGTCAATATCCACAAAATAAATGGATTACTTGAATTTTGATTGGGATCATTTTGAATCTGCAGATAGAGTTAGGAGCAACTGACATTCTAATAATTTGAATCTTCCTCTCCATGATCATAGAATATCTTTATTTAGTTTTTTAAAAAATTTCTTTCATCAGAGTTTTGTAGTTTTCCTTATGTAGATCTTTTTTTCTAATCTATTTTATCAACACATATTAATTGTACCTACTAATAGGACTCACTGTGATATTTCCACATGCATGTACCATGCACTGATCATCTCCATCCAGTCTTCTTCCACTCTGGCCAGCACCCCTTCCCTCAGCATCCTTCCCAGCCCTAGTAACTGCTGTTCTACTTTCAAGTCAACTTAAAAAAATTTTTTTTTCAACATACGAGAGGGAACATGCAATGCTTGTCTTTCTGAATCTGGCTTATTTTACTTAACATGATGTGCTTCTGTTTCACCCGTAAGGCAAAAATGATAGGATTTCATTCTTCTTTATGGCTGAGTAATATTCCATGGTGTATATGTACAATATTTCTTCATCTGTTGATAAGTACCTAGGCTGAATTCATATCTTAGCTAGTGTGAATAATAACACACACACACACACACACACACACACACACACATACACACACACACAGATCATGGGTGTGCAAGTATCTCTCTCATATGTGACCTTCATTTCCTTTGGGTGTACACCCAGGAATAGGATGACTGGATTATATGGTAGTTCTATTTTTAGTTTATTGAGGGACCTCCATCTGTTTTCCATAGTGGATGTACTAGTTTACATTCCTACCAATAGTATATAAGTATTGCTTTTTAGTCATATCTTCACTATCATTTGTTGTTTTTTAAAAAATAATAATCATTATAACTGGTAGTTTCAATTTGCATTTCTCTGTTGGCTAATATATTGAGCACTTTTATTAGCCATTTGTATTTCTTCTTTTGAAAAGTGTCTATTCAGAAAATATCCCCATTTTTACTCGGGTTGCTTATTTTTTATTATTAAATATTTTTAGTTCTTCATACAGTCTGGATATTAACCCTCTGATGAATGGCAGGCAAATGTTTTCTCCCACTCCCTTGTCTCTTTCCTCTGCTGATTGTTTCTCTTGCTGTGCAGAAGCTTTTTAGTTTGATGAAATCCCATTGATCAACCTTTGCTTCTGTTTTCTGTGCTCTTGGGTCCTATCCTGAGAACCATTGCCTGAACCATTATATTGAAGTTTCCCTCTGTGCTTTCCACTAGTACTTTCAGGTCTCACATTAAACTCTTTGATACATTTTGAGTTGTTTTTTGTATGGGGGGAAAAGGGATCTAGTTTCAATCTTCTGCAAATGGGTATTCAGTTTTTCCCATCATTATATTTTGAAGAGGTTCTCTTTTTACCAATGTATGTTTTTGGTACCTTTGTTAAGAATCAGTTGGCTGCAGAGGCATGGGTTTATTTATGGGTTTTCTATTCTGTTTCATTGGTCTATGTGTCTGTTTTTATGCCAGTGCCATGCTGTTTTGTTTCCTATAGCTCTGCAGTATGTCTTAAAATCAAGTATTGTAGTACCTCCAACTTTGTTCTTTTTGCTCAAGAATTCTTTGGATATACAAAGTCTTTTGTTGCTTCCATTCCAATTTTAGGATTTTTTTCCCCAGTTCTATGAAGAATGTCATTGATATTTTGATAGAAATTGTATTGAATCTGTAGATTGCTTTGGGTAGCATGGACATTTTAACAATATTAATTCCTCCAGTGTATAAAACGTAGGAAGTCTTTCTACTTTTCTTTGTCTTCTTCAATTTCTTCCATGAGTGCTTTGTAATTTTCACTGTAGAGATTGTTCACTTCATTAGATTTATTCCTAGGTATTTTATATCTTTTTTGGTGGTTATCGTGAATTCAAATTGCTTTCATGATTTTTTTTTCTCAGCAAATTTGTTTTTGGTATATAGAAAAGCTACTACTTAAAGTTGATTTTGTATCATGTCACTGTGCTATATGAATTTATCAGTTCTAATAGTCTTTTGGTGGAATCTTCATCTTTTTCTACATGTAGAATCATAGGGTCTGCAAACAGAAAACTTTGACTTCCTTCTTTCCTATTTATATTTCTTGCTTAATTGCTCTGGCTAAAGTTTCTGTACTACATTGAAAAAGAATGGTAAGAAGGGACATCCTTGTCACCTTCCTAACCTTAGGGGAAATCCTTTCCGTTTTTCTCCACTCAGTATGACATTGACTGTGACTTCCTCAATGTGACCTTTATTATGTTGAGGTAAGAAGTTAGGGAGACAATGCAGGATATGAATGAGAAACCTATTAAAGAAATAGATGTTTGGAGAAAGACCCTAATAGAAATCTTGAAAACAAAGAGCTCAATAAGTCAAAAACAAAATTTACTTGAAAGCCTCAACAGAAGATGAGAACAAGCAGAAGAAGGAACATCAGAGTTTGAAGACAGGTCTTTACAAGTGTCATATTGATGAAAAATAAAAGAAAATAAGAAAGAATGAAGACAGCATTCAAGACCTTAGGGGAACCATTAAATTATTAAATATCTACATCATTGGTTTATCTAAAGGAGAAGTGATGGTTAAGGACATAGAAAATCTATTCAATAAAATAATAATATAAAAAACTTCCTTAGTCTTGGGAAACAAATGGATAAAGAAATAATTTTAAAATCTGCAAGAGAAAAGTGCCAAGTCATATTTAAGGGCAACCCCATCAGATGACAGCAGATTTCTTAGCAGAAACACTACAGGCCAAGAAGCAATAGAATGATGTATTTCAAATCCTGAAAGGAAAATAATTCTGACCAAGATTACTATATCCAGCAAAGACATCCTTCAGAAATGACAAAGAAATAAAGATATCCAAAGATAGATAAGCAAAAATAGAGGGAATTCATGATTACCACATTAGCCTTATGAGAGATACTTAAGAGAGTCCTGAATTTTAAAGTGAAAGATAATTACCATTATAATAGCATATGAATTTATAAGCCCCACTTTGAAAGTAGATGCTTTACTACTCAATAGTAACTTATATAAGACTCATAAATATTTTGTAAGACATATGTCTATGTTTGATTTTGGGTGGTGTGAATATAAATTATATGATTTTTAATTTCAAATTCCAGTTGTTCATTACTGATATATGGGAAAGTAATTGACTTTTGTAAATTAGTCTTATATCTTTCAATCTTGATTAATTGGGTCAAGAGGATTTTTTTTGTTGCTGATTCTTTGGGATTTTCTACATACAGAATAATGCCATCTGCAGAAAAAGACTAGGTTTTTTTCTTCCCAACCAGTGTATCTTTTATTTCATCTTCTTGCCTTATTGCATTTGTTAGAACTCTTGGTACAACCTTGAATAAGAATGTGAGAAGAGACATTCTTGTCTTGTTCCAGTCTTAACAGGATAACATCTAATTTCTCACCATTAAGTACAATGTTAGATTTTTTTGGTGGATAGTCTTTATCAAGTTGAGAAAGTCCCTTTTAATCCTAGTTTGACGAGAGTTTTTATCATGAAGGATGCTGAATTTTGTCAAGTGTTTTTCTGCATCTACTGTGCAGATTTTTCTTCTTTAGCCTGTGGATCCCATGGGATGCTCTGTCCAGGAAACAAACTGCCCGTTGTCCTCTGCTGCCATCCCACAATAAACACAGAAGATTTCTGTGACCTCAGAAGGTGTATATTGTTTAGATGTGAGGTGTCCCCCGCACCCCAAAGCTCATGTGTGAAACAATGTAAGCAAGTTTAGAGGTGAAATGATTGGGTTATGAGAGCCTTAATCTAACCTGATAGGGAATAACCAGGCGGTAACAGTAGGCAGTAGGGTGTAACTGGAGAAGGTAGGTCACTGGGGTGTGCCTTTGGGGTATCTATTTTGTTGCCGGAGAGTGGGGCTCTCCCTCTGCTTCCTGTGTGCTGGGTCCTGAGCCACTTTCCTCCTCTGCACCTTTCTACCTTGATGTTCAGCCTCATCTCAGGCCCAGAGCAACGGAGCTGACTGTCTATAGACTGAGACCTCTGAAACCATGAGTTCCAAATAAACTTTTCCTCCTCTATGTTGTTCTTTTCAGGTCTTTTGGTCATAGAGGAGAAAAGTCCGACTGAAACAGAAGGCATGAGATTTCTCCCCACGTGCGAGTAAGTAATCCATTTTGCAGCAGACACCAGCTGGATGTCCTCCAAGTCATCTCAGTCCTGACACCATCTATCTGAAGATAGCCTTAGGTCCAATAGGTTGAAGGCCGAGTCCCAAGACTATTCTCGTGTCTCCCCTACCCCACACTTTAGGTGCCAGTCTTAAATCCCAGGTTGTATTAACTGTGTGTCTGACTGAGTACAAACCAGGATTCCCACCACCCCCTCCATGGGTTCAACTAATTTGCTTGAGCAGCTCACGTAACTCAGGGAAATGTTTATATATAGAATATACAAAAACTACAGGTAAAGAGATGCCTAGGTCAAGGCGTTGGGGAAAAGCGTGGGGCTTCCATACCCTTTTGGGAGTGCCACCCTCTGGGAACCTCAGTGTGTTCAGCTGTCCAGAGGTCACACGTAGGCACGACAGAGCATGGACAACTATGTTCAAATGTGAGTGGACCCAGGTCAAGGCCTGTCTGCTTCACTGTCTTTATCAACCTCTCTGTGCACTACTCCTTCCTCCCTGGCATGGGGCCGGAACCCTCTGGAATGAGGAGGAACTTTTGACCTACTATCTGATAAGGGTAGGTCCAAGAATTTCCTTATGGCCAGCTCCAAGATAGAAAGGTAGGGGAACAGGAGAGCTTCTACAACCTATCTTGGGCAAGAGAAATTCTAGTTTCTGTGGCCTGCTCTGGGGAGTAAATTATGAGCCAAGAACTATGTATAAAAACGACATTATGTGTATATACATATATATAATATTACAAATACACTAATTTATTTTAAAATATTGACAGCTTTTTATATCTGGCATATACCCTCTTGATTTTGAGGTGTGATTCTTTTTAGGTATTATTGTATTTGATTTGCTAATATTTTGTTAGGTATTTTTTCCACTATGTTCACAAGTGATGTTGGTTTATATGTTCTTTTTTGCAATATTTTTGTATTAGGGTAATTCTGGTCTCAGAATGAGGTTGGGAGTATTCTCTCTGCTTCTGCCTTCTGAAAGACATTGTAGAGAATGGGTGTAATTTCTTTTTTGAAACATTTGATTGAATTTACCAGTAAAACCATCTAGGCCTGGTGGCTTCTGTTGGAAGATTATTTGCTATTAATTCAATAGATATTGACCTATTAAAATTATATGCTTTGCGTGAGTTTTTACAGATTGTGTCTTTCAAGGAATTGTTTCATTTCATCTAGAGTCTCAAATTTGGGGGTATGGATTTACTCAGACTATTCCTTTATGATCCCTTTAATGTCCAGATCTGTAGTGATGACCCTTATATATCAGTGACTCACGTATTCTATCTTTCTGTCTTAGCTGTCTGGCTAGTGAATTATTGATTTTGTTTATCTTTTCAAAGAACTAGCTTCGGGGATCATTGCTTTTCTCTGTTGATGTCTTGTTTTCAACTTCATTGATTTTTTTTCCTTAATTTTTTCTATTCCTGTCCTTACTTTGGATTTAACTTTACCTTCTTTGTCTTGTTTCCTAAGGCAAAGCCTAGCTTATTGATTTTAGAGTTTTCTTCTTTTCTGATGAATGCTTTCAATGTTATAAATTTCCCTTTAAGCACTGTTTTCATAGCATCTCATAAATTTTGATAAGTTTTATTTTCACTTAGTTTAAGATATTTTAAAATTTCTCCTGAGACATATGTTATTTAGAAGTGTGCTGTTAGTCCTCCAATTATTTCCAGATTTTTCTAGCCAACGAGCTTCATGTTACTGACTTCTAGTTTATCCCATTGTGGTCTGAGGGCAGGCAGGGTGTTGTCTGTGTTCTTTTCAATTTGTTTAGGTGTGTTTTATGTCCCAGGATGTGATCTGTCTTGAGGAACACTCCTTGTGAGTTTGAGAAGAAGGTGCTGTTTTGGGGTGAAGTATTCTATACATGTCGTTTAGATCCTGTTGATTTATGTTGTGTCTTCTAGTTCAACCACAGCTATATCAATTTTCTGTACATTTTCTGCTGATTCTGTCCATTACTGAGAGAAGAGTAAGTCTTCAACTACAATAATATATTCATCCATTTCTCCCAACAATTCTATCAGTTTGTGCCTTGCACATTTTGATGTTACTGTTAGTGCATACACATTAAGGATTGTCAAGGGTTATTAAAGAACTGACCCTTTGTTGTTATGTAAATGCCCTTCTTTGTCCCTGATAACTTTCCTTGCTCTGAAGTCTATTTATCTAAAATTGCTGTAACTGCGCCTCTTTCTTTCAATTAGTGTTAGAATGATATGTCTTTCTCCATTCCTTTGCTTTGAATTCATATGTCTATTTTTAAAGTGGGGTTCCTGCAGACAGTATGCCTGATCATTTTTGGAGCTAAGTTGATGAATGAGATTCAGGTTCTGTAAATAAGACACCATTATATGAGGCTTGAATTTGGAACTGAATTTAGTGGCAGAGAAAAATCAGGGTTGCCTGAATCTGTTTTGAGGGGGCACTGCGTGTCAGAGGTGCTGAATTTTGGAGCCACAGCAAGTTCTTGGTTTGACAAGTGCATTAAACTTCTGATAGGGATTAACTGGGCAGGGAGCCTTTGGCTGGAGGAGGTGGGTCCCTGGAGGGGCGCCTCTGGGGTATTTATTTTGTCCTGTTGAGGAGCATGCGCTCTCTCTCTCTCTCTCTCTCTCTCTCTCTCTCTCTCTGTCTCTCTCTCTACTTCTTGATGTGATGTCCTGAGCCACTTTCTTCTGCCCTGAAGCCCCAGGGAATGGAACTGGCCTTCTGTGACCTGAGACCTCTGAAACCGTGAGCCCCCAAATAAACTGTTCCTCCTCTAAAATTATTCTTGCCAGAGCAGCGAAATAGCTGACTGAAACAGGCCTGGATTCCCACGAGGATTCTGTAGGAGGTGCATACCTTCCATAGATGGTCGTCTTCTTACACGGAACCCTGGCTGACGCCCTAGGGGATGTTTTGGGGGCGTCCTAGGCAGGGGCAGTTGACAGTATTGTACAACACACAAGGTGCAGCGGGAGAAGGTCATCTGGCGAGACCCAGAAGGGAAGCGTGGGGGGAGGTGTGCTGGGGTCGGATTGCCACAGGCCTCTGGCCTTCTTTGCTCAACCAATGACACTGTGACGCCTTGCTTCAAAAGCTGGAGTGCCAGGGGTCAGCCTCTATCCTCAGGTTTAAGCTGGATGTGAGGACAGCCTGCTTCTGGAGAATGATTTCAAGCCCCAGAGGCCAGTGTTGGCGTGACCTCTAGGAAGCGCCCACAGCGCATTTGGGGCTCAGTGGAGCAATCTCGGAGCAGCGGAGGGCTGGGCTGGGCTGGGCGGCCCGCTGTGGACCCCAGCCTGGCGATCCAGGCCTCCGTGCCAGGTTGACTGCCTCTCTCCACCGCTCTGGCCTCTCTCTGGGAACACCCATAAATTCACCTCTTCTTCATTTCCAGAGAGCAAAGTCCATTCTCACCCTACCCCATTCAAAACGAGTGACTCGGGATGGCCGTCTCTTGCCACTCACCCCAGCCTGGCTGCCCCACTGAGCACGATTCTGAATGTGAGCCTCTCCTTTGTGCTCGAAATGAACAGGGCCCAGGAGAATCCTCTCCACATGTCTTACTCCAAGACCAGCCCCGGGGATAAGCCACCTCCAGCCCTTCCTTCAGCACGTCAGTCCCCTGCTTCTTCGCTGGGCTCTGCAGATGTGAGTGTCCAATCTGAGCCTCAGGCAAGGAGCTCTGCAAAGCCTGGGGACTCTCCAAGCACAGAGGCTGCGTATGTCCCTTCAGACTGAAGCATGAACAGGCACTGATCTTTCCCAGCAGGCGGCGGATTGCCTGCCTCTCACTGTCCTCTATCTCCCCAGCTAACGTTCTAAGAAGGCGTCAGAAATCCGTCCTTCAAGTCAAACCGGATGGAGCAGCGTTTCAGTGCACTGAAGGTAAACAGGGAGATCCTCTGAGGTGAAAACCTCTGGTGGCCTTAGAGGGTCAAGGAGAGTCCTCCTTCTCTTCTGAGATGAAATCTCAGACAGACCCTGTCACAAGGTGAGATGGTCAGCCTCTGTCTTTCTGGGTCCCTGGCACACAGCACAGGCCTGTTGAGTGGAAGGCCGCCCTCGGTGCGCGTGGAGTGACTGAAGGAACGGCAAGCCTGAGGACAGGCCCCATTCCAGACTCCAGGCAGACGGGGGCACGCCGAGGCCTAGGCCCACCCGGGAGCGGTGCTGAGCTGCTGGTCAGCGTCACAACTGGCACATCACCGGACTGAGCTGTAGACCAAAGCTTCTAGAGCCCGGCCTGCCACTGAGAAGGACCAGGGACGGTTCTGAGATGCCCTCACTCTTGGCTTTTGCAGGACGTGGACTTATTAAACCGCACCAGTTCAGTTTCCTCATAGCACAGAGGCGCTGTGGTCAGGGCCGGCTGTCCATTCAGGCATTTCTTTGACTTTCTGAGTTTGAATCCTTTGGTCCCAGGGGGCAGCTAGAAACCTCTCCAACCAGACGTGCCCAGGCACCCTGAGGTCAAGGCGACGGGGTTAGAGGTGTGGGGAGAGGTGGGTTCTGTCTTTGCCCAGCACCTGGTCTGCCCACCTTGGAATGCAAGTCTTCCCTGGCTTTGAGACTGAAGCAGGCATCTGGAAGGCTGGGGCCTTGTGTGGCCTCTGCTCTCCTGTCCGAAGATGAACACAGGGCTGGGAGGAGAAGCAGCTGGAAACTGGAAACTCTCTTCCTGGAACAGCAAGAGCCAGACCCTGCTGGGAAGGAACGTGCCCAGGCTGGCAGCGCAGAGCCCACCACTGGAAGGGTCCTTGCTCTGATTTGGATCTGGTTTGTCCCCTAGGGCTTCATGTGTTGGAAGCTGGGTCCCCAGGGTGGCAATATCAGGAGGTGGCAGGAGCTTTAAGAGGAGGGCACTGAGGGTGCTGCCTGCAGAAGGGATTTCAGTAGTTCTTGCTTTCGTTGCTGTCACGTGATCTCTCTCTTACACAGGCTCCCACTGTGGTGCTGCCTACCGTGATGGGATGTAGACAGGAAGGCCATCGCCAGCATCAGGACAATGTTGTTTGATTTCCAGCTTCCAAAGCTCTGAGCTAAATAAACCTCTTTTCTCTATAAAGTACCCAACCTCAGGTATTTTGTTACAGGAATGGAAAATGGACCAAAGCCCTTACTGAGGGTGAAGCTCAGTCATCTTATTTTACAGATGAAGAAACCGAGTCTCAGAGAGCTCACGGCAGAACTGAGCCTCCAATCCTCTCTAAGCCTTTCCACTATGCCATAGCTAGATGGGAGTATGACCTTTGTAAAACACCTCCCTCTCCTCTCCCCATGTCTGCCACCTGCTTGTGACACTCTTTCAAGTAAACAAAGTGTCCTTGCTAACCCCAGAGTAGCCCTTGTGGGCAACCTTAGAAGTGACCTTTGCAGCCTGTGGAATGAGATGGGTACTCAATCTGTACAGACACAATTCTGTGGTGGCCTATTGTCTGCTGTGGAGTACAGGGACCCTGTTGACAAGCTGCACTCAGACACACGAACTTCCAGTCTCAGCTGACTTGTTTAATTGAACAAGAAGTTTTCACGCCTTTGGAAACCGAGAGTGAACATGATTCAGGAAGAAAATGAGTGAAAGCAGCTGTCCTAGGTGGATTTCAGTATTGTCGTGAAATTGGATGTTTCTCTCTTCCTCATTTATTGAGCATGTTAGAGGGTGGAGACTGAATCTCTGTTCGTGTTTGACCGTGTGCTCGCCTGACCTCCTGCTCTAAGTGTGGCTTGTAGTCCAGCAGTGTTGGGATGACCAGGGGGCCGGTTAGGAAGGGAGAGTCTTGGTCTTCACCCAGACCTAGTAGATCAACTCTGTGTCTTAGCAAGATCCCCACGTGATTATTAGGCACCGTAAAATTTGGGAGGCACTGCCCAGGAACACTGAGGCACGTCAGACTCAACATAGGCCCTGAACAAAGGAAGAAAAGAAAGGCTCGACATGCCTGTGTTGTGATCAAGGACATGGGCAGCCTGGTCAGCGGCAGAGCCGTTGCCTAGCATGCTTGGGCTCTGGGTTTGATCCACAGCACCGTAGAAATAAAAAACAAAAAAGTAGGCATTCATTTAAAGGCATTAATTGCAATGAATCTTTTTAATGGACAGACTGAAATGATCAGTAAATGACTAGATAATATCTTGTTTATTTTTATGGTTTAACTATACGTAACAGCAGGATCCGTGACGTCCTAACCACACATGGTGTCACATAACTTGATCAGTCTCACTCCCCAGCACCTTCTCTCTCCCTCCCCTGACTGCATATTTTAGTTTACTGAGTGCTGTCACATTCCACTGGTTTTATAATGGTTTCAGATTGACATAGGAATGGCACAGAATCCCATACACCCCCGTGCCCCAACACATACAGAGTCTCCCCTATTAGCATCAAGCATTCGCGTGGTGCATTTGTTACCTTTAATGAATGAATGTTCATACTTCGTTATTAACTGAAGTCCCCCATTGACTTTAAGGTTCAGTTTGTGTTGCACAGGTCTGCGGGTTTCGACAGATGTATGCTGTCACGTAGCCTACATCCAGTACGGAGTGACTTTACCGCTCAGTAAGTCCCCTCACTCCATCTCACTGTCCTGTTTCCCCAACACCCTGGCAGCCCCTGGTCTTACCACTGCCTCTGTGGCTTTGCTTATTCCAAAATGTCATCTACTGAGAATCATACAGTAGGTGACACTTTCAGATTGACTTCCTTTATGCTCTTAAGCTTACTCCATGGTCAGGCACGCGGTGGTGCACACCTGTAATCCCCCAAATTGGGAGGCTGAGGAAGATCCCAAGTCCAAGGCCAGCCTCAGCAACTTAGCAAGGCCCTAAGCCACTCAGCGAGACCCTGTCCTGTCTCAAAATAAAAAAATGAAAAGGGCCAGGGATGTGGCTCAGTGCTAAAATGCCTCTGGGTTCCAAAACCAAAAGTTTCCTCCAGTTTTGGAGACCTGCCAGCGCGTGTATTTTAATCTCTGAAAACATCCCCTTGTGAGGGATGCACCACCCTTTCTTCATTGAAGAACTTCTTGGTTGCTTCCAGTTTGGGGCAGTTATGAATAAAGATGCTAAACACATCCGTATGGAGATTTTTGTGTCCCTCCAAGTTTTTATCTCCATTGGGAAAATAATCAGGAGCACAGTGGCTGACGTGGTAAGACTGTGTTTACCTTTGTCGAATGCTGCCGACTGTCTCCCCCGTGGCTGCACCACTTTTAGTTTCCACCAGCAACGATGAGGCCTTCCTCCCTGAGCCTCAACATCCTCGTCGGCACTCAGGTCAGCCTTGCTCTAACCCCTCTAACGGGCTGTCCCTTGAATCTGTGGTTCCCTAATGACACAGGCATCGAGCGTCCGTCATCCGTATGTCGTCTTCGGTGAATGATTTACCAGACCTTTGGTGCATTTTTAAATGGGTTGTTTGTTCCTTGTGGAGTGTACAAGCACGTCATGTTTTGAACACAGTCCTTTGTTATCTATAGGCTTCGCAAACATTTTCTCTTAGTCTGTGACTTGTGCCTTTCACAAAACAGAATTTTTAAATTTTAATAAAGTCCCATTTAGCCATCCTGACCCAGCGCCATTTTTGGTGGTGTCAGGTTGGTGGCTTGACGTCAGTCATGTTGGGAGGGTTTACATGATGGAAATCGACACTGTCAGTCAGGGACTTTCGCCTCCCTGACAAGGTCTGGTTGGTGAACATCTGTCAGCAACCACTGCCTGCTGCTAACCTACTGCGTCTCCCCAGTTGGTCGATTTAATTCTAGTTATGACCTCTATTTATTGGTACCAGGGATTGAACCCAGGGGTACTTTACCACTGAGCTGTATCCCCAGCCCTTTTTTATTTTTATTTTTTAAATTTGAGACTAGGGTCTCACTAAGTTGCTGAGGCTGGTCTTGAACTTGGGATCCTCCTGTCTCAGCCTTCTGAGTCACTAGTCTTCCAGGAGTGAGCCACAGAACTTGGCTAATTATGACTTTTTCAGGCACCGGAGTTTTTTGTTTTGTTTACATATGTGAGATATTGATGTTTTATTTTTCTTTTGATTTAATTGTTCTAACTTTTCACATTTCCCCCACTAATATAGAAGGTATGGATATCTATCATTTAGATTGTGATAGAAATTCCTATATAATACAAATTGCTGTTACATTTCTCAATTTTTTACTATGCTATTTGCATAAATTACTTTTCTATTAATGATTAAACAATATTCGGATTATTGATATAATTTTATCAAAATTATTATTTGAGAAATAAAAACCAATTTGTACCTAAATTAATAATTGCACATAATTTAATTAAATCAACACAGTAAGGGAGACAATAATCTTTTATAACTTCAGGAAATGGACTTTTAAAAAATATCTAAAATATAAATATAACTAATAAATATAACTCATAAATATAACTAATAATTATATTTTGTGAATTTTTCAGAATTTGAAGAATGAAATGAAAATTGATAATGACAGTAACTTTCTGTTTTGCTTACGACATGCTTATAAAAGTACCTGTTGTATAACAGACACTTAATAAATGTCTGTTGAAATAATGAATGAATTATGGTCATGAATAAGACACAAATAACTGCCATCCAACTGACAGCTTAGCCACTTGAATAAGATAATAATAAAAAAAAATAGGTAGGAGTGGGAAAAAGACAAAATAATTATGTGCAGATGCTATTATTTCTTTGTGGAAAATCTAAAGGACAATTATCAGAATAAACTAGTAAGAGAATTTGATGGGGTGATGAAGGTAAGAGCAATAAGCCAACATCAAAGGCATCCCTGTGCACCACCAATAACTCATTAGAAAATGTAACGGGGGAAACTGCCATTCACACAAAGAACACAAACTGTAGAATTCCTAGAAGAAAATCTGAAAATCTTTGTGAAGAAAAATCTTAAAACTTCCCTGAAAGAAAAATTTAAGAAGAACAGAGAGGAAGAGCAAGGTGCCTTCCAAGTTGTCAGGTCTACATTTCATCAGGTGACCTATACAATTCACTGCGAATCCCATAAAAAATTCCATGGAACTTGAAAACCTGATTCTAAAATCTACAGGGAAGAGTAAAGGTTTAAGAATAACCAGAATATTTCTGAAGAAGAAGAAAGAAGAACTCTCCTTAGTATATGTGAAGATTTTTTAAATGATAGAATTAAACAGAATGATATTAGGGCAGGTATAGAAAAATAGATAAAGCAACGTGAAGAAAGCCCAGAAAATAGACCAACAATGGGTGGGAGCTTACGTGATGGATGATGTACTAACATGAGAGGCCGGGGCAGGGGAGTGGCTCAGCGGGACAGCATTTGCCCAGTGTGGGTGAGGCCCTCGGTTCCATCCCCAGCACTGCAAAATTAATTAGTTAATTAACTTTTAAAATAGGAAAGTTTGCACTGCTCAACAACAACAACAAATACTGGCATAACTGACCTTCCCTATAGTGAAACAAAATTAACTTTCAGTCTCACACCACACACCAAAATAAACTCCAAATGGATTCAAGGATGAAAGTCTTAAATGTCAAAACCTAAAAATCTAGAGCTAATAGGAGAAAATTCCAGAAGAATATCTTCATGGTGTCATAGTTAGGAAGAACTTTTTAAACAAGACACTGAAAGTAGATTGGTAACTTTTTTGACATCAAAGTTGAAAGCTTCTAGACTCCTAAAGATGCCATAAACAACGTTGAAAGGCAACTGGAGCGTGCAGAGAATATGTGTGCGATATGTAGAGGGAGAGACTGTGGTCTTGCCCCCCAGTTTCCTGCTTCCTGGAGGCAGTACCTTCTGGAACCTGGGAGCATCCTCTGCAACCGCCCCTCCCATAGAACAGAGTAGGGAAGGACCAGGACACAGGTGAGGGCAAATGGGTCCAGAATTAGCACAGGTGTAAACAGGCTGCTCATTAAAGGTGAAGTCCAATGTCTGGCAGCACCTGCAAAAACTCTCAGCCGCAGTAACAGCCGGGGAAAGCCAGTTCAAACCACCATGCGCTCTCATGCTCATCAGATGGGGAACAGGGACAAATGTGACCCTGTCCAGTGCTGGCTGGGGGTGGAAACGGGTCCACCCTTGGAGGAGAGCCTTCCAGGAATGACTTGACGGTTGACAATCTGTCCGCGCCCCTCCTGACCTAGGAGGCATCCCTGTTAAAAACGCTTATCCTGATAACCACCAGGAAGGACAGACAAGTTCAAGTTGCAGAATATTCTGCAAGAGAATAGCCTGGATTCACAAGTGTCACTGTCAAAAAAAAAAAAAAAAAAAAAAAGAAAAAAGAACTTTCCACATTAAAGGAAACTAAAGAATTACTGAAGTTAAATCCACAAGACGCTAATTTTAAAAAACTATAAATAAATGGAAGGAAGATCAGTGGAGAAGAGGAAAGGGAACAGTGGGGCTCAGGGAAGGGGAAGTACTGGGGACTGAACAGAGCAAAGTCTATTCCTTGCTTGTATAATTACATCAAAATGACTCTAAAATCACGTACAACTAAAATGAACTAATAGAAAAAATAACATTTAAAAATTTTTAAAAATAAGAAATAATTACAGATAAATGGAATGTCTGGTTTTTATTTGAATTCTAGAATGGGGAAAAGCAAACAGATTATTGATAAAGGACATTAGATAATAGAAAAAAGGGATAGATATGTCAAATGTGTGGTTCATAACAGCACTGTATCAATGTTCAGTTTCTTGAGTGTCATAATTATATTTGTTATGTAAAAATGCTTTGTCCTCAGATGATGTGTGCTGAGTTATTTAGGAAGAAAGTGTTTACGGTTTACCCTCAAATGTCTGTGTTTGTGAGGGAAAAGTAAAGCGATTATGGCAAATGTTAACATTGGTGAACTTAAGTTTTGTAGTATGAATCTGGCAACTTTTCAGTAGATTTCAAATTTTTCAAAACAAAAATTTAGAGAAAATGTTGAATATAACTTTCACTTTTTAATACATACCTTAGACTAAATCAGATCTATAAGTGTCAGTGTAGGTGCTGTGAATAAAGAAAATTGCCAATTGTTGAAACTATCATTCCATGTTTGTAAAATAAATAGAAAACAATGTTATACATTGTTTATAGAATCATGTAGGTAATACACATCAACTTCACCATCTGGTTATCTTGGGTCAGGGAAGGAAAAGACAGGAAGAGTAAGAGGGGCCTATGAAGCATGTCAACTTAAATCTGTAAAACTTTAAATCTTCAAAAAATCCCCTCCCCCAAAAAAAGGAAAATAAAAACTTTTCTTAATAGTAGTTATCTGGGGTGAATTACAGAGGAGTTTCAGGTCTAACTTTACACATTTCTAGATGTGTTTTTAAGTCCCCTTCTTTCTGACCATGAGAAAGAAAAAGATTGTGAGTTCAAGGCCAGCCTCAGCAACTTAGCAAGGTCCTAAGCAACTCAGCAAGACCCTGTCTCTAAATAAAATATAAAATAGGGCTGGGATGTGGCTCAGTGGTTAAGTGTCCCTGGGTTCAATCCCTGGTACAAAAGAATACAAAGTTTAGTATTTGTATTTTGTCAATGATGCTAATGAACTCGGAGCTGCCAATCTAAATAGACACAGAGGCCTTGGGACCAGGGAAGCCTCCGTCAGCCCTGTGAACTTGGGCATCTCTGGAAACAGCCCTCCTCCCTTGGAGTTCGTATCTGTGACACGGGAGAGATCAGGTGTGGCGCTCAGCACAGTGATTGGCACACGGGAAGCAATCAGTGTCAATTGCCACTCGTGGCTGCTCCTGCTGCTCTTGTTCCCAGCCAGCTCTGGCTGGGTAGGTGCCGCTCCACCTGCTCTGGGCTTCTCTCTCCTTCATTTCTGCAATGCTTTAGGTGGCTGGTCTGTGTGCGGTCTGCACAATGAAATTCTGAGCTCCTTAAAGGGAATGACTTCAATTTATGCATCTCTGATCCCCAGGCAGAGACTGGCACTCAGCTGGTACTCGGGAAATAATTTTTGCATGAATGGCCCAGCGCATTTCTGGCCAGCGGTTTCTGCTCTCAGGACTCACTTCCAGAAGCACCTTTGCTTCCCCTTTGGCTCCAGGAACTCCCATCTATTTTCCTCCAGCCCAGATCCTGGGACATCCCATCCCCAGCTCTGTGTTCAAGCTCCTGTCCTAGCCGAAGCATTCAGCAGGCTGTCCCATCTGTAGGAAAGTTCTGAGCACAGGGCCGAGGTGGGGGTTGCTTGGGGCTGAAGGGATTAGCAAAGGCTTGTGATGTGGATAAGGCCGTGACCTGGATAATTCAGGGCTCCCCCCACCCCCCGCCCCACCACATGCCGGAATGCTCTGGGTGACTGCCCAGGCCCCTTTGGCGGGGGAGCCAGCACACCAGGCTGTTTTGCTAGACTTTCTGCAGCTCTGAAGGCAACCGAGGCTGAGCAGGGTGACCCTTGGGTTCTCCTCTCCGCTCCAGGCCGTCTTCAGCACCTGCTCCCATTCAGCCGGCGAGCCTGCCTCCCTGTGATCCACAGCCTATGGATCCCAGTGTCCTGGCTGGAGGCTGTCACCCTGCCGGCCTCTGCCAGATGAGGCTGTGCATGGGGACAGGCCCCAGAAGCAGGATCTGAGACCAGGCCAAAGAGGTCAGTTATGACACAGGGGGACCACACAAGCTGGGGAGGAGCAGTCAGGGCCCCAGCTGGAGAGGGAGAGTCTGGAGCTGGCAGAGTCCACCCTGAAAGGGACCCTGGGAGGGATGGGCAGGCGGAATCCCTGCCAGAGGATCCCTCCAGGCTGCTGGGTCCTTTGTCATCAATTTGTGAGACCCTAAGGTCTGGGGTAGTTCTTAAAGCCAGGCCACTCCTAAAGGGAAGACGGAGGCTGCCCAGAAGATCATTCCCGGAAGAGGGATCAAGCCAGGGCAGGGTCGCAGACAGGGTGAGGAGGACTGTGTTTATGTCAATCTGAGGCCTCGACTGAATTTCTCTCTAACCCAAACCACAAGATAAAATTCCCCTTTGGAAAAAAGAACTGTCAGTGTCTATTTAGCATCCCTTAACTTTTGGGGACATCGCCTGCGTGGCAGCCACTGTCGTGCACAAACAAAGGCACCCGGACATGGCGTGGTGCCCTCCTGGCCTTCCTTCCCTTCAGTCCAGCCCTCCTCTCCCGAGGTTCCCTGACCCTGTCTCTGGAAGGCACTTAGCTCTGGGCTGTGTACACGTGACCTTGGAGTCCCACCGATCAGGCTCAGCTCAGAACTTTGCCACTGCCCTGCTGTGTGATGTGGGGAAGCCAGTTCTTCTCTGAATTGCTGGGTTCCAATCTGCAAGGTGCGTATTGTTAAAGGGGGAAATTACACAAATGTCACCTTGTAGATCCTGATGGGCTTTGCTACTGTTGTTGCTGCTGCTGTTTTGATCCTAGGGTGGACCAGCAGTCCAGACAGAAAATGGCCCAGAATACTCTCTATGGGCAGGTTGCATTTACAGTCAGAGAAAAGGAAGGGACCTCAGAGGGGAAACAGAGTTGTTTTATTGGTTCCGGCTTCGGTCTGGTGTATTTGAATGTGGTTCGAATAGCTGGCTGCTTGTGATCGGCTGAGACTCAGCGTCTGTAGGAGTGGGTGACTATTCTAAGCAGGTACCGTCTGTTTGCACAAGTTGGATTTCATTTCACTATGTACAGAGAACTCTTTGGACCAAACTAAGAAGTTGTCGGGTCAACAATTCAATTTAACAATACGATAATGCTATGTACCTGAGGATCTTTTTAAGGACAGGATAAGCCATTTAAAGACATTAGCATCGCATCTGTGCTTAATAAGCGTTGGATGTTTCTATCAGTCATTCAACCTTTTTCCTAGGACTCAGTCTGTGTCACACAGTATACCGGGTCCTTCCAGGGATGTTGACCAATGAGATGTCCTCGAGGGCTCACAGGCCAGTGTGTTCAGGCACTGATTAACTTAGGCATCGCACTGGATCCTGGAGACAGCAAAATCAAAGACACAACCCCTGGCCGCACGCTGTTCCCACCCCATGGGGGGACATTGCAGCACACTCCGAACGATGCTTCGATGAGGGAGAACACAGGGTGCTGGGGGACCCCGGCACAGGGGACCCTCCCGTTCAGGGAGGATGCGTGCACGAGAAGACTTTCTGGGAAAGGGAGACCGAGCGTACTCATTTGTCTAACTCACAGGCAATCTCGTGCCGCAGGGCCTTTGCTTCAACAACCTCATGGCTTTGTTTAAGTGTCACCTCCTCTGTAAGACCTTTCCTGGCCACCAGTGGCTGCTCTCCCCATCAACAGCCCTCCTTCTGACTGACTCTCTTTCTCTCTCTCTCTCCCCACCTGCCCATCTCTCTTCTCTGCCTTATTTTTCCCCATAGCATTTGCCACAACCGGAGGGACTGAATTTTACTTATTCTCTTATCTGTTTCTGCCTCTTTCCACCAGCATGCAAGGTCTGTTTTGTTCATGGCTGTACCCCGGTGTCTGAAATGGAGTTGGGCACATCTCGGTGCTCACTAGTGACTGAAGGATGCAAATGGTAAACCTAGGAAGAAGGGTAGGGGTTCAGTAAGAGGAGGGTCCCGAAGTATGGGACTCAGTTCGGTAAGAGGAGCCGGAACGGAGGGGCTCGAGGGGTGACAGAGAGGGGGAGGAAGATGGAAAGAGAGTGAGAAAGGAGAGAGAGAGAGAGAAGGTGGGGAGATGAGAGAGAGAGAGAGAGAGAGAGAGAGAGAGAGAGAGAGAGAGAGAGACCGGCATGCTTGGGGATTGAGAGTTCCCATCAGCCTCTTCCCGGGAGCAGGTGGTAGAGAGGAAGGCTGGACAGGGCAGCAGGGAGATACCTGGGGTGGGGGACAGGGACCTCCAACCTGGGTGGGACATGCCATGTGCTGTCACAGATGTGAGAAAGGCTGACTGGGCACAAGGCAGTCTTGAGCTCTGCTGGGGAGGGGTTAGCACAGGCATCTGGCACAGGCCCAGGGAAAGAGCCCTTTTGGACTGTTCGAGAACAGGGCCATACACCTGCCACGGAATGTCAGGCCGGGTGGCACCTGTGGTTCACCCGCTCCATCTCCCACTTGACGCTGCTGCTTTCTGCAACATCTCTGAACATGACCCTGGTGTGAATAAAATGTTGGGGAGTGGGGGTGAGCCCAGAGGGTGGGTGCTCCCTCCAGGCCGGATGGAAAATGGTAATTTTTCTTTTTAAAAATCTTGTAATTTATTTTTTAACATTTTCATAGACTAGCACCCAGACTCCCTGGTCGACGTAGCCGGCGGCCTGTGCTTTGGCAGGTCGCTTGTGCTTCCGATCCCTGAACAAAGTTTCTTTCTCTAAGAACTAGAGTTGGGGGGAGGTATCCCATTCCTCAGACCCCGCCCACCACACCTCATGTCTTTTCCTGAAAGTGGCAAATGACAAGTGCCGTCAGGGTACAGGTAACTCAACACCCGAGCCAGCTCATTCTGTTCCCGGGACACAGGAGGTTCCTCGGCTCAGGTTGAAATATTGTCCTCGGAGCATGTGTGCTGGTCTCGGCTCTGAGCTCTGGAGCCACGTGGAGGGACTCACTGTCTGGTTGGTCAACCATTAGGAGGACTGAGTTCAGGGACAGGCCACTAAGACCCCTCCACCCAATGAGCCCCTGTGATGCAGATTGAGCACCAGAAACCCACGAGGTCAAAGATCAGGATCAAGGCAAAGCCAAGCAGGCCCTGTGCCTGGGTGAAGCTGCTTCTCTGGGAACCCAGGGGCAGCGCAGGATTGCCAGGTCTCTGAAGGAGAAACTGGAAATCTGGATCCGGCTAAGATTGCTTAACATTTATATCCTGGCAACTAACTTCATTTAAAAGAAAGCGCCGTGTAGGCCAAGCCCAGCCTGCCCTAAGAGTGAACAGAGTCCTGGGTGGAAGGTTTATCACCTCAATCCATTTCCACCCCTCCGGCACTTCCCAGGCTGTGCGCTCATTGGCCCAACCGGAACTCAGCTTTCACGTCTCAGTTCATCCGCTGGGAAATCACATACGCTTGGGTTGGATGTCTTGTGATGATCCTGACCATCCAGTGCCTGCTGGGTTCACCCCCTGGGTGACGAAAGGAATGTGGATTGGGTGGCAGAGGGGTGAGGCTGCTGATGCTGAGTCCTTTCCCTAGCCATGTGACCTCGGGCAAGCTACCTACCACCTGCTCTTTGGTTTCCTTACTGATAGAGTGGGAGTGTGACGCCTTGCCAGACTTTGTGAGGATTCGGGAAAACGGCAGGGCTGAACTTGAACTTGCCTTGCACTTGGGCCCTGGAGGATGCTCACTGAATGCTGAGTTCTTCCTTCCCGAGCCATCAGCCTCAGAATCCCCTGCCACGGGAAGGGCCAGAGTGGACAGAGTGCGTGAGGAGATCTATAAGGTTCCAGAGGCAGGCAAGTGCCCTGCCGGGGGGGAAGTCATGGAAAAGCACCTGGCAGAGGAGACTCCAGGTGGACTTTCAGTGAGCCCTGGGTCTTCCTGTCCTAGGGGCCAGGGGTGTCTCAGCAGCTCAGGTTCTTGGGGCAAGAATGTCCAGGTTTCTCTGGCTGCCCTCAGTGGGACTTCAGGTCCTGGAGGAGCCTCATGTCCTAGACCCAGCCAGTGCCAAAGAATGGGCGAGTTTGTCAGATGCTGCTTCATTCCACAAGTTCTTCTCGAGGACCTATCATGGGTCAGTCATTGTTCTAGGTGGGGGGTCAGAGGTGAGCAGAGCAGAGTGCCACCCTCCAGAGTCTCTTGCTCTGCCGGGATAGAAGCAGTAGGAGGTGTTTGTAATCACTGAAGTGTAGACTGCTGGAGAAAAGGGAACTGGGAGGGACTGGACTGGGAGGGAGACGGTGAATTGAGTTCTGAGGTCCCCAGGGGTCACTGAGCTGGAATATCAGGCAGCCATGCATCGGTTTCTAGAGAGATGATAGTGGAGGTGTGAGTGGAAGCAGCCGGGTGAGCGTGGAGCTAGCCAGAGGAGCGATGCATGCACTCAGCCCACTTTTCCTGAGCACCTACTATGCGCCATGTGCTGGGGCACAGAGGGGCAGCAGACAGTGCTTAGTCCTTGTGGGGTTCTCAGTCACCTGAGGAAGCACTCTCTGCGGACGCGTCTTGTTATCACAATGACTGACTGCAGCTGGTTCTAGCAGTGTTCTAGTTTACAACGAGAAAACTGAGAGCAGAAGAGGTCAAACAGCCAGCTCAGGGGACAGAGGTCTGAACCCAGGTCTGTACCTGGAAGCTCGGGGTCCTCGACCTGGCTTGTGCTCATGTTCCTGCCCAGTCCTTCTTTTATTAAGTGTCACCTGTTGAGTCCAAACCAGTGCCAAACACAGCTTGGCCCAGCACGTCCCAGACACCGGCACGGAAGCAAGAGTAAGATCCCCGAGCAGAGGTGGGCTCGCCCGGGTGGGCGGAGGAGAGCAGGCAGGGCTGAGGATGGGTGAGCCCAGAGGGCAGCCGGCACCGTGGGCCAGAAGGAAGGTGCTGGAGAGGGAGGAGCTGGCCCTGGTCGGGGGCAATGCCAGCCTCAGGGGTGCCTGCCAGCAGGCATGGCGGAAGCCACGGCGCAGAGGGTTGGGAGTGAGGGGTGGAGCTTCTCTGGGCAGAACTTTGGCTTTCAGAGGAAGAGGAAAGCTAGACAGCGGTCATTAGAGGCGAGGGAGTTTGGGTTTTCTTTTTTTGTCCTGGTTTTGTCTGGTTTAGGATGACGAGATGAGGCGGAGAAAGAGACAGGAGGACGCAGAGCGGGTTTTCCCGTTGAGCTTGTCGCCCCGGCCACAGGACGTGTTCATCCCGAGCCTTCGCTCTCGTTTCCCCACCAGCAGGCGAGGTCTCTGCCTCATTCGCAGCTGGATCCCTGGCAGTGCCTGGCATACAGTAGGCACTCACAAATTATAGATTTTTTGCCTTGAATTGAACTCACAGGGTTCCCCAGGGAACCCAGTGGTTAAGTCCCAGGGCGAGAAGGTTCAGGGGGCCCAGAGGAAGGGCTCCTTCTGATGCTGGCGGACGGGAGGAGGGCAAGGAGGGGCAACAGCGCACCTCAGAAAGCGTGTCGCGGGGGACGGTGGTGCCGGGATTAACAGAAGCCCGGAGCGGCCAAGAGTAGTGGCTGTCTGTCCTGAGCAAGCACACTGGAAGGTTGACTGTCGTTGTGGGCATATCCCGCGTCGCCCCTGCTCTACGTGTTGTCCACGCGCGAATCCTGACTCCTCACAAATCTCAGAGGCAGCCGAATGGCACCAGCCCGGAGGTCTGCAGTCAGTCGCCAGGAAGCCGGGATTCGAACTCAGGATTTGTAGTCTGTGATGCTGAGCCAACCCTTCCCTAGCCGGCCTCCTTTTCTAGGCCTTACTTTGTGTTCCTTCCTCACCAGGAGCCTCTGGGGCCGGGGGCAGCTATTGTTTTCAAGTTTCACATGAAGAAGCAGAGAAGCGCGGTGATTTGGCCAGGGTCACTGTCTCAAGCGAGCTAAGACGTTAACAGAGACCCAGCATGTTTGTCTCTTTCCACAAAGTCAGAACTTACTGAATAACAAAAAATGTACAGGTCACACTTTTCTAGGGTCACCTAGTAGTCACAAGCAGGGCCAGGACAGGTGCTCTTGTTCCAACCTGTCTTTCCGTCGTCTGTAGCAGCACGTTCACACATCGCACTCTGCGCAATGACATAGGGAGGCTACAGAGAAGCTAAGGAAGGGCTGAGGGTTCGGGAGGCCAAACCGAGAGCACAGGCAGAGCAGAGGAGGCCAGAGGAGGCCAGAGTCACTGGAGGTGGTCGGATGAGATCAGGAACCAGTCCAAGAACTCGTCCAGGGTGCAGAGCTGTCCAAGTGCAGGAACTTGCTGTTGGCCAAAGTCCGGGCGATGGCAGACGCACAGCGTCAGCTTGGAGTGTTGGCCTGAGATGGCAGCTCAGAGTGGACTCTCCTGCTCGGCTCGGGCAGGAAGATCTGCACCCTACTAAAGCCCGAGGACAGAGATTGGGAGGTTCGTTGCTGCGGCGATTTTCCTCGGCAAGGCTCGTGACGAGTGACCAGGTGATGGGGTTAAGGGGCGGCCACGTCCACACTCAGGTTATCCTTCCGTCTGTGGGTCTCGCTGGTGGTCTGGTGTGTTCACTAAGCCACGGGCCTGGTTTCTGCACAGGCAGCCGTGAGCTTCTGATTAATTTGGGAAGTTCACACATGGTCATCCCTAGAGCACAATTAATTTATTTATCAGTTATGCCTTGTGGCCATGCCAGGCAGATGGTGGCTTTTCCCTTACATGAACAAGGCGTAGGGTCATCCCACCTCAGCACCTAAGGCACAATGGGGCAGCTCATGGCTGATTCACAAATGGAGACACTCGGGTTTAGACACAGCCTGGAAAGTGCTGTTCTGATGTCATGGAGTCGCGCAGAGCAGGACACGGCCCGCTCGCCACCATCACGCAGCTGCCCAGGGCTGAGCTGGGACGCAGCTGGCATCTCTCCACCTGGAAGCCTCGCGCTTTCCACAGGGATGAGAGGCTGGAACTCAGCAGACTCAGGGGCCCCGGAGGAGCTGACGGCTGGACTCTCAAGGCAACTTTCTGCAGCACCTCCACAGGGGGGTTCCCAGGCTCCAGAGAAAGCTGGGGGTTGGCAGGTTGGGAATGACAGGAAGAGGACAGGGTTGGGCCAGGTGCCACGTGACTCCCAGGGCTGTCCCTGGGTAGAGACAGAGTGAGACAGGAGTGTGAGCCACGGGCTGGGGAAACTAGACCAAGACCCCCTGGGTGGGACCCCAGAGCTCCAGTCCCAGGACCATGCGGCCCAAATCAAATCCTCCACAGTGGGCCTCCTAAATCCAACAGGACTGTGGCCTGCTTCAGGAAATAACTGCTCTGGAATGCAGAGAGGGAAAAAATCCCCAGGGGTCTTGAGAAGGGATATAGGGCTTCTTATGTGAGTTACCAGGAATCTTGGAGCAGACCCAGGCAGGGGTGTGGAAGGCAGGTGGAGAGGCCCTTAAAACCAGGCAGCGGGCTGCCGCCTCTTCTCCTGGCCTGAGGACAGAGCGAGGCTCACTGGTGAGAATCTGCCTTTGCCTGACGCGGGTGTGGGGAGCAGGACCCAGAGAGGGGCTGTTGCAAAGAGACGCCTGGCCCCCTTGGTGAGGGAGCAGGGCCCAGGGAGAGGCCGGCCTCTCTGCCTCCCCCACAGACTGAGGCCATCTGTATGGGGGGGCCTGCCACTTTTCCTCCCAACTGGGGGATGTGAACAGGGGCTTCCTGGGACACAGGGCTCCTGCCTGTGGGCTTGGAGGTCCTGTCCTCCAGCGCCCGCCCTCAGACCGCAATCCACCTCACATTACGGCAACTGCGGTTCCACTCTGAAATTATCTGGTGGCTGTGCCCGGCTCTCTGTGGTCATTTGATAAAAATAGGCAATGCCACATCCTCCCCAGGGGCCTGCGCTGGGCTCCAGCCACGGCCCGGCTCCAGGGCAGCTGTCAAGGCCGCTCTGACGCCCTCACTCAGAGCACATTCAGGGTCCCCTGCTGCCCCCACCCCCAGAGCCCGCAGCCGCGGAGCTCTGACCCTGCGTGGGGGTCGGGCTCAGTCAGGTGTGGAGAGGCCAACGGATGGGAAAACGATGCCTCGTAAGGGTCTGTTCTGCACAGGGACCAGGACAGGAGGGCCTGCAGGGCCCCGTGGAGCAGGGCCGGTGTGGGTCTGGATGCAGAATTCTGCCAGCAGAAAGGCTCAAAGGCCTGAGCCGTCACTGTGATTTCCAAATGACAGGCCTGGCAGGGCCTGCGGTGGGTTAGGCTCGTCTCGTTTGAGTCACTGCAGCGGCTTCCCCAGCTGCGCAGAGCCCGGATGCTGGCTGGGGTGAGCCTCGGATAATACAGGTGCTGGCGCCGGGTTTGGGTTGGTGGCTTTGCATGTGAGAGGTGTCCCTGCAGGGCAGTAGGTTGAGGTCTCCAGGAATTAGCGACCCCTGGGAAGGACCCTGATCCGCAAGGCTCCCAAGACTTCAAAGCATCATTTAAAAAATTACAAAGCATGTTTAATGCACAGGTGTTGCTCAGAGGCAGGGGAATGGCCAGTCAGAGGAGGAGATGTGCCATCCTGGGCTAAAACTCTGGGTGATTCATGTCACCAGCCTGAGCATCAGTTTCCTGAGTCTAAAACCAACCACTGCTCTTCGTCCATTAAATAATAACTGTTCAAGGGGACAGAGCGCAGGATTAACGGACCTGCCCAGCCGCTGGTGGGTTTGAGGAGATGGTGGACAGCCGGCACATCAGATGGGTCCAGAGGTCCCGTGGTAACTGACCCTGTGTCCTTCTGCAGCTGAGAAGCAGAAGAGACAATTGGTATGAAAGGGGGGTGGGTCCTAGGGCCATTTTCCTTGGCTGTTTAGAGCCTCAGCGTGGAGGCTGTGGATGAACAGAATGTTCAGGAATGTTCTTGGAGCTCAGAGGAGTTGCTGGGCAATTGCCAGCCTGGTAGCCAGGAGCCCCCAGGAGCCTGGAGCCGAGTGTCTGGAGGCCAGGCCCTGGGAGGTGGCAGGGCAAAGGCAGAACCCTGGCACAGGGGACTCTCCACTCGGGAACAGCATGTCAAGTAGAAGGGGAGACGCTGACTACAGGCCAGCTGCGCAGCTGGGGATCAGCAGGGATTCCGGGATTCAGCAGGGATTCCGGGATCCGGGGAGGGAGAAGCAGGCAGCTCCTGGTAGGAAATGTCGCTGAGCGGCCCACACAGAGGCTGGCGGTGTCCCAAGGGTGGAATTTCCTCTGCCTTTTGGCTGTGACTGCTTTTGGACTCCAGACCAGTGCTGGGTGTTTTTGCCAAAGATGCTTCTAAGGAATCGTAGGAGGCGCTAGGCTGTTGGAGAATTGACCCCTGGAAGGGAGCCTGTGGCGCAGGGAAGGGCCTGGGTTTGCGTCTTGCTCTGCTCCTTGCTGGCTGTGTGACCTCTGGCAAGTTCCTTGAGCTTTCTGAGCCCTGGTTTCCCACTGGTAAATGGCAACGACGATACCTGTAGGGCTGTCATAAGCACGGAGGTCCACTTATTCAGAGGGTAGACACAGCGCCTGGGCTCAGAGAAAAGTTGTACCTTTAAATTCCTTTAAAATCGGGAGGATAATTGATATGATAATAACAACTACATAATAATGAACCCAATCTAGCTTCTATTTGTCAATTAATGCAAATATAATTATATATGTGTCTATGTTTAAAAGTATATGGGTGTGTTTATTTATTTGGGGGAAGGGCCTACCTCCAAAAGGCCCACAGAGTATCTGTGGCCCACGGAGGCCACACGGGGGCCTGGGAAGCCCCTGTACCTCCTGGTGCTCCGGTTCCATCCTGGGCTGGGCACTCCTTCCAGTGCTGAGATCCGCAGGTCAGTTGCCACCTTCTGCCCTCTGTCTCCAGGGAGCCCCTGGACCAACTCCCGGAGGTGCCTTTCTTGTGTTTTCTGGCTGGAGTGGTCTGTTCATCTGTCTGTTGCCCCCAACGAGTGGAATGGGCGTACCTGGCGGGGAGCCCAGAGGGCTCTGCCTGGGCCACAGGGACGTCACCTGCTACACGTGTCATGGGCTGTGTTTCTTTTCCAGAACCTCGGAGATGAAGGGGTTCCTCACTCTGGCTTGGTTCCTGGCTTATGGTAAGTGCTGGCCCCATATCCCACCCGCTAGGAGTGACAGGGTGGTGGAAAGTCCAATCTCCCGGGTCGTAGAGCCCGGGATTTGAAGCCCAGCTCTGCTTTCACTGCGTTGATGCTGAGGCCAGCCAGAGCCTTCCCTGAGCCTCTGCTTCCTTGTCTGATGCAGGATGACACTGAGGACAGTCAGAGCAGGGACAGAATTCCGATGTTGAATGTGTGAGGTTGTGTGCATGAAGATATGCAGCTTGCAAATATGGGAGGTGAATTTTTTTCCTAGGATGCAAAATAAAATGAGGCCAAAACAAAGAGACCAAAGTAGAACCCAAGACCCTTATCAAAATAGTCCAGCCCACAATTCCTGGGCCTACCTCTCAGCTGGGAGGTGATCCTATACCTGGCTTTAGGCTCAGTCACAACCTCTGTCCCTGCACACAGCCCTGAGAGGCAGTCCTGCCCTTCCAGGTCTTGCCTGATCTCTGAGGACCCCAGGAAGAACCCCAGTTGGCGCAGGGAGGGGAGAGAGCCTGGAGCTCCTGGATGCAGCAGGGCCTCTTCCTTCCAGCCTCAGGGGGAACCTCAGTTTCCCGCTTGGTAGGATGAGGGAGCTGGCCTCAGTGATTTCCAAGGGTCCTGTCCTCCTCTGATGGTTTAAAAGATGTTAGAGGAAGGGGCCGGGGAAGAAGGGACGTTGCGAGAGGGACAGGAAGCCCCTGTCGGCCTGTTTTGTGCAGATGTCGTGTGAATTCTATCCAGTGTGTCTCGGCCCCTCACCATGCGTCTGCCTCGGTGCTCAGGATTCACACACTATCTTGACAACACCAAGAGGTGGGTGCTCATTTTAGGCCCCCATTTTCCAGATGAGGAAACTAAAGCTCTGCAAGATGAAGTGACCTTTCCAACACGATATTCAAGTTAGTGGCTGGACCAGAACTTGAACCGAGTCAGCTAATTTTCCAAGTCCAAACTCGCTCCACCTCTCCAAGCTGCCTGCCCCTCCCCACCTGGCTCCCTCCCACTAATTAGGAGGATAAAAGGGTGGGAGAAAGGGCCAGAGGTGCCGGAACGGGCGCAGCAGTGTCACGTGGCACACGGGCTGTCTTTCAGGTGTGCCTGCTGTGCTGGGGGGCTTGCTGGACCTGAAGTCCATGATCGAGAAGGTGACAGGCAAGGACGCCCTGAAGAACTATGGCTTCTACGGCTGCTACTGTGGCTGGGGCGGCCGAGGGACGCCCAAGGACGGCACCGACTGGTGAGCTGATTGTCACTAGCCACTGATGTTCTGGGCGCTGCACCCACATGTCTGTTCAGGAAGATGAGTGTGGAAGCGCCATTTTGTACTCCGGAAAACCGAGTCCTGGAGAAGCTCACCAGCTTGCTGAGACATTCAGGAAGCTCCCAAACAACTCAAGATCTCGAGGCCAAATGTGCAAAACAAACAGTCCTAATGCCATGATTTTAAAAAGCAATGATAATTTATTTTGCTTGCGAGTCTGCCATCTGGGGAGGACTTGGTGGGAGGGCCGTCTCTGCTCTGCTCAGTTCAGCTTGGGCAGCTTGGCTGGGATGGGAGGATCCACTTTCCAGGTGGCCAATTTCTAAGGCTGGCGAGTAGTCGTCACTGTGTCCCGGCCGGGCAAGGGCCAGGTCCTCAGTTCCTCCCCTGAGGCCTCTCCCAGCACGTTTGGACTTCCTCACAACATGGCGGCTCTTGAGTTCTAGGAGAGAATATTCCCAAACTGCAAGGGGTGGGGGGGAGGCCTATTTATCATCAACCTCAGATATTCCACAGTGTCACTTACACTGTCCCCTTGGATGAGCCTGTCACAAAGCTTTTAAGAAGAAGGAGTATAAGTTACAATGAGGCATGAAGAATAAATTCTGATATTCTAAGTTACACAGCAGATTGACCATGGTTAGTAATATAATGGATATTTCAAAATAGCTGGAAGAGGGGATTTCTAATGGCCTCACCACACAGGAATGCTGAATGTCTAGGTGAGGGATGTGCTACTTACGCTGATTTGATCATTGCCTTGAATACACATGTATCGAAGTACCACATTGCACCCCATAAATATGTGGAGTTGTTATGTGCTACTTAAAGAAAAAGAAGGGAGCTAGGTGCAGTGGAGCATGCCTATGATCCCAGTGACTTGGGAGGCTGAGGCAGGAGGATCACAAATGGGAGGCCAGTCTCAGCAACTTAGCAAGACCCTGCCTCAAAATAAAAAATAAAAAGAGCGGGAAGGGGGTGACCTAGATTCCACCTCTCAGTTGAGAAGTGTCAGTTAGAAGAACGTGAGGTGGGGATATTGTTTTTCGGGAAACTCGACCTATGGAGTTAACAATCCTGATACCTCTAGACACAGGTAATGAATGGCAGGTGGTGGCTGGAGTCTAGCCCCTCGCTGGGAGGAGCAGTAGGAGCTGCGTGGTAATGAGCTTGAGTCGGAGACATCAGCGTGCGCTGTTTTTCTTCATATAGATGTGGATGGCTGCTTGTAGTGCCAAGAAGTAAAGAATCAACCAAAACAAAGCCCCACATCAGCAGGAGCACGTCAGAGAAGTAGAGACGTCATACAGATAATGTGTCAGTAATCGGGGAAACCGCGTGTTTTGCCTATAGGATCACAATTTTTCAGCAAGTCGAAAAAATTTTAAATGCAACCTGCTTTGTTTAACATACTAAAGATTAAGTTTTGTGCTCAGTCGGCAGTTCCGTGCAAATCACATGTTGACTGAGGATCCCAGGCCCCTCCCATCTAGGCCTTGGCCATCCCCTGTGGCCTCAGGGTCCTCTGCTGGGTCATCTCCATCCAGTCCAAAGATGGGAGAGGAGGGGACGCGGGAGACAGGTGGGAGGCTCCCCTGGGGGGCGTGGAAGTCATCTGCACCACTTCTGCCACATTGTCCAGGCCACACCTACCTGCAAGAGGGCCTGGGCGTCCTCTGACCACGAGCTCAGCAGGCAAGGGCAGGTCAGTGAACTAGCCAGCGGCATCCCTAGTGGAGGAGAGGGAAGGACTCAGCCACGGTACCAGGTCCTGTTGCTGTCCGGCCATGTCCACTAAGGCGGCCTCTGCAAAAGGGACATGGTCAAGCTTTTGCACTGCTTAGGGATGTCAACCCCAAATAACATTGAGAGTCACCGAAGATCCCAGTGTTGATCTGGGAACGGCAGAGTGTTGCAGCAGGAGTACCCGTGCCCTTGCGCACTATGGGAGAATTCCAGAAGGCTGCAGGAAGGGGAAGTTTGTATCAGCAGAAACGGGGAGATTGACAGGAGCGGCTCGGAGGCAAAGCTCATGCGAGTTGGGGGCCCGGCAGGAGCTGGCTTGCGGGGCGTGCGCTCTGTCCAGAGCCCTGTGGGAACTGTCCCAGTCTTAAAGAACGTCAAACACAAACTTTGTTCCAGTGATCTGTGTGCGTGAGGCAAGCTGTATGAGGCAGAGGCCACACGGAGGACAAGGGGACCTGCTCGTGGTTCTAGAAGGCCCTTAAGACAGCACTTACCTGGGGAGGCAGGCAGGAGTCCTCCCGGGCTTGACTAGAACGAGCTCAGACGGGGCTCAGAGGTCCCGCTGGCTCAGGGTCCGAGTCTCCCCTTGCAGGTGCTGCTGGCTGCATGACCTCTGCTACGGGCGGCTGGAGGAGGAGGGCTGCGGCATCCGGACGCAGTCGTACCAGTACCGCTTCGCACGGGGCCGGGTCACCTGCGGTAAGGCTGTGGCTCCACTCAGGCCCGGACTCTCCTGCCTCCGAGGCCAGCTGCCCGGAGCTTAGCCAGCCTGTGTCTTGTGGTGGCAGAGCTGGGGGCTGGCGGGGGACTGTCGCAGCAGCAGCAGTCCTTGAAACATCTGAGCCTGAACTTTGACTAGGTGCCAGGTGCTTTGCTGACCTCCTCATACCTCATTCTCACCCCGATACCCAGAGAGTAGGTCGAGTCTCCCCCATTTTGCACACAGAAACAGGGGAGTCCAAAGGCTTGCCAGGGCACGGCAGGACCCGAGTTCGGGCCCTCTGAGTTCCGAGCTAAGTCTGGGGGTGGCATCTCTTCTCAGAATTATTCCTCCCCAGCAGCCATCGTCTCCACCGCAGGCTGGGAGCTCCCTGAGGCCAGGAGCCGTGAGCACCCCCTCGGTCAGATTATGCACTCCCCCGGTTTAGGAGCTAGGCCTCCATCAGACGGTGAGCCCCTGGAGCAAGAAGCGCAGGGGAGAGTGCGCAGACTCGCAGCCCGCCCTCCGACCAGACCTGGAGCAGGTGTTGGCCGGGCAGAGCCTTCTGGTCCTCACTGGGATTTGCTGTGCCTTTTGCAGAACACGGGCCTTTCTGTCCAGTGGGTCTCTGTGCCTGTGACCGGAAGCTTGTCTACTGCCTGAAGAGAAACCTCTGGAGCTACAACCCCCATTACCAGTACTTCCCCAACATCTTCTGCTCCTAGCTGCTCCGGTGGCTCCTGTCCTCTCCTGCGGCCACTGAGCTCCCTCTGCCCTGGGTCCTGAGAGATGCGATCAGGCCTCATTCTTTCTCCACGCTCCACCAGGCCTGGAGGAGCCCCAGGGTTCCTGCCTTCCAGAGTCCCAAGGTCCCGGGGGCCTCCACTTGCAAGGACAGCCCCTCTGGGCTGGCCCTCTCCGCTGGCCCCAGGTCCAGGGGGCACTTACTTTTCTGTCTCTGGAATCAGATTGTCAAAACCACCCTCCAGGGAGTTTTTCCTCAAGTCAAAGCAAAACCGTTTCCCTAAATCTGCTGAATGGGTATTAAATAAAACTCACCCTCCAGGCTAATGAAAACCACGCAGGCATTTCCTCTCGGGTGGGAGTCCCACCTCTTTCTCCAACTTTGGGCACGAAGCCCAAAGTCACCTGCATTCTCTCAGAGCAGAGGGAAGTCTGGGCGCAGGGAGGATCCCCAAGAGCTGCGGGCCAACTCTCAGGCTCATTTTTTAAAACCCTGGATTCTCCCCGCCAAGCAGTGGGGTTCATTCTTCCTCAAGAGAGTAGAGGGAAGATAATGGGTGATTACACCAGCCTGGGCATCAAACCCCAGCTCTGGCTTCTCCAGCTGTGTGATTTTCAGTCCGTTACTGAACCTCTCTGATCTGCAATCTCTTTGAAAAATAAACATTCCTTTAGTTGTAAAATGAGCCTCCTAATACCCTTCTTGATTCAAATACAGGGGCCGCAGGGGTTCTGGGACTTCATAGAGCAGTTCTTTTTTACTTTTTTTTTTAAATAGTGTTCAGCTATGTGGTTTATTTTTACCAAGTAAGGACACTTACAAACCCAACTCATCTATCAATTTATAAAAGAAAGGGCATTTTAACACCAATCCCACAGGAAGAAAGGATATATTCCAAAATAAAGGAGAGTCCTTTCCAAGACAGGAACTTGGCTTCTTTACACTGACGTACTCCAAAATAACCACATGATAAAGGGGATCTATATTTAAAAACCTTCAGTGTTGAACATTTCTAAGTCAAATTTAATTTTATGAGACTACCCTCAATGTACTAGTGTTTTGATGTAGCCTGGTGTCTATATTTAACAACGCAACACAGAGTAGGGATCCGGTGCCCAATTTCCTCATGAAGTTTTAGAAAGCAAAGTCATTTCCCAGATCCAATGTTGTATGTGTATGAGGAGAGAATAGGAAGTTTCCCTCCAGGGCCAGGTGAGGGACGCTCTGAGGTTATAAAAGCAACAGGCTGATCTGGGTTTGAGCTAGAAGGGACCTTGGGGGATTTTCATTTATCTACTAGAAAATTTAGCTCAGAGAGGTTAAGAGACTTTCTCACAGTCACACAGTGTATCAATAGCAGAAGTAGGATCAGACCTCAAGTCCTGGCTCTACCAAACCCTGGGCTCTGCCCACTCTCTTGCTCTGCCTTCAACTCCAGTTCACAAAGGAAGAAAATGGAACCCAGAGCAGCTGAAGGACTCACCTACACTGGGACTCTCAGGAACCCCCCTGGATTCCCGTCAAAGGCCAGTTACAGTTCTTCTGTGCTCTAATTGCCTCCTTGGTTTCCGAGGTCACCCGGGACGGGCAGTCTGTCTGGGGCTCTAGGCTTCATCCTCCATGGAAGAGACCCCAGGGGATCCGCCTTTTCTGCTGTGGCTGGCTCTGGGGAAGCAGTAGAGCCAAATGAGCCCCCTTTGTCCTGCAGGGGCCTCATCAGAGGTCATTCATCTCAAAACTGCCTGGCTTCCCTTTTCAGAGAGACACTGGGATATGCAGACCCTCCCTGGACAGATCTTCATACATAAGCAAGCGGAGACACAGATCTGTGCCCAGAGGACAGGTGACCTTGTAGCTGCAGGTCCCCTGCCGGTGTGTGAGATCGGGCTCTGGATCACAGAACCACCCCCACACTGATAAGATCCGTACACACGAGTGCTTGGAGGAGGCGCTCGGCCCTGTCCCCCACGGAGAAGCGGTCAAGGGAAGCCCACTGGCGGAGACCGAGTGGGAGGTCCGGGGCCTGCTGACGCCACCGCAGGTGCGTGGAGTCCCGCCAATCCTGCCCAGGTGTCCCCACCCAGGTAGGGGTGGGCCCGGAAGCTCAGGGAGGCCAAGTGCTCTGCCCCAGGACACACAGGTCTGGAGGAGGACAGGTGGGGAAGAAGCAGAGGGCTGCCAGGTGCCAGAGGTGTTGTTCTTAGCCTATAAAACATGGCAGCACGCGGGGGAGCCGGCGCCTGGGCCAGGTCTTGCGACAGGCGCTGGATAAAACGACGTTTTGTTTTGTACCGGGCGGGTGTGGTAAATTGGGTTGCATAACGTAAGCCTAAGCTCCTCTTCCCAGAATTCCTGTCCCCGCAGAGTCCTGGGTCAGCAGGGCCAGGGAGGTGATTCCTAGGAGCTCTGGTAGCAGAAGCGAAGCCATGTTTCCTTTCCCACTGGGAAGGTTGGGGCCGAGCGTGAGATCTCTTTGCAGCTCAGATGCGCTGCCACTGCGGGCTTGCCAGCGGCGGGAGCCCGGGGGGCTCTTCCTGGGGCTTCTCCGACTGCAACTCCCCCCCCCGCCGCCCAACCCTGGGACACACCAGCAGCCACCCTGTGGGCCGAGGGTGTCGAGAGCCACACGGATCTGGTGCACGCCGGTGGGTTCCTCTCGTCTTCCCGCATTCAGTCTGTGCAAGCCCTCCACCCCTTCTCGTCTGTCACCTTTCCTTCCAGAGGGTCGGTCGCAGTGCTAACTGCAGGCCGTCCCCGCCCACGGAGTGCCACGCCAGCTCTCTACCTGCCTGAGGTTAAAATCCCTACATCCACCTACAGTGAGAGACAGGGCTCGCCTCTGCCGGACTCCATGATAAGGATTTCAGACAGGAAGTGGCTCCCAAGGAGCAGAGCCTCCAAGACAGGCTCTGCGACTTGCTCCAGGGGTGTCTGGGACCGACTCCCTTATCTGATAGAGTGACAGGCAGTCATGGCTGGTGCTGAATGTAGAGGGGACACTGATCGTCTGTGGCCTCCCGGGATGAGGCCATCCACTGAGCCCAGCTTTTCTGCAAGTGTTTCGTCCTCACAAGCGCTGGGTGACCGAGTAGTTGATGTCACACAGCAGATGAGTGGAAATAAAACCTGCTGGGAGATGGAGAACTTGGAAAGAGAACATGATGGACTCGAAGCCTTCGATTCTCACTCGAGATAAGGGACCCCAACACCTTTGCCCACCTCTGGAGAGGACAGAGACCTGCTGGAGAAGGACTGGGTGGGGCACTGATCGAGGGGCGCCTCGCGGAGCTGCCCCAGAGGTGGTTTTGCTGCAAAAGCAAATCGACACGCTGCCCTGGCACCTGCTTTGCATCTATTCGGCTACAGAATGGCTGGTTCTCCACACCTGTCCGTCAAACCGTGATGGACAGCTTGCAGGGCCGGCAATGGCCTGTCACTTTCCTGCTGCCTGGCTGCCTCTGTTCTCTAGCCCTATGGTGATCTGGTCCAGAGGGACCTTCATCTTCTCTCCAACTACAGGACATCACGTTTGATCCCGTTGGTGACATCATGCTGGATGGACCAGCTGATCACGAAGAAACATTACTTAGCACTCGATGATAAGTCATCTTTGTGCCTTAGGGGAAAACACATCCCACAAAAACATAGGAGGGGGCTCTCCAGTGGCATCTCTAGGCCCTGCCCTTTGACACGCATCTGGCCGGCCTCATTGAGAAGGAAGCGCAATTTCCTGTGGGCCATTTGGATTTGGGAGACACGTAGCTCACTGGGTCGTTACTTCAACCCTTTCACCAGATGTCCTGAACAGCTGCCAGATGGTGGACCCCAGAGCAAGAGCAGGCTCCGCGGCAGGTGGTAGGCAAGCTGCTCCCTGCTGGGGCGTGTGACCCAGCAGATCCCACGGTGCTTGAGACAGTGAGCTGGAGATGCTGCCGGGAAGCCCCGATAGGCCTCCAGGCAACGCACAGGGTGGACCCTGGGAATCTGGGAGCAGAGCCACGCCAGCGGCCACAGGGAACTCTTCCCCTTTGCAGAGATGCCGTGGGGCTTGCTGATGGGCCTCTGCAGGACTGACCAAGCAGGTGACCAAGCATTGTGAGCCTGAGTTGCTTGTCATGAACTGGCTGCTGTCTGACCCACCAAGACATAAAGGTGGACAGGCACAGCAGCTGTTCCATCACCGGTGGGCATGGTGCACGTGGAAGGGGCCAGGACAGTCCCGATGGCACAAGTGAGTGGCAAGGACAAGGAGCACAGATGCCACAATCCTGACACCCGCTGCATAGCTTCCCTTTTTTTTTTTTTTTTTAAGTCAGTTCTGGTGGCTGAACAGCAATGTTCTATCACTGAGCTATAACCCTACCCTTTTTATTTTTATTTTGAGACAGGGTCTCGATAAGTTGCTGAGGCTGGCCTTGAACTTGCAATCCTCCTGCCTCAGCCTCCCGGGTTGCTGGGATTTGGGCATGTGCCACCACCCACCACCTCCTCCACAATGAGTAACTTCCTGAGTGAGTTCCCCGTGACCAGCGAGTGAGGAAGACCCCGGCCACCCTCTCAGCTGTGTGCGGGCACCTCCAGGTCCCCCTGCACAGTTTGCATGAGGTGTTCACGTGGTTAACTCTGTATCAGAGGGGACTGAGATTCAACTGGACTCACACTAGAGTACAGAAGTGAACTCCACCTGGGATGGACGAAGGGACTCCCCATCCTCATTAGGGGAGCCACATATGTTCTAGATTACAGAAGCGATGGCCACTTTCTACTGGACAGAAAGATGATTTTGCTATTCTCTTTATTTGGCAATCATGGTGGAAAGATGTGTATAGGGAGGAGGAATCAACAAGAGACCTCTGTGGATGTGTGTCGTGTTCATTAGCTAAGCTGGAACTTCTTGCCCAGATTCCCATCCCTGCCGAGGTCCAGGCTGGAGAGGTTGTGAGTGACAGCTGGAAGCCGATAGGAAGCCCTTGTCACGTGAGGTTCTCATCGGAAAGCCGGGGCTGAGCATGGACTATTGCTGGAGTTAAAGCCTGTCGCGGTGCCTGTTGGCAGACAACTCAGCCACTGTGGGATCTGGACATCTCTAGGGACAGTCTGGACAAGGGCTGGGCTTGCCCTTTGGCCTCCCCGTCCCTGGTGACTGCCCGATCTAGCTGTGCTGGGTAAAGTGTGGGCACTTTGTTAGATGCCAGGCTAGGCAGTGTCCTCAGAGCCCTGAGGGGGTTGACCTGGTCCCCTGGTGTCATTTGGGAGGTGTGGTGTCTCCATATGGTTTGCCCCAGAAAATAAGGTTGCAGTCATTGCAGTGTCCAGGTGCTGCTGCAGACACCAGGCCACCTTCTGGTCACATCTGCAGATCTGCCCCTGGCACTTGCTTCTGTACTGTAGGGGTGCCAGGCTAGCTCAGGTGCAGGTAAGGGCCGCAGAGTCGGGACCCAGGCTCCTGGAGTTGGGTAGAAGCAGGCTTGTGGCGAGCAGCCTGCAAACTCGTTTACTGTAGGAACACCCGTTCATTTTATAGACTTTTTGCCCAATCACAATGTGCCGCGAGGGATCAGACCACCAGGCTCCTTTACAGGTTCCCTAGGTAACACTAGGTCAACTTGGGGCAGTTGTTCATATTCCTAGGTGGTCAGAGCGGAATGCTCCTCTCTGCACGTTTACACACTTGAGATACAAAATGCTGTGAGCCAAGAACTAGGATTTCTCCCAACACTGTACCAGGCAAGGAAGGAAACTGGAGCTCTTGTCTCTGGCCAGTCAATCAGATAGACCCATTACCCCCGCCCTGGCAAGACCTCTCAGGAAGATGCCAGGGACCCTCCTCCTGCTGGACTTACAACGCCCACAGTTACAGAGTACATCTTCCCTGGGAGAGGCTCACTGTCATCAATCAAGGGTCCTTTAGCCATCTTCTCTCTCAGGAACTCCCTCTAAAGCCTTCAGTGGCTCCCCAGTGCCAAATTCTTCAGCTTGACTTTTAAGGTTAGTTCCTAATAGCTACACCATCTTTCCAGTTTGATCAACAGAATTGTTACTTATCCCCAAAGCCCCCCACTCTCTCTACCTGTGAATTGCATTTTTTTTTCTAGTAGCAACAACAACAACAATAAAAGTGACCATTGCTGGGCCTGCTGTATGCCAGGGATTTCCATACAGATTATCACATTTAATCTTCCCAGCAACCAGCAACCAACAGGTGAGTATAATTATCCCACTTAATGGGTAAGTCGAGACTGCGTGTGTGCCCAACACTGAGCAATCCAAGAAAGATGGAGAGGGGATTTGAACCTGGGTCTGTGCAAATCCGGAAACTGAGCTCTCTGGGTCAGATCTGCCCTTTCCTGCCTCGGCCCTTCCTGTTATGCTTGGCATGGGACCCTCAAGGTAGTGCCCAGTAAATGTCTGCCAAGTTCCATCCTGTGCACACCTCTGCCTCGTGGGCCTCCGTCAGTGGGGTCCAGAGCTCGGGTCACGGCTGTGTCTGGGAAACCACACCTGCTATCAGAACTAGGAACTTGAGAGCCATGGTCAGAACTAGCAACTCAGCACAGAAAACCTGATTCTTGGAGACCCCGGACAGAGTTCAGCTCCGTGAAGACCAGAGGTCTCAGCAGCAGCCAGGGCAAGTCAAGAGCATCCTGAATCCCACCCCAGGAAGCACAGGAGACCCTGCCGAGCTGGGTCTAGCCTAGCTAGAGTCTGCCGGCCCACATCATCCCAGTTCCTCACTCGGGTGGTTTGACATCCTACTCATCAACTTGGGGAACTAGAAACCCAGTTCTAGTTGTGACCTTGTGCAGACAGTGACCTTGGGAAGGCCCCTCCCCCTCCTTGGGCCTCAGGGTTTCCACCTTAACAAGAGCAGGTCTGAGAGCTGATTTGAAGTCCATGAGCGTGCGGCCCCATGCGCGTGGACATGTGTGAACCTGTGCTGCCAGGTCACAGGTCAGCCTGGCACACTCCCCCGTGGCTGTGTGTGCGTGGGTTACTGGATCCACGTGTGCATTTTATTACTCTCCGTGGGTTGCCATCAAAAGGCCTGGGAAGCCCTGGTTCCCATGACCTCTCAGGACCCTTCTGGCTCTGAGATAGGAGGTGTCGGAGTGGCTTCCCTGTTTCAGCCTTAGGTATACACAACCCCTATGTTCCCCTGGACTCGAGGCCCCAGACCCCTCAGCCTTCTCTTCCAACATTGGATCAGAATGGGGCTTGTGGCCTGGGATCTCCAAGCCTCTGCTGGCGTCAGTGCCAAGACGTTCAGTAGCCACCCAGGAAGGGGACAGAGGAGCACAGGTGCTCGGGTCCCGAGTGGCACAGAGAGCCAGGCCAATGGGTCGGGTCCTGCAGAGCTGGTGCTGTTCGGGCTGTACGATCAGATGGAGTGTGTGTCCCGTGACTTCAGACCTGTGGTTCCAACCCCGCTGGCCTGTTTCCTTGGCTGTCAAACAGCCTCATGACACCTTCTTCGCTGGGTCGTTGAGAGGGTACACATAAAGCATTCATGACGGTGGTAGGCATACAGTAGGCACTCGATAAATGGCACCTGTCATAAGAGAGGACCCCACACCCAAGTCTCAGGGTTCCGACTTCAATGTTTGGTCCTAAACAAGTCTTGGGAGCCAAGGCAGCAGGTGTCAGGTGGAGGAGGGAAGGCGGCTGCTCTTCTCGCCCTAGCTGCCCCACGTACCAAGCTGGATGTGGCCTACGTGGCACTGCCATTGTGTGGGTCCCACTTGGGGTCACTGATGAGCTCTCGGGAGGAGGGGCAGTGGTCCTGGGTGAGGCAGCATCTGTGGGGGGCCCTCACTGGCCCAGGCTGAGCAGGCAGGCCTGCAGCTGTTCCCGACCACAGCCTCAGCCTCCCCGAGTGCTGGCCAGGCCTGGGCACCTCCCCCAGCCCACCAGCAGAAGCCCTCCCTGCCCAAGCCGCTCCAGTCTGCCTCCAGGGCAGCCCCCCTGCAGACCTCCTTCCTCTTCTGGGCTCCCATGTGGTCCTGCTCCTTTATCCACCCAAACACCCAGGGTTAGTCCTTCAACACACGTTTATTGAGCATCTACTTACACCAGGCTGGGCAAGGAACTGAGGTTCACAGCAAGAGGCTCGGGCTGGGGAAGGGACTGGCTCTCAGTGGAGGGGCGCCCCGTGGGATGAGGAGGGAGGTCGGGGAAGGGCTTCCAGTTGACCCTAGAGGCTGATGTCTGGGCAGGAAGATGGTGGCCTACCAAGGCCTCTGGACTTCATCTCCAGCAAAACAAGCAGATGGGCTGTCTTTACACTAAGGACCCAATGCATGTCCCCCAGGGCCATCCTCCAACTTCCCAGTGACACAGCACATCCAGGGGCCCTGGCAGAAGGGAGTAGCTGTGCCAGGTGCGGCCTGGAGGATTCTGAGGCTGCCCCAGGGACAGGAGGAAGGGCTGCTCAGGATGACGGCATCCCCAAGCCGGTCAGAGACTAGAACTCCCCATCTTCAAACCAGCTCCCCAGTGATGCTCACTGTGGCCAGGTGTTGGGACCTGGGGAGAGGCAGGTCTGGGGAGGCCGTGTGGTCACCCACTGTATTGTTACTGCAGGCCAGAAGGGAGCGAGCCAGCTTGATAGGCTCACACACAGCCACAGGTGTGTCCTGGACATCCCAGAGTCGGGACAACTTCAGTCCTGGTACTAACTTTCCAGATTTCTAGGTTTGAGACGGTATCCCAGAGGTCAAGGCATAGGAGCCCTGTCCTCCTGACAAACATCCCACCCTCACCACCCTCACCACCCACAAATGCATGGACATTTTATCACTTCTCTAAAAATTAAAAACATTTTTCGTATTTTATTACAGAACGTTTTCTTAAGATGTAGTTACTCATCTGCCTTCCTGAACCAGCTACAGCCCTGAAACTTTCTTGCCCTTTCTTGGATGGTTCTAGATCATTGGGTTAATTCCCCCGTGCTGGCCTACAGCTGCCCCACCCCGGCCCTAGCAAGAAGCTGGCGAGAAAGTGAGATGAACCTTAGAGAAAGAAAAGTCCCATCTCAGCATCACCTCCTATCAGCTCCAAAAATGCAGAAACTGGGGACCAATAAGCAGCTCAATTGTGAAGTCTGAGCGGCCCGAGTCAGAGAATCTGAAAATTGTTTGGTCCCTACGTGGAAAACGCTTTGAGTCATCAATTTTAAATTGCTGATCTAATACATTCAGAATGTTGTGTGATTGGTTTCCTATAAATCAAAGTGAGCCAGCTGCCAGACGCCCCGATATTACTCAGGTTTCAAACAAACTTGTTGGGTGTAAACCTAGAACCTGTCATTATCTTCTCTGGGCATCTCTTTATCGAGACAGTTGGACTGTCCTGTGGGACAGCTCGTCACAGTTCTGAAGAGTGACAGCTCGCCAGACCCCCTGCAGAACTGCCCAGACCTTACACTTTTCGAAGTGTTTCAAGCCCAACGGGAACCTCGTAACATGCCCTTTACAGAGTGAAATGGAGGGACAGAGAAAAGTGTCCTGCTGAAGGTTGTACCCAAGCTAGGACTTGAAACAGGACCCTGGGGTTGGGGGCAGTCCCAGCTACGGGAGCTGGTGACCAGTAGCAGTGTTACAGAGCTCCCCAGGGGACCAGGCTGGGACTCGTCCAGGTGCCCCTGTGCCTTGCCTGGTGCCTGTCACGCCCCTGCCCATCCCAGTGTGGGCCATGTGCCAGGTACGTGGCACACTGAGGGCTCCTGTGGACCCTCTGGTGGAGCTACAGTGACCACCCCGTCCTGGGCACGGGGAAGTTAAGGCGCTTGCCCCTGGGCCACTGATGATGAGCCACACTGAGGCCTTGACCCCAGAGCCCACCCTCCGGGCCAGCCAACTGGCGAGAATCAGTGTGGCCACCCCTGCTCAACACGGGGCCCCTGCAAGGCTTCTGGTTGGACTTGCAGCCTGGCTGCTGGCCCAGGAGGGCAGCATGACCTGTCAGTGGTCCCCCCCAAGCCATGGTGACAGCGTCCTGCAGGAGCTGAGGAAGGGCCACTTCCCGGGCCTGCAGGATCGTTCCTGGAGCTCTGGCCAGCTGCCCCAGAGAGAATGAGCCCTGCGGGAAGGAAGGAAAGAAAGAGACGAAGGTGTATCAATGCCGCCTCCGCTGCTGCTGCGGATGACATTCAGGACAACACACAGCGAGGGCCACACTTCCGCCAAGCTCCAGGCGGGTCTCTGCAGGCCAGATCCGCCCCGTCGTTCAAGTTTCACAACACCCTGTGGGGACAGTACTGGGACTCGCTTTTTATGGGTAAAGAGACGGAGGCTCCGAGAGTGTCCACGTCATGGACCCGAGATTCCACAGCTGGGAGCCAGGAGGGGGTGCAGCTGGCAGCTGGCGCGTGGGAGCCCGTGCCCACCCTCTAGACCACAGTGTGGTGTCTCACCCTGTGCCTGGCACGTTTCCCATGGAAGTAAGGGGGGCAAGCGCTGGTCCACGTTTGACTTATTTAGTTTTCTGTGTAACTGTTTTTCCACTTTTGTCACTTGGGAGTCAATGGGGAATTGCAGGACAAGGCTGGAGAGGAAAACCGTTTCCTCTTCTAGGCTCATCCCTGGGGGCCTGCGAAGGAAATAAAAGAGACTAACCGGAGAGGGTGACTTTATTAATATGTGTGCGCATGGTGGTTCACAGAAAAATGAAACAAAGCTGTTCACTCAAGGGCCCCTGTGTCCCCTTAAAGGAAAAAGTCTGGGCCTCAGGGGTAACAAATGGCGGCGAGATGGCTGGAAGTACATACGCTGAACCGAGGAGGACGAAGGCTTTTCTGGTAAGGTCTGTCTGTGTGAGCTCATCTCAGCCTGAACCCAGAGCCAGGGAGAGGAGTTCTGTCTTCTCCCCTGGCAGATGAAGGCCAGGGGACTCCCTCCTCCACCGGAAATGTATGCCCTGCCTCTAGTCGGATAAGGGCAGGACCGGGAAGCCGCTTCCTGCCTCTGTTCATTCTCAACCGCCTTCAGCTCGAAATAATCCTTATGTCCTCCAAGTGGCACATTTGGCGGTGGCCTCTTCTGCTGCCCTTCACCAGTGGAGGATTGTTTACTGAAGGGCGTGGAGCCAAGAGTGACAGGAGCAGCCTGAGCTGGAGTCTCCGGAATCCGGGGCTCCTGGGTAGCTCCCCAAGAGCTGAATGGCTGTCCCTCCTGCGCTGTGGCCTGTAGCGCTGCCTGGCGGGGCTTCCCAGGGCAGAACCAAACAGCCCTGGCTGGCACAGAGGCCCAGTCCTGCCCTGAGCAAGCCTTTCCAAGGCTTCAACCATGTGAAGGTGAAGGTCACCTGGTACTCAGTGTCCTTGACACCCTGGAAATTTCTGCTGGCTCGTCCAGCAACTACAGACTCTACCCCACCTCTACCTAAGGAGAAATTTCGATTTAATTTAATGTTAATTTGCAGTGCTGGAGATGGAACCAGGACCTCGCACAGCTGGGCAAGAGTTCCCGGCTGAGCCACGCCCTTTGGCCCTGTTCTATTTGTTTTTGGGGATTTTTTTTTTGTTGGTACTTAGGATTGAACTCAGGGGCATTTAACCACTGAGCCACACCCCCAGTCCTTTTGTGTATTTTATTTAGAGACAGGGTGCTTAGGACCTCGCACTTGCTGAGGCTGGCTTTGAACTTGCGATCCTCCTGCCTCAGCCTCCCCAGCTGCTGGAATTACAGGTGTGCGCCACTGTGCCCGACTCAAGTTGTTCTTAACGGATGCTTTTTGTTGATGACGTTGCTCCTGGTTCTCCCTGTACCAGAGGATGTAAATTTCCTTCTTAAATAAAGTATTTAAATTAAGTGAAAGAGAGAGAGAGAGAGAGAGAGATAGAGAGAGAGAGAGAGAAGGAGGAAGGGAAGGAGGGAGGGAGGAAATACTCAGCCTGGGGAAGGTCCCCATGACCCGCCGGGGTTTGAGCAGCACCTTCTCAGCCCCTCCTGGGTGGCAGATGAAGCAGTGGCAGCTCATGGAACAGGGCTGAGACTGGAGTTTGGTCTGGAGCGTGGCCTGAAGACTGTCACCTGAGAGCTATGGCCAGGCGGGACCACGGTGCCCAGGTACCAGCAGGCTGATCCTCTGGGTTGGCGGAGGGGCAGGTCTCTGCGGCCCTGGGTGTTTAGGCAGAAGGCCGAGCAGCAGGGCTGGGGGGCACTGCGGAGCAGAGGGGGTGTCTACACCCTGTTCAGTGTGGGCCCCCCCAGGAGCTACAGATGCTGGGGCAGCTCCTGTTACAGATGCGGCTTCCTGCCCCACCCCCACCCAGGCCCACAGAGCTTCAGGATGTGAAAATAAAAGGTAAATTCGTGATGGAAACAGCACCGGAAGAGTTTTCCGGATGGAGCCGGAGGCCACGAGGAAGCAGGAGCTCTGCGTGATCCACGCTTCGGTCTGGGGTGTGAGCTCTGGTCCCTTCTGCCACCAGTGGCGGGGACATCTCTATCGTACCCAGAGTCTCAAGACACTTATCAGGAGGGTTGAGGATCCTGTGTGGACGTTTTTACTAAGCATATACTTATTTTCTCCATCTTTAATGAGTCACAAAGACCCTGCACCTATTCTCAACTCCCACAGAAGTTTCCCCACAAAAGAATCGTTGCTGCCCTGATACAACACTGCCTGCTCCCCTCGGCCCCCGCCTTCCTCCAAACGCCGACTGGGAGATCCCTGAACCTGATTTCCAAATCGCAATTCCTAAGACCCCAAATAAAGTCCTTTTCGTTACTGCAGTGGCTGAGTGTGCCTTGACCCGCAAGGTGAGGGCCCCAGCGCCTGCATTCCAAACGGGGCCCTCCCCGGGGAATTCTTTTCCCTCACTGGTACTGCCTTTGGGAGTCACCTTCTGGGAGGGCAGGGTGGCCCCGGGTCCAGGGTTTAACGGGGTTTTTACTCACCCTTGCCGGCCTCTGCCACTTCTGCTGATCAGGTGACCCCAGGTGAGACGTTTCACTCACCAAGAACCTGTGTCCCCATCTGTAAGCTGGGAGCAAGCCCCACGCTGCAGGGCCACGCGTGACGGGGACCCGGGTGTGATATCCTTGGTGCTGGGATCCTGGAAACCGGGTCTTCCCTTCCCCCACTCAGAAGGCAGAGCCACCACGGTAGAATTGTCACCTCTTCCTTCTGCTCTGCCCTTCCGGCCCAGGGGCATCTGGGGTCAGGGAAGGCACTTACTTCGGTCCTTCCAGAGCCAGGAACACCCGCAGCTTCATCTCCACTGACCTGCGGTGGGCAGGGCACAGCCCCAGCTTCCTCTCATCAGCTGCCCACTGGGGTGGGAAGAGGGAGCCCCCCGAAGATTGCATCTGACTTCATTCCAGTGACCTCCAGGGAGCAAGGCAGGGTTCCGGGCAGAGGGTGGAGGGTTGAGTTCTGCTCACTGGAAGGAGGGACTGGGAGGTGGTAAACATGCCCCTTTCCAAAAATCTGCCCACTGGCCCTTCCACTCTGTCCCAACTCTCTCGCCAGTGGCAGATGAGCACGAGGAAAGGGATGAGGGTTGGATCGAAAATTCCCTTCCATTGGGAGGCATTAGCTCCTCCATGTTCATGATGATGAATGAAGGATCAGAGAAGTTACTCCACTAGCCCAAGATCACCAGCTGGGAAGGAGCCCAGCTGAGAGACGTAGGATGGGCGTTCCTATCAGTCTATTCATTCACTCATTCATTCGCTCATTCAACAGAATCGCCCATTTCCCCAGCCTTGTCCTGGATGCTGGAAGGGCTGCATCCATCTCTGTCTCCCAGGTACCCCCATTCTGGTTGAGTGTTGGGGTGACGGAAACAAACAGCTCAAGAAGTACTTGACCAAGGACCACTGGGGTGCGTAGCGCAGGGAAGCAGAGCGGGAAGGACAGGAGTGGAGAGGGGGGCGGCTTGGGGTGCTTTGGTCGGGGGCACAGGCTGTTTTCTTAGAGGGAGAGCTGGGCTCTAGATGGGGAGGGGGCCGTCTTATCAAGAACCCCGGGAGCAGGAACGCATCTCTGGGCTCAGCCCCCGAACTGCAGGCCGTGGCCAGGAGCCCGAAGCTGAAGGAAGTCCAGAGGAGCCTCAGCCTGCCTTACGGTGCCTGCTGAGCTTCCCCTGACCCGCTTAAAGTCTTTTTTGATTTTAAATTTAAAAGCAACTGGAGGACTCTATCTGAGAGCAGGCGGGTGCCCCGCAGAAGAGAAGAGGATTAAACAGCTTGTCCCTGACTGCCCTGGGGACAGGCATGAGCGTGAGTGTCAGGGACCCCAGTCTCCCTCAAGGAGACTGAGACAGGGCAGGAGCCTGGCCCCACGGGTTCCTCGCAGCAGAGTCAGGACCTGTGAGGACAGGGATGTGGGAGCAGGAGCCACGGGGAAAACAGGCAGGGACCGGAGAATCATGGCCGTCATGCAGGCCCCAGGCTGGGTGGCCAGAGTTTGAACCCAGGATCCGAGAGGCTGGGTTGGTGTAGAATAAGGAGCTTCAGGTGGGAGGGCTTCCTGCCAGGGCCAGGCCACCATTGTCCTCGGGTGATTCTGACCCTCTTCCTGGTCTCCTGCTTTGCTATACCCGCCCCCTTCCGTGTCCCTGGGAGTGGCTCATCCTCCCCTGGGGCACCAGGGCTGAGTCAGGCGCTGTCCCAGTACAGAGTGTGGGAGTTAAGGTTGAACTCAGCCCCGAAGCCAGAGAGACCTGGGTTCGAGTTCCGGCCCTGCCACTTCTCGGCAGTGACTCACGGCGGCGGTTTCAGCTTCTGCAGCTGCAAAACCCAGGTAGCCACCCTGGAGCCCGCGGGATGGAGCCAGGGGGCGGGCGCCGCCGTGCCCGATGCCAGGTGTTCCTGTGGGCCCCTCTCCTCCCCCTCTGGGTGTCCTTTGGCAGCGCGTGACCTGGAGGGAACAGGAAGCTCCGCGACTGTGCCCTTCAGTTCACGCGGGTGCAGGCGAGGGACGTGGGTGGAGATCGATGTCCCCGGGGCTGCTCCTTCCTTTCTGCCTCTTGCCCAGTTTCAATAGCTGGGAACTGAGAGGAGCTCAAGGGCGGGAGGGACTTCGCTCACCTGGGGACCCACCGTCCTGGCTGCCTGAGGTCCCCTCCCTGCCTCCTGATCCTAAGTCCCGCGTCTCAGTCTACTGATCACGAGGTGCCTGTGCTGGGTGAGGGGAGGTCACAGGGAGACGTGCACCCTGCACCCAGTCCTGGGATCCTGACTCTATCAGCTACCCGCCCCTCAGGGACATTGACCCTGCCCCTCTCAAAGGAAACTGAATCCCAAGGTCTCTAAACCAGCCATTGCCTTGGCCCACCACTGGTTTAGGGGGCCTGTCCTGTGGGGAGGCCCACTGGCTGTGGTGGGCTAGACGCAGGAGGAGGCAGCATTTCTCGGCTGGACCCTGGCCTGAGGTCTGGAAACGGGGCTGCCATCTTGGAGCCACGAGGGACCAGACAAGGGCAAAGCCAGCACCTTGATTGTGGCCCACCCAGGAGCAGGAAAGAAACCAGGCTTTGATGACATCATCGAGTTGCCGAAGAGCCCAACTTGGAGCCTCCCTGCTGCCCGACTTCTTGTGACATGAGATCATCGGTGCCCTCAGCGTGGAAGTCCACGGAGCCGGTTACCAGCTGGAAGCTTCTGCTTTTGTCAGGGAGGGGGCTTCTGGGAATGGAGTCCAGGGCCTCGCAGGTTCTCCAGAACCCTGCCCACCCTAGCTGGAACCTTCTGGACAGGACACAGAGCAGACGAGGAAGAGGCTGGGCGGAGTCCCTGTGCCGCTGCCTTTGGCTGGCTTGGGAGTCTCGGAAGGTTCCTGCCCCCGCTCTGAGCACCAGGCCCCTCAGCTACCAAGTGAGGACAATCATGCCCACATCAGCCAACATGGAGGCTCAGGGAACCTTGCCAGGCCACCGGGAGCACTCATGGATGAACAGGGGTCAGCAGCTCCTGGGGTGTCTTGAACCTAGCAGAGAACTGGGTGGGCAGAGGGCGGCGCGGATAAGCCGTTTTCTCTCCTGGTTTCTCCTGGGAGTGACTTCAGATTTGGTCACTACACACCAACAATGATGATGCAGCTAACATTTAAAGGGGACATTGCCACATGCAGGGGACTGTGCTGAGAGCTTCGTTCACACTAATCTTACTGAGAACACACATACCAGTAACTCCTTATTGTTCACATACACTCTGCACACAAGGAAACTAAGATTCCCCAAGAAAGGCACATGGCGGGTCAGAGGAGCACTGGAATATTTTTAATAGACCTTTTTTTTAACAACAGTTTTAGGTTCACAGTAGATTTGAGCGGTAAAGAATGGAGATTTAGCAACCCCCTGGCCCTCTCCATGGTGGCTGTCAGAATTTGAACCCAGAGCCCAAAATTCTCAATCCCGCTCACACTGCCTCGCTGCAGCCACTGAGTTTCAGGAAGTCTGTACCATCAGTCACTGAACAAGTGTGTGTCACAGGCCAGAGTCTGGGTGGCACCAGGTGCCGTGTCTGGACACACAGCTAATCATACATGAATGACAGATTGTGGATCCTCATAAGAAAAAGTTTTCTGCCTAAATGTGTGTTTCCCTCCAAGCGGAGCCCAGACCAGGATTCTTATGCAAGTTTATTACTGAGTCCTCTCCAGAGAAACCTGTAGGGGAACCAGGAAAACAGGCCCGGCCAGGAGACGGGATAAGGACAAGAGGCGGTTCCGGAAGTCTCTGGGGCATTGGGCCATTCTGATCCCAGGAGGAACTCTGGGCGCTGTGCCATCCAGATGGCCCTGCACAGAGGCTGGGGGCTGGCGGTTATGCCCAGGGTGTTGAACTCTCTGATCAGTCACAGGTGGCCCCCTGGTGTGTGTATGGGGTGGGGGACGGTCAGGGCAAGGAAGCTCCCAGAAAAGAGACGGAGGGCAGATGTGAGCGTTTGGAAGCCAGCGCCTGGCTTAGTTGGGAGTGGGGGTCCTGAGTCCAAAGGGATCTGGCTGGGACACCAGCATCCAACCAACCCGTGTGGTTGGATCAGCTCGTCTGATCCCCAGCATTAATTGAGCACCTAGTATGTGGGAAGCCGAGGAGACCAAGGTGAGACTGACGTGGTCTCTGTCCTTAAGGTGCTGCCGTCCAGCTGGGGGTGGGCAGCTCCAGAAAGTGCCAGGGGAATCAGGAGAGCAGATGAGCAGGTGAGCCAGGGAATCAGGAGAGCAGGTGAGCCCTGGCGGGGAGGCGAGACCGGCCGGGAAGACCCTCCTAGGAAGCAGCCCCTTCTCCCTGAAGGGCCATCCACCAGGAGGGGACCACAGGGCCATTTCTGCAGGAGGATGCTGAGCAAGTGCCTGGGGCAGGAAACAGCCGGCCAGGCTGCTCTGGACGCAGGTGCAGCTGAGCCCAAGGCAGGCTGGACTCTAGGGGATCTCAGGGCGCAGTCGGGGAGAGTGACGCCGGGCCAGACGGCTGGCTCGAGGGGTTCATCCTGGGGCAGTGGAGGACCTTGGGGGTTTTAAGAGTGTCGTGTGGACAGAAAGATCGCAACGGCCCTTCAGGGCAGCCGCTGGGGCGGTGGCTTGGGGGAAAGCAGCCGGGCTTCTAGCAGGCGGGAGTGGGGCCCCGGCAGCGGGACCGCCAGTGGAACCGCAGGTGCTTGTTGTAGGAGTCCCGGTTGCGCTGCAGGCAGGCGGCCACCTCCTTGTCACAGGCGCACAGCTGCTGCTCACACCAGCTCCCCGTCACAGCTGCGGGTGGAGGAGGGGAGTTCAGCGTCTGTCCCTCCCCCAGACAGCACTGGCGAGGTCTGGGGCCTCGGAAGGCGGCCCAGTCCTGCTCAGCCTGGCCGGTGCCACCAGAGCCACCTGGACTCCAGCCCTGTGAGCCTGGCACGTCCATGGCCTCCCTGCCTCCCTCACTCACCCTTCCACTAAACAAGAATGGGGCACCCCCACAGGGCTGGCCCCGCAGGGAGAGCACTGCACGAAGTGGATCGGCGGGGTCAGGGGACAGGACGAGAGAGCCACAGAGTGAGCAAACATGGCAGGGTGGGGAGGAGCCACGGGAGCTGTGAGCCGCTGCAGCTTCGGCTCCTTCCAGAGGAAGCTGGGGAGGGCAGGGGGAGCGGGCCAGAAGAGAAGGTGGACGCCAGGCCCGCGCACCACCCGCCTCAGTTTCAGCCTCTGGACAGTGGGGCTAATGACCGCGGCTGCTCACAGGGCCACTGGGAGGGTTAAAGAGTGCCGAGCACTTAGCATAGAGCTGGTGCTCAATTAATGCTGGGTGTTGTTATTATTAAGCCCTCGGTTAGCTGGGTATGGGGGTGCACGCCTGTAAACCCAGTGACTCAGGAGGCTGAGGCAGGAGGGTCACATGTTGGAGGCCAGCCTCAGCAACTCAGAGAGACCCTGTCTCAAAGCTAAAACTAAAAAGTGTTGGGGATGGAGCTCAGTGGTAGAGCACCCCTGGGTTCAGTCCTCCGTCCAAGAACAAAACAAAAATAAAAGTCTTCAGTTACCAACATCTGCTGTAAAAAGTCCTTTGGATTCTCAGCCCTAGGACCTGCTACCATTCACAGAGCTGGGGACACTGTGACCTGGGGGCTAGGTGACCTGTCCTTTGCAACTCTGTGACCCAGGGAAACACTTCTAGTTTGGGTTTCCTTGTCTGTGCAATGGAGAAGGTCAGGGTCTTGCTGCCTCCATTCTGAGGATGAATAATGGAGAGAGTAACAGCAATAACACGGCAGCCGTGTGGTTTAGTGAGCATGTTCTCAGTGGCAGGCATCTGTGAGGCTCCGTCTGTTGGTTTCATTTGGGTTCTTGCAATAACTATGTGGAGTAGATTATAGATGAGGATACTGAGGTTCAGAGAGGTTAAGCCATGTGCTTGTGGTCACAGAACTGGTCAGGGCTAGGCCTGGCTTCCAGATACCGAAAGGATCAAACCTCCCTTTGGACCTGTTCTTACCCCATGCCCACACCTCCTTCTCTTCCACAGCCCAGCTACTGCCACTAGACACTTGAGAAGAACAGAGAGGTCAAGTAGCCTATGCATGATCACTCAGCCTCAAAGGCAGCGAGGGCCAGAACTCCCTTCCTGGTCCTCCAGCTCCAACCCTAATACCCAGTCACTCACGGCACTGGATGTTCCCCTGGGAAAAGGTGTAATTATAATAGTCCGTCCTGGGTCTGCATTGGTGGCTCCTCAGGTGGTTATAGCAACAGTCATGCTTCTGGCAGCACCTGGAGGGAGAGGACAGTGGGTGGGACAGGTAGGGTGCCCAGCTGTGTGGGTCACTGGCTAACTCAGGTCTCTGGCTGTCCCCACCCATGTGCCCACCTGGGCAGAGTCAAGGATAATAACAGCTCACGTGGATGCTTCCAGTGCGCCAGGCACTCATGTGAGCACAAATTCTCTCTTAATCCTCGTGCTGGAGGAACTGCATGATCTGCATTCACAGAAGAAGAAACTGAGGCTCACAGAAGTTAGCCTGTACGTGGTGGAAAGGGGACATGCCCCAGGCCTGGCTGGCCCCATCCCTCCTCTGGCCAATCCCCAGGGTGGTTGTGAGGATCAAATGAGATTCGGCAAAAAGAGGTGGCAGCAGGGAGTGTGGGGGCGGGCGGGGAGTGTCATCGCTAGATTAGGGACAGGAGTACAAGAGGGTCAGACCTGCAGAGACCTGGCTACCACCTAGGAGGCCGATCCCAGGAGGGTTGGGACTGTAACATACATAGTAGGTGCTCAGCAAAACGAATTCATTCAATGAGTCCATGGATGGAGAAGGAAGGAGAGCCCCAGGCTAGGACCCCGGGCCCGGGAAGGCGATTACCAGTCTGTGGCATCTTTGGGCTGGCCTCTGCCACCAGGTCCGCAGTGACAGCCATAGAGCCAGTAGTTGAAGAGGGGCACCTTCCTGGTCACTTGCTGGATCATCTTGTTCAGGTTCAGGATCCCTCCCTGGGCTGGCAGCGCACCTGGCAGACCCCAGGGATGAAGAAAGGGGACAAAAGTCCTGGGGATGCAGCGGGCCCCAGGGTGGTCCCTCCGCTGTGACCGGAGGAGCTTCGAATGATGAAGATGATAAAATAGCAACTAACACTGTCCTCAAAAATATAGCGCTCTCTGGGAGCGCTTGGCATCTACCGAGCCCTGGTTCAATCCCAGAACCGAAAAACGAGATAAATAAAATAAAATAAAAATATAATGACAGTTATGTTTCTATATGTTAAGTGCCGGTCTTTTCCTGAATTGATTTATCTCCATCCCACGAGGTAAATACTAATTTTTAAATAAATAAGCTTTCCAGTCTGGGATAACTCTAGATGTGCAGAAAAGTGGTAAGGACAGTCCAGAGGCCCCTGAGTCCCACATCCAGCTTCCTCTAAAGTTACCACTTTACAGTCACAGTGCCCAATGTGGGTCCCATTAATGACTTTCTTTTTTAATGGAACTGAAGGGACCATTTTTAATCCCTGTCTTTCAGATGAGCAGATTGAGGTTCAGTAACTTGCTCAAGGTCATGGTGGAGGCGAATGGAGTCAGAACTGGAACCAAGGTAATCTGGAACCTTCTCTGCCTCTGGGCCTTGACCTCCCATTCCCAAAGGGAGAAGTCCCAGCGCCCCTCCCTCCAGCCCGCAGACAAGCCCGAGGTTTAAAGAGCCCGTGCGGCTCCCCAGAAGCAGCGCGACCCCGTGATCGATGGTTTGCACTGCAGTCCAACAGCTGCTGGCTAGAATCGATCACAGGGGAATCCATTTCGTCGGGGGAGAGGACCGTGTCCGGCTGAGTTGGGAGAATCGGACATGCATGTGTCCCTGAGCAAGATCATAGGGCGTGTGTGGCCAGGTGGAGCCTCGGGGCTCAGGGAGCCAGGGTCAGGCAGCCCCTCGGTGACCCTGCCATGGTCCCCCACCCTCGGGAACAATGCTATCTACAGTGAAACTCCTCACTGGGGTGCACGTGAGAAGTTGGGAGGGACTCGTGTAGGGACAAAGGCTGAGATCACAGGCGGGTGATCTTGGGCTGCACCTGAAGTGAGCAGACTGCTGTGTCCCCTCCACACGTGGGACCCCACACTGCCACTCCTGTTGGATGCAGCGGCTCTCGCCGAATGAGATGCTAAGCTTCAGCTGGGCCGATACAAGGTCCCGGGCCTCTGCCATTATCTGGAATTCCCATTAGGAATCCCAGGATTCCCAGATTCTGAGCTAAGGAAGCCCAAGGCAACCAACCGCAGAGTCAGAGTCCACCCTGTGGACCAGCCGAAGACCTGAATCCAGGTCCTTGCTATTCTTCTGCCTCTGGCCTCTTCTCCGTCCTCTTCCCTCCCTCCCCTTCTCCCCTTTATCAGTGAGGACAACCCCAGCCTGAGACATCAGTTCATGCCATGCACCCCGGGGGTTGGGCCACTGTGTCTTGGCCTCAGCTGCCCCCAGGGGGGTGGAGAGACAGAAGGAGATGCGGCTACCATCCTGTGCACAAGCGTGTGGTAAGTTACTACTACTACTTACACCCGCCCAAGGCTTGGCATCCACGTTCTCACTACGGTCCTTCCACCATCCCCACGGAGGGGGTGCTCTGTGCCCATTTCACAGATGAGGATGTGGGGAGGTTGCGGGGCTTGGTCAAGGAGATGGTGAGGTCCTATCCGAATATCGGTTCCTCTCTGAATTTTATCTCTACCCTGTGTTGCCTCTTTACAGCTGAGAGATGAATTCTTGTAGCTGGATTGCAAATTTCCTAATGATTTTCACTGGGACCTTAGAGGAGTGTCCCTCTTCAGTTGCCGGAGATCCAAGACAACATGAAATTACTTTTTTTAAAAACACAAAACCAAGCTGGGCATGAAGAGGCCTGCCTATCATCGTAGCGATGCAGGAGGCTCTCAAGTTTGAGGCCAGCAGAGATTTAGCAAGTCTCTGTCCCAAAATAATAAAAAGTAACTCAAAGGGCTGGGGATGTGGCTCAGTGGTAGAGTGCCCCTGGGTTCAATCCCCAGTGCCAACAAGATAAAACAACAACAAAACCCAGGACTTTTCTGAAGTCACTTATTTTGGTGGGGCATGCAAATCAAAACAGGAAGTGATTGGCTCGCAATCACACTTTCACCTTTGGTCTGTTAAAGACTTCATGGAAGCCACCTGCCCCCTCCCCACAAGGGTCACTGGAACCTCTTCCCTGGTTCCAAGGTAACGAACACGAAAGGCCCCTCAAAACAGCACTGTGCATGCACAGCAGGTGGCTGTTATTCCATGCAAGGGTCGGGTGAGCACGTGGGGCCCCATTTCCATAACTGTGTCCTAGGCACAGTAGGTGCCAGCCTCAGGTTTGGCACACCGCCCAGTGTGGCTTCCCGTGGCATTCTGGCTGAAGCCACCGCCCTAGGTGCTGCCCTAGGTGGCAGCACTGATGGCTCCTTGCAGGGGGTGGAAGGGTGGGGGGCTGGGTGGGGGCAGGGGGGCAGGGCAGCTGCAACCCAGGCCATGGGGGAGCGTGCGGCCCAGCGGCGTCCGTCCTCGCTCCCCAGTGTGTGTCCCTTCCCCACTCACCAGCCATCACCAGCAGCCCACACAGCAGGACAAGGTTCATGACAGCTCCAATCAGCGCGCAGGCAACTTCTAGAAGTTCCCTTGCCTGCGGGCAAGGCCGGGAGACTTATATCAGATGCGCCCGCCCAGCCCGGCCCCTACTGTTCCAGCCCCAGCTCCAGGGGAAATGACCAGGGCACCTTCTGCTTCCTCTTTTCTGGAGTTGAAAAACTGTCATTTTTGTTTTTAAGATTTGGGTTATGTCCTCCTTTTCCTCTTTTTTTGCAGTGCTGGACTCAAACCCAGGACCTCACGCAGGCTGGGCATGTGCTCTGCCGCTGAGTCTCCTCCCAGCCCCTCTGTTTCCTTTTTGATAAAAGAAATATATATTCAATTTGGAAGACTTAGAATAAATAAACAACAAGAAATTTAGAATCACCTGCAAATCCATGAAATGTTAATATTTTGGTTTCTGTCCTGCTGGCCCTCTTGTTATCTGCGTATCATCTCCCTACCCACTATCTATCTTTATAACTCCACACTCTTCTCTAACCAAATTTGGAAAGAGTATATATAGCACTTTGTAGACTGTCCTTTTCACATACTGATATAATTTGAATCTATACTTGGAAGTATGTTGTTAAATATTCTTTTGCAGTAACAGTTTGAGAGACGGCCTCGAATTCCATTATGCAGTCTACCCTTTATCCGCGCGATGAATCCCTTTTTGACGGACAGGGGGGTTGTTGCCAATTTTTCACTATTCTAGGGAAGAATTTCACTACCATGCATCTCAGTTCATGCCCAGAATTGTTTCCTGATGTGGACTTGCTGAGTCAAAGCCCCACACAATTTGAAGACCATTGTGTATTGTGGACTTAGCCTGCAGAAGGTCTGCCCCAGCTTACATGTCAGATCTACTGAGGCAAATGGTGTGGACCCAGCCCCACAAGGGCCGGGCACAGCTGGCAGGATGTGCATGGGCATTGCACAGGGACACCAGCCTCCAGAGTTCCAAGGAACAGCAGAAATCGGTCTTTTGATGGCTGGAGACGGTTATTCTATTTTGGACCTAATGTCCAGGCCTATCTCCTTGCTGATGGCTAATCAGTTCATACCAAAAACTGGGCCAGCAAGAGTCCCTGCTGGAAGGTTTGTTGCTTTTCAGGTCCCCTCTCTCCTGTCTTCCCTCTTCCTTTTAGATCTGATCTTGTCTTTCCTCCTTCACTCAGTCAACCAATTGACCACCTCATATGCAAGAAAATAACCTAAGTGCAAAGTAACTAAATGGCAGGCAAACTAGGTGTCTCCGGCATTATTTTTAGAGCCACTTTATGAGGGTATTTGGCATGCAATGTCAGGGACCAAGAAGTTCTCATTCTGAGAACATTCTGACCTTTACAATAAGCAGCAGTGCCCCTCCCCCCACCCCCGGCTGATAATTCTGACAGTATGGCGCCTATGGCGCCCACGGCTTCTCTTCCGGGACTACACTTTCCTGCCGGCGCGAACTTCACCTTCCCGCCAGTGCGAATTTGCACCCTATCAGGAACCCAGCAGAAGAACACAACCAACCAGGCTGCACCTCGTCATACCCCTCATTCCCTCAGCATAAATACCTGTGAGAACAATAAAAATTTGCAGCTTGATCAGAATTCCTGTCTTGCTGTCTCTCCCTGCGTCTCTTGTCCCTTCATTCCTTCTCTCTTAGGTTTGCCGTCCGCGTTGATGTCCCGCGGGTTGTGACAGTTGGCGCCCAACGTAGTTGGCTCGAGCCTTTGTTTGAGAAGCGAACGCTGCCCTCTGGGGAAGACTTGGCCAAGCGGGATTCGAGATCGCCTCGGTAGACGCGACTGGGAGTCAGATCCAGGAGGAGAGTGAGGCCAGCGCAAGGTGAGTGATGCACCATGGGACAAGCAGTTTCGTCACATGATTTGTTTCTGACGGGTCTCGAGGAGGCCCTCAAGACTCGGGGAGCGCGTGTTAAGAAAAAGGATTTAAGATCATTCTTTTCATACATAGAGGATTTGTGTCCTTGGTTTCCCCTCGAGGGGTCAATTGATGGTAAAAGGTGGCTCAGAGTAGGAGACTGCCTCAAAGATTATTATGAGACTTTTGGTCCTCAAAAGGTGCCTGTCACTGCCTTTTCTTATTGGAATTTAATTAATGAGATTCTTAAAAGCTCACCCTTTGACAGTGGTACTTTAAAACTTGTAAAGATTGGGGAGCGGGCAATGCAATCCACCTCTCGCCCCCCATCGGCATGCCCTTCGGTTAGTATTCATATGCCCCCTACTCAGCCTTCTCAGGACCCTGGGACCCTCCCAGACCCCAGGAACCTCCCAGACCCCACCTTACCAAAAAAGTCCCCTAAAAGTCCCCCTAAGATTTATCCGGTTTTAAATCCCTATGATGACGTGACCCCAGAGGAGGAGGCTACCCTGGAGGGGGCAGCGGCTCAACACCATTCTCCAGACCCGCCACCTCTTAAAAATCCACTTCCCACTTATACACCCCCTGCCTTTCGTGCTCCGGCCCTTCAGGGACCTACTGCCCCCCCAGACATTTTTTCCCCACTTCCCTTGCCTAATCTAACCCCTTTACGCAAGTCTCTCCAACATAGGCGGGAACAAATCCAACTTTTAAAAGAACTAAAAGCCCTTGATGCCGAGCTTCGCTCACTGGCCTTGGGCACGGAGTTAACACAAACTGGCCCAAGACCCCTCAATACTCGTAAGGTGAAGCCACGTGGCCAGCCTGTTCTTGCCTTTCCAGTCACTCGCAGTCAAGCAGATCAGCCCGCACAAACTGAAGCAGAGAATTTAAAAGGAAGTCAGGAAGAGGAATCAGGGGAGGAACAAGAGGTAGAACCAGAGAGGGAACAAGAGGAGGACCAGGAATCAGGGGATGAGGAGGAGCCCACCTCTGGACAGAGTGGAGCCCTTGGTTCTTATAAAAGGCTGAGCCTCCGCTTTCTTGAAAGACTTAAAAAGGCTTGTACACAGTATGGCCCCACTGCACCTTATACACTGGCCTTGCTAGAGAACCATAGTACACAGTGGCTCACCCCTAATGATTGGAAATTTTTGGCCTGAGCCACCCTCAGTGCGGGTGACTTCCTGTTGTGGAACGCAGACTTTAGGGAATACTGTCGGGAAACTGCCCAAAAAAATTCAACCAAGGCTTCCTCTAAATCCTGGACCTATGTTAAACTAGTGGGTAATGCGCCATTTGATACTAACCCTAAACAGGCACGCTTTCCTACTGGGCTCCTAGCACAGGTTCAAACTGCTGGTTTGCATGCTTGGAGATGGCTCCCTCAAAAGGGCTCGGCCACCACCTCCCTAGCAAAAATTCGTCAGGGTCCTGACGAGCCTTACAGTGACTTTGTTGCCCGGCTTAATCTAACTGCGGAGCGCTTACTTGGACCAAGTGAAAACGAGAGCTCCTTTGTAAAATATCTTGCCTTTGAAAATGCCAACCCAATATGTCAAGATGTTCTTCGGCCCCACAAAGATAAAGGGGACCTTTCTGACTTCATTAGGCTGTGTGCCGGGGTAGGAACAGCCCATGCCATGGGTCTCGCCATTGGTGCCGCCTTCACCAAGGCCCTTCACCACCCTGGCCCACGTACTTGCTTTACTTGCAAACAACCTGGCCATTTTGCGCGAGACTGCCCAACAGGGAAACTGGGTCAAGGACCCATATCTCCTCAAACAAGGACTAAACCACCTCCGCTCACCCTTTGCCCTAAATGTGGTAAAGGTCGCCACTGGGCCAAGGAGTGTAGATCCAAGACCAATGCCCTTGGACAGCCTATTCCCTCTAACTTCTCGGGAAACTCCACTCGGGGCCAGCCCCTGGCCCCGACCACCCCCAGAGCAAACCCAGGGGCAATAAGGTTTGTTCCCTCTCAGACTCCCAACCCAATCCAGGCTCCCTGTCCTTCTCCACAATCACCTCCCTCCAACGTGCTACCCCAGGCAGCGCAGGATTGGACCTCTGTGCCTCCTCCGATACCATATTAGACTCTATGCAAGGACCTCAAATAATACCCACTGGGGTTGTAGGCCCCCCTCCACCTCATATGTGTGCTCTTATTCTTGGGAGAGCTCCTACCACCTTACAAGGTGTTCAGGTCTTCCCTGGCATCATTGATGATGATTACACTGGAGAAATTAAAATACTGGCCACAGCTGTTAACGGAGTAGCTGCCATCCCTGCAGGAACAAAAATTGCACAATTAATACTCCTTCCCCTCAATTCAGGAAATTCACCAGGAAACACAGCCTCTTTAGGTTCCTCTGATGTGTATTGGGTCCAACCTATCTCCCACAAAAGACCCACTCTTACCTTATTTATTGAAGGAAAGAAATTCCAAGGGATCCTAGATACTGGTGCGGACGCCACAGTTATTTCTCAAAAATATTGGCCATCAGAATGGCCCCTCACCTCATCACTAACTGACCTTAAAGGAATAGGGCAGTCAAGAAACCCCTTAGTTAGCTCCAGGGTGCTTAATTGGACTGACACAAAAGATAACACAGGGAATAAAGGAACCGTTACCCCCTTCGTTGTTCCTGATCTCCCTGTCAACCTTTGGGGACGAGACATTCTAAGCCAAATGAAAGTTATTCTTGCTAGTCCCGACTCTTTAGTCACTCATCAAATGCTTCGTATGGGCTTTATCCCTGGTACAGGCCTTGGGAGGCTAGGACAAGGACAGGTTGAGCCTGTACAGCCCATACAAAAAACAGACAAATTTGGACTTGGGTATGTGGATTTTTAGTGTCGGTCCCTGACCCTCCTGTACCCCATGCAGACAAAATTATTTGGGAAACTCAAACTCCTGTGTGGGTGGATCAGTGGCCCCTTACCCAAGAAAAATTAGAGGCTGCCTCCATGTTAGTACAGGAACAGTTGACAGCCGGCCATGTGGAACCCTCAACCTCACCCTGGAATACTCCTATTTTTGTTATTAAGAAGAAATCAGGCAAATGGCGCCTTTTACAGGATTTGCGCGCTATCAATAAGGTTATGCGCCCCATGGGGGCATTACAGCCAGGCATCCCTACACCGGTAGCTATTCCTAGGGACTATTATAAAATGGTCATCGACTTAAAAGATTGCTTTTTTACTATTCCTTTACATCCTGATGACAGACCCTATTTTGCTTTCAGCCTCCCCCGCATCAATTTTCAGGGCCCTATGCAAAGATTTCAATGGAAGGTCCTTCCCCAGGGTATGGCTAACAGCCCTAGTCTTTGCCAAAAATATGTTGCTCAAGCAGTAGACCCTGTGAGAGAGCGGTGGCCACAAGTTTATATATTACATTATATGGATGATTTGTTAATTGCTGCACCTAATACCTATGATCTTAACAATTGTTATTTGGATCTCTATAAAGCCCTTACTGCCTTGGGACTTCAGATAGCCCCTGATAAGGTTCAAACACAGGACCCCTACACCTACTTGGGCCTCAAACTTCAAACTAATCAAATTCAAATCCCTAATATACAATTGCGTGTGGACCATCTCCACACTCTTAACGATTTCCAAAAACTACTAGGGGATATCCAATGGCTAAGACCATATTTAAAACTACCCACCTATGTGCTTTTGCCTCTTAATGATATTTTAAGGGGAGATTCTGACCCTTCTTCTCCTCGAGAGCTTACTCCCGAGGCACGGCAAGCATTAATTCAAGTCACAGAAGCCATCGCTCAACAATTTATTACACAAATATCTTATAACCTTCCTTTGGTTTTGGTTATATTACACACCCCTCATACACCCACGGGACTATTCTGGCAGCGGGATCCACATTTTAAAAATAAGGGTTGCCCCTTGCTCTGGGTTCATTTGCCCGCCACATCCTCTAAAGTTATTGCTGTCTATCCTGCTCAGGTAGCTTCTATCATTATTAAATGTCGCTTGCTTTCTCGACAACATTTTGGCAAAGACCCTGATAACATTCTGATTCCATACACTAAGGATCAAACCCAATTTTTGCTACAGACGAGGGATGAATGGGGTATTGCTCTATCAGGCTTTTTGGGAATAATCGATAACCACCTTCCCAATGACCCCCTTTTGCATTTTGCTCAGTTACATCCATTTATTTTTCCTCGGGTTACTCGGAAGGCTCCTATTCCACAAGCCCTTACTGTTTTTACAGATGGCTCCAGCAATGGCCGTGCAGCCTTTGTTGTTGATAATCAGCCTACCACCTTTGACACTGCTTATCCATCAGCACAGCTTGTAGAATTGTTTGCTATAACACAAGTCTTTATGACATTTTTTGATAAACCTATTAATATTTATACAGACAGTGCTTACATTGCCCATTCTGTGCCCCTATTGGAGATTTCACCCGCCATTAAGGCTTCCTCCAACGCAGCCTTTTTGTTTAACCAGCTTCAACAACTAATTCAGGCTAGAAAACATCCATTTTTCTTAGGACACCATTAGAGCACATTCTGATCTTCCCGGTCCCCTATCACGGGGTAATGCTCAGGCTGATGCAGCCACTCGGTCCCTTTTCCCAGTTCTTATTGGATCCATCCAAGAGGCCACAGATTTACACAAACTTCACCACTTAAATTCTCAGAGCCTTCGGTTACTCTGTAAAATTACCAGGCAACAAGCAAGGGAAATTGTAAAAGCGTGTCCTGCTTGCGTTGTCTCCCTTCCTATTCAACATCTGGGTGTTAACCCTCGAGGATTACTGCCCAATCAGATTTGGCAGATGGATGTTACTCACTTTCCTGAATTTGGGAAAACAAAGTACATACATGTTTCCATAGATACCTTTAGTGGCTTTATTTTTGCATCACCGCATTGCGGAGAAGCTACCAAGGATGTCATTTCTCATCTTGTCTCAGCCTTTTCCATAATGGGAAAGCCAGCACATATTAAGACAGATAATGGCCCTGCATATACCAGTACCAAGTTCAAACAGTTTTGTGCCACTCTTCAAATCTCTCATACTACTGGAATTCCATATAACCCTCAAGGTCAAGGCATTGTGGAACGTGCACACCTCACCTTAAAAACCTGGCTTACCCGCCTTAAGGCCTCTTCCCTTGCATTTACCACTCCCAGGGATCGCCTTAATCATGCATTATTTGCTCTTAACTTTCTTACCCTAGACAATGAAGGACATTCGACCGCAGACAGACATTGGCATCCCTCTTCTAATTCTGCTCGCCCATCTGTTATGTGGCGCGATCCTTTAACAAATAAATGGAAAGGCCCAGATCCCGTCCTCATTTGGGGACGAGGCTCAGCTTGTATTTTAGATCAAGAACAAGCAGCCCCAAGATGGTTACCAGAACGCCTGGTCAAACAGGTCAATGATTTACCACAACCCAGGGACGGAAACCTTCCCCCTGAGGATGAATCTTCCTCTCTTATAGATGCAGCCGACAATCTATGCGAAAAATCCCCTGAATGACAGACCCTGTGACTGCACACCATTGCTTCTCTGGATAATGGCTGCCTGTTCACTGCTCTCCCACAGCCATGCAGGACTTGAGGACCCTGCTGCGGCTCGTGAGTATTTACTGGAGCTCAGAAACAAACCATGTAAGTGTGAGGGAGGATTTATATTGAGTACTGATGAGGCAAATCACAAGCCATCATACGTTGGTAATCTCCCGAAACAACGCCAAGAGATAGATTGCGGCAGTCACATCGCAGTTTGGGAAACGCATACTCAGTGGTCTTGTATCACAAAACCACAAATTATTCCCCCAGTTAATGGCAAACCTGCACCCTGTTCTTGCACAACCTTTCACACTTCCTTCCATAGTTCTTGTTACTCCTCCGCTCAAACCTGTTCCTCAGGGGGTAAAATCTATTTTACTACCACCTTGTTAAGGTCCCATACAGGATCAACTGGAGGGGATTGGTCTAATACCCCTGGAAAATTAAGTGTTGCATCATGTCCTGCAGACTTAGTAGGGCAAACAGTTTGTTGGTCTACTATAGCCCCCCTACATGTATCTGATGGAGGAGGCCCCCAAGATTCTAATAGAGCCAAACAAGTCTATGAGAAAATTCAACGGATGTACGAGGAACTGCATCCTAGTCTCTTATATCACCCACTAGCATTACCTAAACACAGACCTTCTGAGATAGACCCTGCCACTTACGATATTCTTGAAGCCACTTATGCCTTGCTTAATCGGTCTAATTCTCCCTTGACTGCAGATTGTTGGCTTTGCTTGCAGTTAGGATATCCCGCTCCATTAGCTATTCCAATTGATTATAGAAATGACTCAGCTGCTACCCCTACTAGAAAAATTGCTGGAAATGTAACCTATCCTAATACACCATGGTCCAATTTAACCAGTAAAAATTGTCTACCGACTCCACCATTTTTGGTACAGCCATTCACATTTTCCAATACTACTTGCTTTTTCTCACCTGGCTATAATAATACCTGGGATTTAAATGTAGGGATTATGACATTTAGTGATTGCTCTGAGACATTCAAATTTTTACAGCCATTGTGCCCCCCTAATGGCACCGTATTTGTCTGTGGAGGTAATAAGGCTTTCACTCAACTCCAGCCAACTGGACTGGACTATGTGTCTTAGCTGCCTTGCTCCCAGATGTAGATATTATTCCAGGAGATGAGCCTGTTCCTATACCAACAATTGATCACATTGCAGGACGAGCTAAACGTGCTGTCACCTTTATCCCTTTACTTGCAGGACTTGGAATAACTACAGCAGTGGCCTCAGGTACTGCTGGTTTGGGGGTCTCTCCTACTCAATATACAAAATTATCCAGACAATTGATTTCTGATGTACAGATACTCTCAAGTACCATACAAGATCTTCAAGATCAGGTGGATTCCTTAGCAGAAGTGGTCCTACAAAATAGGAGAGGTTTAGACCTTCTAACTGCCGAACAGGGAGGCATTTGTCTGGCTTTGCAGGAAAAATGCTGTTTCTATGCCAACAAGTCAGGAATTGTTAAGGACAAGACCAAACAGTTGCAGGAAGACTTAGAAAAACGCCGACAAGCACTGGCTGATAATCCACTATGGACTGGATTCAGTGGACTCCTTCCCTATCTCCTTCCCTTCCTAGGTCCCCTCCTTTGCTTGCTGCTTATTGTATCTATAGGTCCTTTGATATTCAACAAGATCATGGCTTTTCTTAAAGCTCAAATTGAGGCTATACAGGTGAAACCTATTCAGGTTCATTACCATCGACTGGAGATGATGGATCGTGATGGTGATCTTAAAAGACCATCACCCCTGTGAGCTGAACTGGACAGCCAATGACGGGTAAGATTCGTGAGAGCTCATACCAACCTAAGACAGGAAATGAGGGCCAGAGCCTCATTATCCAATGACGGGTAAGGATGTTGCTCTGCCACGGACAACCTAAGACAGGCGCAGTTCCCGAGGGATTGTCACTCCAGCCCTATACCTGTTCAGGCAAGCTGTGCCCCCGTCTCGCCACATAACCTCTATCACCCCCTTAAAATATGGCTATCGAAAAATGGTCAATAATTTTATATAAGAAAGGGGGAAATGTCAGGGACCAAGAAGTTCTCATTCTGAGAACATTCTGACCTTTACAATAAGCAGCAGCGCCCCTCCCCCCCCCCCCCGCCCCCCGGCTGATAATTCTGACAGTATGTATGGCGCCCACGGCTTCTCTTCCGGGACTACACTTTCCCGCCGGCGCGAACTTCACCTTCCCGCCAGCGCGAATTTGCACCCTATCAGGAACCCAGCAGAAGAACACAACCAACCAGGCTGCACCTCGTCATACCCCTCATTCCCTCAGCATAAATACCCGTGAGAACAATAAAAATTTGCAGCTTGATCAGAATTCCTGTCTTGCTGTCTCTCCCTGCGTCTCTTGTCCCTTCATTCCTTCTCTCTTAGGTTTGCCGTCCGCATTGATGTCCCGTGGGTCGGGACATGCAATTAACAATAAGCATTGAAGGCACACAGCTCGATGATTTGGGGGTAAATGAACACCTGTGGGAGCATCACCCCGTGAAGGCCGCAGACGTGACCTCGCCTCTAAGGCTTCCTCCCGCCGGGCATATTCCTTGACACGCCGCCCCTGGGCATGCTCAGTAGTCATCCCTTCCTATTCTCCGTGTGGTGCTTTACACCAAATATAGATAAATGAAGCTCCCAGGGCATGAGGCTATCTCTCCGCTCCCCAGAGCAGAAGCAGAACCACAGCTCTTCACCGATTCCAGATAACCTGTCCCCACTCTGAGAGAGAAATCCAACGTCCATGCTGCAAAGAGGCCTTAAAAGCTCCAACTTCCCAGCACCTCCTGGGTCCCACGGCCCTTCCATCAGGATGAGTTTGAGATCAGAGAGACCTGGTTCCAAGTCTGGCTCCTTCTCTTACCAGCTGTAGGACCCTGGGCAAATCACTTCACCTCCACGAGCCTGTTTCCTGATTTGCAAGATGGGGCCCAAGGGTCCTCCCTTCTCCCATCACTGTGGTTTCAGACGATGGCATAAAGCAGCCTGCACCCACCTCACTCCTCCAGAGGGGCCATTAGACCAACACGATGCTGGGGCTGTAGTTACGTGGAGGTCAGGAGGACCTGGGAGATGGCATTGGAACCCAGACCTCCTGGGGTAAGAGCCCGGCCTCCCCGTCATCCCAGGCGCTTAACATGAAGCAAGTTGCTTAGTTCCGTGTTTTCTACTCCGCCCCTCCCCACGGAAGATGGTACCCGCTTCACAGGACTGCCCTGAGGCTTAATGGAGATGACGTGCTACGGTTCAGAAATGGTTCAAGGGAGATTGCTCCCCAGTATGACAATGTTAACAGATGGCAGGACCCCTAAGAGGGGGCCTAGCAGGAGGTCGTTACTGATCCTCCCTCTTTCTGACTTTGTGGCTGGCAATGTGATCTTTCCCTCTCACATGTGCTCCTTCCATGATGCCATTCACTGGGATGTGTCCCAGGCAAAGAGGCCCTCTCCAGAGGCAGAAGCCATGTGGTTGTCCAATCTTGGTCGGTCTCTAAAACTGTGAGCTTAATAAACCTCTTTTCTTTCTAATGTATCCGGCCTCAGGTATTTCATTACAGTTACAGAAATGGGCTGATCCAACACGTGCAAAGGGCTTGGTCCATAGCTAGAGACCAATAAATGTTGTCTGTGGTTACTCCCACCAGCAGCATCAGTATCATCAACTCTTCTTCATCCTCTTCATTACTGTTTATTATAAATAGAATAAAGAGCTGTCCTTTTCTTCTGTGTTGACTAACCTGCTATATTATAAATAGAATAAAGAGCTGTCCTTTTCTTCTGTGTTGACTAACCTGCTATTTATCGTATTCACTACATGGCTCATCTCAGTGTATTTTTCCCCTCTGAAAATTTGATCTGGGTCTCATTTTATTTTTGCTTCTCAACATATTTGAGCTTTCCTTTATCTTCTTAAATGTATAGATGTACTTATAACTTTCAACCTTACTAATTCTACCACCTGGGTCATCTCTGGGTCTTTTTCTATTATTTCCTGGTTTCTTTAGTTTTCCAGAAGTGAAATTGCTGGGTCACAGCGGGTAAGAGGTTACACTTCTCCATTCTCCGAAAGTCTGCCTGAACTTAGAAGCCCCGGCTCCTGCTCCAGCTGCAGGGTCTCAGCGCCTTTCAGACCTGAGTGTGTCTTGAGACTTGCCAGAAAGTCTGCACTTTTGCCTCATTGGTCACAGCTGGGAAAACCCTCGCTCACATGCCGGGCCACAGTCCAGCAACTGACCAGGTGGCCAGTGGAAGGGAGCATGAGGCAGCTAAGATGCTGAACAGAAATTTCTATTTTGTGGAGAGGAGGGTACTGGGAATTGAACTCAGGGGCACTCGCCCACTGAGCCATGTCCCCAGCCCTATTTTTGTATTTTATTTAGACACTGAGTTGCTTGGGCCTCACTAACTTACTGAGGCTGGTTTTGAACTTGAGATCCTCCTGCCTCAGCCTCCTGAGCTGCTGGGATCACAGGTGTGGGCCACTGCGTGGGCAGAAGTGTCTCTTACTGACAGTTACCTACCGCACTGGGTCGTCACCTTGTTTCCTTTCCACAGCCACACTAGGAAGGACAGGCTGTGGTTCCTTCCCATTCTACAGATGGAGACGCTGGGCTCGGAGACGTTAGAAACGCAGGGTCCCTGAGCAGGTACCCGGCAGAGCTGGGGAGCTGGGGTTAGCGCAGGCATCTGCCAGGCGGCCCTGACTAGGCGGTGCCCGTGCCGCACGCCTGTGGGACGGGAACAGACACTGCCCTCGCCCGATTCACAGGAGTCTGTATGCGGGCGCTTCTCGCCCTCCCAGCCTGTCGGCTGTGAAATGAGAGTGTCTGCCAGACCCTGCAGCCTCGACCCCACTGGAGGAAGGAGAGGAGCCTCCTCCTCCAGAGAGATTTCCCACGTGTGACAGCACGTCCTCCAGGCAGCGTCCAGAGCCCTGTCCTCTTGGCAAAGCCCCCAGAGCAGACGCCTGCCTGGATCCCGCCCAGCTCAGAAGCACAGCCGTGGTGCAGGAGCAGGGGAAGCAGAGGGAGCTGGGCCTCTGGGATGCCAGGGGCAGATCCTAGGGTGAACTTGAACTTGGCCTTGGTAGAGGGTGATCCTGAAAGGCCCCAGCTCCATGCCTTGAACCCTGAGTCGGGGCTAAGCCCCGCTCCCGTCCTTGACGGATAAGGTCTCCAAGCAACCGCACATTCCTTGGACAAATATCTCTCAACAACCTTGGTAAGCGCAGGGGCCCAGCAGTCCTGTTTGTCCTTGAGACAGTTAGCAGCACAGATACCACCCTGCTCTCAATAGCACGACCTGCCCGGGGGCCGTTACACTGATAAACGGGAACTGAGAAAGAACAGGGCGGTTGGGAAAGTTCAGAATATCGAGTCCCAGGGCACACCCGAATGAAACAGGAACGGATAAGCAGGAACCATGAAGATGTCAAGCAAAAATTTGAAAAGCAACCTTACCCTTTAGGTGACCTATGTGCTGGATTCAAAATAGCCAATAAGAAACCTGTTGCTTACCGCGCGCGCGCAACCTGCCCCTTCACCCTATAAAAACCCTGTACCCCAAAGCCCGGTGTGCCAGTTCTCCGAAGCTCTGGCTGAGGTTTTGCTGAGCACCCGCAGGCGCCTGTGTATCAATAAACAGCCTCTTGCACTTGCAGCCAGTGTCTTCGCGCGATCTTCCTTGGACAGGGGGACGGAGGGTCTTTCAATCCTCTTTCCCTTCTGCACCAGGCAGAACCGAAAGAAGCAGGTTAGAGAACGGGGATCTCAAATGTCTGTCAACCACAGAATGATGGACCCTAGTGATCTGGACGAATCTCATACACACGACAGGAAAGAGGACAGGCTGTGAGGGACTCCATCTCATCGATGTCCCAAAACAGCCCAGCTATGCTGTATTCCACGCGTCAGGACAGCGGTGCCCGCAGACGCGCATGGCCACTGCAAGGGGTCCCTAGAGGTCTTCAGGGCGCTGTGGGTGCTCTGTCTCTGCGTGTTGGTTACAGGGACATGTTGAACTGTGAAAATTTATCTAGTAGCCAGTCACTGTGAGCGTCTTTTCCTGTAGGTGTTGCCCTTTGACATGGGTGAAGAGTAACAGAGATGAGGGCCGTAATTAAAAACCACATGGGCTCAAGCTCAGCAAGGACCTACCTCAGAGGGGCCTACTGGATGAGGGCGCGTCCTCGATTGTGAACGACTGAGGTCACATAGTGAGAGGAGAGCCACTGGGCTGACAGCACACAGCTCTGGCTTCGCATTCCAGCTGAGAGGAAGCGTGGTTCCGATCATGTCGCTCTATCTCTTGGGGCCCCATTGCCGTTCTCGCGGGACCCTGCAGCCTGGTCATGATTACAGGTAGGATGATTGGCACACCGGAGAGGGCACCTGGTGACCCCTCCTTCCCCGGGGGAGAGCCTGACAGATGGACGGGACTGGGAATGTGGACTTGCCTCTGCAGGCTGGCTGGGAGATCCTTGTTTCCAAATGACAGAGCTGGTCGCACGCAAGGGGCTTTCCGCTGCAACCTCTCGGTTTATTCAGGGTGATTGAGCAAGTCACTTTCAAACTCCTTTGAAATCCCCTCACCAGCAGCTTCCAGATGGTCACCGCTGGAAGGTTCCTGCTTGTTTTCAGAGCCAGCCCACATCCCCTGCTGCCTTTCCCAGGGCAGCAGAGCCTGGCATTCAGAAAGAGGCCTGGGGGTCAGACAGACCTGCCGTGGATCCTGACTCCCCTCTGTTTCGTCATCTGTTAAATGGGTGGGAGGAATGGACTAATGCCGGCTCTCAGGCTGCCACAGGATTCCATATAGGACCCAGAGCAAGCACAGTGCTTGGTAATGTGCCTTGTATACAGTCGGTGCCCACTCATGCTGGTGATGATGTTATCAGTATTGTCTTATGAGAGACAGAGCACACTGCTGGAAATCTCACGGGAGGATGTGCAAACACCACACCATCTTCTATTAGGAACTTGAGCGTCCTTGGATTTTGATAACTGAGCAGGGGACCTGGAACCACCCCCCACTCATACCGAAGGACGACTATATTTAAAATGTACACTTTGATTGTTTGGCCTAGGTATACATCTGTGAAACGGGCATCACGGGACAGTGAACGCACCCAGCACTTCCAAAGGTTCCCTTGTTCCCCCAACAAACCACTGATTTGCTTTCTGTCACTATAGATCAATTTTCATTTTCTAGAATTTTCTATAAAGGGTACAGTATTTACATGTTTCTCCTGGTTTCACTCTGCATAATTATTTTGAGACTCATCTTTGTGGTTGCATGAATCAATAGGTCATTTCTTTTTATTGCTGAGTAACATTCTATCGTAGGGATAGACACAGTTTATGGACTTACCAAGTTGATGGATATTTGGTTGTTTCCAGTTTTTGTCTATTACAAATAAAGTTACTATAAACATTTGAGAACAGTTTTTGTATGGACATATGTTTTCATTTTCTTGGGAAAATAGGAACGGAATGCCTGGGTCATCTCACAGCTGAATTTTATCTTTTTAAGAAAATACCTGGGGCCAGGTGTGGTGGTGCACACCTGTAATCCCAGCTACTTAGGAGGCTGCAACAGGACATTGCAAGTTTGAGACCAGCCTCTGTAGCAGTGAGAACCTGTGTATAAATAAATAAATAGGTTTGGGGATGTAGCTCTGTGATAGAGTGTCCCCAGGTTCAACCCCCAGTACAGGAAAACGAAAGAAAGTTCCTGAACTGGGGATGCAATTCATCTGCATGGTGTGCTTGAGGCCCCAGGTTCAATGCCCAGCACCACGCGCTCACAAAAACAGCGTCCAACTTGGCTGACACCTCTTCTGTGTGCTTATTTGTCAATCTGCGGATCATCTCTGGTGAAGAGTCTATTCAGATCTTTTGCTCATTTTAAAAACTGGGTTGTTTGTTTTCTCTCTTTTATTTTTATAATTGCAGTGCTGGGATGGAATCCAGGGCCCACCCTCCCAGCCCTTCCTTAGCTCATTGAAGGAGCAGAAGTCAAGTTTTCAGGAAGTCCAATTTATTGGCATTTTTCTCTTATGTCTTTTACTTTTCATATTATATTAAGAAATCTGACTAATTCAAGGTTGCAAAGATTTTCTTCTACATTTTCTTCTAGAAATCACTTAGATTTTACAGTGAGGAGCTGCCGAGCTGTGTTCCAAAGCAGCTGCAGAGGCTTCAATTCTCACCAACACCTCTTATCACTTGCTTTTTCTCTGGGAGTCACCCTGGTGGGCGTGAAGTGGTGTCTCGCTGTGGTTGGATTTGCACTTCCCTTTGACTAAGGATTTTGAGCATCGGTTCCTGTGCTGATCTGTCATTTGTCTACCTTTCTTGGAGAAGTGTTGAGCCAAATCTTTAGTCAATTTTATTTTAAAATTTTTATTTATTTGTGTTTGTGTTACCTGGGATCAAACCCACAGTCCCATGCGTTCCAGGCATACCTCTGAGCCCCATCCTCAGCCCCTTTTATTTGAGACATGGGTCTCTCTGAGTGGCCCAGGCTGGCCTTGAACTTCAATCCTCCTGCCTCAGCCTCCTGAGTAGCTGGGTTTACAGGTGTGCTCCGCTGCACCTGGCTACTCCTGTTTTCTTCTAAGAGTTTTATAGTTTGGGTCTCTGGTCCATTTTGAGTTAACTTTTTTGTGTGGCATAAGAAAGGGACTTGACTCCACCCTTTTGCATACTGCTATCTGGCTACCTCCAGGACATTTGTTGAAAGGATCATTATTTCCTTATTTGTCTAATACCTTGTTGAACTATGACCCATTCGTTTAAATTTTGGGTATGGTGGCAGAAATGGATTCAAATTATAATTGTTTCACTTTCTTTCACCCCTCCCCTGTACACTTCCTCCATAATGAGAAACAACCAGCCCAGCCCTATTGAAAAAAGTACTCTTGTATGGACTTGCCCGGGCCGTCTTTGTCAAGAATAAAATTTCCATACATATGTGGGTCTAATTCTGGATCATCTATTCTGTTCCACTGACCTAATTGTCTATCTTTACACCAATTCCACATTGCCTCGGTTAGCAGAACTTCATAATTCTTAAAATCAGATAGTGTAAGTCCTGCAACTTTCTTTTTCTTTTTCTTGTTTACTTGGCTATTCTAGATCTTTTTAATTTCTATATGAATTTTGGGATCGGTTTGTCACTTTCTAAGCAAAGTCCATTATGATTTTGATTGAGACTGCATTGGTTCCACAGAGCCAGTGGGAGAATTGATATCTTAAGGATATTTTGATCCATGGGCATGGTATATGACTTGATTAATTTTGGTCTTTCTTGAATTTTCTGAGCACTGTTTTATTGTTTTCAGTGTGCAAGAACTCTGTATTTTTTGGTCAATTTTTCCCCCTAAATATTTCATGGTTTTGGATATTTACTATGAATAAATTTGTAAAATTTCAGCTTCCAATTATTCATGAGTAATATGTACAATTGCTATTTATTTGGTATTTTTTCATTTCAGATCCTGTGACCTTACTAAATAATCAATTAACAGACCCAGGAGTTTTTCTGTAGATGCTTCAGGACTTTTTTTCCCCTTAGTTAAACAATGACTTGATTGCTTGAGTCCATGGATACATTTAAGCAACAGGGGCAGAGGTTGTAGACGAGATGACTTATATTCCCAATTGTGTGGGAGGCTTATTCCATCATATTGAGTTAATGGGTGGATTCAACTCTCTAGCAGAACCAGGCAGATTTAGTATCCTTATCCTTTCTATGTCTCTCAAGATGCTTCTAAACAGCAACCGCTCTCTTAGTTGAATAGTGAAGGTCCTCAGGAAGATCAGGAGCATGCCCTTGGACGTGCTCTCAAGCTCCTATTGCCCACCACGAGGCATTTCATGCAATGTCACAGCAGTCCTTCAGGATCACGCTGCTCTGGGAGGGAGCCAGGCCCTTCTTGCCATTCGTACACCTGTTCCTTCCCATCACCAGATGTCAACTTTAGCCAGGTGGGGACACTGCCATGATAGGTCAGAGGTGATCAGGACAGGACTTTCCCAGGAGCATGCTTGTGACCCAGGATGCCAGTGACCAGGCAGCTCAGAGTTTATGGGATGTTTTCCATGGGCTTTTGATGCCCATAGAGATGATCCTGCTTCTTCCTCTCCAAGCTGAATGCCTTTTATTTCTTTTTGTGCTTCATTTCTTCTCTTGCCTTGTTTTTCTAACTAAAACTACCAGCGCCATGTTGAATAGAAGGGTGGGGTGGACATCCTACCTCTTCCTGATCTTGTGGGGGTGGGATTGGGGTTTACATCATCATCAAGCACGATGTTAGCTGTAGGTTTATTGTAGATCCCTCCCTCGGGCTGAAGGGGCTCCCTTCTCTCTCAGTTTGCTGACAACTCTTTATCAGGAGTGAATGTTGGAGTTTGTCAAATGGTGTTTGTTGTTGATTGGCTTTGTTGTGTTTTGTACATGCATTGGATTTTCTTCTTTAGTTTATTAGTATGGTTTATTACATTCACTGACTTGTTTTCTGTAGTACTGGGGATTGAACCCAGGGGCACCCTATCACTGAGCTACATCTCCAACCCTTTTTATTTATATTGAGACAGGGTCTTGTTAAGTTGCTGAGGCTAACCTCAAATTTGTGATCCTCCTACCTCAGCCTCCTTAGTAGCTGGGATTACAGGTGTGCACCACCTCATGCAGATTGACTGAATTTTCATGTAAAAATCAACCTTTCAATTTTGGGATAAGCACAACTTGATCATGATATATTTTCCTGTTTATATATTGTTAGGTTATGTTTGTCAACATTTTGTTAAGAACTTTTGTGTCTATGTTCATGAGAGATATTAGTCTGCACTTTTCTTGTGATGTCTTTATTAGACTTTGGTATCAAATAATAGTGACTAGGAATTTGTGTATAATCGATCTTATGGGCTAAACGGTATCCCCTCAAGACTCCTGTGTTGAGACCCTAAAGCCCCGTACCATAGAATGTGGCTGCATGTGGAGACAGGGTCTTTGAAGAGGTGATTAGATTAAAAGAGGCCTAATCCACAGATTTTCCACAATGAGGGGAGCTGATGTCCTCATAAGAGGAGGACATTTAGACACACAAGGGACATGGGGACATGCAAGCAAAGAGGAAAGACCATGTGGGGACCCACTGAAAAGGCAGCCATCTGCAAGCAGAGGAGAGAGGTCTCAGAATGAAACCAGTCCTGCCTACACCTTGACCTTGAACTTCCAGAACAGTCTGCAGTATCTGGCTATGGCAGCCCCAGCAAACCAATTCAACTGGTATTATCTCTTCCTCACGAATTTGGTCAAATTCACCAGCAAAGTCACCTAGACCTGAAGTTTGTTAACGGGAATGAAACTGCATATTCAATTTGTGTTATAGCTATGGGGTTATTTCCAGCTGAATGATTTCCTGTCTTTCCAAGAAATTGATTATTGTATCTTAGTCGTTGAATTTATCTTTATATTCACTTTAAAACAGCAACCAAAAATAAGAAAATAAAAGCCAAAAGTCATTCTGCTGTCTAGAGATGAGGGTTACTAATGTTTGTTGTTTATCTTTATTTTACACATGTGTACACCAATCCCTTCCCTTTCCTAAAGAGAAAAATTGATGTGCCCTGTGTATACAGGTGTGGGGTTTTTTTTGTATCACCAAATATTCTTTAAAAGCATGATTATGGATGAATCGTTAATAATTTGCTTCACTACTGTCCTCACTTAATTTGTTTCTGATTTGGGGGGCACGCTCCTGAAAGCACCCCAGTCAGTCCTTTTCCATCTGTCTCTGGGAACCATTCAGGTTTGCATCTTGGTTTGCAGGCCCAGAAGTGGAATTTCTGGGCCGACCAGTTTATTATTGACTTCATTATTGAGCACACCGGGCTTGGTAGGGGGAGGGTGGGGAGCCCCTCCTTCCCCTGGAGGATTGGGTCTCTCTGAAGACCAGCCCGACCAGCAGCTCCGCTGGGAATCCGTGACAGGGGTGGTGGTGCTGCGTGCGGGCTCTCAGGGGTCCCTGGCTTTGATCTTGGTCTCCTTAACACAGATCTCAGTGGCTCCCAGCGACCTGCAGGTGGGAGGCTGTCCCTTAGCATGGGGACTGTACCACTTGCTTCTTGACTCTTCCTTCTTCAGAGCAAGACCATCTCATCAGGAGGTGGATGCAAACATGGAAATGAAAATAGCTTTGTGCAGACAGATGAGGGATGGCAGAGACCAGCCCTGCTGCTCCCAGCCTTGTGGCAAGAGGAACCGCTGGGTGTGTGGAGGAAATGGGGGCCTCTGCTCCCCAGGATCCCAGTCTAAGGGAAGTGTCCAGATCCACACGCTGAAACACATACTCGTATCGCAGAAGAACGCGCACGCAGGTGCAAATTAGCAGCTTCCCGTGTGAGGCTGGTTGCGTGCGGGGTTGGGGGGCTGGTTCTTCCAGGATAACTTCCTGGGGAAGGAGAGCAACCTCCATCACAGAAGCTGTGGGACACAGGAAAGGCGGAGGCTGGGTGAGGGGAATGAATGACGCTGAGATGGGCTCATTGGTTTGGGACAGCCAGAAGAGGAAGCTGGCAAAGCTGGGGGTAGGAAAGGTGCCTTGCCGGCAGGTTTGGGGACACTGGGAAAGAAGGAGCAACATGCAGTGAGGGGATCATTTGGAATGTCGATTCCCAAGAGTACCCTTCTCTCCCCGGAAGCAGCCCAATTCACCTGGAGCCAGAGATCAGGCCTCTACCTTAGAAAAAGCAGGTCTTTAAAACTGAGAACCTGTCAAGTGCCCACAGCACTGGGCACCGGACGTGCCAGTGCAATTCATACACGGGAGGGCTTGTCACGCAGGGGGCGCTCTCAGCCAGGAAGAGGGGAGCTGGGTTGGAGCCCCATCGGGGCGACTGCTCAGTCTGAAGAGGGGCCTCCTGGAGCCGCGGGCTCTGCATTCTTCCCTCCTGTCCCTCCCTCGTGCACCCCACGCTCCCAAACAAGGAGCAACTGGTGAGGACTCCCGGGTCTGCCAGGCCCTCAACCAGAGGCACTGGTGCCCCCAGGGCACATTTAGCAGTGTTCAGAGACATTTTTTGTTGTGATAACTCAAGAGATCAGGGAGGAGGGCAACTCCTGGAGGCCAGAGATGTGCTCAGTCTCCTGGGGTGCACTGGTTGCCCCTCAGCAAGGAGGGCTCACCCCACAGGGTCAATGGTGCCCAGACCAAGAGGCCCTGCCCCAGGCCAAGCAAGCTCGCCCCTCAGACGCCAGCTAGGGGGACTTCCTGCTAGACGCCCGCCCTGGGCCCTCCAGCCTCAGCCCGGGTAGACACGGGCACCAACCCACGTCCAGACCAGGGGAGCCCCTTCTCGCTGCGGGCGGGGAGTCCTCTGAAGATCCGGGATTAAGTGCGCTCCAGACGGACACATTACGGGTCCCGAGCGTGTGCCCGCGGGCCTCCCTGAGGAAAGCCCTCTGACCACTCTCGCCCAGGCCCCGCTGCACGTGCGTCCATTCTTAGCAGGTCCTGCCCAGTTCATTTGGCTGGAGTCTCCCTACTCCGTGACCGTCCTCCACACCCGGGCAGTTCCCCAGCCTCCAGGGCCCCTGGGGATGCCTGTCACCCAGCTTCTTCAGCGGGAAGCCCAGCAGGTCATCTTCCCCAGATCCCACTGACCCTGATCATTCTGGTGATTTCCCACCCACCGCTTTCCCTGCTGTATCTGCAGCCCAGCCTCCCCGCCTGCGGAACCTGCTACGGTGGCCCCTCCAGCACACGTGGTGGCCGCCCTTGGATAAAGGGCCCTTCCCACACTGTGGTAACGTCACTGAGCATCGTCCCAGGGGATGGAGAGGCCTCTGGACTCATTTCCTTTCCAGTGCCTGGGGAGGGGCCAATCTCGATCAGGTGCATGAACCCCCTAGAGGGGCCGGCCAGGGAACACGAGGGTGGGGACTTCGCCCGGCAGCCGTGGGCAGGGCTGTGGAAGTGGGAGGAGGAGGTGGAGCCTCCTTTTTCTAGGGCATCTGTCACTTGCCCAGGGGCATCACCGGGCTCTACCCTGCCAGTGTGCGAGGAGCGTGAAGCTGGGGCCTGTTCCCTGGACCTTGAGGAGCGCATCTGAGACTTTTCCAGGCCTATGTCGCTGGCCCCCCAGAATCCGGAACATGGCAGATGGGGCGCAGGCCAACCCCAAAGGGTTCAGGAAGAAGGTGCTGGTTAGATGCTGCTCTGGGTGGAGGGATCCAAGCAGCAGGGCCTCTTCTCCTTCCAGAACATTCAGGTAGGTGTTTGCTGTCCCGGGATGGAGCCCTCCATGGAGGGATGCTGGGACCGGGTGAGAGACAGGCTCCTAGAATCCACTTCTCCCCAGGGGGGACTGTGAGTCTCTGAGTGCTGAGCTGAGCTCTGTCACTGTATTTTCAGCAGTAGAAGGGCCTGTGGGACCATTTTGTCAACCCTCATGGGGCACTTGAGGCCCTGAGAGGCCAAGGGATCTGCTTGTGGTCACTCTGCATTTTGAAAGCAGAGCTGGAACTAGAATCCAGGGACCACCCATGTCTCCTGGTCCTGGGTTTAAGCTCCCAGCTGCCAGGTTGGGTCCCAGACCCCCCTGGAGTGTGGAGGGCAGGGGTCGCCGCTGGCCCGAGACTGTGGCTTCCTGTCTGAGAAGCGGAGGCGTGGAGGGAAGTTGCTTCGGGGCTCCTGGCTCTGCCACCCTGGGTGTGTTCCTCTAGGAGGGACAGGGCCGGTGTGGGGTGCTGTCACAGGGCTGGAGTGGCAGTAACTGGGGCATCGAGGGACAGCATGGTGGCACCTCTGTTGCGGCTCAGAACTGCAGGAAGGTGGGGAGACGAACTGAGGCTGGGGTTTCCTCTCTCTCAGGTCCAGCCTGGGAGTGAAGTTCTTCGCCATCGCCGTCCTGGCTGGCAATGGTGAGCGCAGGCCCCGGAGACCCCTGCCCGGCCCAGCCTTTCTCCCGCGTCCCTGGGTACCTGCGTTACTGTTCCACTGACCGGATGTCCCCTTCCTCTCTCTGGGCCTCCACTTCCCTCTCAGGCTTCCCCCTCTGCCCTGGGGCTGTTTACTCCTTGGGTCACCTGTGAGCACGCCAGGGGCCTTCAGCATTTATGAGCCACGAGGGAGCAGGCGCAGGGCTGAGCCAGCATCGTAAAACACGGTGTTTGTTGGCGTTTGTGTACCTAAGCATGTGTATGGGTGGGTGTGTGTGTCGGCAGGAGTTAATGAGTTCATGTGCAGCCAGACGCACGTCCATACACGTGTGTGGTGTGTTCCAGGCACACGAATGTCTATGTGTGCAACACTTGACCGTGTGTGTCAGAGGTTGGCCTCTCATGCCTCCAGGTGTGAGTTCACTGTGTCTGCAGAGTCTACACAGTGCAGTCTCCCCACGGGGTCTGCTGGGAACTTCTCTCATGGGCTGGTACTCCAGGCATCATGGGTGGGGTGCAGCCACCCTGCAGGATTGTCGTGGGAGCCTCCTGACCCAAATTGGACCCCGCCACACATCCAGGTGTCCCTGTGGTAGGTGCCTCAGGCGTGTGGGAGGTCAGCTGAACCTCTTGCTGGCTTTTCATGCAGCCAGTTACACACCGCCTGGACCCAGCCTGGTTTGAGGAAAAGAAAGATTCCAGAAACAAAGATAAGGTTCAACGTGGTCAGACCTGAGAAAGGACTGGCAGCAGGTGGAAAATGACCTGTCACTTAGAAAACTAGGCTCGTGCTCAGCCAAACCCCTGGTGCAGGCAAACCACTGTTTGGGCTGGATGTGGGTCGGTGCGCAGTGGTGATGTGCGGGGGTGTGAGCGTGCGGGGGAGGCGCGTGTGAGCCGGGTGTGTGGAGCGTCAGTGTGAGATTCGCGAGCTGAGGGGTGTGCATGTGAGTGTGTGAGCACAGCGTGTGAGCGCGGGCGTGTGAGAGAGGGTGCGTGAGGGGTCTGCCCTGCATGACCGGGAAGCTCCCTGCTCCTCTCCCCCTGTGTGGGTGGATGGTGGGGGCCTGGAGCCTGGCTCTGCTCCCCGGGGAACATCTGGGCAGCAGGTGGGGATAGGGGGCGGCCAGGAACCCAAGGCCATGAGGTCCTACCTCAAGGCACTTTCTGGGCCAGAACTGATGGATAAACCAGAGCCAGGCCTGAGTGGCTCCCAGGCTGCTTTGCACACACACTTTTATCCTGCAAGGCTCCGCAGAGCTGGAGAGGAGGCAGGGAGGGAGCCAGCATCTGGTTCCCTGCCCCTCTCAGCAGCCCTGCAGGGCCAGTCCCCTATCTGCAGCTCAGGACAAGCTCGGCCGCTGGATGCAGGGCCTCTCCTGCAGTCCCCCTGGTCCCAGCTGACAGTCCCCTGGTGCTACACTGTTCTCTTCAAAGCCTTCTTTTATTTCTCCCTGGTCCTCCCTCTTTTCTTCTTCTTTGCTCTGTAATGATGGTGACCATAGAGCTGAGACCCAGGAAGACTCAGGAGGAACAGGATTGCCAACCTCTGCCCTCTGAGGGTTGGGCAGGCCTGACTGGGGGCCACCATGCCCCAAGAGGGGTCATGGAGAGTGGGTGAGGGCAATTGCTGTGCACTGACCTGCAGATCTCTCACGGTCAGGATTGTTATTCCCATTTCACAGATGGGAAAATGGAGTTCCAGGGAGCTTTAGTTATTGGCTGAGGTCTGTCTGACTCCAAAGTCTGAGCTTTTCCCACTAAGGCACATCTTTGTTGAGTTCTGCTCACTAGAGAGGCACGACTTGTCTCAAGAAGCATCAAGAGTGGTTGGGGGGACGCATCTAGCCTCCAGTTTCTGAAATCCCTGGCTTCCTTTCTCTCCCAGACATCTCCTCGTTCATGCAGCAGGGCAGGGTGGGGAATGTCCGGAGAGAGCGGGAGACAGTGTCCTCAGCTGTGTCACTGTCTCTGGGTGCAGCGGAAGAAGCCCAGGGCTGGAGGGGGCCAACAGCAGCCGCACTGTGTGCTGGATGACCTCCAAGCTGGGCGCCATAAGCAGGTTCTGCCTCTTCCAGCATGCAACACCGGGCAAGCCTTAGTGTTCTCATTCGTAAAATGGGGACAGAGTGGCTCTCTTACTGGTGCATGGGCAGCTTCACCCAGGGAAGAACTGTAGGCTGAGCCCAGGAAGACACACAGAGGCAGCTCAGGTGGCTCAGAGCCCAACACCAGCCAGGACCATAGAGGGAGGGAAGCAGTGGCCAGCAGGGCGAGGCAGCCGAGGTGCAGGAAGTGCCCTTGCACTCTCGCTTTCTCTGTGCGTGCATAACCCCGAGACGCTCCAACCCCAGGACCGGGGGTGACAGGGATACTAGGAAGAAGCCAGGAAGGGAGGGAGTAAAGGGACCCAGAAATGAACCCCTGGGGTTCAGAACAGCATCTGGCATTTGCAAAGCCCCTCCCAGTGTGCCAGGCACCGAGCAGCCCCCGTGAAGAGCATGTTCAGATGGTCCCCAAACTACCGTGGCTTGACTTAATTTTTCAGCTTTACGATGGTACTAAAGCAACATGAATTCAGTAGAAACCAGACTTCAAATTTTGAATTTGGATCTCTTCCCGGACTAGTGACAAGCGTAACAATCTTCTGTCACATGCAGGGTAACACTCTGGCTCCTGGTCAGCCCCTGACCATGAAGGGAAACATCCGCCCTGCAGTGGACTCTGTTGCTAAGCTGGGGCGTCTGGTAGGTTAGGTGGCTGAAATGCATTTGTGACTTACGATACTTTCAACTTGCAAAGGGCTTAGCAGGACTTCAGACACATCCGAGCATCTGCACCCCCAAGCGGCAGGGGTGTGGGTGAGGAGCCCTCATTCCCTGGGCCCAGATCTGTCTCCTTCTGACACAAGCCTGGGCAAGTGGCTGAGTGCTCCAGCCTCAGTCTCCTTATCCAAAAAGTGGGATAGCCACAGAGGGCTGCAGAGAGTGGAACGGTTTAGGATTTTGTACATATGGTTTCTCAGGCTATAGAGCTTAAAGCAGGCACCTGGTAATGCCCGACTTCAGGACTTTGTAGGTTCCTCCTTCCTCCTGTTCCCTGCGACCGCCCTTCCTCTACTGCTTCTCTGGCTTCCCACTTCCGTTCCCTGGCCCTGGGGTGCCCTGGGGTGGGGGAGGGGTGGCCCTGGGGCCCGGACTCATACACCCCCTGCTTCTCCCATAGTTCTGTCCGCAGCCCAGGGCAGCCTGCTCAACCTGAAGTCCATGGTGGAGACCACCACAGGCCGAAGTGCAATCCTGTCCTTTGTGGGCTACGGCTGCTACTGCGGGCTGGGGGGGCGTGGCCTGCCCATGGATGAGGTAGACTGGTAGGTGGACTGGTAGGTGCTGGAGGCCTGGGCTCCTGATGGGACCAGGTGGGGGCTGCTGAGGTCATCTCCACCTCTGTGAGCAGGAAGAGGATCAGGCTTGTTGGATAAGTTAGTGGCCAGGAGCCTGATACTGGACGCTTTCCTTGTCCATCTCCAAGGTCTTGGTCTTGGGAGGACTTCAACCCCGCCCCTGTCTGGGAAGGAATCCTTGATATGACCCCAAACACACATGGGAGGCAAGGGGGGTGACACCCAGCCCCGTGGGACTTGGGGCACCCAGAAGCCATGGCTTCTGCTCCAATCTCCCCAACAGCAGCCGCGCCGAGTCTGGTATCACTGGGAGCTTAATAAGTGCATGCTGACAATGACTTCAGTCCTGTAGAGGTGGTGGGTCAGCCACTCGGTGTGTGCCTCCTGTCTCCCGTATTCCCAGTGCCCATTGGTTTTTCAGACCACAGCCCTCCCTGGCCATCAGGAAGGCCAGGCGCAGCTGGGCCCAGCTCCTCCACACAGCTTGACCCAGGCCTCTCCCGTCCACCCTGCTGGCCACATCGGTGGACCACCCAATCCACCCTGCCCCTGCCCCGCACACACACACTGTGGTCACTTCCTGGGCTCTAATTCCAGAAGCTGGGAGCCCTGGGGAAAGGACAAAGAGGCAGAATCGAGAGCAAGAGCCCTGGGCACCAGCCCCAGCTCTGCCTGGCTGTGTCACCTTGGGCAAATAACAACCCCTCTCTGGGCAGCAGTCCAGAAAGGTCTGACCCGGAAGGGGCTGTTGGATGCGTTTGTGGCCGGGAGCCACAGATAGTCCACAGTCCCCGCTGGGGGCAGGCGGGCTGGCCGGCCACACCTGCCGCTCACCCTGCCGCCCCCAGGTGCTGCCACGCCCACGACTGCTGCTACCAGAAGCTCTTCGACCAAGGCTGCCGCCCCTACGTGGACCACTACGACTTCGGCATGGAGAACGACACCGTGATTGTCTGCAGTGAGTCCCTCCCGGACCCCCACACGTAATGCACACATCTGGCTGGGACGCACTGCCCCAGAGAGGAATGTTCCAGAAGACTAACATGAGCATAGGATGAAGCAGCAGCGCGAGCACTCTGGCCTGGGTGCTGGTGAGCGCCAGCAGGCGTTAGCAGAAGTGCCTCTCTGTGCCCCGCAGTCCTTACCAATCACTCCCTCCTGCTGGGGGGTCCTCGCTGTGGGCCCTGGCCTCTCGGGGTGACCTAGGCAGACCCAGCCCCTCTCTGGGCCAACAATGCTGAACTCCAGCTATACAGGTTGGTCTGCAGTGGATCCCCCATTTGAGCCTGCACCAGAGTCACCCGAGGGCTTGTGACAACGTGGACGGCTGGGCCCCCCCCCAGAGCAGCTGACCTGCAGGCTGGGGCCTGGCCCCAGGGTGGTGCCGTTGCCGCTGACCCCAGAACACCTTCCGAGGGCCACTGGACTCTGGGAGTTGCGCCCCAGGTGCCCGAATCCGGGGTCTTCGCCCACAGCTTTGCCCCCCACCCCCGCAGGCCAGCTCAACGAGACGGAGTGTGACAAGCAGACGTGTGAATGTGACAAGAGCGTGGCTCTGTGCCTCAGGGAGCAGACGTACAGGGAGCAGCACCGCGGCTACCTCAACATTTACTGCCAGGGCCCCACGCCCAACTGCAGCATCTACGACCCGCCCCCGGAGTTCATCTGCGGACACGGCTTCCCGTGACCCCTGCCCCGCCCCAGCGCTTCCGAGGTCTGAGAGCCAAGTGGGAAGCGGGTCTGTCCCGGGGCCAGACAGATGGAGCAGAAAGGGTAGGGCCCGGGCAGGAGCCCAGGTGCCCGGTGGCCCTCCCCAGGGCCCTGCAGCAGGCCTGGCCCCAGAGGACTCGGGAGCCTGCCCCTGCCTGTGACCACAGGCTGGTCCCACAGAGCTCTGGGCACGGCTTCACCCCGGTGCTGGTCCTGGACTTGGTGGGAAGCACATGGCTTGTTGGGGTCTCCCCTGAGTGTGGAAGTCAAGGCCCGGGAGATGGGAGTGCGTCCTCTCTGCCGGCCCCAGCTCGGCTCCCTGACCTGGCCCTTGGGCCTCCAGCACGTGCTTGGCTGTTTCCTGGGACCCGGTTCCCAGGCATCGACGGGGCTGTGAGGCCTGGCTTCTGGGGTCCCTGGCCAGCCCTGCAGGATGATTAGGATGATTCTTCTGTGCTTTGGGGGCGTGTGAGCCCATTAACACAGCAGGTGGCCCCACCCACCTCCACGTGCAGGCCCACAGGGCAGCTACCAGCCCCAGAACCCCTGTTGCTCGAAGTGCCTCTGAGCAGACTCCTGAGCCCGCATGCATCCAGGGATCAGGTGCAGGATGTCATCCCTTGAGCATACAGGGACAGGATGGGGACACAGCCCAATATACCCACCCCCACAGCTCCTCTCCTCACCGACTGACCCAGCCCCCACCGAGGACACCACTCGTCTGAGGAGGACTCTGAGCACCCCCGACAGGGAGCGTGCAGGGCCCAGCCCTCCAGGCCCTCCCTGAAGCTGCCAGAGGCAGGAAAGCAGGCCCCCGTCTCCCTAAGAGAGTCAGGCGTCAGGAGTCACGAAGGTGGAAGGGAAGGTGCTCATGCAGGACACTGGGAAGAAAGTTCCAGAAGGCAACAGGAGGGAGCAGAGTGGGGAACAGGAAGCAGGAGACGGGAGCCAGGTGAGAAGGCGAGGGCCAGTTCGTTAGAAAGGACAGGAGTGCGAGAGGCACTGGGGTGGGCGCCTGTGGATCTGGGGACTTGCAGGCTGAGGTGCGGCTTCTCCGCTGTGCCCAGCACTGGTGTCCCTCAGGTGCGCCTTCCCCTGGCCGCATGTTCCCTCAGTGTCAGTGGCCTCCAGCTAGATGGCCTCACATCCACCTCCTACCATGTCAACCCCAAGGAGGCCACCCTGGCCTGGACCACTCTTAGCAAGTTCAGCCTGCCCGGCAGTGCCACCTGGAAGTGCCCACTGCCACTAAGGAAGGAAAAGCAAGCAGGGTGGAGGAGGCCAGGAGAGACACCCAGGAAGAGGGCAGGAGAGGCCAAGAGCCTCTGGGAGCAGCCGTGGGACTAAGCGGGGAGGCTGCAATGGCGGGGGGACTCTTCCCAGGCTCGCCTCGTGCCAGCAGTAGTGACATGATGGGGACCTGTTGTGCTGACCAGACTGCCCGGTCACGGGATCTTCCTGTCTACCTTCTCCAGGAACTCAGTCAACAGGCCACCCTTCACCCCTCTTTGGCGGGCCCCCCAGTCTCTAGGTCGAGGGCCCCACCAGGTCAGGGGCAGAGCAGGGCCAGGGTGGCAGGAGCCTCCTGCAGGGTCTTGCCCTGGCCTGTGGGCCCCTCCTCGTGTGCACACAGCCTGTCCTGGAGCTGGGCCAGCACCGGGGATGAGTGTCTGCTGCTACGGGTCCCGCCCCTCATCCCAGACCCCCCAGATCGCCCACGGGACTCAGCATCCCTTCCGCAAATTAATAAAGACCCCGCTCTGGATCCTGAGGGTCTGACTTCATTCCTACTGTGGGGTCCTCCTTGGTCAGGCATTGGGAGGGGGACACGGGGACCCCGCCCAGGTCTTCAGCCCTGGGGAAGGCAGGAGGTGTGGTCCCATTTCCTCCAAACCCAGTAGCTGTCATGGCTGTCCCCAGCCCCAGGGCTGAAGTGACCCTGCTCCAACAGAGAGAGGCTGAGAAGGTTGGAAAGTGGGGTCAAGCCATGGGCATTGGACCTGTGGTCCTGCCATGGGGCACTGATAACAAGACCGGGCCAAGGGCTTTCCAGTGCCAGTCTCAGTAATGCCCTCCTTACCCTCTCCTGCTGAACCACCAAGGCCCACAGAGGGAAAGCAACTTGCCAAAGTCACATGGGCCATAAGACTGCAAGTCAGCAAGAAGTGACTGAGTCCTGGGTTCCAGCCAATTTCATTTCTCTTTCCAGCTCGGCAGTCTCAGGCGTGATATATGTGAAATGGGACCACACCTCCAGCCTGAAAGGTCACAGGCTTGTTGTGCCAGCCACTGAGACAGCTGGAGGTGGGGCTTTGTGAGCCCGTGGGGCAGGGGTCAGCGAGGGCAGGAGAGGGTCGCCCTCCTGATCACCAGCTCCGAGGCCAGACACTTCTTAGAAGGAAAGTGGGGCAGCGAGATAGGGAAGCCACATGAGAAGGCGGCAGGACAGCAGGTCCCAGGTCCCAGCCCAGCCCCTTCCCAACACAGGTTCCTGCCTGAATGGGAATGAGTTTCTTCTGGCAGAGTGGCCAGAGTGGCTGTTTCTGGTGTTCTCCAAAGCCATGGGTTCTCCTGGGGACATTTGGGGGTTGCCCCTGGGGAAACACGGGTTGAGCAAATGGGCTCCCCACACCACCTACAGCCTTCAGCTGAGCAGCCTCTGTGTCCTGCAGTGTAGACAGAGCTTTCCTGAGACGCTGCAAGAAGGAGGGGCTCCTGGGCTGAATTCCTTAAAGGTGGAAAGCCCTGGACCAAGCCACCCGTTGGTTTGTCCATTCAGGGGCCACCCAGTACCTATGGCCTCCTCAGCCATTCAAGACTGAGCCTCAAGACTCTGCTCCGGGGAGCCCAGGCCTGGGAGGGGAGCAGCCGTGTGAGCTCATGACCATCACATATGGTGCCGGGGTGTGGGGGGCAGATGACACCCCGGTGTGGCAGTCCCAAAGGTGCCCCAAAGGCCATCAGGGTGGAACCTGGCAGGTATCTGGGCTGCCCCAGGGGGCCAAGGTGCCCAGGGAGGAGTACAGGTCACATCACTGAAGGGCCTCTCTCTTCCTGAGGACCTCCCATCACTCTTCCCAAGGTGGTGAGCCATCCTCGCTGGGGCTTGAGGTCAGGGCTGGCCTTGTTCCTCGCTGGCCTGGGGACTGCCATCTCCGCCCAGACCTAGGTCTGTCTCCTCCCTTCTGTGGAGACGCCTCCCCTCCCTTCCCCTTGCCGGTAGTCACAGCTTCCAGAGCCTCAGTTAGGACCAGCTGTTTTCTAGGACTTGGGCGACACCTCGTGGACATTCTTGGTCATCACCAGGGCTACTCCACAATTCCTCTGCCCTAGACCTGCAGTGAGGGGGGACCCAGGGAGAGACAATGCCCAGCAGATACAAGAAAACCTTCACCATCGCCTCCGTCACCTTAACGTGACCAACGCCACCTGTCACAGAGAGCATCAGTCGGTGGCACCCAGCTCTGCCTCCCGCAGGCCACGTGACCTTGGGCAGGTTTTCTCACCCACAGAGCCTCAACATTTTCCTTCCGTACAGTGCAGCTGGTAATGACACACGCAGCAGAGGGTTTGGGGCCTGAACGAGATCAGGAGCACCCCAGAACAGGGCCTGGCATGTGGGACAGAAACTGTCAGAGCTGGTGACTGGTGCCCGTCAGTCATGTGATGGACAGAAGGTCCTCAGGGTCAGGCTGGAACACGGGAGCAGGAGAAGGAGTTGCCGGAAGTAGATTGCCTATCATCTCCCCAAACCGGAAATCCGGCAGAACCAAAGCTGTAGCTTAGCGAGAAAGCCTGACTCCCTCCATGCCGGAGTGGGGTGGGGAGGAGCAGCAGGCGGCGGGAGGGAGGCAGAGAGGAAGGTCCCAAGGACAACACTAGCCCCAGCCACAGCAGGCCCCTGGTGTCTCGCCTGACCCTGGTCACGGCTGGCCCCAGGAGCCAGCCTCGGCCTGGCCTTGACCATGAATGCAGAGAGGTGGCCCTTTCCTCCCGGGGACAGCACTGGCTGTCAGCTTCCCCAGTTGTGGCTTTCTAACAAGCAGCTGATGCCACCAACTGTGACAACAAGCAAAGTTCTGGAGAGAAATACCGAGGCTTCGAAGCTTGGAGCCTGGTGGGGGGGCAGAGAGTACAGCAGAAACAAAAACTAAGAATGTCACCCTGCCAAGGGCAGCCCTGCTGGACCGGCCTGCCCAGCAGGTCCAGGACCACCCCCTACCCCTGCTCCCCAGGATGATGTGGGGGACAAAGGAGGAAGAGCAGGATCAGTCCGCGCTTACCGTCTGCCAAGCACGGCTCAGAGCTTCGGTGTCTTCTCATTTGTCCTCACAGTGGCCCTCGGGGATGGGGCTCTTCAAAGCTATTCACAGCTTCCTCTATACATGGAAGACTCTAAGGCCCAGAGAAGCCAAGTAAATTACTCCAGGTCCTGGGGGATTTGCATCTGACTCCTGAGCCTTAACCTCGGAAAGCTCTGGATCTGATACTCTCCTTTTAAGAAAGGGGAGAGGAAGCAAGAGGTTAGGAATCAGAAGCCACCTTCCAGTTGACCACATACCAAATGGCCACCTGTGACCAGTTTCCTCAGTGAAAAGGGGATAAATAATTCCTGGGATTCCTCTGGTAATCGGTAAGACAAGGGATGAGGAGGTGCCGGGAGGGGACTATGTTCACTGCAGTGAGGAAACAGGCCCAGGAGAAGCGGGGACGTGCACGAGGCCCTGCCCACCCTGGCGGTCTTCGCACAAGACCAGGCCTCTGCACCCCTTCACCCCTGCTTACCCCCGCTTCACAGGTAAATTCCTGCCCTCCCCAGCACCCGCCAGAACCAGAACCAGAACCAGGCACCCAGCAGGGCAGCATTGAACCCTTGAAGCAGCCTCCTAGCTCAGCCCTCCCCGTGGGTCTCCAGTTCTGGGTTTCTTCTGGAACAAGCCTACAGAAGACAGCCTGGGGCTCAAGAGCCTGCTCCAAGGAGCGGCAGCTGTGTGGCCTGAGCAAGCCCCTCCTGGCCTGGTGAACTGGGAACTACCCTGCCTGCAGATCGTTGGGGAATTCCATGTGCCTGGCCCAGTGTGGGCTCTCGGTACCCGGAGGTTGTCTGTCCCAGCAATGGAGGCTTGGGACCGGTCCTGCTTCCCCCACTCACGGGCCCAGGCTCTCGGGCCCCCGAAGTGATCTCGGCAGTGCCTGGCCAGTACCCGAGCCCCCAGTGTGTGCGTTCAGTGACCCAGAGGTCCAGCCGCCCACTCCTCGCCAGCTGGCCATGTCGCAAGCCAACAGTCGAAGGACCTTCTAGGTTTTGCAGTGTCCCAGGGAGGGACGGGGTAATAGCAATTCCACCTCCTTCAGCTTCCACACATACAGTCTGCCCCAAAGAGTGATGGTCACTCTTGGGTGAGGTGCTGAGCCCCAAATCCCACCCTCCATGAAGAGCCCACCCTGATGTCTGGTCATTTCAGTTAGACCCCGAGAAACGTGGCTGGTTAAAATCTGAAGAGTTGGGGAACCGCATCTGCGTTCAAAGCCTGGCCACGTGTTCTAACAGCAGTGCCCTGTGGCAGCTGAACTGAATCACTGGGTCCCCACGACCGCCCCGTCCCTCCACACGGCGGGAATGCCGTGGCCACAGCTGCCCATCTTGCTTAGGAAGACCCTGGGGCATCAGGAGGCTGGCTGCTTGAGGTCACACAGGTGGAGAGCAGCAGGAAGCTTGGAACACTGCTGACCCCTGGGGCTTCCAAGTGACCACAGCTCTGCTTGACCTGTCCTTGCCCCCTTAGCTCTTCTGCTTGCCTGAACACCGAAGCCTGCCTTCTCTGTCCCTACTGGGAGCCACCTGGAAATTCCTTCACCTTCGCCAGGTTGTCTTGCCCTCCAGTTACTCCAGATACACCTCGGTGACAAAAAGGAACAAAGACCCTTCCTGAGCTTCTATTCTAGTGGGGGAGAGAGACCATAAACAGGGGACATGAGTGAGCATGTGGGACACTGGCAGGAGGGGAAAGAACCCGAGGCAGAGGCTGGAGAGGACCCGAGAGGCAGGGCTGTGTGGCAGGGTGGGGGCCGGGTGGCCTGGGACCCGGCATCCTGCTGGCCACCCACAGTGTGGAGAAGATGGAGTGGGCAGGGTGGCTGCAGACAGAAGTGTTAAGAGCCACTGCAGCAGCACGAGCCCAAGTGATCAGGCCCAGGCAGCGGGTGGGACACAGGGAGGATGCTCAGGTTCTAGATTTTTCTCCACCAGTTTTATTCTTTTTAAGATAACATTTGACCGAGTATTTCATGAATATAGAACATGGATGAATGGGGAAGGTCGTGCTAACTGCGTGGATGTAGGATTTGAGGGGACTCTGACACCCAGGGCTTTGGCCAGGAGGGGCCGAGGTGGAGAGGCAGCTGGAGGGGCCTCCTTGTGCACGCTGAGTTAGCTTCCCGCTGACTGGGAGGCTCCGCCTGCCCGCCTGGCCTTCCCAACTCCTGCTCCTGCTTCGGGTCTCAGATGACATGTCCTCCAGGAAGCCTCCCTGGCCTCCTGGGCTGTCCTGTCTCCCCAACACCCATCCCAGCATTTCCCAGACTGCTCGCCACATCCCCCAACCCTGGGCTCTGACAGCCCCCCAAGGGTGACCTTTACTTCTCTACCCTAAGCACAGGGCCAGGCTTAGCGTCCGTCCTCAGTACAGATAGGTGACTGCTCTTCAGGGACAGTGAGATTTCCCAGTAACTGAGATGGGTCCCTCTACAGCCCCACCTCTCCTCTCAGAACCAGGCATGACACCAAACAGGCTCCCCCACAAACAGGCCCTGTCCTTCCTCCTACCAGACTAGGTGCTGCGGCCCCCAGGGGCGGCCTGGATTTCACCGTGGAGTCTGGGCCTTCACACTGAGCCTCTTCCTTCACCCTGGCTATCCGCGAGATGCCTTCCCTGTCCGGGGCTGGTCTCTGCTGTGCCCGGGACCCTCCAGGGCAGGTGATGCTGGCCCGGCCACCCTGCTCCCATCCCTGCCTTCTCACATACCCCTCGGACCCTCTCGGATGCTCCCTGCCTCCAGCTCCCTCTACAGGTGGGGAAGGGGGAAGAGGGCCAGCGACTGCCAGACGTGGAGCTGAGACAGAGCCCCGGGCCCTGCTCCCAGGACCCCCTGGCGCCCCGTCTGACTCCGCATCTTCCTTAATCCAGACTTGAAGAACTCAAGCAGCCACGATGGCTCAGCCTGGCCCCCAGGAGTTTTTGAACCCAATTTTGCTCGCGCGTGTGCACACTCGCGTGTATGTGTGTGTGTGTGTGTGTGTGTGTGTGTGTGTGTGAGAGACACCTCTGAATCCCTGTTGCCTGCACCATGCCCGGCACAAAGCGGGTGCCCAGGAAGTGTGAGTTGGGTGGCCTCCTGAGGCAAATACGGCTCCCAGTGTCTTCCTCACACACGGCTGACCCCTCCTCCCAGCCTACCGGGAAGGGGCAGAGGCCACAGCACAATGTTCCAGTGGCCTCTGAGTCCCCGCAGTGCTGAGACCTGGGAATTACGAGCCACACCCAAACGTCCCGGCTTCAAACAGCGGCCTCTGAGCAGCTGGCAGCTCTGCCGAGTCGGCAGTTGGCCTGGGCTCCACTGTCCCACAGAGGCTCTCTGGGAGGCAGCGTGGCTGATCTGGGGCCTCAGCAGAGATGGCCGAGCTGACCACGCTGACCAGGTGGGCGCCACCTCTCCCAGGTGAGCCCGGGCCTCTTCTCCGGTGGAAGCCGGCGTCCTAGAGACTGAAAGTGCCCAGGGCCTCTGAGGCCTAGGCCTGTGGCTGGGAGGCCTTCGCTTCCGATGCCGTCTCTGAGCAGAGGCCCGTTCAGAGGAAGGGCGGCGAGGGAGCCTCCGCCTCCTGGTAGGAGCAACGCGCTCTGGAGAGCTGAGCGTGGTCGGTGAGAGGTGAGGACGTGCGGAGGCGGGACAATCACAGACGTTTTGCCACCTACCGTTCCAGCTAGGACCGTAAACATCAGAATCCACCAGATTAGAACACGTTGACGTTTATTAGACTCCAAGCCTGGCGTGACCAGAGCCTTCCGGATGTGGATGGGAATCCGGGATGCCCCCAGTGCGCCCTCCCGGCCCTCTCTCCCGTTTCTCGACGTCTTCCTGGCCATGAGTCCACAGGCTGACATGTTCTCGTGGTGTCCTGGGCCCCGAGACATGAACCCAACATCAAGCTGTTCCCACCTGTGGGTGCGCAGGGTGCAGGCCGACCTGAAGCAGATGAGGGCCAGACACCGGGCGTGGCCCCCAGGGACCCACTTCCCAATCTCTCTGCTTTCTTCCCAGGGAGACCTGTGGTGGGCCGCCTCCCAAGTCTGCCCCGCATCTTGATGTGGAGTGGGGCGGAGGGAGAGTGGAGGGCTTCCCCGGCTGGGTCCCGGCTGGGGGAGGGCGGGGTGCTCCTCTCTGCTCCCCCGTCCGCCCTTCCTTGCCTCACAGCACTGGCTCCTGTCTGGACGAGTCGCTTAGCTTATTCGGCGGATGTCCGCGGTCCCTCTCTATCCACAGGCTCCCCTCTAACCTCCAGGCCTCCGGTGCTGGGTGCAGGGTGCCCCGAGGGAGCTGTGCCACAGGGTGGGTTGTCAGGGGTAACGGGAGGTGGCTTCCCAGAAGGGCAGCAGGACAGCAGACGGCAGTGGCGGGTGGGGCCTTCCTAGCACTGGAGCTTCTGCCGGCCGCACGGGGGCCGGCCGGAGAGCAGCTTGAAGTTCCTCTCGTAGGTGGGCAGGCTCCTTCTGAAGCAGAAGGCAGACTGCCTGTCACACTCGCAGGCCTTCAGCCCGCAGAGGCAGCTGCCGCCAGGACCCAGGGAGCATCCGCCTGTGGAGACACGCAGGGTCACGGGGTGTCCTGCCCACCCAGGGCTCGGCTCTAAGGCTGGGGAGAGCAGGGAGCTATGCCGGCCAAAGACTGAGGACAGAAAGGGAAGGAGGCAGGAGTACCTCTCCTTCACCTGCCAGCACTTCCCATCACATCCGGGCCCCCAGCCAGGCCGGAGTGAGAGGCAAGGCGGGGCCGGGAACCCGGCTGTGTGGAGGAGCCCTGAATCACACGGGTGGCCAGGACCCCGGGAGGGAGGGAGGGAGGGGCTCACGTTGCCAGAGCTCACCCCCTATTTCCGACTGCCTGCTTGACAGGCCACTTGGTGGCTTTGCACCTCCAACTGGGTCGTTCAAAATGGCACCCGGGCACACCTGCCCCTGCCCCGCACCAAACCTGTCTCCCTCCACACTCAGCAAATGGCACCAACTCTGACTCGAAGCAGAAAACTAGGAGTCGCCCTGGCTTCCTCCCTCCTCCCAGCCCCAGTCCTGTGGATTCTCCATGTTTAAAGTACTTTACGCTCTGTCTTCTTCTCTCCACCATCCTGGCCATACCCAAGTCCCTGCCATCACCAGCTCTTCCTCCTCAATGGAAGGAAATAAGCAGGGGCAGTCTCGAAACGCTGCCTGAATATGTTGGCTCTTCTTAAAGCCCCACTGTGCCTCCTATTATTCAGGGAAGTCATCCCCAGCCCTGGTGGCCCATGGCGCACACTTGCCCTGACTCCACCCTCCCAGCCTCCCCTTCCTCATTGATCCTCCACCCTCCCACCCTCGTTCTGCTCCAGGGACCCCAGCTCTTTTAAATCACATGTCTCACTCTCTCTTGCCCCAGGGCCTTTGCACATGCTCTTCTTTTGGTCTAAAATCCTCCCCAAGACCTTCAAGTGGGGAGATCCATCTGCACTTTGGGTCTTGATCAAGTTCCACCTCCTCAGAGAGGCTGTCCTCGACCACACTTGGCCACTCTCCCGTGTCCCCCTGTTTATTTCATCTGCACTGACTGGTTGGTTGACTTGCTTGGGCTGCCTCTCCTCTGCAGTGCAAGTTCTGGGAAGCTGGGTCCCTGTCTGGCTCACCGTAGCATCTCCATCATCTGCACAGATGGCGGCACGTCAGAGTCGCCGCAGAAACAGCTGAACAATATGCGCTGGGCCACTGTGGGCCTCTGGGACCGAGGGTCTGCCCTTTGGTTGAGCAGCCATTGGATGGGACCTTTTCTTAGGTGTTCAGCGTCCTAGCTCGTGTGTGTGTGTGTGTGTGTGTGTGTCGGTCTGTCTAAAGCACAGCTTCCCTTTGTATCTCACTCCACCCGAGTCCCACTGTCTTGCGGGGTTGGGAGTGAGGAAGGCGGCCACCTCGTGCCTTGGTTTCTGATCTGGGTATCTGTCTGTAAAGTGGAGCAGCAAAGCCTCCGTCCCCGGGTGGTGGCCAGGCAGCTGTGGTGCCCCTCCTGGGCAGACACTCTGCAGCACTTCCTGCGGCCAAGACGGCGGCGCAGCCAGGTCCACAGAGGAAGGAGCGGCGCCTGCCTGCCTGTCCGCCATCCGTGCTACAAAGTCCACCTTCCTGTCCTCCCACTCCAGTCTGCAGACGCGATTTCTCAAGGCAGATGACACCGGCCCACGGCCAGCTGCCCCTCGCCCTCGCCCTCGGGAATGTGCCAGGGATGTTCACGCCGCTCCCACTGGTCCTCACGCCTGGGCTCCTGTGCCCTCCACGCCCCCCGTCCGTCTGCCACAAGCTGTCGAGGTTCACCACGCTCCAGCTCCGGACACTCGTCTCAGAGCCCATTCCCCGCGCACGGCTCTCTGCCCTGCTGTCCCTCCCGTCCTCTGGGGGCGGCAGTTGCTGGAGCTCAGGTCCCGTGTATGTGGCGTGCCGGTGACCCTGCTCTCCTCCCAGTGACCTGGTGCTGCTGTCACTCTGGAAACCTGTCCCACCTTCCTCGGGCCCCTCCGCCCCTCCTCCCCGCTCCTCCTCCTCTCCTGCTTCTGGTCCTCTCTCTGTCCTTCCCGCATCTCAGCTCCCAGGCTCCTCGGCCTCTCTCACTGCCCTCTCCCTTCCTGCCTCATCTCCCCGTCCTTCCTAAATCCTCCCTGACTTCCATCTCTACCTCTCCTAGCTCACCCAGCCTCTGGCTCTTCTGGAGTTGACCTCGGGTAGTGGTCCTTCACTGGGGACGGCCATTTGGATGGCATCTCTCAGCCCTGGTAGGACCAGGCCTGCCATGACCTGGAAGAAGAGGGAGCCCTGGGCCAAAAACGCCATCTTTGGAAGCCTCCTCTTAAAAGCAAACCTAAATCCAGGTCCTGCACCTTTGAGTGTGCTAAAGGAGAAACTGAGGCAAGAGGAAAAGAACTGATGGCTTCAGAATGTTCTTTCCCATTCCGTTTCCATTCCCTCTCCACAAATGAGGCAAGGCAACAGCTCTGCACCCCTGCCTATGGCTAACTCAGACCCTCACCAGGCCTCTGTTTGTGCCCCTAGTCTGGGCCCCAATTTCCCCCAAATTCTTAAGTGGCACTCTTATTCAGTCCGGGACCTCACATCTCCTGGAGTTCCCAGCTCCAGCCCAGATGCCGCCTCGAGCTTCAGACTTCAATGCCAGGGTCTACGTGCCACACCCTACCCTTGGACGTCGGATATGCTCTTTTATTAGTCCATTTTCCAGAGCTATAACAAAACACCCAAAGCTACGCAGTTTACAAAGAAAGAGGCTTACTTAGCACACAGTCTTGGAAGCTGAAAGTCTGGACAGCAAGGTGCTGGCTCTGTCGGGGCTGCCCGGCTGCCCGAAGGTGGCCGGAGGGAGAGATCACTCAGCAAGGGCGGAAGTGGGAGAGACTGGGGAGGGGCCAGTCCTGCTTGTAAAAACAATCCTCTGTGGGAACTAAGCAGCATCCGTGAGAACCCCATGAGTCTCTTCCAGAACCCCCAGCGACCCAGTGACCTCCCACAGGGCCCCACCTCTGAAAGTCCACCACTTCGCTTCTCAATATCGCCACTCTGGGACCAAGCTGCCCACACATGGACCCTTGGGGACACACTTAACCATATCCAAACCATTGCACATTTCAGGGGTTCAAACCAAACCCCGCCTCTTCATGGTCCGCTCCTCCCCCATTTTCGCAAAATCAGTAGATGGCGCCACTACCCGTGGCCGTCCGGCCTCCAGTCTCTGGCCTCCGTTCTCCATTAGCCTCCCTCTCCTTCAGGCTGCAACTCTAACCCCTGGCAGGTCCTGGCAACTTCACCTCCAAAGCGTAGCCAGCATCTGCCACTGCTCAGCCCTCTGCCGCCACCCCAGTCCAGGCCACGGTCACTCCCCCAGTGCTTCAGAAACTGTCTCCTCCTGGCTCCTCGTTCCCCTCTCTTCTGCACAACAGCCAGAGTGACCTCTCCAGAGCAAATCGAGAGCGTCCCCTGCCCCGATTCACACGCTCCAGTGGCTCCCCCGCCACTGCGGCGGAAGGTGAGCCCGGTCCCCGCCTGGGGCAGCGCCCAGCCTCAGCTGCCGTCCTTCCCAAGGCCCCGCGCCTGCAGGCTGGCTCCAGGTCTCAGATCTCCCTGGCAAGACCTTCCTCAGCCACTTGGAGTGGCGCCCTTCCCTCCTGGCCTGCATCATCCCCTAGCTTGTCGCCGTGTTTGGGAGCTGCTCATAGCACCTGTCCCTATCAGAATCTCTGCTTGTGAACAGATGGTGGGCTCTTGCCCTCCGCAGAGGCAGGCCCCTCGCCTTGCTGGTCTCCAGCCCCTGGTGACTGCTCTGCTCCAGCAGCGATTGCCGACGGCCTTATGGCTGCCCTCGTGTGGCCTGTGCACCAGGGCTCAGGAGCCAGGGTCTGGTCCAGATCTATGGCTCACACAGCTGAGAAAGGTCTTTGCAAATTCAGCTTCAGGAGGCTGCCACTTCCGCCTTCCCACTGTGGTAGAGGGGGCATCAGAGGCCCAGAGATGGAGGTGACAGCGGTACAGGTGGCTGGAACCAACCGTCTGCCTCCAAGGCTGGGCTCCTCCCCACACAACACATGCATGCATGCGTGGGCGGAGCGGGGTGTCACTGCTGGGTGATCTTAAAGTCCCTTGCAAATGCCAAGTACTTATGTAAGCCCACTCAGAGGAGGGAGAACCACCCCCAGGCTGCTGGACGGCAGCTGTGCCCTCCAAGCAACCCGGCCCTGGGCTCTGTCATGACCTTTCTCTGCATTGATCTCCTGGTGGCATTTAAATGGACAGACCGAGCTTTTTTCCCCTCCCCTCCCCCCTCACCTACCACATCCCTCCCCAGCAGCCCCTGGTTGCTAGGCAACATGGGACCAGGCTTGGGTGCAGGATTTCAGTACTCAGGAGGCTAGGAGGGGTTAACCCTTGCAGGGCAGCTCTTTGAACTGAAGTGTCAGAGGTAGGGGAGAGGTTCTATTCCCTGGGGGTAGCCTTAGCGACCTTGGCCGCCCAGTGCTTTCCCACCAAGTAAAGGGGAAAAGGAAAGCTGGACAAAACAAGAAATCTCTATGTTCCAAAGGAAGGGCCCTCACCGTTAGCCACTGCAGGCCAGGCCCTGTAGCAGGTCACTTTCCCAGATGATGAGCCGCCCTGTACAGACGGGGACGGGGAGACGGAGACGAAGGCCCAGCTGGGAGGGGGAAGCCTGACTCCTTTGCCTCTCAGCAGGAGGGGGAGGATCTGAGCCTTTGAGAGAACCCAACTCTAATTGTCCCTCATTGCCCTCCCTGGGCCAGGGCAGAACCTCCGACCAGCTGACCAGCTCGCTGCGGATCACGAGGCTTACATTGGTGTAGAGTCCTTCCACCAAACAGGAGCCTGTCACCTTCCACAGGGCTGGGTGGTGGGAGGCAGGGCCCCCTGGCTCTGAATCCCAACTCTTCTTTCCCTGACTGTGTGACCCTGGCCATAGCACTTAACCTCTCTGAGCCTCAGCATCTTTGACAGGGAGTGAACACTCCCACCTCGGAGGTCTGTTGTTGGGGTTCAGGATGCTGCGCGTCAAGCGTCCATCCTTTTGCTCTGGAGTTTCCATTAGACTGTGAAGAGCAGGAGCCTGGCCTGCCCTTGCTCTGCGCCTGGCCCTTGGCACAGTGTGGGCACTGGACAGGCATCTGGTGGGTGCTCAGTGCACACTGGGCAGGTGAACGGATGTGCCTGGGTCTCAGCACTCGGTGGCCACAGATCCAGCATGAGCCAGAGGACCAGCTCTTGGCTCACCACAAGGGGTTGCTGATGCCCTGATGCTGATACACAGCCCTTCCCGTGCCAGTTCCCTGGGCAGGGAGGCACCAGGCTGCAGGAGCCCCGGTCAAGGCTCAGGGACAGCAATGAGGAAAGCACAGCCCAGGCCACCAGCTGGCCAGTCCTGCTCTTGTCACCAGCCAGCACATGCGAATCAGGGAACATGTGTCAGCTGCTGGGGCTCCAGCCTCCTCCCACCCCCCAGTCTCTTTCCTGCACTCTCCCCATCCCCTGGGGTCCCAGGCTGGGAGGTGCAGTGTCCCCACCAGCCTCTGCCCTGGGAGCAGGCAGCCCGCGGCGGCCAGGGCACAGGCTTGGTCTGGGCCTCTGCCCAGTGGGGAAGCTCCCTCCACTCGCTGATTCCACTTCCCTCCCTTGGGCACCTGCCCCTTCTGCCCTGATCCTCGTGAGGCGTCAGAGGAGGGCGCCCTTTCTGGCCATCGTAAGGTGCCATCTGACACCTTAACGAGGATGAAGAGAGGGAGCCATGTAAAAGCCAGACCAGGAACCAGGTCGGGGAAGAGTCCGGGGAGCCTTTTCAGCATCCCTCCCTCACTAGTCAACAGCCACCCCCTCCTCATGGGGCAGAGATGGCCCCTGGCCTCAGGAAGGTGACATCCTTGGGTTGAAACACACAACCCGCGGGGGCACCCCTGCCTTGCTCCCTTCCGAATGTGGCCTCAGGGGCATCACAGAAGAGATGCTTCGATTTAGGCCTGAGGATGATCCCGGGCAGAAAGCTCGGCTCAGGAAGGCTGCCTGAGCTCACACGGGGAACGGGGCGATTCTGGTCAGGGGAGCACTCACGGGGTCAGGGGCACGCGGGGCGGCTGCCGGAGCCCAAGCTGAGCTTCCCTCGCCAGTGTCCGAGCCCCCAGTCTACCGAGCATCAGGTTGCCTGGCTGGTGTCAGGAAGACCTCGCAGTCCAAATTCCGGGTCTCCGGTTGGGCTGAGTTAGAATCCCGCCCTGAGCCTGGGATGGGGGTGTGCTTCCTGCCCCAGGAGACGAGTGTCCTCAGGATGGTTTCTCCCTGACCTCACAGGAGACAGATGAGCTCCAGAAACACTCACTGCTGGAAAATCACACCTGGGGAGCCAAGGGGCTCACGCAACTCCACCCTGGGAAGGGAGCCCACACTGTAAGAGGGATCCAGACAGCAGTCGGGAATGGGTGGGACTCACAGGGGGCGACTGCCCAAAGCTACCTGCTCTTCGGACACACTCACCCTCACATACCCACACCCCACCAGCCTGTCGACGCCTGGTCGACCCCAGGTCATTCCCTGTGGGTGGACTTGCCCACCCTGGCTCTTTTCCTCCTCTTTCCGTGGCCTCAGTATCTTGTGCATTCCTTTCCTGTCCCCCTCCTAGTTACTTTTGTGTCCCCATGGCACTGATCTGCATGCCTGGCAGGCAGTCGCCCTTAACGAGTATTTGTTCAACTGAAAGACGGCTGAGCTGCTTTGTTAACGCATGACAGACATAAGGAAGAATGTTTGCAACAGCAACCGTTGCTAAGGGAAGCTGCAAAGGCAATGTAGTCAACAACTTTTTATTGAGCGTGTACTATAGCCAGGCTCTGGACTCCCAGAGAGTGCTTGTGAGACAGCTGTGGGCAGAGCGACCAGGGCAAGACAAACAAGTGCTCTCCAAGACGCTCTGGTCCTTGTTCTTGCCCCTTTCTATCTCAAAGCAGCTGAAAAAAATCTCATTTCCTAAAAGACCCCTGGGTCAACAAGGAGGTGACGGGTAAGGAAGGACCAGGCTCAAAGGCATGTCCCCCCAGGGAAAGTTACTCACAGACCACTGTCTTGTTGATGACGTGGAACTGGTAGCTGTTCAGCACCGGCTGGCAGCCAGACTCCTTCAGCTTCTTGTAACAACAGTCATGTGTCAGGCAGCATCTGAGGGCCAGACCAGAGGGAGATGAGGGACAGCACCTGTGTGCGTGTGTGGGTCCCTAGGGAGCAGGCTGGAGGACCTCGGGCGGGAAATGCAAGAGACTCATCTGCCTCCTCCCCTCCAGAAGGCCCTGGAGCAAGGGCAGTGAATCACTGATACAGGTGTCCCTCGGTTCCAGGGAGGAGGGGTTCCGGCATCCCTGAGGGTGCCAGGGTCCTGGATCGCAAGTCCCTTATGTGAAATGGCATCGTATTTGCATATAACCTACATACGTCCCCCTGTATACTTTAAATCATCTCTAGGTTTATATTACCTAATGCTTTGTAAATGCTATGAAAATAATCATTATTCTGTATTATTTAGGGAATAATGACAAGAAAAAAAATTCTGTACAGATGTCATTTTTTTTCTTTTTGAATACTTTCCATCTGAGGTTGGTGGAATTGAGGAGGCAGAGCCCGTGGATACAGCCGGCCGACTGGGATATTGAATATAAATAAAAATAACCAATAATGTTGACTGAGCCCCCTCTAGCACCTACTGCTCTTTCATTAGTGACTCGGTCCCCCTGGGAAGTACAGTCATTGTCCCCATCTTGTAGGGGAGGAAGAGATTCAGAAAGGCAAATTTCCCAAAAGGATGTAGCTGGCAATGAGAGACCCAGAACTCAGCTAGGTCCCTGGGACTCCTCCGTTCATCAGCCATTTTTCCTGAGCACCTTCTATGTGCCAAGCACTTTAATGGTCTCGGGGGGGATAACTGTCGGCAAGAGCAGACGCAGTCCTGGCTCTCACGGGGCTCAGAGCCGGCTGGGGGCTGCGGGGCAGGGTCGGGAGAGGAAGCGGCAGGGCACGGCCTCAGCCTGTTTCCAGCACCACTGAACCAGAGGCAGGAATGGAGGAACCTGGGATGGCCTGCAGAGGCCCTGGGCACAGCCAGGAGGAAGGAAAAATAAACCCAGGCTCAGATTCTAAGACCAGAAAAGCCAAGGACAGCGCTTCCGGCTCCATTCACCAGCTCCTGGCCATTCATCTTCGGCTCATAGTTTTGAGTCTGCCTTTGAACTTGGACAGGGAGGCCCACATCATCAAGGGAAGGGGACGGGTGGTGATAGAGGCAAATCTTTGTTCCCGTCCTGGCTTTGCCACTCAGGACCGCAAGGCTTGGCGGCTCTTGTCTGGGACCCTCGCTGTCCTCACCTGTAAAGTGAGGGTGGTGACGCGGCCTCCTACGTTCATGGCGGGTTACACTAGTCCACGTGCAGGCCACCTGTCCCAGTGTCTGGCACATAAAGGACATCTGACAAGGGTCACGGCCCTTCCACGGTTCCACCACCAAGCTGGGGGACTCAGGCTCCAGGTGCGGGACATATTTATTGAGGCCAGGTTGAATGTGGCAAGGAGCACTTTGTCTTCTTACTTCTTCAAATGCAAGAGCACACGCGCTATCCGACTTCCTCCCCACGCCCTCCCCAGATGACACCAGCCGTCACCTCTTCCGGGAACTGGAGCTCGCCCACCCCCTGCTGAGGAGCAGGCCCGGAAGCCAGGTTGGGCCAGGTGACACACCCAGATGGGCCGCTTGGATTCTCTCCTAGAATATGAACCTGTGTGGAAACTGCAGGCCCCTTGCGAAGACCTGCGAGGTGGTGGCCGCAGCACAGACACCATACTGGCCCCTCAGGAGTGCTGGCCGGGGCAACGTTGTGGTCACGTGTTCAAGGAGCTTGCCCCGGCACAGGCTCTTCAAGACCCGCCCTGTGACCCCTCCGGTCTTTTCTTATGTTGGCCTGAGTTGGTTTCTGCTACTTGACATGCAAGGATCCTAACTCTCCCCCTCCCCGCCCCTCTCTCTGGCTCCAAGCAGCAGCTCCGGGGCCCATGGAATGGCAGGTGGCCTTGGAGCCCCGCTCCCACCTGTCCGTGTCGTCCACAGGGACTCCTTTGCCTCCAAGCCCGCAGTAGCAGCCATAGCCGTAGTAGGAGAGGAAGGCGCTCCTTCCGGTGATGTGTTTGACCATCCTCTGGAACTGCCAGAAGCTGCTGAGGGTGGGGACCGTCACTGCCAACAAGGAAGCAAGAAACAGGAAAAGCGGCAAAGAGCATGGCGCTGCCTTGGCATCCCCCGCCAGGCTGCTTTGCATGGGGCTGTCACCAGGTCCCTAAAGCAAAGGGATGGCCTTGCCGCGATCTTGGGAAGAGAAACAGGACCAGATTGACCCCCATAACACAGAGATTCTAGCTAAGCCTCGGGGACGAGCACCCAGCTTCCATGACATTCAGGGCAAATGCTCTACTGCCAGCCGGGACCTTCCCCTCAAAAGCAGAACGCCACCGTGCGAGGCCGAAGACCCTCAGTCTGGTGCAACATTAGCCAGAAAAGTTCAAAGTTAGAAAGGCCAGTCCCTCTGGATATCATCAGGCATCCACAACCTCGCGAGCAAAGTAAAATATGCACGAGGTAGGGAAGATATCTTCGATCCATTTTTTAAAATGGCAAATACATGTGGACCCAGCCATTTTTGCTTCTAAAAAATGCTTCCTGTAGTGGGCACAAAAATATATACAAGGATATATATTTATGCATCATTGCTTGTAACAGTTGAACAATGCAAACCACCCAAATGTCCACCAATGGCGGGGAGATAAAATTAGGTGTCTTGAAAATATATTGTCTTTAATAGCAATATCTCTAGGCGACGGGATTTAGAGGTGGATAGAGGAAGCAACAGCAACAGCTCTCTTGTTATAGCCATGCAGTGTGATTTTATTTTTAATGAGCATGTATTACTTTTCTATTAAGATGTTTCAAGGTGTGTGTGTGTGGGAGGGGGAGTGTACAATGAATGTGTACCCAAGTTTTAGGAGGGGGTACACCTGGGTGTAGGAAGGGACTAGGCTCCTGGAAAGACAGAGAGAGGCTGCTACTAGGTGCTGATTACTGACTTCACAATAAAAATACAGTAAAGCTGGGCACAGTGGCACATGCCTGTGATCCCAGCGACCCGGGAGGCTGAGGCAGGAGAATCGTGAGTTCAAAGCCAGCAACTTGACAAGGCCTAAGCAACTCTGCAAGACCCTGTCTCTAAATGAAAAATTAAAAAGGGCTGGGGGATGTGGTTCAGTGGTTAAGAGCCCCTGGTACCAAAAAAAAAAAAAAAAAACCCAGTAAAAACATGACCTTGAAGAAGAAAGAGGGGCAGTTTCCAGGGCACCTTCCTGTCCCACTGCCCAGTTGGGAGCTTGTTACCATGGCACACGGCAGCGGGAAGCAGTCAGGTGCTTCTACTCTTGGAGAAGGAAAAATTTCTGGGTCTACATGTATTTGCCTTTTTAAAAATATGGTTTGAGAGGGTCTTTCCTACCTTGTACGTTTTTTTTTTTTTTTTTTTTTTTTCTTTCTGTGAAATTGTCAATGCCTGATGATAACCAGGGGGACAGACATTTCGGCTTTGAACTTTTCTCATTAATGTTACATCAGATCTGAGCCAAGGGGTGGTCACTTGCAGTTCCTGGAGAGAGGTGGGACCACCCTTAGGTTGCAGATCCTCAGGACACACCATGGGGCTACAGAAGGGACCCTTCCTGCGTAGAGGTTCCTGTTAGACCATGACCTTGAAAATTATAAATTCCACCACCGTGGGTGGTTTGGACATTTTTAACTCAGGGACCCAAAAGTCACTGCTACACAGTTGAAACCAATGTTTTAAAAAATGGATGTGGACAAACATCTACTCAACTAATCCAGTGTAAGTCTAGGAAATTTTTTGTGACCCAGACCCTTTCCTAGAGGACCCTTTTCCATTTTGCAGAGGAATGCGATCTGATTCCCTGCAGCAGTGACTTAGAGTGACCAGGTATTCCTTGGATCAGTATCAGAATGGCTTTCCTGATAAGAATGGAGCACACCTAAACTAGCTAGATACATGCCTGCCATTTTGTGCAGAAAGTCATGAGACTTTAAATAAAGGCAACTAACATCCAAAGGAAGACCCTCCGGAGCCAGGCGTGGTAAAGCCACAGCCAGCGCCTCTTAGCACACGGCCAGCGACCTCAGAAGTACTCTGAGGTCTCAGCATTGGCATCAGCACACTTGACAACAGAAACAGAAGCAGAACTTTGGTGGCAGCCTGTTCTGAGTGACTTGTGGCCTTCCCTCACCCCATGCCACCTCAGGAGGGGCCATCCAATGGCAGAGAGAGGACAGCATCCTGGCACTACACATCTGGCTTACTACTTACGGCAGGAGATGAAGACAAGAAGAAGAACAATCATCTTCATCCCCAAGGACAGCAGGGGGTCCCGGGACCCAGGGTCCCACCTTCTTCGTCTGCCAGTCAAACTCCTGTTTGGAGAGGAAGTGACTGGAATGAGCTGAGGCCATAAGAGGGCAAACCAGTCACTGCAGGCCTTGGAAAGCCTTCAGCCAAGGGCCCAGACAGAACTTCTTTTCAATTATCTCTGAACATGATACACTTCCTGGTATTTAGACCCAGATATAAAAAAATAAGGGCTCCATTGAAAAGTCCAAGTATCTTTTTTTTTTTTTAACTTCTTTCTTTGACCACACTATCTCCTTGACATTTTTTTTTTCCTTTAGAGGAGTCAGGTGTCCCTCTGTTCCCAAATACAAATAACACACATACTGTTCAGGATGGGAATCCAGCTCAGGAAAGCCTGAGCCCTGATGCCCTGGTGCCTTGGTTGTAAACTTGCCCCCTCCGAAACTTGGCTTCCTCCTGTAAAATGAGACTAATAATCCCTATCAGTTATGTCAAGCCTTTACTAAGAAATAAATGCTACGGGCCCGGCGGGGATTGTGTTATGCAATCCTCACATCTTAAGAGTTTCTAGGATCACCATAGCGCTGGGGTAACGGAGGCCCAGAGAGGTTGAACCAATTCCTTATCATCAGCTGCCTACTCCACAGACTTGTGGGAACCGGTTGAAATAAGGTTGTAAACCACAGTGAGAGGCAAGCGCCACGTTTTCATTCCCATCAGGGGGAATCACACCCAGACGAGGCGTGCTTCCCGTGGGACGATGGAGGAGAACAGGGGCCTACACCGGCCCATGGTGAACCAGCCTCTGCCTGATAACGTGGGGACTTGGAGCGTGAACAATAGCTCAGCTGAACCTGGAGACTTTGGCAGGGGCAGAGCTTGTGCTCAATTTTCACCCAGTGGAAAGTTTCCCAGGGAAACTTCAAAACGGCCATCCTGCTGCAGGTCCCTGCGACAGGGGACCAAGCACGATTACTCTCTTGCCCTCTTTGGCAAAATTCTGGTGGATGCTGTGAGGCTGGGCCTGACCAGGTTGAGTACTGGCCAGCCTTCATCGCGTCGCTATGCGGGATGGTTTTAAAATTAGGTTCTGTCTCCACAGGCTCTTGCTTCCCTTGTCTGAGTCTGAAAAGAATAATTGTGCGCAGCTTTGGTGCACAAAGGAGAGACATCTTTTGAATGGGCAGGCGATGACATTTTAAAGAGACAAAGAAAGGGGTCAAAGTTTGCTACTGGTAATGAAATCTGACAGACTCTTATTAAGCACCAACTGCGTGCTCTGCTAATGAGAAGATTCTGGCCCAAGCAAGGCTGCCAAGCTGGTTGCAGACACTGAATAAGTACAGGCCAAATATAGCCCCTAAACACCATGTGGGCTGAAGTTCTAGGTTCGCTTCTCCATTCGTTCTTCCATGTTTGGCAGGCTCTTCAGGAGGGGCATGCCAGCTGTGCCCCATCCTCAATCCCTGGAAACTGCCCTCTGCTACAGGGGACCCTGTGTCTCAAGGTTGTGACCCTCCAGGGATGAGGGAAAGAGTAGCCTCTAGTTAATGCCTGGCTGTGATGTTTAAAGGGCTGTCGGCTGCCTCTTCAGGACTATGAGAAGACTTGCCAGTTCCAGACTCCCTGGAAGACTGGCCAAGACCTCAGCAAGCCTGTCTGTGTCAGTTCCTCCCTCTGTGTATCAGCTTCTCCTGTTATGCCAGCTTCTCCCACCATGTCAGATTCTCCCCTCATGTGACATCTTTTCCCATTGAAACCACTTTTCTCTGTTCACATCAGCTTCTCCCTTTGTATGTCAGATTCTCCTTCTAGGCCAGCTTCTCCCACTGTGTCAACCTTTTCTCCCTCCGCCCCACCCCCAGGTCAACCTCTTCTTCTGCTCAGTCTTGCCTCATCCATTCCCAATAGCTGTACCCCCTGGGGGGCTCCCGACAATGCACCTCTCTGTCTCGGAGTCTGTATCCAGGGAGTCCAGTGTAAGCACACGTGGCCGGGAGCATCCCTTGAGGGCTTGCATAAATAAATGTCTGGGTGCTCAGAGGCAGGAGCGGGGCACTCCCTGGGGAGGTCGTAGAAAGCTTCCCACAGGAGCGGGACTTGAGGAGGCCTTGAATGAACTTCAGCTTGTATATTCTGCTCCCATTTCCTCCTCCCTACAACCCTTCAAGGAGGGTGCCATCAATGTCACATTTGACAGACAAAGAAATCAGGGCTCAGAGGAGAGAGCCCTGCCCCTTGGGCAGGACCAGGACTTAACTTGTGATCCCTAACTTCAAACCCAGGACTTTTTCCTGTCACCAGGTCCCCACCTAGACCTCTCTGAAGGTCTCAGCATTTCCACAGATTACGGCTGTGACTCAGGGAAGACAGATGTGGTTCCCTCCATTCGACTTACGGTTTGGGGCTGAGACAAAACCAAGAACTCAGGGTCAGAACGCCAGAGACTTGAAGGGCAGCCACGCCAGCCGGCTCCTGGCAGCCGCCAGCAAGGCGGGGGGCCCTCGGAGCCCCTCTGGGTGATGAGCCCAAATCATTTATCCTCTTTCAATAGACAACACTGGACCCTGCTGACCCTTCTCCCTAAGGAGAAGCAAGGTGGACATACACTGCAGAGCCCCACGAGAACCACAAGTAGAGCCATTTAACCCACTTCCTAATCCCCGGCACCCCCTTCCCTGACACAAATGGGTACAGATGATGAAGAGGGCAACGCGGCCATTGTACTTGTTCAACACCCGCTAGGTTTCTGAACACTTCGCATTTGTTGTTACTATTATGATTATATCATCTTCATTTTACAGATAAGTAAAGGAGGCAGGGAGAGATGGGCGGCACATACACACTCGAGGAATGAATGGATGATGGAATGGTCACTGTCCTATCAGACTTCAGGTCACACAGACAAAAACAATAACTGCAACCAACCTAGTACCAACGTGCGACTAGGCCCAGCCCGCAGTTCGTCTCCACGAGCCCTTTGAACGTTCCCAGGGAGGCATGTGTTATCAATCCCAGGTTATCAGTGAGGGTAACTGAAGCTGGCAGAGGTTAGGTCACTTGCCCTGCAAAACTGACAGCTGCCAGACTTAACCCCAGGTGCACCTGCCGTGGAGGTGGACACTCCTCCTCACCTGGAAGTTAGGTGGGGCTGCCTCCACTCAAAACTCAGCTGGGAAGTCAAGGCCCAAACGACCCAGACAGCTCGGTAAACACCAGGACACTCTTCTTTTACTTGCAATTCTAACAAGCCACTCAGATTCTTTGTGTCAGACCCAGCTGTTAAACAGGAATGGAATCAAGAGTAGCTTTCTTGCCGGGTGCGGTGGCGCACGCCTGTAATCCCAACGGCTCAGGAGGCTGAGGCAGGAGGATCTTGAGTTCAAAGCCAGCCTCAGCAATGTGAGGCGCTAAGCAACTCAGGGAGACCCTGTCTCTAAATAAAAAACAAAATAGGGCTGGGGATGTGGCTCAGTGGTCAAGTGCCCCTGGGTTCAAACCCAGGTACCAAAAAAAAAAGTTGCTTTCTTGGTACAAAGTTCAGAAAGAATGATAAACCAATAACCCTGGAAGCCTGAGAACCCCCCCACTGAGGGTGAGGACAGATGCTACGTCACATCGGCAGTATTGCACCTGGAGCAGCCACTGCCCTGTGCAAGAGACGCAAGAGGAACAGCAGGCAACTCGGATCCTTCAGCAGAAAAGAGGCCTGGAGCTGGCCATATTGCTGGTCAGAAGGATTTAAGCTCCTGGCCCTGGGCTTCCTCCTCTGAGATGGAGACAGCGATCTTGCCCAGCCCCCAACAGCACCGGCAAATTCAACAAACTCCCAAAGGTGAATGTGCTTGGCTGACAGTTGCCAAGGTAACGACAGTGCTTGAGGGCTTCTGCTCAACGAGACCCAAAAGTAGGCAACACATTTTTGGATATTTTCCAACGACATGGGGAAACAATAAAAGCTTGGAGTACTTCAAGGGGTAAGCTTCATTAGATAGAAATTTCCCTCTTGCAGATGCCCTGAGGAAACTGATTCACCAGGAGACATGACTAAGGTACCAGCCTCTCAGCCTCATTACTAGATGATCCACCCAGTTCATCTTTCTCCTGAAAGTTATCCAGGACCTAAATCCAAATGTCTAATGGGATCAAGAAACAGCAGAGCAAGACCTGGATATAGGCAGGGCGTGGTGGTGCACAATTCTAACACTGAGAGCTTGGGAGGCTGAGGCAGGAGGATTGCAAGTTCAACACCAGCCTTAGCAACTTAGCAAGGCCCTAAGCAACTTAGTGAGACCCTGTCTCAAAATAAAAAATAACAATAATAAAATGAAAAGGGCTAGGGATATGGCTCAGTGGTTAAGCGCCCCTGGGTTCAAACCCCAACACCACCACCAAAAAACCACACTGGGTATAGATTCTGAAGTCTAGAAATCACTCGTTCGAAATGGGGTCAAATGCTCTTTCAGAATACGTTTCTAAGAAACTGGACCTCCCGCCCTCAGCTGGGTCTGAGGGACCTCAAGCCAGCTAGCCTTTGGGCATCAGCTGTCACTTTGTGGGGTCTCCCAGTAAAACAGCCAGCGTGGAATGAGCATGCCATTGTTATTAATCCAATTCTCATTTGATGAGCACCCACCCCACAGCAGGCAGCTCACAGCAAAGCACAGGATTGGGAGAGGCCAGTCCAGCCCTTGGGGAGCACATAACCTACCAAGGAGAGAACACAGTCAGGTGAAAGCAACGAAACCCTCCTTAAGCACCCCTGTGTGCTGGGCACTGTGCTAGGACCTGTCCAGGTGCTATCTTCTCTCACCCTCCCAGCGATCCTGTTCTTAATGTCTCCCTTCTACATATGTGGAAACTGAGGTCCAGAGAAGTGAAGTTGGTTTCCCAAGGTCCTTGGCTGGCAAGTGGTGGAGCCAGGACTGAAATGCAAGCTTTGACCCCAGGGACCTGGTCTATGACCCTATTACCTGCTCAATAGGCAGGTCCACACACAATGTCTTTGGGAATGTGGGGGAGGGGTGCCGTGGGGTTCTGAGGTACAGGGTGGGCTTTGGAACAGCTGGATATGAGTTCCAACACTACTGTACCCTGGTTAGTTGGGGGTCCGGAGCACAGTGATTTTCTAAAGCAATAAGGTCAATGGTGTCTCACAGTGATTTTCTAAAGCAATAAGGTCAATGGAGCCAAATGCCACCATCTTGGGCATGTTCCACTGGACCAGAGGCAACCAGCAAAAGCACATGACACTGGCTCAGAGGTGTGGTCAGGAAAGGACTTCATGGAAGAAGTGGCTTTTAAGAAGGGCCTAGAAGGATCAGGCAGTTTGGGTTCACTGCCGGGAAGGGAGCAAGGTGGGGCAGGCAGGAGCGAAGAGGCTGGAGACGGGAAGGCTGAGGGTCCCCATGGGGCACGCCTGGCTGGAGTCCAGGAGAGAACTGGAGGGTGAGACCTAGATGGCCGGGCAGCAGCCTCTGCCCATGTTTACTAAGAACCCACTGTGTGTGCTAGAGACGAGGCATTAGACGCTGCATCCTTTGAAGGCACCCTTGCAGGGCCAGGGCCGAGGATTGAACCCAGGGTCTCACACAGGCTGGGCGAGTGCTCTACCACTGAGTCTCACCATCAGCCCTGAAGATTTCCTCTTTAAAGGCAGAGTCACAGCCATGGACTGCCTGGCTTCCTCTCCTTCCCTCCAGCCTCCCCCTGGGGCTGTGCATGACATGGCCCTGGAGAGCCAAAGGCTTGTGCTGCTGAACATGAAACAGACCACAGGCATAAGGGCCATTTTTCTGTGTGCTGCCAAGGGTGCACGCACACTGGGGGGTGAGAAGCCCATTTGCTTCTCCAAAGGATTACATAATTCCTAGGTGATGTTAAAATAGCTGATGAAGAATCTACTTTAATCTTTTCTGAGTGGGTGCTGAAGGGCTGAAGGCATCGCTTAGATATTTCTGACAGAATCATTAACAAGAAATAAGCCATGAGCACCAACATGCAAAACCATGGACTCCTAAAACTGCCAAATCCTGCACCTGCCTGGGGCCACAGATGCCTGCTGGGTAAACAAGAGCTGGGCTTCTGAGCTTCTGAGAGGCCTGCCCAGCCCAGGCCCTCAGCAGCAGCCACCACAGAGCAGCGCTTTCTCTCTGAGATGGGTAGAAACACCACCATGATCCCCCTCTCCCAGCCAACCCCCTCAAAAACCTTGCTGTCTGTGCCAGTCACTTCACGCAGTCACGTTCAGCCCGTGCCTGCCCTTCTACCCCGGCTCAAATTGTATTGAAAACAATCTGATTTGCTACTCCATCAGCGTACAACATGTCTTCTCAACAAAACTGAATGTTCTGAAGACTGAGTTATGCCCATATCCAAACCCCATGCCTGCATGGCCAGAGCAGACCCAATGGGAGATATTTAGCCCCAGTGCTGGATGATGAATCTCTGGTTCTTGCATGCCTAGTACCTTTATCTTCTAGTAATACAGTCACTAAATTACTCATCTGTATATTCCAAGAGCCTAGAATAGAACCTGGCAGGCAGCGGTCCAGTTGGGGCTTCTTTTAAAGTCAACTTGCAAGAAAAGCTTCATCTGCTAGGTCAGGACATGAAGAATGAATGGGAGTTACGCAAAGGAAGGGGAAGAATCTTCCAGGCTAAAGGGATAGTAGGAGCAAAGTCCTGAGGACAGTGAGGGTGTGTATATGTGCGACTGGCTGGCATGACAGGCCCCGTGGAGGCGCAGGTACTCTCAGACAGAATCCGAGGACAGCCCCTTTCCATTTCAACCAGCAGGAGGGAGAAAGCGAAGACAGGCAAGTTTGTGGGTCTGACGGCAGACGGCTGAGAAAGTTTCCATATGATGGCTTCTATTTTTTCTCTGCAGAGGGCAGTAAGATTATCCTCCAAGACGGAGGAGGAAGGGGGAGAGGTGGGAGGTTTCAGGAGGGAAGACAGGTTTGAAATAGCCACTGAGAAGGAGAGAGAACTGAAGGAAATGGAAGGCTGGCTGAGCAGGACTGAGGGTCCCATTGAGGTTGGAGGCCACACTATCCATCACATCCATGTGTGTGACTTGCCAAGATTCTCTTAGGACACAGATGTGGGTAGACAGATTGGGGTTCCATCACACCAAAGAAGGGACAGAAAGAGAGCAGGGCAAGGTGTGGAAGATTCTTGCCAAGAGAATGGCTGAAGTAATGGGCCACAGACCCTAAACCCGGTAGGGGACACTCATAGCAGGTGACACTAGAAGCGACTGCCCTTGTTTGAAGTGAAGGCGGGTGTAGTCAGCCCTCAGTTGGTGCGGTTGCCCTGGCTCACCAGGTTCAGGATGTGGGGCCCGAGTGGGTGGCCGGGGGAAGAAAGCACTGTACCCAGGCGGGAGGAGAAGCAGGCCAGTGGTCCTGCTCCCCCACTCCACAGACACCCTAAAAGCAGCCACTGGGATTCGAGGGTCGGCCGGAATCAATCAGTCCCCAAGCCTCATTTTAAAACAGGGCCAGGGTCACTGGGAGGGCCAGGGTCCCTGGAGGAACAGGGTCTGACCCAAGGTGGCAGCAGGAGTTGCAGGGGCCCCCCACCCCCCTCTCCCCAGGGAAGGACCAGGCGGCCAGGTGAGGAAGAGCAGGCAGCGCGCTGGAGTCCAGCCGGCTCTGACCTGCGCCCTCCCGGCCGCACCCCTCCCGGCCGCACCCCTCCAGACCGGTTCCGGTCGGACCGGAAGCACGTGGCCCCCCACCCGCGCGGTTGCCGCGGAGACCGGGCTGTTTACCAGCGGGACGCGCCCGGCGGGCGGCGGATGGAGCGGAGCTGCGAGGTGAGCGCGGCCGGCTGCCACCCGCGGCCCAGCGGGCCTGGAAGCGCCGGGGCAGGCGGGTCCCCGAGCCCCGGAGCCCAGCGGGCCAACCCGGCCCCAGGGCGCGCCCGGGACTGGAGCCCCCGGGGAAGGCGCTGCTCCCCGGGGACGGAGCACGCCTGGCGGGGCTCCCGCGGTCGAAGCCGGACCGGCCGCGGGCTCTGCAGCAGCACACCCACCGGCCTCGGAGCCGCCGGGCCATGCCCTCCTCCGCGCACAGCCAGCCCCTGGACACTGACCCAGAGAGCAGAGGACGTCCCGGTTCACCGAGGGGCCGGAACCGGAGGAGCCTCCCCCAGACCTGTGTCTCTCACCCAAGTCATCTCTCACTGTCCAGGCCTCTGTCCTGCCCTTCCCCCAAGTCCCTCTTCTGCGCCTTCAGTCTCTGCGGCCAGGGCCGCGGAAAGTGGGAAAACCCCAGCTCTCCGTGCCCTTCTGCGGCTGGAGTCACCCCCCATTTCCTTTCCAATCCTTTGATCACTGGGTGGCTTGTGGGTCAGTGTGGCACCCTGCACAGGACAGTGCATTCTGATCTTTAGTGTAGAACTGGGAACAGTCCCAAAGTTTTCTCTGGGGCTGACTACCATCTCCTGTTGGTCCTTCTGAACCATGATTGGGGGTGGGGGACAGAAGTTGGGATTAACTGGTAAACAGTTTTAAAAGACCAATTCCACTGTATGCATCTTGCTATGTTCCAGCAGATGGTATGTAGGTGGATATATTTTGTTGCTTTTACTGGAGGTTTAGATTTGGGTTGTCAAATAGGGTGCTCTGACCCTGTGGTGTATTGTGGGTCGCCTTAGAAAGCAGAAATCGTGCTTTCCTTTTCACCCATCAAAATTTCCTCCTTTCCAGTTGATTTGGTGATGAATCCTAATGGGCACCTGCCCCTCTGGCAACTTCTTGGAAACAGCTTGGGTGTTTGTTTCTTGCCTCCTAGCAGGCTCTGCGGTGCAGCTATTGTGTTTAAGTAAACAGGCCGCTTGCCTACTCAGCTGGCAGCCTGATGGTTCCTACACGCCTAGATCTTGTCACATCATTTTGTGGTTGAGTGTCTGCCAGGCCTAGAGGTAGGGAAGTGCGCTGAGCAGGGATAATGAAGCCTGCTTGGACCAGGGTGGCTGGCAGAGTTTGGGACCCAAGGTGTGAATATAAGGCACACTGGGCCAGATCCCCAAACACCTGTTCCCTCCACCTCCCCTGCCCTTGTGCTGGATGCCCCCCACCCTAGGAGCTAGTGTTCCCTCCATGTGACAGATGGTCCTTCCACTTGGGAGGAGGCAGTGGGTTATGGAAGCAGGTTGGATATAACGGTTTTACCTGAAGGAGGTGTTAGTCTCTAAATAACCATGAGTGGGCTTCTGGGAATTAGTCATAATTGAGGTTTTTCTCTGAGATAGCTTGCAGTCATGTTATCTTATGACCAGGGTGTCTCGAATATGACACCCCCTGAACATGGCTAATTATATAGTACCAAAAGGTATAGCAAGTGCATCCACATACTCAAGTTTTACTGTTAAAAATAATCCAGCAGAGCCTGTGAGAACACATGACTTCGCTCATCAAAGTTGTTAAGGAAGAGGTTTCTAAGTTACCAAACTTACTGACAGTTAAACCTTCCTGAGCCATGTGTGGGCGTTAGAAGCCAAGCCTGTGATAATTCTGTAGAAGCTGTGGCAAATTAATAGCCCTTCCCGGGCAGGGAGGGTGGGAGAGAGGGGAGCGAGCTTGTCCTCAGCACAGCAGTTGGACAGTTGTGGTCTTGTCATGCTGTCCTCATTACAAGCGAAAGACTCTAGAACTGAATGCAGGGAGAAAATAGATCAAATTAACCAGGAGATGGGCATTTTCGATGCCCAAACTTTGCTAAGGAGAAGGTTTCTGAACTACCAGTGCCAGACTGGGTGTGAAAGATGAGGGAGAAGTGGAAAGTGAGAGGGAGACCCTGGCTGCTGAGTGGAGTGGAGCAAACAGGCCTTTAAAACAAGAAGGCGGAGTAACTTTGCCCAGGATTTTGAACAGAGAAGGATGTCAGGAATTTGTAGGGATAGTGTGTTTGGGTGGAGGTTTGGTTGGCAAGGGAATGAGTACTCCCTATCATCAGGGGACACTGGTAACGTGCACAGAGTGGCAAGGTGAGAACACAGGCTGAGGGGCTTAAGGGACATTGCTGAGGACTGGGTGGGGAAGCTAGCCTGAAGGAGGTGAATTTGAAGCCATTGGAGTGTGGAATGAGAAGGAAAGAGGTCAACTCGGGATTTTTCTTCTTTGCATTTCTGAGGCAACTGCATAGCTGGTAGCTCACTGAGACCACCCTGGCATTCCGGTGCAGTGGACGGGGTAGGTGTGTGTCCCAGTATCTCCCGCTGGTTAGCCCTGACTGGGAGAAGGACTGCCAAGGACCCCCTGGGGAAAAGCTCTAGAGCAACACATGAGCCTTTGGACCTAGAATAACCCAAAGCACTAGATAGATAGCCGCACCCAAAGCAAGCCCCCTTGACATTTAACTAAGCTGCTACTATGTGCCAGTCCCAGTACTTCCCACTTCCCACTTTACTTCATGTTCCTGTCTTCGTGTTACAGAGAATAACACTGAGGTTCAGAGGTATCTAAGTAGCATCTTCAAAGTCATATAGCTAATTTGATAAATGAGGACAGTTATGTGCCAGAAAGGTAGAGCTGTTGCTCCACGATCACACAGCTAGCTGGGGGCAGAGCCTAAAATAGAACTCTGGTCTTGTGACTCTGGTCCTCTGCTCTTGTGCTCAAATATGCTGTTTCTTGGTGACCATGAGGCACTAGGAAGTCACCAGAAGTTCTCCAGAAGACTGGGAGAGACCTGGTCAGTGAGTAGAGAAAGCAGTAATCACCATGGTAGTCAGGATTCAGAGGGAGGCAGGGAGCCCACAGCATTCTGGGAACCCTATAACTGAGGACTGGGAGGAAGTGGCAGTAATGGTGTAGTGAAGGGGCCACCAAGATGGCAGTGACATGACTTAGTGATTTTGGGGCTGCACAGAGGAATACTCCTCCCCGCGTCAGCGTGTGGCTTCTGTGGTGTTTCCCTGGCACTCCTGAGCAGCCTCTGTGAGACCCAGTGCAGAGGCCCTTGGGGTTATGAGGTGGCTGGGAAGCTGGAAGTGTAAGTGGCAGAGACAGAATCTGGTGTGCTGGGAGAGCCAAGCCTGCTCCTTCAAGAAGCAGCTCGTTTGGGTGCAAAGGACACAGGATTGAGGGTCACAAGACCTGGGTTCTGTTTCAGGCTCTGCTACCAGCTCGCCTTCAGGAGTGCGACCACTGGGCAACACTACCTTCTGGCTCACAGCCATAGGATTAGCATGTGCCCAGATTCCCTTAGCATTGGTTTAAGATGGAGTTTGACAAATTATCAGGCCCAAACTGGTCAGCCACCTGCTTCTGTGTGGCTTGTGAGATAAGAGCTTGTTTACATGTTTAAATCATTGAAAAAAATCAGAAGAAGAATATTTCGTGACACGTGAAAACGATCTGAAATTCCCATTTCAGAGTCCCTCAAAGTTTTATTGGCACGGTCACCAGCGTTCATATGCATGCCGTCTCTGGATCTACTGCAAAGAGAGTTGGGTGGCCGTGACAGACTGGACGGATGGCAGAGCCTCAAATAGCCCCCTTCTGGCTCTTGGCAGAAGAGCTTGCCGACCCCAGGTGTAGAATTGGAGCCCCTGTGAGTTCTGACAGATGGCTGGAGGGGCCGTCAGGCCTTCCTGCCCCTCTCCCCCAGGCCCTGGCGACAGAGTTAGGGAAGGCTGTTAAGTGGTTCGTGCAGAGCACCCGGCAAGGTGGGATGAAAAGCCAGAAGGAAGGAGAAGGAAGGAGGAACTAGGAGTAGACGGGAAAAGAGGAAGGAGGAAGAGCCGAGGCGGAAAGGGGAGATGAGATGCCTGAGGGAGCGCATCCGCAGTGGACGGTGTGCCCTGCAGACTGCTGGTCCCGGGTTCAAGGACACTCTGCGGGGGCAGCAGGGGGAAGCTGCCTGCTCTTGAGTGGAGCTGTGCCCGGTTCCCTGCTTAGCACCTTCCCGGGGGGACTTTCCTCTTGGATCCAAAGCAGCTGCTACTCACCCTCCGGATGTTGCGTCCGCGTTCTTGCGTGATAGGGGCCATGCCAGGGAGGGCTCCCCTGCCCGGGACCTGCAGATTCCCTGGAATCTCCCAAGCTCCCCTCCTCGGGACCTCACCACTGCCCTTCCCTCCCCCCGGGGCCCAATCTGCGCCCCCATTTTTGTAGCTCAAGTTGTAGTGGAACGGCCCCAGCTGTTCGCTGACTGCGCGCTGTGCTGATTTTGTGTGGCAATGGCAGTTGAGTAGCTGTGACAGATCATGTGGCTCCGAAGCAGAAAATATTTATGGAAAAAGTTGGCTGACCCCTGCTCGGGCTGTCAGCAGGCACGCTCCTTGTCCTCACTGTCCCCCAGCCTGGAGCCCTCCTCCTAAGTGTCAGGATTAACCCTCCACCTGGTCTCCCTCTGCTGTAGTCCTGGGCTTTCTCCATAGCGGTTGTTACTCTTTGGAAAGATCTTTTATACGTGGGTTTAACCCCTGTCCTTCCTCACTATAATAATTTTAGGTGGTGAGGACTCTGGTTTTTTGCTGATACATCCAAATTACCTAAAATGAATGAATAAATGGATCACAGCTGGCGCCCTCTCCAGATGCCAGAAATCCAGAGAGAAGGCGCCTGGACTGTGGCCCATGGGTGCTTATTCTGGGCACTCGGGGAGCGATGGCACGGATCCAGGTGTCCAGGGACGGTTAACCCACTGCCTCCTGTTTTTCCCTGCTTCCTCAGGGGTCCTGAGAAGCAATGGCCACAGAAGTCCCTGTGAACACAGCACCGCCCGAGCACAGCGCTGTTGTCCACCTAGCAACTGACAGCTTTCTTTGGCAGCCAAACTCCCTCAGAATGCATCTCACCAGGCCCAAGTCTGCCAAGGGCCGGACGCGGCCCAGTCTGCACAAAGCCCAGGGCACAGAGGACAGCCCTCAGCGCGCCACTTCCCCCCGGCCTCCAGCCATTCCCTCTGAGTCTCCTGGCAGCCAGAAACCAGGGGCCTGTGCTCCCGTTTCTCCAGCCCAGGGAGCTGCCGAGGAGACCCCTGAACTGCTGCCGCAGGTGCCCATCGGGGCTTCCTCTTCTCTCAACAAGTACCCGGTCCTTCCTTCCATCAACAGGAGGAGCCTCCACGAGGGGGCTGTGGACACAGTAGCTAAAAAGGCCAGCTCACTGCAGCTGAGCAGCATCCGGGCTCTTTACCAAGAGGAGGCCTGCGCCGTGAAGACAAGCAAAGAAGATTCCAGCGCTCGAGCTGGTGTCCTGGAGAGGAAGTTCATGACTGGAACCAAGAAGCAGGGCCCCTCCAGGGCTCGAAACCTGGAGGAACCATCAGACCAAGAACCCAGGCTGCTGCTCGCTGTCCGATCCCCCTCAGGACAAAGGTTCACCCGCCATTTCCGGCCAACTGATGACTTACAGACGGTGGTGGCCGTGGCCGAGCAGAGGAACAGAACTACCTACGGAGGCTGCAGCATTGAGACCATGGAGGTGCCCCGGCGACGGTTTTCTGACCTCACCAAATCTCTGCAGGAGTGCGGAATCCCCCACAAGTCTGTGCTGGGCATCTCCCAGGGGGAGAGGAAGGGGTGGCCCTGATCCGCAGCCCCCAGCTGGGGTCCTGGGTCTCTGAGCAAGGAGCGTGCTTGGGTGCCGAGCCTGGCTCTGAGTGCCACGCGAGCCCGGTGCAGCTGTGGTCCCTGGGTCTCGTCTCCACAGCATGTCGTCTGCTGATGTGCTGAGCACACCGCCAAGACCCCGGAAACACCCCTCCATGCTCTCCACCACTGGAGCAGCTGGCAGCTTCCAAGGCTGTTCCTGAAACAGCTGCGGCCAGAGTGCTGGGTCCTCTCTGCAGCATTTGCTCCCTGAACACAAACTCTGACTCCCGAAGCTAATGGTTTGCCCCTCTGTACTTGATGCAGGATTAAACACTAGAGAGGATTCTAGTCTGGTAAATAACCAGGATCTAGGAAATATCTAACTGGCATTTGTATTTCTTGCAAGTATCTTTAAGAAACAGGCTGCTGACCTTCTCTCTAGAAGCAGCCCCTCTGCTGGGCCTCGGGACGGTCAGTTTCTTAGGGATTTCTACCTGCGTGATGAGGCATCAAAGGGAAGAGCAGGTCTTCTGCTATTGCAAATCCCCCAGTATAGCAGCTTCCCTGGGTCCTGGAGGTAGGTTGCTGCCACAGCCTGGACTGGCCAGTGCTGCCATTCACTCGGGTCCTCCACTTCCGTAGCTTCTCTGGGCAGACTTCCTCCAAAACCGAGAAGAGCCAATGCAATCTGATTTCCTTTGCTTTGGTCACTGATGGAATCTTCTGTTTTTAAAACGTACAAACCTAAAAGTCTGTACAGGTTTGTCCTAAGGGCCCCTCATAACTAGTTTCAGTCCCCTGTCTCAGTGTCATGCCCACTTCAAACGTGGAAGGTCCTTTGAGGCAATGACAGCACACCTGGTGGTCTGATTTTGGGTCCCGTGCTGGAGGAGGGACCAGCAACTTACTGGGGTTGCTTTGCTGTGCCTGTGCTGAGACCATGGCCATGCGACTGGCTGACGCACCAAGTGCCTTAGCCACAGAAGCCCCGAAGACCGTGGCGTCCTGTTCTTCCCAGTCTGAAGTGGGGATGTAGACAAGTTGCCAAAGTTCTCTTGTATTGTGGGTCCAGCGGGACCCGCACAACTCATCTGGATCCCTGAACAGGATCGTGCCCTCAGACGTGGCCACCACAAAGCCCCCACCTCCTGGGTACCCAGGGAAGGCAGGAGTCAGGGGTTCCAGCAGCATACACACGCTGCTGCCTCAGCCCCAAGGACATCTTGTGCACAGATATGGCCGGTGGTTGGAAATGTGACTTCTGGCACATTCTATGAAGAAGGCTGTCCTGTCCCAGCTGCACCCCACGCCACCCAGGTCACTCAAGGCTAGGTTAGTTCTGAAAGTTTACAAAATTTCTTACCACCATCCTGGTTCGGTTGGTAGCTCCTCTGATTGGAAAGACCAATTGGAGCTGGCCTTGCCTTGGGCAGGGTCACAAAACTGGACACCTCTTCCAATTTTTGACCATGACAGAAGGGACTGGGGGCTTCAGCCTGGAACTATGGCACAGGAAGTTCACTTTCCCCCACCCCCCGGGACACAAGCACATTACCCTGCCTCTGATCTACTAGGCTGGGGAAGAGGCTCCCATAAAATCACACCTACTCTATGGTAAGAATGACCCCCCCACCTGCGACTTGGTCATTTCTCTTGACAGGAAAGCCTTAGCCAGCTTGAGTGCCATGTGGCATGCTTGAGGAAATTAGAATCCTCTGCCCTTAGGGGTGGGCTCTGCTCTGCAGGTTGGAATTGGGGGGTAGTGAATAAATGGGAGCCATGAAGCAGAGAAATATTTTTGGATATTTTAGGATGTGTGAATAAAGCTAGATTTGAACCATCATAATAAACATTTTTGGACAAAAGATGATAATGCTAACAATAAAAGCTGATTTGTGTGAAACAGTCTGTAGAGAAACACATCTTGTCTTTTAGCCCATCGGCCACCAAACACTGTGGACAGGGGCGCGTGGACCTCACTGGGGTTTTCTACCTAGGAAGTCGCCTGTTCTACCCTCATAACCAAGTCTTCCTCCCCCCCTTCAGGTGCCACCACCGCAGCCCCTTGGCTCCGCTTCTGGCTCCTGCCATGGTACTGAGCTGGTCTGTACAGGAAGCGTCTCCAGAATTTCTCCTGAACGTCATCCCAGTGGCTCTGAGAACAGATGATTTCAGAACTCAGAGTTCTTGGTGGCTTTGCATGTGGCATTACCAATTTTAAGAACCTTGACCTAATGGGTTCAACTAGGCCCAGTATACTATTCCTGGTGGCCCTGGACAGGCCAGCCTTGCCCACCCATTTTATAGTCATAAAACTGGTCATATTTTAAACAAGGGTCACTGGGGCCTACCCTGTGCCACTCTCGGTGACAGACATGGGTGCCCTAGCAAGAGAGTGTTGGACTCTCAAGCCTACTGATGTCAGTAGCTACAGCTAGACACCAGATGGAGGGTCACACTATCATCCTGTGACTTTTATTTTCTTGATCCTGGGGATTGAACCCAAGGGACTTCATCACTGAACTATATCCCGGTTCTTTTTATTTTTTATTTTGAGATAGGGTTTGCTAAGTTGCTGAGGCTGGCCTTGAACTTGTGATCCTCCTGCCTCAGCCTTCCAAATCACATGCCACTGCACTGGGCTTGATTCCATGTCTTCTCATGCCTCCTGCAAAGGAACCTTGCCCACCTTTTCCAGTGATGGTGCTGGAACACTGCGCTTAGCAACATGAACTTCGCATAAGAAGACACTCATTATTATTATAAGCATATGCCCTGATTAAGTCCAGTAGGTAAATTAGTCTTGGCAGCATAAAGAACAGCAGGAGAAATAAGTGACTCATCATTTAGAATCCAAAAAATTTGCACCAACAGATGGCAGGTGGTTTTGGCATAATGTTCCTCTCTCTGAAAGTACCCGGGGACCCAGCCAAAAGCCATCAGGCCAGGGCAGTCCTGCTGAAGAGATGGCCTGTGAACATGACCACAGGCCAGCAGGTACCCCTGAGCTCATGTGTCAAATAATTCACAAACAAAGACACCACGAGGTATTCCACTCCAATAATGACCTTAAAGACCAGAGCTGGATCGCCAGCGCCACAGAAGAGGGCGCTGGTAGCACTGGACTGGACTCTCATTTGGGCTTTTATGGGCCACTTTAAATGGGTTTTCATCATTAATGCCACCCAGACCCAAGGGACAAAGAAGTTTCTCTTTACACAGTTCTTTTAAGGTCTTCACAATAAGTTGAGAAAAAAAGCGTACTTGGTTTCCTGTAGTTTGGGGCATATTTTGGATGAAACTCTTCTGTGGTAAGAGGATCTCTTTTTCTACCTTCTGAACAAAATCACAGTGGAAATTATGTTCTTTTGCTTTGGGATTAGTTTGGAAGTCATTCTGTGGATTAAACAGGAACATCTCTTTTCTTAGTCTGAGATGACACACTGCAATGACAAAGTTCCAGAGCCTATTTGTCCCCACCCCAAACGGGAACCAACCAAACCCACCCTAAAAGCAGCAAGACCATATCTAGTAGGGAGCAACTGGCAGCCGAAGTGGAGCAGACTTTGGGTGACTCAGTTACCAACAGGCAAGACGGTAACTCACACTATAAAAATAAAATTGGGTATTTTATTTTTTGTCCACACTGGTGACACGCTGGCTCCTCTCCCGAATAGGAACATTCTACCAGCCCTCTCCTCCGGTCCTCTCTGTCCCTCCACATTCAAACACTCAGGCAGCAGCGGCTCTCCTGAACAGCCAACAAGGACGCACGAATCCCTGTAGCTATTTCTGGACTTAAATCCTGTCCCATCCCAAGAAGCTGAATAACTGATGTGACAAATGCCAGCAGGTAAAATTAAGCAAGCCTCATCCAGCCTGGCCTGCTCAGAGGGGCCTCTGCCTGCTGCACTGAGCAGATTGCGGGGCCAGGGTGGGAGGTGGAAGGTGGACTCCGGGAGGTTCACAGCAACCAGGCCGGAGATGATGGCAGCTGGGGCCAGGATGGCAGCTGGGGCCAGGGTGGCAGCCACAGAAGTCACAGAGGTGGTCCACTTCTGGACACACAAGCCCTTTTCTTTAGGAAAAAAGGAAGTATAGTTTGACAAGTTGGGATTTACTCAAGTGGACTTGGCTGACGAGTGTCACCACTGTGGACAGACTGGGCAAAACACACGGCAGCAGCAGAGTGCAGGGTGGGCGGGACAGAGGCAGCAGCATGCTCACGGGAAGGAAATGAACAAAATGTGGTGGACAGAGTGACAGAAGAGCAAAGCCCTCGTCTGCTGTCACTGAGAAGAGGCAACTAGAGAGGTCACTGCTTCACTTAGTGTTAGTTGAAACTAACTGCCATCTAACTCTAGGGGTGCGATTATGACCAAGGTTGCTTGCTACCACAGCCCTGCTCCAGCGACAGCACGCTGTTCCTCTCTCTCTCCCGGCCTCTGTCCCTCCAATGTATGCCATCCCTTCATTCCATTTGTTGAAATCCAGCTGCTGATTTGGAATGCATTTCTTCCTGGAAGGGCAAATAAAGCCACCATCCAGTGACCTGGCTAGTAAAGCCCCTGGCTTCCCCGTTTCCAAGTCTGTGCCTGTTCTTTATAATGAGAGGACTGTGGGCTGTGCCTGTCTCAGTCTGTGCCTTCCGATGGGAGATGTGGCCATCACAGGTCCACTGGCTGGGGAGCACCCGCAGCAGATGGCCCAGGTCTGCTCACACCCTAGCCTACTGTTAGCGAGAAGGGCCTGCCACCTGTAGACGACCCAATTGGGTAGCAAGTCTAGAAACTTCTGCCCCATTCTGGGATGCTATGGATGTCAGCCCGGACCAGACTTAAGTGTCTCATGTCCTGAAGACTCTGGATCTGAACCCTTGGGCCTCTGTGGTGGCCTCCCCTGACCCAGGACTTGGTCCCTGCTGGCTCTTTTCCTCTTAACCAAGCTCCCAGCAGGTCTCCATCATATTCAAAGCACCTGGAAGACATTAGTTCAACAAATATGTATCAAGTTCCTGCACGTGAGGCACACTTTAGACTCATCAGTGAACAGAAAAGCCCCCATCTCTGTCCTTGTGGAAGTTACATTTGTGCATTGGAGGGGAGACAGAAGTAAGCAATACGCATGTCCCTCATGTAGAACGGTAGATGGGGACACACGCAGTGCGGAGGGAAGGGGTGGAGACCCCAGGGTGGGCAAAGGTGATGCGGGAGACAGGGAGCATCTGAGTGAAGGAGGGGCAGTCAGCACGTGGCCATGTGGGGACCGAGGCTGCCAGCAGAGGGGATGCAAAGGTCCCAGGAGGGGCTAGGTGGAGGCTGTGAGAGGAAAGGCCGCTGGGGTAAGGTGGGTGGAGCAACCACGGACAGGGGTAGGAGGCAGCCTTGTCCCTTGTCACTGTGGGCCCCGTGGGGAGCCCCCTGCCCCCAGGCATGTGTTCCAGTCAGCTCTCTGGCTGCTGGGATGAGAACAGGCTCAAGGTGGAGACGGAAGAGCAAATAGAAGCTACCAGTATCCTGAAAGCTTGAGGTGAGGCCCCGGGTGGTGGCCACAGAGGTCGTGGGAAGTGGCCAGGTTCTGAGAATATGATCCATTTACTTAAAAAAAAAAAAAAGCAATATTTAATTTTATTGTAAAAATAGTATTAAAGTCAATGCTCAGCCATAATCTGTATCATCACCATACATTATTTTTCCAGTTAGAAAAGTCTCATTCATACAGAATCCATTACACTCTGCCCCCAAAACAAAACACTTGTTTTTTTTTAATGCAAAACTTGGAAAATAGAGAGGAGATTGAAAAGGGAAGGAAAACCATCCATAATCCTTTCAGTCAGAAATAACCGTGGGTAATATTTTGGCAAGTATTATTTTATCCTTAGAGATTAAATTTATGTTGCACATTACTTTCTTGCCAATAGGCACACACGCGTATTTTTAACATTTGTAATCCTAGCAAACACAGTTTTATATTCTCTTTCCAAATTCCAGCAGTCTTCATAATTATTTTAAGATTGAGTAATATTTCAATATGTTGATGTCCTGTAATTATTCAAATATTTCCCTTTTCTGGAACATCTATGTGTTTCCATTTTTTACCATAGAAATCAATGCTAAAATCCTTATTTATGTAGCTTTTCACATCTTTTGAATTATTTCTTCAGCACCAATGCCCAGGAATAGGATTGGTAGGCCAAATTATATGGAAAATGGTAAGGATTTTGCTTTGTTTTCCAAGAGTTCTAGAGAGAAGCATGTGACAATTTTGCCAGCATCTTCCATTTGAGGTGACTGCATTTTATAATTTTCCTTAAAATTTTGTTCATCAGAAATGGAAATAACTTTTAAAAATGTACGTTATTGATCACTACTAAATATCACCATGTCTTTTGACACATTTTTAAGACTAAAATGAAAAACTAAAGGTGCTGCTTCTTTATGGTCATAACCAAGCCCGAGGAAGGCAGGGACTGTGGGGCCTGAGAAGGAAATTTCTTTGTCTTACTATTCCTATTTAAATGAAGCTTTACACTTTTCAGAATATATATGGTATTGAACTATTGGCATGCTGGACTTAATGATTCCCATCTTACTTACATGCCTATCTTTTCTTTGGACCAACAAGCTAAACACATGCATTTGTCAGGCATGGGACATGATGGTCTCTGCTCTCAAGGGACTTTCAATCCCTTCAATCCCAGGTAAATAAAAAAGTGGCACAGAGGGTAAGTAAGAAGTCTTTCATCCTCTTGACAACTTCCAAAACTAAGCACAAAGAGACAGAAAACCTTCTTATTTGTCTATGATGGAATCTTAGGCAGAATGTCTGAATGCTCACGGGAGCTTGGTCCACGCCATTAACATTCAGTCTGAGGACCAGGACCAGGGCTACTAAGCCACTGTCCTCTAGTGCTTTCTAATTTGAATGCTTACAAAGAGCATAGGGGAGGTGCGAGAGGCAGATTGGGGCAAAGACCAATTAGGGAGGAGCAAGAACCAGTCCGTGCCACAGAGCATTTGCCCCCAGAGCTGCTCCTTCTGGAAAGGCCCATTGAGGAGACGTTCCTGCCACTTGCTGAAATGCTCTTGGACTTGGTCCCAGCTGATTAAATATCCTGCACTGCTCCAAGCACTCGCTACCAGGCTGGGCGGCCACGGTAGCTGGTTCCAACCTGTCTACACCCCTCAGCCCCGTCCTCCAAGAGGCCTAAGTTCTGAGTCATAGACGCCAGGCCAACAGGGAGCAAATCAGCATTTATGCTCACAGTCAACCCAAGACTCTGTCCCTTCATTCTCAGGCAGGATGGAAGGCCAGCGCGGAGTGTGGGGGACGTGCTGCTGGCCAAGCGGCGAGGTGGGGATAGGGAAGCTTTGACTCAGCACGGCCAAAAACACCTCCCAAACAGCCTCCGAACTCTAAGACTGTGTGGAACAGGCAAAAGTTGACTAGAGAATTTTAACAGGGGGCCTCAACATCCCAAAGACTCTGGGACTGTTTAAAAAGATCTGCCCCAGATCTGTATTAAAGTCTCCGGGGTAGACCCTGGGAACCGCTCTCAGAACCCCCAGGGGATCCAAAGGATCAGCCAGGCTAAGAACTTCTGGGCTGGACCAGGTCATTTCTAGGTTCTCTGGATCTTACCAGGTCAGAGCAGGGATGGCCTCCAGTCCTGCCCCAGGTGTCCAGGTCTCAGCTCTTGGCTGACACCCCCCACTCCGCCACTCCTGATTGTCACTCTCTCCCTCCCCTGGGATCCCCCAGCTCATTATCTCCCCTGAGTTTTTATGAAAGACACCCTCCACAGTGGAATAGTGAATACATAGGATTCAGAACCAGAATCCCATGTTCTGTTCTGGGGGGGCCACAATATCTCCAAGCCTCAATCTTCCCATGCAGAAAGAACACAATTGCTTCCCACCACTGGGGCTGTTGTGAAGCATCAGAGGAACCATGTTTGGTGGATGTTTTGACACCTGTAAAAATATGTACGAAGGCTAGTTTTAATTTTAGTAACTACCTATCTTACATTGTTGTCACTTCTCTCACTTGTCCCACAGATTTTGCCAAACACCTGCTTTGTTCCAGGCACTGAGCGGACAGAAATGAAGACGTGCTCACTGCCCTCTAGCTCCCCGCCGAGTGTGGGGAGGCGCAGAGGCCCACGGGAAACTGTCATCTTTCCCATGAGATTAGCACACTGTCCCTCTTCTGCACTGATACAGCTCCAGTGTCCCAAACCACTCCTGACACACAGCAGGGGCTCAGTAAGTGTCCTTGGAGAGAGGGGATACATGAGAGGGTACCATGGAAGCACAGATCAAGGATGGGGGCACGAAGCGATACGGCGCTCCAAGGGCCAGGAGAGAACCAGCCAGAAGAAAGGCCACGACCCAGGACCAGTGCACAGCTGGCCTCTTTGTTCACGGTGAGGCCCTTCAGTGTCAGCCTCTGACCAGTTCTGCTGTGTCCTTCTGGTGCCTAGGAATGGGCTCTGCACAGAGTAGGTGCCAACCTACCCCAAATGAAACTGTTGAAGATCCTACTTTATAAAAAACAAAACAAACAAACAAACCCAAAATCCCAGCTCAGCTCAGCATCACAGGCGTAAAACTGAGGTTATTCGGGTCAGCCAAGCGCTCAGCCAGTTCCCAGTGACACAGTTCTCAATGATGCCATCCCCGGTGAGCCGGGCGTGATCCCAAGCTCCCGGCCAGCCTCTGAGGCAACCTGGCCAGCACAGATGAGTTCAGTCCACCTGCTGCGGTCTTTGTCCACGTGTTTCGGAGCAGATCTCTTACCACCCTGATAAAGAGAATAGATTCTTTGGGCCGCACAGACAGGTAGGTCTTGTTCTCTGAATCATTTTCACAAGAACAGAAGCCTGCTGTGCGCGTGAGACAGGACCGCCTCAGTAAGCAGAAATCCTGTGGCCTGGGTTCCGGTCCCTTTCAGGGATCACACGTCTGACCTGGGCTCAGGGACTAGACCTAGGGCTGAGTTGCGATCCTGCGGAATCCACTTAGGGATTCCATTTTGGAGGCCCACTATGATCTCTGCTCCTGGATCTATCCAGGAAGAGCAGCGGAGCCTTGTGACAGGTTGGTTTACACACTCGCTGGGTGAAGACGGAAGCCGGCAGCCTCTCAGGACCCTCTCGACACCGTGACCGCATGGTGCACCAGAGGCTTAGTCTTCACTGCCCATGGTGCGAACTTGCTGCGTTACAGCAAAACTGGGAGCAAGAAAAGGCTTTTCTTTCTTTCTTTTTTTTCCCCTCAAAATGCAAAAATCTGAGGTTCGACAATTGCCTCAGAGCCTCTGACAGCAGCGGCTGCCCAGCCTGCACGCACCTTTTACACCTGGGCCCGGTGGGCAAGCAGGGCTCCCAGACAGCCCGGCCCACTTCCAGCATCTGTGACATATTGACTGCTTCGCCTGAGCCCAAACTGAGGCTACATCAGGACAGGGTGGTTGAACAAGTGGGTGTGAGGTTGCTGTAACAGTCAAATGACATTTTCTCCGCTTGAAGGAAATCACAGAATTAGGAAATGTTTATTCAAAATTCTGCCTGTTATGCCAGCTTGTCTACCACCCTCCTGGTTCTCTCCTCCTCCGACGGCTCCTTCTCTCCCCTGCCTTTACTTTGCTGATTTGGAATTATTACCTAATTTTTTTTCTTTATGGATGTATTTGCTTATCAGCTGTTTCCCCAGTTCCGACATGAGGTCCGTGAGAGCAGGAATCCTGCCCGTGTGCACCCCTGGCACCCAGTGCCTGCCTGGGCGGCGCTTGTCTTGATTACATAAAGAAATGTCCCAGGGACTCAGCAGACACCCAAGTGCACTTGGATTTGGCCTCTTGAAAATGGCAGCCTAATGGTACATTATCTAAGAGGAAGCGGAACCCTCGGGTTCCAGGAAGTACCTTTTCTAAGCCAGTGCTTTGGATTTGACCTCAACTGCTGGGGGACGGCCTGAGCCACGCAGTTATCCAAGCTACCAGCGAAATTCCCTTTAGGTGAATTTAGGTGTGGGGCGGTGACATGTGTGTCTCCAGGGGCCAGACCCGTAGGGCTCCGTGCCAGGTCCCCTATTGCCCAGGCTACCCAGGGCAAGGTATTCCGCCTTTCTGTGTCTCATCTCCCCATGTTTAAAATGAGGGTCATGTATGTACCCGCCAGGGCTGCAAGAGCCAAACGAGTGAATGCACAGGAAGCACTCGGGATCCATGGGGCCCCCGGTCACGCCATGGGGCCACTGGTGCGTTTTCTGGAAGAGCTCAGCCACCGCTCACCAGCCGTCTACCCCCACCCCCAGGAGTGAAGGAATGGAAACACTTCCGCCAACAGGAGCTGCCCCAGACAGAAAGTAAGGTCTATGGCAAGTCCTTGGGGAAGCTTCGGGAAGAAGCGGAAAGGGGCAGGGTGTTGCCCGAGGCCTCTCTCCTCTCTGGCCTGCGTCTCTGTGCCAAAGAGGACTGCATTGTAACGAGGGTGAAGGTGCCCTCGGGACTTCCTTAGGGCCACTGTGGCTTGCTCCTTCTGTGGAAACTGGGGTTTATTTCTAGTGGAAACCAGGAAGGAACAAGGAGACCGGAACTGGCAGGTTCCAGGCATCTGCTAGGAACTCCACAGGGAGACGCTCATTTTCTTCAGGGTTTTTCTCAAGGCAGAAGTCTTCCCTCCATTTTACAGATGAGGAAATGGAGATTCAGATAGGAAAAGTGACTCTTCTGAGGTCACACAGCTGGCAGCAGAGGTCTGGGATATGCACACCCAGAGCGTACAGGGCCAAGCCTGGCAAAGCACCTGGAGGAGGCTTCGCAGAAGGAGGAGTGGGGCAGCTGCCGCTCAGACAGACTCGTGGGAGATTTGGAAACGCTTGGCCGCCACCTCTAGGTGAGAGACCTGCAGAAGGCTCCGAGGCTATTCCAGTTCTGGGCCTGGTTCTCCATGTGGTTATTATAAAGATAAGGAGGAGACAGTTCAGCCGTGTTAGCAGCTCTTAATCGTCAGTTACGCCATTTTCACGTCTAGGCAGATTTCTGGTGTAAATGTTCACACTAACGGCGGCTGAAACAGCTTGTGAGAAGCCAGCAAGGCTGTTCCCAAGGCCAGGCCCAGCAACGCTCAAGCCCCTCAGCAGCTGTGGCTGGGACAGCTGGAGAAACAACAACCCCCTGACCCTGGGGTCCCGCTCAGAACTGGGGCACAAGAGAGCCCTAAGAGACCACGTGTGATGGGGAAACTCCCCAAGTCCTCCCTCCTGCCCACTGGACCAGTTTTTATTTCTTAGGCCACAGAAACAATAGATTCTTTTACCTGATTCAAGCCTGATAGCTTACCTATCAGGCCATTTGGAAAATTGCTGGAATCGTGGCATTAGGCACACAGACTTTACAAACAGGAAAGGTTACGTAAGCACAGGTTCCAGCCTAGCCCCACGGGGATGGATGCACCCTGCCTGGAGGAGATCCTGCTTCACAGGAGACAAAGCCCTTTGTATGTGAAAGGGTCTAGCAGGTTTTAGCAGGAAGCCACACAGAGGGGATCACCCCAGAGCCAAGTCCTAAAAGATGAAACAGGAGTTTGAGGAGCAGAGAAGGGGCAGAGGAGCTGCCAGGCGGCAGGCAGAGCATGCACTGAGCTGGGACTCAGGAGAGACCTGCCCTGCTTGTGAGTGAGTCCAGAGTGGCTGGGGCTTTTCCTTCTCAGAGAGAGTTAGATGTGACAACACGGGTACTGAAGTCACACTGAGGGGTGTGTGTGTGTGTGTGTGTGTGTGGACTTGACCCTGGAGGCAAAGGGGAGCAGCAAAGATTTTTAAATGGGGGTGTGTCGTGGTCCAAATCAGGAGCTGGCCTCATACAGGCCTTTTTAGAGGTAAATGAGGGTAAATGAGGGAGACCACCAGACAGGGTTGGAGGGCCAGCGCTGAGGTTGCTGGGATGTACAGCGTGGCCTTGCTCCAAGGCACCGGGCGACCAATGAGGTTCTTTATAAAGCACAGCCAAAGCTTCTGCTGCCTTAGCACAACCCAGACCACAGGGACACACGGAGAACTGTGGCTGCAAGCCTTGGGAACAAGTTCTTGCCCCTGACCATCCACGTGCATCCCAGGCCTCCTCCAACACAGTTGCCGAGTCAGACTGGCCTGTGCAAGACAAGCCCCAGAGCAAATGGCGCCTATTGCGGTGGCCAAAGGGCAGCGGCACTCCCTGACCTCTGCCCCTCTGTCCCCACTCACCGAAAAGGGACACATCTCTGACCCCAATAATGTTCCATAACACCAGGCAGCAAACACCCAAACCCTTGCTGTGCACCAGGCACGCAGGTCTGTGCTTTCTGTGAGATCTCTCTTTAAACCACACGTCAACCCTATGGCAGGTTCCAGAAGAATAAGCACAGGCCCTCAGGATAGAAGGGTCTTTTCAGGGAAGGGAGAAATAGCTGAGAAGCACCTGAACCCCAAAATCTCCAAGCAGCTGCTCCTTGACAGCAGGCGACTGTGCGGAGACACCCCGCCTTCCCTCCACTCCTCCACAGCCCAGCAGAAGTCAAGGTTTTGGGGGGTTTTGTTATTTAAGGTCTTTGGTAAATGCTCTTTGACTATCAGAAATGTCTGTTGAATATTTACCATGCTTAAAGAAAAAAGTTCTTCATTAATTGATGAGGTGGCCTTTCTTTGAGGATTTTCATTTCTACCCAACCCAGGCTCTAACATTTAATGAGGTGGTCTGTGGCTTTTACAGGGTGCTCATTAGTCACACTTTTCAATTCCTAGTCTAAAAAAGACATTAGACTCCTACAGGCACACAATGAATTCCTTCACCCCTAGCATTTACCCCTCCATAATGAGTCCTAGAGAAGGCCTTGGAAGCTGCTTCATGCCAAGCATGCCCAAATGGAACAATATGGGGTGGGGTGGGGGGTGGCAGCGTGAGCTACAGCCAGTCCCACTGGTCAAGAATCAATCAAAGCAGGATTCTCTGCTATTCACGGAGGAAGATCACTCACCTGGCAGAGTGAACCAAGACCAGAGGGATCCTAGACAACAGTCCTTGCAAACTTTCTCATGGACCATCTTAAGAAATGCTAGATGGCTAGCTGTGAGCAGGTGTTTCTCAGGGATGGAGGTTTGTGTTGCTAAGTGGAGGATGGCGTTCTTTGTCAGCAGGAAGTCTCACCATCACTAGGGCCACATGCCAGACAGCTGCCCCGTGGGCCGGGCCTGAGACAGGAAAGATCTGGGGGTTCAGCCAACACTCCCACGGAGTCCAGAGACCAAGACGTGTCAGCAAGGAAAGCAGCCTTCGGGCAGAGATGTACTGGAGAGGGGATCAGAGAACCGAGTCTCTGAAGGACTTCCGAATGGCAGCTCGCCTTCCTGAGGGGCCAAGGATATTTAGGAGACAGTTTCCTCTTGTAGAAGCAGAGTCAGGAATCACACAGAAGAATGCCTGTCAGGGTCTGTGACGCTGATCTTTCAGAGAAAGTGGCATCCAGAGGTCAAATACCTCCATCGAGCTATGCACCAGGACCAAGTTCCAGCGTCACAGAAGTCCCACGTATTTCCTAGACTAAGGTTAACAACGAGGTCCCAGAAATGCGTTTTCATGAGTACAACTGCCTCCTCAGACCACAGCTGTCAGAAGACAATCCAACCACACTGTGGCGTGGGGAGAGACCTTGGCTGTCCTGTGCACACCCAGCAGATGCAAGCCCTAAGCCTTTGAGCCTCTGTTTCTTTATCTGCAAAGCAAAGATGTCAACTAACTGGCCCCACCTGCCTCTGAAACTTCTCTGAGGAGCAAAGGAAGAAGAGAGGCGAGGGCCTGCGAGAGCCTGCCCCATGCGGGTGCAGAAGCTGACCGCCACCGTGGCGCCCACAAAACTGAGCCTCCACGCGGGAGCACCGAAGGGCTGGGGGCTCGACCTCCCAACCAACCAGATCTGACCCCCGGATCTCCTCCTTCTCCTATCGATTTCCTGACCCATAGTCTTGTAAAGCTGAGATGTTGGTCTTAATTTCAGATACCCCAGAAACCCGGTTATGACTGGTAAAATCTTTACAAGTACCATAGTCTAGTTACTGAAAAGAGCACGCTCAGAAAACAGTAAACAAACAAAAAAGAACCTACCACACCAGTGCCAAAAAATACCGTGTCCTCAAAATGTAGAGTACAATGTGGGCACGCTCCCCGGAACCCAGCCCCCAAGGCAGGAACTAGCCTCTTAACCATCAACCAGAAGGTCAAAGTTAGAAGGGCTCTGAGCTTTTTTTTTCCTTTCCTTTTTTTCTTTTGTTTTTGTTTTTTAAGGGGAGAGAGAAGCCAAGACCAGCTGTCTCAGAAAGCAAGGGGGTGTTGCAGGGCAACCAGGTGGTCATCTGCCCAAATATAGAAAGAAAACCTTTACCTAGATTCTCTTTCCAGAAGGGATTCACATTTTGCACTTGCAAAACTATTTCCTGGCTGAGAGCTGACCTACATCGCTGTCCCTGCCCACACTGGTAATTGTCTACCACAGGGTGCCTGTTCTTTGGCCACCGTCCTTTTTTGGGTTTTCAGCCCGTTAATTGGTTTCCAGTGGTTCTGTTGCACCAACCACACCGAATCCCTCCCTGTGATCTGTCCACTGCTTCCTTGAGCATGCTCAAGGGAACAGATGCCCCCAAAGGCAACTCTGTGACCCTAAGAGCCACTAGGAAGAAAGGATCGATTAACTGTTCTTGAAAATGTTTGCGCCCACACAGAAATGGAGAGGGAAGATACACCGGGACTAAGAAAGGAAGGCAGGGGGGGCTCTGCCTTCTTTCTTTCTTAAGACCAAAGAATAATCAAAGCCGCAAACAATCCTGAGGGCGGAGAGAGGAGCTGGCTGGAATGTTCCACTTAAGGAGGGGCAGGGATGATACCCTCCTGGATGAAAAGCCAAGATTGTGCTGGAAAAGGAAGGTCGCAGCTGAGAGCACTGACCTTCGACCAAGTCCAATCTTTTCACTCATCGGATGAGCAGATTGGATCAGAGAAGGAGCCGAGACTTAGCTGGTTAGCAGAAGCATCTAGATGCACTCCTCAGACGTCCTGCCTCCCAGTCGATTCTCTCCACCATTACACAATGCCATGGAGGCTTCCCCTCTGGAGCTCCGCATGAGCAGGGGTTTTTATTGATTTTAGCCACACCTATATCCTGAACGCCTTGGAAAGTGACTGGCCACAGAAAGAACTCAATAAATACCTTTTGTTAGAATGAAGGCCACATTTAGCTCTCGTGTCCCCTTAGGGGACAGGCATAGTGGGCCTGAGGTATGTTCAGATGGCTTTAGGTTGTCTCTACATGCTAATCACAGCCTGGGTTTCAGAGGTGGGAGGGAGACTGGCAAGATGATCTTGGGGGCTGCTGGTCACAGTGAGGATTGTCAGCATAGGGCTGGTGGATAGGACAAGTGAATCTGGGCCTTGTTCAAAGGTCTTGAAACAAAAGGAATTTGATGGGGAAAGAAAAGAAGCCAGATCCTGTGGAGCAACTACGGGACTAACAACCTGAAGATCAAGGCCAGGCCAGGAAAGGAGGCGCTCTGGCCGGCGCGACAGGACAGGACCACAGGGTTTAGGATGTGGGGTAACAAGCCGAGAGCCCAGCCCGGATGGAGAGAAACAGGCTCGTCGTGGACTTCTGATGGATGATCACAGAGATTTCAGGGCATGCTGGCTTTTATGACACAATGCTGGATCACCCATGCGTTTGGTGCCCGGCCTCCGGTTAGATGTGCACCCCATTATAACTGCATTCCAGGATGTGTTGGGCTGGAACGCATGCCTGCCTACGCATCTGCATCTCAACAGACTCCCAGAGGCTGCAGCCAAGTCCGGTTCCAACCAAGCATGCTGGAGGAGAATGAACTTCAGGGCACAGGCCAGCAACCACGGAGAGGCGGAGAGGCGAAAGGAGCAGGTGAAAGGGAAGTTGGCCGGCCGAGCTTTCTGACCGGGGGCTGTCTGGCAGCAGGTTCTGTTGTTTGGAGAACTACGAGAACATTCCGCTTGGGGCAAACCAGGCCGGGGAGATGCTGCACCGTGACTCAGCCCTGGGCATTAAAGGTTTTGTCCAGTCTTGGCCAGTTCAGGACATTCCAGTTCACAAAAGTCCCTGAGTCAGATTCTCTGGGATAGAAAATCAAAGGGCATAAACTTCCCTGAACTCTAATCAGCTTTTTTAAAAAAATGACATCAAAGGAGTGAGTTGAAAGGTCACAGCCCACTTGCGCACTCACACCCACTGTTTTAGGCTCTGCAAGTCATCCTGGGTTGAAGGCAAGATGGGCCGTCTGTCCTTCCTGCTGGGACACAGGCCAGGAGTCAAGGGAAGGCCCAGCCTCTGAAGGAAGAGGATGCTGTCGTAGGACAGCCTGGAAGAACCAGGCTGATTCGCCCCCAAGTGCACCATATGTTTCAAGTCAACATCTTGGATTTTATGCTGAAGGAATGAGCTAGGCAGTGGCTTTGACCTTTCCTTCCACCCCTCCAGCTAGCACTGAATAATGCAGCGTGAGTCCCCTTCTCAATCCTGGGCAACAGTCTACGCGGCGTTCGTGTCTTTTAGCTCGAGTGCCCTGCGGTTCCCCGTGGCACTGCAGTATCTAGAGAGCAGAAAGCGCGGGTGCTGGTCCACCACCCATCCTCCATGATCTCGGCAGAGCTGCAGGAGTTTGTAAGAGGGAGAAGGAGGCAGGACGGAGACCAGAGGCTCAAATGTTGCTGAGCTGGGGAGAAGGGACAGGAAGGCTGGCTGGCATTCCACGGGCTCTTTCCCTTCCCCACCCTCAGGCACAAACAGCCCTCTGTGGCATCTCCTGCTCCCCGCCCCAGCATCCTTCCTTTGGTCTTATCTTGTGCTGCGTCTCAGGGCTGGGAGGAGGGGCCCTAGACCCATCACCCAGAGCAGAGCCACGGCATGCTGTAGCCAGTAGACACTGACACCTCTTCTTTAGGCCCCAGCCCCAGAATGTGTCCTCCTCCACTTCAGCAGAGGTCTCAAAGGCCACGCAGCTGAAATTAGAAACTTTCTCACCTTCTGTCTTTCTTACATACCAGGAATGCTGCACCAAGCTTCAGATCATGGGGCTCAATAGCGTCAGTGTTGCCACTGGCTGGCTGTGTAACATTCAGGAAATCCATTTCCTTCTCTGGATTTGCTTGAATATTGGATGAGGACAGTTGATGCAGACCATTTCAACGGTTCTCCACTAACTTAGAAAAAAAAGCAATGATGGGCTTTCTCTTCTTTCCACTAGATGGCGCTGTGCCCCCGACTGCAGCAGGCCTGGAGCAGTGGCAAGGCTGTGTTCCCTGCTGCAGTGTCCGCGGGGACGCTGCTGCCCACCAGGGCCAGGCCAGGATGGTGCAACTGGGCTCTGGAGGTTGGTTCAGGGCAGAACAGGAAATGGTCAGGGGCTTAAAGTTCAAAAAGCAATTTTATTTTAAAAGAGCAAGACTTGGTTAAGATTGGGCAGGCAGGCCCGGATCCCGAACCAACAGTATCACCTGTGCCACATGGCTACCCGGTCACCACCAGAGTCCATAGGGTTCTGGCCCTGACTGGGCGGGGTCTCCACGCACAGCTTACACTCTACAAGGTCGGTCTCACAGAGTCAAAGGCTCTGAAGCAGCAGAAGGAACGGCAGGGCCCTCGGCTGCAGGATCTCTGCCACCTATCCCCGAGGGATGGCAAGGCAGGTCCGTCTGTGCCCGTCACCTTTCCTCATCTCAGTGTCCCAGATGTTCCAAGTCGACAAGACTGACACATCTTCTACAGTCTCAATGTTACTTTTTGTTTTTTTAAGAGAAGCCCAAATAGTTCAACAAATGTTCCAGAAGTGTTCCGGGTTCTAAAATGTAGTCACTAAGCCCTTTTTCAAGTATTTGAGATAACACAGTATTGATTAAAATACTTGTAGTCTTCTGTTGGGGGAAAGATACAGAATAAAATGTGTCTATCCAAAGCTGTTCGATTTTTGAATATAGATGGATAAATATCAGAGGATAAGGAACAAGGAGGAGTTGTTTGGTTTGTGGTGTCTGTGGAACTATGGATGATTTTTTTCCTTCCTGCAATGTTTTCAGTTGTGCTCTGCTGTTTGAAAAATACCAATAGCAAACCTCTAATGACCAGGCTATACTGACTTCTAAAAACCTATTTGTATCTCCCCAAAAAAGTGCTTCTGTTTTACAAGCCTTTCCTAAAGGCTGGAAATTCCATGAAATGTGACTATTCTTGAGTTAAAGATTCCCTTTCTGAATCTCACCATTGATGTTCTTCCAATTGATTTTTTAAGTGTAATGTTTTAGCTATATCGGAATAATTATTTGCTCTTCCCTCTAAATTGGAGGCAAAACAATATTTAAAAACATTTCATAAAAAACTCATCTATAATCTCACCACTGTAAAATAACCACCCTTGCCCTGCATATTTCTATCTGGATGCTGGCCTCATAGGTATTTTTATATGGCTGTAATCATGAAGTGCATGTTATCTTATCCAAGACTTCTTTTTATTAAACATTTTATCCAATATCTAGTTGACATACTTCCAAGGCCAAAAGTGTCAATACCTCATCCAAAGAACCTGCAGAATGACATTTAATTAAAAGTTAAACCAATACTGGGAAATTACATTACTTAACATGAGCTATTAAGTTCTCAGGAACTAAGTAAGACCCTGTGGGTTTTGATTGGTACAGATGGACTCTGAGGCACCCAGGTATGTGATTCAGTGATCCGTGGCACGCTCCTCTGTGCTCCTCTGGGTAGCTCTGCTAGCACTTTTGAAGTTTTGCCTTGCAGAGATCCTGGCTGACCTGTGTGTGGTGTATCTTTCTATCCTGGCCCTTTGCGGAGCACGACACCCTACTTACACTTGGTGGTTTAATGAATGAGAGATTCCCGGGGTGCATCGTCTGTCAGAGGTGATGGGCTGCCACCTGTAGCAGGAACTGGGATCCTTGGTGTGGGGGTGTGGCTCACTGGTACAGAGCTTGCCTAGTACACACAAGGCCCCAGATTTGATTCCCAGCACCACAAAAAAAGAAAAAGAAAAAAAAAATTTTTAAGGAAAAAGGAAAAAAAAGAAGAAACAGGGCTTCTTGAAAGAAGGGAAGAAGTAGGGACTGGGGTTGTGGCTCAGTGGTAGAGCGCTTGCCCAGCATGTGTGAGGCCGTGGGTTCGATCCTCGGCACAGCATGTAAATAAGTGAATAAAATAAAGGTCTATCGACATCTGAAAAAAAAATTTTTTTTAAGAAAAGGAATAAAAATGTGCCATCTCCCAATCCTCAGTGTCCAGAACCAAGATTTGGCCCTCCGCCTCCTACTGGGCAAGAAGAAATGGCACTGATGACCGTAATCACACAGGCTCGTGCATACCATTGATGGCCCGGTCCTTCCACCAGCTCAATGAGATCCTTTGCTGGTCCGGCACATCTAGAGAATCCCCAACAGCTCCTCTTCCCGGGGTGGGGCTGCGAGTTCACTCACCCACACAACAGGCAGTCCCCAGCTGTCAAGCCTTGAGCAGGAGTGATATCAATTAACTCGTGGCAGGAGAGAGACAGGGGAGTCGCTTCCAGACCAACCGTATTTGGGGCTGTACAAGGAGGTTCAGAAATCACTTTACAGCACAGTAGTTTTGCTTTAACCACCTACTGAACAAGTCAAGATCAGTGCTAATGTTTAATTAAAATACACACAAAATAAACTACTGTTGTGTCCTTGGATTCTGCTTAGAGAAGTCTTGCAGATACCAGTAATGAGACATGGCAGGCCAGTAATTAAAATGTAGGCTTTGCTTTCATGCCATCACAGGGTAAGAATGGGCAAGGCTTGCTGAAACACTTCCGTGTGATGGTAATTACTTGATACTTCTCTACAAGGTTATATTAAAGCATTCCATGCAACCCCAGATGCCAGGACAAAAGAAATACCTTTTAATAAAGCTCGATGACATCACCATTTATTTATACCCCACCTTGACTCAGAAAGGATTGGCGGTAGACGACAACAGCGAGAAGAGTGGAAGCAGCTGCCATTTGTGTGTGATTGTTACACACCAGACACTGCCTATCAGGCATTTTATTTACATTGTCTATAATTTTACAGAAGTCCCTCCGAGAAAGATTATTAGGGAGGTAATAGGAACAGAGGTTGAAAACTCAGGTCCTACAGCCAGACTGTTCGGCTTCATTACTGACTAGCCCTGAGATGCTGGCAAGTAACCTGACCTCTCTGTGGCTCAGTTTACCATCTATATAATGGACATATTTGTAATGACTTCATAAAGTTGAGGAATCTATGGAACCATCCATGTAAAATGCTAAGGATGGTGCCTAGCACAAAGGAGGGGCTCAATTAATTTTAGAAGGTGGCAGAGACAACTGGGGGTCACCTGGTAGCCCATGTGTGCTCCTAAATTTCTCATCCCTTTAAAGCGAGGCGGAGCCATGTGACTGGTTGGAGTCAATGAAATATTAGTGGAGGTAATTAGTGGAGGTTTTGTCATTTCTGGACACAACATTTAAAAGCCAGTGCACGACCCTTTTAGCCTCATTATAATCCTAGATGCCACATGTTGAGATTGCGGCAACACTTGAGGAAAGACACTTGCACTCCGGGTCACCCAATGCAGGAAAACCCAAATGATGCACATCAGATTTTAAATAAGGGAAAAAACATCAGTCTGTGCTGTACTAAGCTACCAACATTTCCAGCTTTGCTTGTTACTGCAGCTCTGCATACCCTCCCCTGACTAGCGAAGCTGCTCTTGTATCATTCTTATTACCTTATTTTTACCCTCCAAGGCTAACCAACTGAAGAGAGACCTTCCATTCAACCTGCCCAGCTATCTATTCACCTCTAAGTGGAGTATCACCACGTTAATCAATGCTTGCCCTTTTTTGAATCCCTGCATCTTATGTGCTATGAAGAAGGAAAAAGAAAAAAGTTCAGCCTCCATGAATCACTGACAAAAATATCAAAGCTGCTGACTGTTGGGGACTATGTGTATTTACATAGATGTGAGACTGTTGCCACCTCAGAAAAACACATGGGAAAACTGGAAGGGAAAGAAGGTTAGAATTCTTCCGTCTCCTTAAGGGGTGTAGACCATGAACCCTAAAATCAAAAGCTATCACAGGTAGGCTGGGAGGCTAAAGACACCAAGGGGCATGGAAACCCAGGAAATGGGTTTGAGGGTTCACAGAAGAGGGGCTACAATTCGACTGTCACAAGGGGGTGAGAAGGTCCACTAATCAGTCAGGGAACTCAGCAACAGGGAGTCCCCTGGCTGTGAACAGCTGTCTCCGGTCTATATGTAATAGTTCAGGGTCTCCTCCCCCTTCTCTTTAAGGTCCTCTGCAGGAATAATGCTACATGCTAAACCATAAATCTCTAGGACGCCCTCCGTCCTACACAAGGCCTGGGAGTGGCTTTCCAACAGCAGGCTAGCTCCCAATTCCACCTGAGCGTCCTCTTGGAGAGGCAGTAGACTCCACACCACTTCTCTGGTCCCATATAACCCTCAGGGAATGAAGGACGGTAGCACCCTGTCCCTACAGGGACCCTGATGTCATGGCCTACCCACCTCACAGAGGCAAAAATGCAGTGTTCATTTTGCGCCCTCTCCTTTTTATCCATAAAATTGTTACAATTCCTGCTGCCTACCACACAGGGACAGTATGCAAATGAGCTCAGGTGCTATAAAATGCTCCAGAACCCTCCCACAGCATGTTACATAAGTGCCGAGCATTAATACCCAACAGCCGCCACTCAAAGCCAATTTCTAATTCGAAGGCTCTATCACTATCAACTTCCAAAAACCTACAGGATTTTGTCTTTGCTTTTGTTAAATAACTTTTACCTAAATTTAAGTAATTTATGTGTGCTGTGAAAAATTAGAAAACATGGGGAAATATAAGCATAAAATAAAAATCGCAGTCCCACGCCCAAGTGACAACTTGGGTACAATGATCAGCTTAGTAATTTTCCTTTCATGTTTTCGTCCGTATATCTTTTTTTGCTGTAAGTCAAGAACAAGCCCAACACATGGTTTTGTGTCCTACTTTAACATCACTTGATAAACATTTTCCCACATCTACTCTGAAATACAGTTTTTAATGGCTCTCTAAAGCGCCTGCCTTATGAGCTGCTCTGATCTTAACCACATCCTCCTTGCTGGACATTTCAGGCATCTCCCAAGTTTTCTTATTATAGGAAATGCTGAGCTTAATTTCTTCAGTTTTTTTGGTGTTCCTAATTATTTCCTTAGGCTATATTCTCATGTGCAACTAGCTTGTACCAAAACAAAAAAAAACTTGAATTCTGCAAATTCTCAGTTCTGCATAAAAGATAAAGACAATGGAGTCATGGTAGCTGGTGTTGCCAATGGCCTAACTCAAGTAGCAGAGTTCCTCCAGGGAGGGCCTGAAAATAGAAAAGCGACAGTTTCTGGTGTAAAGATATAAAGAAAGAGAAACTCTTCAGGTTGCTCTTAAACCAGGGTTGATACTGTTATGTGCCACCACTTAACCAGAGGGCCATTTAATCAAGACCAGACATTAGGTTAAAAAGTACAATGTTGCTATTCGAGAAAAGAAATCTGGCCACCCACACCCTCCTGTAATTCAAAAGGCTCTCTAAAAAGCATACATTGCCTACAGACACAGGCTGACAGACACAAAGAGCTTTGAAGTTTAACCTTTCTATGTCCTCCCTCTGAAAGACACTCAGCTCGCCCCAAATAGTTGCCAAGGATACTCCGAACAGCTATGGAATCAAGACTAGCCCAAGAGTCATCACTGGTTAAACATTTTTCCTTTTTATTTTGACAGATTAATACATATTTTTCAAACACAAAATAGACAAAATACATAAAGCAATCTAGGCTTCATTCTTTGGATGTTAAGTACTTTCACCCAGGAATCTAGCTTTCAAAGAGAACTTCTCATCAATAAGCATCACAATAGGAATATTGACAACCACCATAATTAGAGCAGCGCACTATTTATTTGTACCAGACACTCGCTGCTGTGCAAATGGTGGACAGAAGGACCGACTGTACCACCTGGGATGTGCAACCAGCTTTAAAATAAGCAAAACTGTCATGGTCTCACCTAAAAACCATTGGTTTATAAACAACAGAGGTTTATTGCGGAATCACATGGGCTGAGTGTTCTGCTGGGGCTTGGAAGACACTGTCACTAGCTCCGCGACAGCCCTGTGAGAGAAGCATCATGGTAGACCCATTTCACAGAGGAGGAAACCAAGGCTCTCAGAGGCCAGGAGACAAACTGAGAGCTGGGCTCTGAATGCAGGATCAGACCCTAGCTTTTGCTTTTCCCGCCCCCTTTACCGCCTCTCCAACAAAGTTGGTAGGTGACGGCAGTTCTTGGACTGAAGCTGGGGGCCAAGGTAGCAGAAGAAAAGACCCAAAGGGTGACCAGGACCGATGCTGGAAAATGGTAAGTGGAAGTGAGCCGACAGACGCTCAGCCCTCCAGCCCCTTCCTTTTATACGGAGGGCCAGCGCGCCGCACACTGAAGGAGGAAGGAGAAGCGTGTGGGCTTGTGCCGGGAGGACGGCTCTCCAGGAAGCCTCTTCAGCTAGTCCTCAGAAAAAGGACCGCCGTTCTGCTGCCAAGGAAGAGGGGCCAGTGTTACGCCCCCCAGGAATTTCCTAACCCTTCTCCTCATGAAGAAAGCCCCAGAGCCCTTAATGCTGGAAATGCACTTGGGCCAGAGCCCAAGGGCGAGGAAAAACAAAGCACTTCCCCCAGGCAATGTGCGAAGGTAAGAATCAGAAGTGAAGGAGCCAGCACTGTGACAGGTGGCGAGGACAAGGAGCAGAGACAGTCACACTTCTGCTTATGAAGAGCAACTCCAAAGAAGTAGCTTTGCGCAGCGGGCCTGGTGGGTGATACTGAGATGGCACCATTTAAACCAGCGAGAGCCACCTACAGCTTACAGGGAGGCAGATTTCTCCCACATTTGCATATTTTTTCGCTGCTAAGAACTCTTCTTTGGGACTTTTGAGCACTGAAGACCCATCTTGAGAAAATTGGACCGGAAGTTCAGATTCTAGCACCAGTTCTGCCAGCAAGGAGCTGGAGGGCACCCTCACCCCCCAGGCATAAGAAAGGAGGATGGTTTAGCTCAGTGTGGTTTAATTCCACTCAGCCATCGCCAGGGAACACACACACAGGGCCCGGCACAATCCTGGCTGAGCTTTAAGTTTGGTTCCTGCCCTCGGAAACTCCAAGTTCAGCAGGGGGAAGGGTGGGTAAACAGAAGGTCCCAGGAGTTAGTGTGACAGGGCGTGTGTAAGGGGAGAAGCGGCCTGGGGAGGCATGATCAGTGTACAAATGTGGGCCTAGAAAGACTCCCGAGGTGGGAGGATCACGAAGCACCTATGGTGGGTGGGACTGAGGGGCACAGGTGTCTTGGATGGCCCCCTCACACTTGCTAACCTACAGCAACCCAGAGCTCTCTAGGAGCCAAGGAGCTTTGGCTGGTTTGTGGGCCATGTGGGAAGCAGCCCTAGAACAGAGCCTGTGGCCATCTTGCTGTCCCAGCCTCAGCAGGCCAAGTGGGCTTCCTCTGGGGCAGGGCTGAGCTCAGGCTCAGAGGCGGGATGGGGCTGAGGCAGGAGCGGAAGGTCAAGTGAGTAGCGCTCTTTCTCAGCCTCCTCCCTTCCAGGTATCGCTTGCAGAAGGCTTTACTTTCAGAGGGGTGTCACCCACTCGTTTTTGAAAGCAGTGTAGTCGGTCCTGAGTGGCTCTCCACTCATGGCCATCTCCTAGCTTACAAAACTTGACTAGGAGAAGCTGCTAAGTGTCTCTTCTTGCTTCCGGCAACAGCTTCTTGGTCTCCTAGTCTCCTCCTGATTCATCATCTTCCAGGAGACCATTAAATGCTGGATGCTTGGATTCGAGCCTCTGCCCAGGCTCCCCTCTCCTCTGGGGGAGTTCCTGGAGCCCTAGATTTACAACCCGCCTGCTTGGTCAGGGGCCCCACCTCTCCAGCTCTGCAGGGCTTCAGATCCAGCCAACCCTGTGACATCGCCAACTGATTCTCGAGCTCGATGTGGCCAAGACTTCAACTCCTACTTGCCCATCCCCAGGCCCAATTCTCCTCTCCACCTCTGCTCTGCACCAGAAATGGTTCCACATCAACTCAGTTGCTCAAGTCACACCTTTAGGAACTACTCGCGGCTCCACCTCCCTCCTGGCTCCAACATGCCATCAGCCACCAGTTCTCTCTCTCTCCTCACTCGTTTTATCTTCTACAGCTCTCTCAAGCCTCCCACCTCTGCATTCCCACCAGAAGCAGGGAGACCCTCTTCATGATCCCCACCTCCCACCCAGACTCCTAAAAACCTTCTCTCCACACAGCTGCTGGGATATTTCAAGAACACAAATCTGATCATAAAAAATCCTCTGCTTAAAGTCTTTTAATGGCTTCCCATTCCCTTATGATCCAAAATCCTTCAAATGGCTTGAAAGCTGTGAGCGAGTGGGCACCTCTCCAGCCTCGATCGTGAAATCCTTCCCTCCTCGCTGCTCCAGCATGCAGGACTTTTCTTAGTTCCTAGAACAATACGTGCTGTCCTCCTGCTCACGTCCCATGCGCCAGGCCAGCTCTGCCCGCCTTCCCTTGCCCGGTCCCCTCTTCTTTGACCTTTATTCTCAGCATGGACTTACTCCTTGAGGAAGTCTGCAGTGACCCCATGGGACGAGCCTGCCGTGCACAGGACTGATCCTTGGTAGCCATGGCATGCTGGTTTATTTACAGTCATTTCTTTAGTGTCAGTCTTCTAGAGAGTCATGATTTTTCCACTGCCCACCACCCATGCTCAGCACAGAGCCTGGCACACAGAGGTGTGCAGAATGGCACCTCGGAAGCCCCCCTGCCCTCAGATTCCAGCCTCCCTGGCTGCCTGTTCTCCTCTTTCCTGTATCTCAGTCAGTTTCCTGTCATCAGGCCCTGCTCTTCAACCTGCAGGTGGGCCTGACTTCGCAATGACCCTCGCATTCCATGAGGTGACCAAAGCCTAGAAAGCAATCTCATGTCCTACTGAGCCATGTCCACTATGGCAGAATACACCCACTATTGTAATTTCTGCAAAAATCATAATCAAAACCTAGAGTTCTGTGTCTAGAGCCCAGCATTTAGGTTAGCACACGCGCGCGCGCACACACACACACACACACACACACACACACAAAGGTGTGGGGGGAATCATTTCAAATATCTGTCTGGTTTCAATGGTCACTGTTACATTTTCAGATAGATAAACACACACATGCTATGGGAGATGTGCTGGTTAAATAATTCAGCTTAGTTGGGATTATAGCCATTATCTCGGAAGCACAGAGCTCAGAAGGGGGATCACTGGGCAGTGCAATCCCCTTACAGGGTAAGATGTATACACACCAGGCACAAAGAGAGAAAAACCTTGCTTTCCCAAGTCTGAAGGCGTCCCTCTTGCTGCAGCGCAGCCTCTTGCTGGCACAGGCAATGTGACCAACGGGAATGACAGAGTTTGATTTGTTCAGCAAAGCCTGTTTCAAAGCAATTAAAAAGAGCATGTCATCTCCTGTCCAAGGCACAAATAAAAGGCCCCGGATGCTTTCTCCTTTTAAAATTGATCCAGGCTGTCAGCTGCTTCATTAGCAAGCTGATTAGGTTCTAATTAGCACCCTAATTAAGTGCTTCTAAATCAGAACCTGAGAAGGGTGTTAACTGGGAAGGGAGGGTAGGGGCTAGGCGGCCAGGTCCACTTGCAAGGCACTTCCGTGGGTTTCTTAACTGCAGGAGGATGCAAACTTTACTCTTGCAAGTGGGTTTCCATAGGAAAGAAGACCTGTGAACATTTTCTTTCTGAAGCACACGGTTCAGCCCCTTACTTAGAAAATCTGGGCAGAAAAGTACAAAGAATTGCTTGCTGGAGAATATTTCACAGGCAGAAATAAAGGGAGAAAGGAAAATTGATGTTTTAGGTTCTGTCTGTCCTCAGACGTCCTCTAGAATGACTTTGACCTTATGAAACCCTGGCACTTCAGGCAACCGAGAAAAATCTTGGAAAGGTCCCTCACATCTGAGGTTCAAGGAAACCCAGCATCGTTCCTCACAAACCACGATGAGGAGAACGCAGGTCCTACCCCACCCTCCACTTTAAAAATGCCTCATTTTTGAGATGTTTATTTTGAGGTGGTGGACGATGTTTGTCACTGTCACACTCAGCTGAGTGGACTGGAACTACAGCCTGCCAGAGACCCACAGAAGTCCAACACAAAGCCTTGGGGAGTTTATTCTTCAAAGCCACAAGAACCACAAATCAGCTGTTAAGATACTTTTTAAATCAAGCACAGGGGAAAGGAAACATCTTTATTTCTTTCCTAAACTCTCTTCTTCAAAACAACTTTTCCTGTCTTTGCAGCCATCCTAAGAGGGCATCAAGCAAGAAGTCGTGTGGTGAGGGCTCTTTATGAAGCAAGGATTGTCCATGCGTGTGAGATGAAACGATCGCCCTGGCTGGCAACGCAAGGCCGTGTCTTAGCACCCAAATCTTATACCCTCAGCCGGCCTCTGGAGTTTTCTAAGCTCAGAAGGTCGACTGTAGGTGGGTTCACTTCGTGTGACCACGAAGGATTGAATCATCAATAGTATGAAAATGAACAGCTAGAACTGAAGCTCTGAAAGTTTTCCGAGTTCAAGGGCACATGTGGCTGCTGTTAGAAGGCACTGGAGGGACAGGAATGGACTTACCAAACTCACTGCTTTCTGCCATGAACAAGTCAAGATCATTACTTTTTGGTACATCTTACTCACAACCTTGTAGTACTGACCTTACTCATCCCGAGGGTTATGACAGGGATGGAAGTTGATCACAGAGCTACGTCAGGTGACAGTATGGGCGGGCCCTACTCCTACGCAGGCTAGCTCTTCCAGTAGGGCAGTTAGGGCCATGGGCCTTGGGCGAGGGTAGCCAGAGCGCAGCCTTAGGAAGGGTTTATCTGTTCTGAGCCCAGTTACTTATCTGCAAAATGGAGACAGCAATCTATCCATACAGGCTTTGGCGACTATTAAAGAGAATACATTTGTCAAGTCCTGAGCACTTGGCAATGACTAATGTTTCTTCTCTCCTCTTCCTTCTCTCTTCAGGGTTTTCTGCAGTATCTTTTCCTCTCACCGTCCCATTCCCTCTTCTCCTCCTAAAGCACATTTTTAGAACTGTGGAGCCAGAAACTATTTTTCATTGATTTAGGTGCAGAACAACTAAATCCAAAACAGGCATCAGTAGAATTTCTTCCTCTCTCCTTCCCTCCCTCCCCTTTTCTCCCTTTCTTTTCTGTTCCCTCCCTCCTTCCCTTTCTACCTTCCTTCCCTCCTCCCCTCCCCGCTTCCTTTTTTCCTTCCCTCTTTTGGGGTACTGGGGATTGAGCCTAGGGTTGCTCTACCACTGAGCTACATCCTCTTTCTAACGATTTTTTTTTTTTTTTGAGTCAGGGCTTCGATAAATTTCCAGGTTGGCCTTAAACATGCAATCCAGCCTCAGCCTCCCACATAGCTAGAATTTCTTTTTTTACATAATACATAATAATTATACTTATTTATGCCACACAGTGTGATATTTGAATACATGTCTACAATATGTGATGACCAAATTAGGGTAACAAGCATATCCATCACTGAGAACACTTATCATTTCTTTGTGTTGGGAACAAAATCCTCTTCTAGCTATTTTGAAATACACAGTAAACGATTAACTGTCACCACCCTGCTGTGCTATAGAACACTAGAATTTACTTCTATTTAACTGTAATTTTGTACCTGTTAGAACTTTCTGGATCTTGAATGTCCCCCACAATCACATGTTAAAGGTTGGGTCCTCCTTCTGTGGCGCTGTTGGGAGGCAGGGTCTAGTGGGAGGAAGTGGTCACTGGGGTGTGCCCTTGACGGGGATATTGAGGCCCTGGTCCCACCTCTCTTTCTTTGCTTCCTGGCCTGCTTGGTGTGAGCTGGCTTCTTCCCCCAAGTTTTCCAACATGGTGCTCGGTGCTACCAGAGGCCGAAAGAAACAGGCCAAGCGACAATGAACTGAAACCTCTGAAACAGGGAGCCAAAAGGAGCCTTTCCCGTATTGATTATCTCAGTATTTTGTTGCAGTAATGTAAGCTGACTAACAACACAGTTGTACGTCATTTCCATGGTTTTATGGTTTCCTAGAAATCTTATAATGCTTATGTAAACAACTGAGATTTAGAGTCCTTACCAAAACAGTCTAAAAAACCCAAGAGAACAATGGCGCATCTTCCTCATTATTCTGGAACTTGACCTGGCCTCTCATCTTAGAACCTCAGATGGTAGATTCCCATCTCTCCTCCTCCTGCCTTCTCCGCATCATCAGCCTTGACAATAGCACAATTACCAGACAGCGGGTGCCCTTTCTCAAGGGCATAAGTTGCAAACAAAATAACTAACACAATTCAAAAGCTTTTGACAGACTGACTTTGGGAGCAGCCCAAATGGGAATTGCTGTGGGTATTCATGCAAATGACAAGTCTGCTGGTCCCCCTCACAAACTGCATTGCCTCATTTAACAAATGCATGCATCCACCAAGGGTTGCTTGCTGGAAGGGAGAGAGCATGGAGGAGGAAAGGCAGCAGGAGCAGGAGAGGGACAGAAGCTGAAGCGGGTCTAAAGTTAGAGGAAAAGGAGTCAGCAAAGCAGGGGAAGAGAAAAGTAGGTGAACCAGGACAGTGTAAGTCCTAGGAAACCAAGAAAACTGGGAATGGAGAAGTGGGTGCTCAGCCGTCCCAGCTCCTACAGGTGCCCAACGCCACTGCCTGTCACTGTGTGCCAGGCTACAGTCTAAGGGCATGACCTAAGTTATCTCCATCGCCACAGCTTATGACACTATTATTATGCTCACATTACAAATAAGGAAGCTGAGCTTCTGAGAAGATTAGTCTGCAAGCTCACAATGCTATAGGCAGTGGAGAATAAGATTCTAATATAGGCCATGTGGCTTTTGGACCAATCGCTCCCAACTCCTGGTAGCAGGAGGCAGGCTCATGCACCAAAAGCAGGGACACTGGGATGTGTGTGGAGATTGCCGTAAGGCTGGACTCCCTGTGACACAGATCCTGAGACAGAGATTTGCACACAGAGTTTATTAGTGTGTGTCAGCCCACACCTGTGGCAGAGGAAGAGCAAGAGAAATGGGCTGTGATGGAGTCATGAAGGGAGCCTTGGTTGAGGCTGGAGCCTGGAGCTGGACAGCCCTGTGGTCACGTCCCACTGAGTCAAGAGGGTCAGCTACCCGCACTCGTCACAGGAGGAAGGTGGGCCTCCGTCCCAATCTGGGCAACATTATATTCTCACCACCTTGCCCAAATACCTACTGGTCTCCACCCATGTCTTCAAGGGAATATCAGTTTTGGGGATGGGGCAGGGACAGCAAGGAGAAGGAAGACCAAAGGCAGCGTATATCTACCTGACTGAAGGGGGGATGGGGAAGAGAACACCAGCATGTTACCAGTGACTCGGGCATTCGCTCACTGGGCCTTTAAGTCAACCCTAAAGTGATGGTTGGCACCTCCCACTCCTCGCCTTAGAAAGCCTGGGTGCACAAGGGGAGTCTTCCCTGAGTTTGCCACGCTCAGTAACTTCACAGAGCAACTGGAATTGGAATTTGGGCTCAGCCCCTTCCCAGCACTCCAGTGCCTAAGATGTTCTGTAAATAACAGGTGGCAAAATTCTCCAGACAACGACCTCAGCATGGCTGGGATAGCCTTGGGTCCTGACACCCTCTTAGCCCCCTGCTCCCCATGCCAAGACAGTTGCTCTTCAAGCAGGAAGGCAGCTGCACCCACTGCTACAGCCCAGCTAGCTGCCAGAGCTGCAGCGGGCACGTGGCTGCCAGCTGTTAAGAGACCCTCCTGCCCCTTCTAGGCCCTTGGGCCACCATCCCTCCCCAAGGATGTCGTTTTTTCAGCCCCAATCCCCCCAACTGATATTTCCTTGAAGATATGGGTGGAGACCAGCAGGTATTTGGGCAAGGTGGTGAGAATATAATGTTGCTCAGATTGGACGGAAACCCACATTCCTCCCGAGCTCATGAGACACTCAGTGAGTTCATGGTCAATGAACTTGCAACAGAACATCCAGCCAGCAAACCCACGCTCCTGGACAGGCCCCTCATCACACCCATTGAGATGTGACACATTTCTCTTTTGTATTTTCTTCAGAAAAACCTCAATCCTAACTATCTTTTCCACTTATCTGACATGTAACCCTGGGTAAGTCATGTGCCCTCTCTGAGCTTCAGTCCCACCTATAAGGCAGCCAACAACTCCAGGCCAGCTCGGCAGGAAATAAAGACCTGTGAAATTACCTAGGTGGCAGACAGACAAGTGCCAGGGACCAGCAAGGGAGGGCGCTGTTCCTTGCCCAGTTCCTCAGCTGTTCCCATAAGGCAAGAGGACACACCTGCTGGCTTTAGTGCGCAGGGTCTGACACTAGGCCAGTCTCCTTTGTTAACAGTGTCCAGGCCACAGGGTGGCGTACCACCCACCTGGAACATGGCAACAAGGCTTGACTTGCATTCATTTTCCTGGGTATCTTCCATGTATTGTCAATGATATTGGCTTTCTATTCACTCTAGTGATGAAAACTTTCATTTAAAAATACATTTATTTAAATAATAATGAATCAGTTTTAAAGGAAATTTTTAAGTGAAATAACATTATAGGTGATACACAGAAGCAACAAAAATGGAAAAACAGAACACCAAAGTCTGAATTGGGTGAGGGACCATTCAAAAGATTAAGAGAACTCATGCCAAGTGCCTCACACATGCCAACCATATAATGGGAAATCAAGAGACAGGTTTTTTTTTTTAATTAGCCTTGGAGTTCAATTGCCCAGCTCACTGCCAGAGTCCCCAAGGGCTCCAGGTCCTTTCTCATGGGGCTCTGGCACCAACAGAATCTTTTCTAATAAAGGAGGAAAGAATGGAAAGGAAATACATTTCAAAAGATTTGAATTCTCAGCCACATTCCACCACTTACTAGATGTGTAACCTTGGATAAGTCAAGCAATGTGGCCAAGTTGGAAGACACTGTGGTAGCAGCTACCTTTATTAGGCACTTACTATATGCCGCAGAGCCATGAAAAAGGTCTGCTTACATCTCATAACCCTGGGGGGGGGGGCATTATTATCCTCATTATACAGTGGGGAATTAAACTCAGGCCACCTAAGGTATCTCAGGTCACACAGTGGGAAATGGCAGTATTAACATTCACACCCAGATCTTCCTGACTCCACGCCCACGTCCAGAGTCGATATGAGAACTGAAAGTAGAGAGGCCAGCCTCCCTCGTGACAGGATGTGATAAATGGCTGTCCCTCGGTAAGTCCAGAACACTCCTGGCAGAGGCATCAGGGGATGTTACTGTTTTAAAATTGGCTTCAAGAGAGGCACAGGAGAAAAGGAGGAAGCCCTGCTGCTTGGGGAATGGCGACAGGGGACACTGGCTCCCAGCACCTGCGGCAGGACCAGAACTGCGCGCCTGGCACACTGCCTGCGAGTGAAGACGGCTGATGGGTGCGCTCCAGGGGCGGGTGAACAACAGCACGTCTGCAGCTGCCAACCACGTTTGCACTTTCAACGCTCAAGGCTGACAAGAGAGCGCCGTGGGCAAGAATTACCCACGTCCAACCCAGAACAGGGACTGACCTGCAAAGTGCAGGCTGCGCAGTGCTGAGGAGCAGAGAGGCTGCACTCAGAGCCCCATGACCCCAACAGCAGGACGAACACGACAGGGTGGTGAAGGAAAGCTGATGAGTGGTGCAACTCACTCTGTCTACACCCCACGAGAGCACCCCAGAAGCAGAGCGGTGCCCTGATGCAAATGAAGAAGAAGGTTCCGACTGCTGGTCCCCATTTCAGGTGCTTGTGTTGTGCAATCAATCAAAGCATCATTATAGGGTTAAATGCTTGAAGTTTTGTTGTTGTTTTTTTTTAATCATTAAAAGAATGCCTTAAAACCTCCATAGACTGGTAATGATATTTCAGTTTTCTGGAAACTAAACTCAGAAAGGGAAGAACTTGGATCACTTAGGGGAGCACAGGCCATGAAGAAGGCTGTGGATGGAGCACAGAGCTTCCTCTGCTTTGCTAGGAAGGTAGAGTACCTTCATGGGAACAGGAGGAGGGAGAAAGAGGACCAGAGGCTCTGTACCGGGGAAACCGGGAACAGGCAATCCCACACAAGCATTCATGAAATGGCTCCCTTCGTTTTCAAGGGCATGAGCTGATAAATGTTGATTGTACTGGCTTGTGTATTATGCAAATGAACCCAAAGGGGACAGATAATGCTTCAGGGTCACCACCTGTCATATTCTCATACCTTGCATTTTGAAAGGGGTTAAGCATGGCTGACTTAGTCCTTAAAATACCTGAGTGGGAGTCAATAGTGTTCAACGCCATTATTTCAGATCTGACTCACTATGGGCCACATTAATTTCCTATTTACAGAAGCCACTCTCCAGCACATGATAGATACCATTCATTTAATTTACCACCTACGGATCTGTCAGATGTTACCGATGTCCAGAGCTCTGCAAATACTAGCCTTCCCACAGACTCGGAAAAGCTGCGCTCTTTCAATTATGGCCTTAAGATGATAGCATTTGATGTCTGTCTCAATCACATGAAATTAATAGATGGGTCATGAATTGTTTAAAACACTTAAAAGTGCTGGAGGTACAAAAGAGAGTTGGGGAGAAGGGAGACAGAGAAAAAGAAAACAAAAGGAAACTATCAAAATAGGTCAGTTCATCAGATGACAATCTTACCCCAAGACAGTGCCTCACCAGCCAATCTGCCCTCTCAGCCAAGGCCATAACAAAACAATTCATCACCTTCACTCAAAGACGTGAATTTAGGGGCCGGGGTGTGCGCAGTAGAACAGAGCTCCTATCATGCATAAGGCCCTGGGTTCCATCTCCAGCACTACAAAAAGCCAAAAACAAAACCATGTGTTAATGCCTTCTGGGTGCTCAGGGATTTTCAGAAGCTAATGACCCAGGCAGCCCTCAAGAAATGACACTAGAAGATAGAAAATGGTCTAGAGCCTGCATTTCCTTCAGATACAAGACCACGCCATAGAAGAAATGACTGTAGGCAAAAGGGAAATAAAACATTATATACATTCCTTTCTTTTATTCCCGCATCCACATGCTGCTTGCCCTTAAACTGTAAGAGTGCAGACCTCAGTTTTTCTTGTCCAGCCAGCACTCATTTAAAAATTCGACAAAGCTGTATTGTAGCACTTTTGTATTAATGTACCTCTTGGTGCTATTACAGAAAGAGGTTTTGTTTTGTTTTGTTTTGTTTTGTTTGACAAGACCACATTTAAAGGATACAAGATAAATTGAAGACAATATTTATATACCTGCCAGGGGCCGTCTGTCTCTTTAATAAGACAGCTACAGTATCCTCCGATTTCCCACCCCCTTTACTCTTCCTTTATTGTTCTTGTGAGAGCATTTGTGCAATAAATAAAATCCAGAAAGTTAAAAAAGAATCTGGTCTTTTTAAAACCCATTTTTATCGCATACATGCAAAAAGAATGAAATCACCACAAGCTGGGGCAGAGTAGCAATCCGAGAAGTCAGCAGCCTTTCCCCACAGGCACACTGTGACAGCAGAAAGGAAAAGGAAACCTCAAGGGCCTTCTTCAGTGGCAAATGCGACTGATTTAGAGACAAGATGAGAGCCCAGCCTCCTAGACACTTTGGTCATCTTAATTCCATCTTCCGCTTCTAATTTATCTCCACAAGATGATTCAGCAGAGCAATGGGGACCTCCAGCAAGCAGAGCACCGTAAGAGGGGATTTGATGGTTGCAAAGAACCGAGCGGCAGAGGCCAATCCTCCCAGGTCACTGCGGATGCAGACAACCCCCAGCAATGGTCCCTTGAGTTTGGACTCCTCTCTGCATTGCCAGGTCATCTTCCTTTCTGTCACGGACACTTGTTACTCTGGGGCTCAGCCTCCGAGTACTCTGGGGCTCAGCCTCCGAGTACTCTGATTCCAGTAACAATCCTGTCTCCATTTGGAAATTCATTCCTCCCCTGCTCTTATTCAATGTTGTTTGTTGGAGCTAACCCAACCCTGAGCTTGTGAATTTAAAGTAGGCCTAAGCCACTTGGCACACTGCATTCTCTGGTAACCAATATTGTTCCTGAGATGTGCACTTTAGCCAAACCAGGCTGTTCCAGCCACCCTGACTCAATTCTGAGATTGTTATTGCAGTTGCTGGGAAAGCTGATGACCTCTTTTCCCCTAGATCTGTTATGAAACATGTGATCCTATAGCTGCTATAACTATTCTGTCACCATGAGGGGAAAGCTTACCCAAAGGATGCAGAACAGAAAGATACGGGAAGAAGCCAGTCACATCATTTGAGCGGTTAGATCAAGACATGCCTTAAGTTGGATCTATCCCTGCACTTCCCATTAGGCCTACTTGGAATGGGTTTCTCTCTTGTTGGCAACTGAGTCTACCAGATAGTTCTCATGCCACTGATTTGCAAACATCACCACTCATCCTCAAAAACTATCAATGACTACCAAAATTAAAAGTCAAAGTTCTAAAGTCAAAATTCCTTAGCCCGGCACCCATTTCATCCACAAAATGGCGTAAGTTTACTTCCCCACCTTTATTTTGGATTGCCATCTTAAATGAAACTCTTCTGTCAAACTGGCACACTCTTTCTCTAAGACAAAACTCAAGTCTCAGCCAGCCCTGCCCCAGGGATCTCACCTTCCTTCCTCTCAATTTTCATCACACTCACTACATCCCACTTTTTTTCTTTTTCTTGACAGCTGCCATGAAGCAGCCTTACTGCTTTCATCCTGTAACCATGGGACTCTGGGTAGTGAGATATGATATCTGTCCTCAAGGAGTGTGACAGGCTGACATATTTGATGCCATGGCAATGTTACAGGCCAGGCTATATAGGCAATGACTAAACAGATTCCATTTAACCCTGATTCCATGTTATACAGGAAATGCTTCTCTAGTGGGAACGCCCTGCCTCTGCACCCACCAACAGTTGCTTAGCATAGCGAGTTTGGCAACACAAAATGGCAATTCTTATATGATGTAAAATTGTTCTCTTTGGTTCCTATTTTCCTTGGACAGTGTACCCTGTCAGCAACGACTGTCTAGATGTTAGTGCCCATTCTTTAGCTTGTACTCAACTAAGGTCGTTTTGTCCCACTTCCGTTTCTGCTTATGATTTTTTAACTCATAATGTTAGTTTGTAGTTTTAAATCATGGCAACAGACACTTATGATTGGTACCGACTGATGGTATAAAAACCTCTACAACCCTATGCTCATGGCTGTTCTCCCAATAGCCATTTTGGGTGTTGTGTGAGACAGTCAGCCAGCTGGCTAACAGACTCTCAAATCTGGACTCAGTGGTGATCAGTCTGTTCTTAAGTTGTGCCCCATAACAGGAGTTCACTGACTCATGGATGAATCAATGACCAGATATTCATACAAAGAGTACTGTATAGTTATAAAAAAGATAAGCAGTGCAAAAAATTAAAAAGGTCAGGGTTTTATAAAAAGGCAGAAGGGACCCTAACCTAAATGATGAAAGCCTCCCTTAAAAAGTGACCATCGAGGCACAAAGAAAAAGGCAGTGTGAAAGGAAGAAGGCAATCAGGTGGGGAATGGTGGGCAGGGATTAGAGGTCAGCAGAGGTGATTTACATAGGCTGTCAGAGGGCTGGGAAATGGCCCTAAACCTTAATTCCACCAGCAAGGGCACTGGGGGATTTTCCAAGTGGCCTGATCAGCTTTGTACTTCAAAAGTCACTCATTTCCATGTGGAAAATGGATTACAGGAGTGGCCTGAGAGCTGTTACAGTGGTACAGACGACAGAATACGGTGGCTTGAACTCTGGCCTCATCAGTGGAGATGAAGAATTAGGTGGTCTCAGTAATATTCTGAAGGCAGGAGCTGTTTGACTTAGTGATTCACTGGATGTGGATGGGGAAATTAGAGAGGGATGATTCCTCACCCCAGTTCCAGCCATTCCATTATGGGGAACCCTAGAGGTAAGGCACACTTGGAAAAGAAAGCTTGTTTCAGATAGGTTAAATCTGAAGAGGTCGTAAAGTAAGTGCATTTATTCCGACAGATATATGGGTTTTAAGTTTAAAAGAAAAGTCTAGTCTCCCGATAAAAAATTGGGAGTCTCTGATGTATGGAGGGTATTTAATATCATGGGGTGGTTGAATTTAATCAAGGACAGTATAAAGTAAATGGATAACCTGGAACATACTCCCAAGAACTCCAATTGTAAAAGATTTACTTGTTGGGACAGAGGCAACACAGATAAAAGGCAGAAATTCCTAGCTTCCCAGACAGACTTGAACTTCCTGAGGAGAGGAAATCTGCTTCGTCTTTTTCCTAAAAACACAAACAAACAAACAAAACTCCAGCAATCTGAACTTAACAGGTGTGAAATAAATATTTGTGACTTACACCCAAAAGTGGGCATGCCATTGAACTAGGAATCAGATGTGAATTTTAAATTTTTGTGATTCTTGGTAAAGAAGAAAACTTTTAATCTATATTAGCAATTTAACAGAATATTACAAGTCTTCATTCACTCAGCTAGTATTAAATAGAACTTAAAGGTACAAACAGTGCGTAAGACTGGAAAGGAAAAACATAGAGGAGAAGGACAAAGAAAAAGGTGCTTCTCAACTTAATTAACTTGCTGAATTCTCACTACATGCCTATGAGTAACAATCCTACAAAAGATAGGTTTTACATGCACTAGCTTAAAAAACAGATCTACAAAGCTTCAGTTGCACAGCCAATAAGCAATGGGACCAGAATTCAGGCTCAAATCTGTTTACCTCCTAGATCTGAGTTTTCACAACTACTGCACTCCATCCTTCAGCCCCCACACAACAACTCACAACCTGTAATGAAAACTAACCAACCATGCAGAATGGCCCACCACTGAATGCCAAGAGAAGACCTCCTGATTGTGAATGCTAAAGAAAGACAATCAATATAACAGGGGGTCAGAAAGGTCTGGAGGACCAGCTGGACCTTAAGATAAGGACAATAGAGTCTAAGAGTTGGGAATGCATGTTCATGGGGCAGGACTGAAAATCCCAAAGACATGACACCAACATGAGAAGCAAAGTTAAGCCTCAGAAATTCTCCTTCTACGTGCCTCAAGCAGGTCCTTTGAGGATACTTTCCTGGAGTCAGGTGGCTTGTCTATGATGATGGACACTGGAGCAAGCACAGGTAAAGCACTTAAGTTCTTTTTCATGACAACTAAGGGTCTGGGAAAGCATGTAACTTGAGAGCTAAATTTGATGGTCACTGAAAGACATGACGCCAACCATGAGTAAAATAAAACCACCCATGGTTTTAACAAAATGAAGGAGGTTATCTGTGGAAACTCTAATGCTGATTTAATTCTACTGGTATCAGATCCACCACTGCATTCTTTCCCCTTATACTCTGAGATTCTTGAGGAAAGGGAACTTATATGGTCATTTTCTCAGGTGTCAAAGGCTTGGCACAGTGCCCTGTCCGTGTTAGTTTTTGCATAAACGTGTTTTAAACTATTAGAAAATAAATATCATATATATTAGCAAATAGAACAATGATCCTTGTGAATGAAAAGAGGCAGTAATGAGGATGCCAAGTCTTTCCTGCCCCCCTTTCCTATTACTGGGTTTTTTATCAACCAAAGGGAAAAGAAGGGAAGCAGGTGCCAAATGTTCCATTTTCAACAGCAACAATTTCCAATCTCCCCAAATTAATTAGTAAATGGAAATACATTCCGAACCTGCCAGAGAACTACACTTACAGCAGCTACAAATTACCAGCTTACTTCAATTCCTTTGAAGGGGGTCCTAAAGATATACTGCATAGCAAGGGTAATAGCACAGTTCTCTATTTGCACTGAGCCAATTCTATTCTCAACTCATCCAGTGACTAATTGGATCCATTTGCAAGAAATCTGGCCAGAGAGAGTGAGATGGGATGTCCTGAGGCCGGGAAACTGCAAAGCTTGACCTCCTTCTTGATTAAAACTAACTATAATTACATAAGGCTTAGGCTTTCATAAGAACTCACATTTATAACACTCTTAAAAGCATGCCAAGGGCTTTCTCTTTCATCACCTCATTTGATTTCCCCACAATAATCTTGTGAATAAGAAGCACTTAGCACAGAGTCTGTGAAGGGTGCAGTTAATATTCAATGAACGAACAAAGGCCGGGCAGGACTTGTGTGCAGCTCATTTCACAGCTGAGAAACTCAGGCTCGGAGAAGTAAATCTCAGCCGGCTCCAGGGCTCCCAGAGGGGACGGGGTTCGGCTGGCCCATCTAGGGCGCGCGCGTGGGCCCGACGGTTCTGCGGCCCGCGCCCTCCTGCCTGCTGGGGCCCTCTCGCGGTTCGCGTCTTCCAGGCCCGCTCACGGCCCACCCTTCTCACCACCCCAGTCCTCCGTGCGCCCTGGGTCCCCTCCGCGGCCCCGGCCCCGGTCACCTCGACGGTCACATTCGGGGAGGGGAGAGGTCAGCCTGACCCTCTGACCACAGCGCCCGAGAGCTAGTCTAGGCTGGCGCGGACCCGGGTCGGGAACTGATTAGACTACTGCGCCTGCGCAGGAGACGCCTCCATTTTTCCCGGGCGGAAACCCATGCTTTGAACTTTGGTTCCGGGGCCAAACTCTAGGGCCTCTCTGCAGGGACCTGCGCATTTTGTGTCTAGGTCTCTGTCCGCCATGCTGTCCAGGACCGGCCTTCCTCGCTAACCTCGCGAGGATGAACAACCTCCACAAAGATAGACCTTTAGATGATCATCCCAAACTACTAGTTAGAGAAAAGAAGTTAACCCACCAGCAAAATGGTAGCACTTGGAAAGACAGGTTAAGAACCAAATTACCTGGATTCAAATCTGCCACTTACTACCTAGATGTCCTTCTCATCTGTTAATGTGAAGTTTAAATGCATTTATAGGTGCATATCACCTATTCTAGAACGGTGCCTGACATATAGTGTAAACATTATGTAAATGTAAAGTTGTGTTAGCCCAAATATCTTATGGAACAACATGGTACCGATGCTAACCTTGAAATAGAATTTCTTATACTGTTAACAAATGATTACGAGATTTGCCTCCCCTCTCCTCCTAACTACCAAGAGGTCTTCTCTCCTTTGCCCGAGTATTTCACCAGCTCTCTGTAACAGTTAAGCTTACATATGTGTGCAGCTGCTGAATTTGGCAGGTCAGATCAGCTAGACAATAAAGATACTCTCTTTACAAGATGGCATTTATTTTAGTAATAATATGAATGTAAGAGCAAAAGTAAAAGTGATGGGTGAGAGAGAAAGAGAAGAAAATATATCACCAGATCAAGGGAAACACCAACTTGACCTGAAGACATGCAGCAGGGGAGTCCCAGGGCAGCTTTTCAGGGTGCTGACTGGGAAATTCCACACAGGTTGTTCTCTCGGGAGGTGAGATTCCAAAGTCTTATTCCCAGTGGAATTCCTTAAATACAAGTTAGAACAAAGAAAGCTGCCTTCTAACAACACGCATGACCTAGTGATCCCCTCAAGGATGAAGTGTGTGGCCAGATCCCCGAAGGGAGGGAGTGATGGCCTTGAGCTAGTCAATGACTGTGAGTTCTTATGAGTGAGCCAAACCCACTGAGAAGTCAGCATTCCATCAAGTACCAGCGGGTCACAGCAGGCACAAGAACAGGGAAGATCTTTAATATTTTCCTCTCCTAATCTGCTGACCACAAGGCATTTTTCCCGAGCAGGCTTGTGTCCCAGGTTGTGCCTATATGTAAAAGAAAGCCTATCATTTTGATGTGTTAAGAAACTGAAGTGCAGTTGTCACTCAGTATTGGCTAATGAGGACTCTTACTTTATACAAATTTTCAATTAATGAAAAACAACTTTCATTTCTAAGTATGTAATCTTAACTCTACAAAAGTGACTGGAAAAAATAAACAAAACAACAAAAACATGCAAAACCTTTCCATTCCTGTGTGTATCCCTCTTTGCAATATGCATTTGCTGCATTTCCTGTTTGTAGATGGAGTCTATTTCTTTACCCCCTTGACTCTGGGCTGGCCTGTGACATGCTTTGACAAATAGGATGTAACAACAGTTCCTCTGCAGAAGTTCTGAGCCTAGACCTCGGAGGTCTTGCAACTTCCACTGTCTTTCTTTCTTGCCCCCAAGTTGGCCACCATCCTGATTTGCATAGCCTGAGGAGTGTTCCAGGATATGGAACTTCAACTGCTAAAATCAGGATGGTTCTAGACAAAGCAGTATGGCTGCCCTGAGCCTGGCAGTGTCCTCCAGGACAAGAGGCTCCTGGGAGAGTGTGGCACAGTCAATGTCCAGCACCAGCAGCCTTTGGCTCATCCAGCCCCAGTCCAACCATCGGATGATGACAACCACGTGAGCTGATTCAAGGGAGACCCACAGAGCCATCCAGCTGAACTCAGCCCACATTCCTCTCCTGTAAAATTGGGAGCAAATGAAATGTTTGGTTTTTTTATGTGGTGCTAAGGATCGAATCCAGTGCCTCACCCATGCTAGGCAAGTGTCCTGCCACTGAGCTACAGCCCCAGCCCATGCTCATTGTTTTAAAACCATCTAGTTCAGCAGTGGTTCATTACATCACAACAGATAACTGACACAATGCAGTAACCCCTCAACCACAGGGGGATATGCTAAAAAGAAACTAAGGAATAAACTCCAACACTAAGAGGACAAGGTCTTGCCCTCCTTCACCACTTATCCAATTCTTGTCCACTTGAAGAATATTTATTGAGCACTTACTGTATACCAGGAACTGTATCTTGTGCTTAGCATCCAGGAGTGAATATGTAAAATAAGAACTCTGCCCTCAATAATCTTATTCAGTTTGGGATACAGATATAAAAAGAATAATTATAATCAATCATAGGATGCTTTGAAAATGAACAGGGCCTAATCGAAGTGGAAGAGTGTTGTTTTAAAAAATGCAAGTGTTGAGAAAGAGGAAGTGGCATTTAAATTTAGTTCTGAAGAAGGAGTTATCCAGGTGGCCATTGGGCTGACATGTTTTCCAGGCAGAGGGGCCAGCACCGAGAAGGTCCTGGATCAGGAAGGAGCTTGATGAGGAAAAACCGAGGAGCCAGAGTGCAGAAGCTAGGGGGGAAAGAGGCAGGAGATGAGATTAGACATGCTGGGCTAACATGCTCCTACCTGGCATCCAGGTAGATCACACCTAGCCCAGCCGCCTCCTTAGAAAGGCACCATCTGGTGCTCCATGCCATATGTGAAGATGAACTAGGAGACACAATGCCTAGATCCATCTCAGCAAAGGAGTTTACTAACCTAGGTTCCGTATCTGTAAAAGGGAACGATTCACATTCAACTCCAGATATCGTAGGGATGGGTGAATGTGACATGGTTTCGTACAGGGAGGAGCCTTATAAAATGACGATGACGAGCATGGTACAGGCTGTGATATTGAGGTGCTCGGATGCCCGCACCCTGTGCAAAATTTTGGTCACATATTGTAACCCCACCCATCAGGCTGAGAATCATAAATGACTTCACTCCTCTTATTCTGCCCAGGTATTCTCCCCAACCCACCTAAGAAATCTTCGTCTCACTTCCTTACTGAACATACGGATCATTAATATACTGTCTAACTTCTGTGTTGGACTTTTTTTCGTTCTTAGTGTTGACTGTTTCATCCTCTGATGATGCACTTATCCAACAAGCATTTCTTGTGCATCTATATCTGTGTCAGGCACAGTCCTAGGCACTGGGGATGCCGTCATGAATGAGACAAAGTCCCTGCCCTCTAACAGAAGAGACAGATACTAGAAAATAATTGTGTAAATATAAACATACATGATGATGAAAGCAAAAATTTCAACATGAAAATAGAGAATGATGGGTGAAAGAAGGACCTCCTATTTCAAACAATAGTGTTATGAACTCATTATCATGAAAAGAAAATGAGTAATTGTTCAAAGCCTGGGAGAAGCCGAGGCGCTGTTCTTTCAGCACCACGCTCATGAGCTCAGTTCCTCATGCACTAGAAACACTGGGTGCCAACTGTACTGTAGGGTGTTGCTCTGGCGGGGTGAAAAGAGATAAGATAAACAAATCATTGACCTTTTCCTATGGGATTGCTATATAGCTGGGAACATCAAAAATGCACAAGGCTATAGCACATTCATTTTGTTTGGTGCCTTGTGGGAGCAGAGAAGCACACGGGATGTTTCGCCAGCTTTCCTCCACCAGGCCAGGTCACCCTTAGATCCCCATGTGGTCTCCCCCAGAAACTCTTGATTTCTTTCAGCTTCTCAAATATTCGTGTCCTCCCTGCCTCAGGACCTTTGCTCATTCTGCTCCCTCAGCCTGGAATGCTGCCCACCTCTCCCTTCTTCAGCCATTTCCTTAGGGAATCCAGCCATAGGGTGTTCAGACTCAGTCGGTGCACTAGGCAGCTATATACAGTCATGCTGTGTAACAGGTGGCCACAAAAGTCTCAGCAGTCAATACCATAAGCATTTGTGGAACTCCAAAAGTGCAGGCTAGGTAGAGTCCTGCTGGCCTGGGTTGGACTGACTGGGCAGCTCTGCTGACCTCAGCTGGGCTCTCCCACTCACCAGGACTGGGGGCTCAGCCAGCCTAGCAGCCCTGCTCCACTTAGCCCCCGGGAGCTCAGGGGGTTGACTCTGCTGCACATGCCTGTCATCCACTTCCCGGGGCCACTGGCCAAGGCCGGATCTCAAGGTGAGACCAGAGGCGCTAGCAGGCGGATGAGAACACTGGAGACTTCAGGCCGATGCTTGGAATTGGTTCACGTCACCTCCTCTTCTTACTGGCCCACACCAGTCCCATGGCCAAGTCAAAAACTAAATGGCCATAAAAATCTGCTTTGCTGTTATGGGAAAAAAATGCAAAGTCACATGACCAGTTTGAGAATCAAGGAAAGGAAAAGTACCAGAGCCATCGATGCAACTTACCACCCTTCCTGCTGCGCCCCCTCTGAGCACTACACACGTGGATATAGCAACAATGTATTTGTTTCATGTTTCATTCTTCCACTAGATAAGGAGCTCCATGAAGACTCAGAACAGGTCAGGATTGTTCATTTCTAACGAAGTGCCTAACGCAGTGTTGGGCTCGTGGTAGGTGCGCCATAAATATTTGTGGACTAAGCGAGATGAGTGGCAGGGACATTCACGGGAGCTGGGCCCAGCGGGGAGGAATCTTTCTGAACGACTCCAGCAGGCGGGCTGCCAGGAGGGAGGGGCGAGTTAAGGAGAAACGCTTTCTCTCTGGCTCACTTATCCCTCTGACCGTCTTCCAGTTCCAAACAGCAGGCGGCGTGCTGCTCCACTCGCCCTCCCTTGGTGGCGGTGGGAGGCCCTTGGAGGGACCCTGATGTATAGTCAGAGTGCCTCCTGCATCCAGGACCAGCCTCCCCTCCACCCACCCCACCTGCCACTTCACCTCAACATTCCAACGCTGCCCTGTTCCCTCTAGGTGGTGAGTGAGTGGTTTTGTGAAAATCTCTGTTTCTAATGTCCTTTGACCACTTCACTTCCCTTTTTCCTTGGGATCGTATCTGAAGACCACGCATGACCAATGCATCCTAGCAATGGCATCTCCACCTCCCTCTGCCACCCCGTCTCTAGACCTGTGCCCTGCCTTTACCACCTGGGCACGGCAGTACTGGAAGACCTTCAATTTTGAGAGAGCTCCCAACCATTTACTGCCCAGAGCTTTGCTCACACAGCCTCCTCTGTCTAGAATATCCGGCTCCACGTGCCCACTAACATCCCTCTATTGTGGTTTGGATATGAGCTGTCCCCCAAAAGCTCACCTCGAGACAATGCAAGAAGGTTCAGAGGAGAAGTGATTTGGGTCGTGAGAGTCAATCAGTGGATTAACCCCCTGATGGAATTAACTGGGTGGTAACTGGAGGCAGGTGGGGTGTGGCTGGAGGAAATGGTTAATTGGGGGGCATGACTGTGGGGTACATATGTTTTTGTATCTGGAGAGTGGAGTCTCTCTGCTTCCCGACCACCATGATGTGAGATGCTTCCCTCCACCACCCTCTCCCACCACCATGTTCAGCCTCACCATGAGCCCCGGGGAATGGAGCCGGCCTTCTATGGACCAAGGCCTCTGAAACCGAGGGCCCTCAGATAAACTTTTCCTCCTCTATGATTGTTCCGGTCAGATCTTTTAGTCACAGCAGCGAAATAGCTGACTCAGACACCCCCACCCCCACCATGGGCACGCTTGTCTCTGACTTCCACAATCCGGATTCTGATTTGTTATATCATCCAAGTCTTGCCTAGTGCACCTATGAAACTGGTCTCTCTCCTTCATTTCTGCTTCTCAGACTCTGTTACAGCACATGAAGTACTGTTGAAGAGGATTTGTTTCTGTCGTGGCTTCAAGATCATGAGTTTCAAATACCAGCTATGCCGCTTGCTTGAATTAGGTGTCATGAGCTGGGAATTCAGTAGGTAAGGCACTTGGAAAATTGCTGGCACAGAGGTGAGTGATCATTCAAGGTTTTTTTCTTTTCTTCCTCCCTTCTCAGCATGTTTCCTTTTTTGCCCTGACTGCTAGGAAGCTCTTGGAAAATTGTAGAAATGGTCAAAATATGTATAATCTCTTCCCTCAGAGAACTTTCTATCCAAAAGGGGACAGATATTAAATCAATAACTTCCCAACTAAGCAGAGAACTAGGATGTTGACGGGCTCTGTGAATAAAGAATACAGGTGTTAAAAACTAATATAACTTAGAAAACCTAAACTGCATGTGGGGAGACGCTAGGCACAATAACAACCCCCAAAGGTGTCCGCGTACTGACCCTGGAACCTGCGGACATGTTGTCTCACAAAGCAGAAGAGACCGCAGTATGATCAGGTTAAGGACCGGGAGATGGGAGATTATCCAGGATCACCTGGGTGGGCCTGGTAGGGTCCACATAAGCCAAAGGAGACAGTGACAGTGACAGAGCGCAAGAAGGACTTGACTGGCCGTGGCGACTTCGAAGACAGAAGAAGCAGGCCATGGACGAGGACCTTGGGTGGCCTCTGGAACAGGAAAAGTCAAAGGCGCTCCTCCCCCAGCGCCTCCAGCAGGAGCAGGGCCCTGCTGACACCTCCGCCTTAGCCTTCGGGGTCTCATTTTGGACTCTGCTCCCCAGAAGTGTAACCTAAATTAGTGTCGTTTTAAGCCACCGAGTTCGTGGTACTTTGTAATAGTAGTAACAGGGAATGAAATGAGCAGTCAGCTCGGTACATTTGTGGAAGAAAGGGAGGAGGGCAAAGAAGTAAGAGGGAAGGGTGTGTGAACCAGCAGAGGCCGAGCCCAGAGGAGGCCGAGCCCGGCGGAGGCCACAGTCTCTGGGGCCACTGCGAGCTGACAGCCTCTGATGCTACTTGTGGGAAGAGAGCCTCATGTAAGTCAATATCGAGTGAAGGGCATCTTCGCCTCTGCGTGGCTGCCGACTCTGTTTTATTATGAGTCACCTTTCGCCTTCATTTTAAAACACTCAAAATCGAACCCTGCGGGCCCCAGAGCTCCTGCACACGGAGCTGCAATCCCCACGGACGCGGTGGAGACATTTTAAATGCAGACTAATGCTTCCCTACGAACCCAGCTCTGTCGTGGTGACCCTCCCTGCAGCACCGCAGACCCAGGGGAACCGTGATTGGTGTGATGGGATCACCCAGTCATCTCCGCACACACAGGCCACGTCCCTGTCCTGCAGGGCCCCCCAGGGCTGAAAGGGGATGGGGCCAGGCCTGGCTTTTGCCTCAATCTGTCTTTGGTTCTTCTGGCACCTATGTGGGGGTAGGAAGGAAGAAAGAAAGGTAGAATTCAGCTACAGAGTTGGCTGCTGGGGGGTCCTCGAATCTAATTTCTAAAATTTCTCTCCAGGGAGAACAAATATGCCCCTCCCCCAGCCTCTCTGCACCCAGAGGAGCTGCTCTCCAAATAAAAATGGAAGCACCTGCTTCTTGTTTGCCCACACTGCCTCTGCCAGGAAGGCTCCCCACAAATGGATGTTCAAAAGGTCTTGCTCCAGCTCCTCAGGGTACCCCTCTCAGAGAGGCCATTCCAACCTGCAAAACAAAGTGGACATCCCAGTTGCTCTGTGTACACAGTGTTTCTGTCTAGCACTTGTCACTGTTTTAGTCAGTTTTTTCATCTCTGTGACCAAAATTCCTGAAAAGAAAAACAAAAAAGTGTATTTGGAGCTCACGGTTTCAGAGGTCTCAGTCCATGGATGGCTGACTCCATTGCTTTGGGCCCAAGGTGAGGCAGAACAACATGGCGGAAGGTTGTGGAAGAGAAAGGCAGCTCAGGACTTGGCAGTCAGGAAGCAGAGACAGTGCCCCTCACCAGCAAGAAAATATGAACCCTAAAGGCACACCCCCAGCTACCCACCTCCTCCAGCTACGCCCTACCTGCCTACAGTTATCACCCAGTTAATCCACATTGGTGGATTAATCCACTGATTAAGTTAGGGCTCTCAGAACCCAATCATTTTACCACTGAACCTTCTTGCATTGTCTCTTTTGTGAGCTTTTGGGGGCACCTCATGTCTAAACCAGAGCACTTACATTGAAATAGTTCCGTTTATTGACTTGTTTGTTTACTGTCCATTCCTCTCCTGCCCCAACGCCCCACCTCCCTAGGACAGAGAAAGCCCCTGGGAAGACAGTCCTCTGCCCCCGAATGCTGCCATACCCTCAGGATTTTCCACACATCTCATTCCTGCCTAATAACCACATTCCCATTTCTTAGCCCCCATCCTGTGGGTTGAACTGTGCCCCTCCACCCCCCCACACACCCCAATTCATCTGTTAAAGTCCTGACCTCCTGTGCTTCAGAATGTAACTGGACTCAGAGATGAGATCTTTCCAGAGGTAATTAAATTAACATTATGTCATCAGGGTGGGCCCTAATCCAATACGACAGGTGTTCTCACAAGAAGAGGAAATTTGGACATGGACAAGTAGAGATGGGAAGACAATATGAAGGCAGAGGGAGAAGATGGTCACTGAGAAGCCAGGGGAGAGACCAGGACCAGCTCTTCCCTCACAGCCTCAGAAGGAACTGTCAGCAATTATTTCCCCCAATCTTGGGGTCCCCATCCCTCAGAGCAGGACCAGTAATGACACCGGAGAGCAACCAGAGTGACAAGCCTTTATTTGATGGCCAGTGAAGGGGGCGACTGGTGTCTCTTCTTTCAAAGTGTATCCTCCCTTCCCCAGTGAGCAAAGGGCGCACGTAGGTTTATGGAATGGGAGAGCATCTGGCAGGTGAATGGCCTGACTTATGGTTTTAGCAGGAGAGCACCAGCTTTGTCTCCAGGAACTCTGTCTGCCTCCACATACATAACTGACCCTATTTGGCTAGTTCAGGGGGTTGCCATGGAAATCATAAACTGTCATGGGGTAGCAGGTGGGAGTTTGCTATGGAGGGCAAACAGCAGTCAAGATGGCGTCCAAACCAGCTTAGACTGGTTGAGGTCTGCTGAGTTCAGAACCCTGCTTGCAGACCGGCCCCTTGGTTGTCTATCTTGCTTTTCCCCAGAATCCAGATATCTCACCTCTCTGATGTAGAGCTGGCATCCTCAGGACATGCGCAGACCTAGCAGCTGTGCTTGATGCAGGAAGAAGGGAGACAGGAGCCTCTCGGAGGGGGCCGGTCACAACCAACCCTGCTGACACCCCGATCTTGGACTTCCGGCTTCTGCAACCGTGAGAAGATAAAGTTCTGCTGTTGAACCCTCCGGTCTATGGTACTTTATTACAACAACTCTAACAAATTCATGCATACAACCACAAAGAGAACCAGGGGCTGGTATGAATGTCCTAAATTCTAGGACATTCTAGTGTCTGTGACCTTGACTTTATCATTGAGACACTAGCAAGGATAGGGGCTGGAGAAAGCGGACGGTCCCTTTTCTGTCCATCTTAAAGAGTTGTGGCTGGCACCCCCATAGCAAAGGACAGCAAGAGGAAAGCATGACAAGTTTGATTATAGTTTTACACAACACAGGAGGCTTAGGTGGCAGACCCCAACATGTGAACGAACTATCCAAGCTGATCCTTAGGTTCAGTGGCATGTGTGCAGCCGTGTGGAAATGTGATCAGATGAGGAGGGCGTGAGCTAAAGGGGGCAGACCGAGGGGCCCACAAGCCCATCTGTCCAGATTCCTCCTGGCCTGTGTGCGGCACCTACCTTCTGGGTCTGGGGTAGGACCCTTCTAGAACCTACAACCAAACATGGCCGCCAGCTCTTACACAGAAGAATGTGGGAGTTAGGGAAAAGGGGTTCTGGTTCCTGTGACCACCTTGGGGAAGAGAAATTCTGGTGTCTCTGGCTTTCCTGGGGGAGGGGCAGGGGAGGGAGACAGAAGATCAGGAGAAGGGCAGAGAGGGGCTTTGCTTCTGAGGCTTCTCTTGGGGTATCTTTTTCTGAGTCCCAACACAAGCAGTCAGCACCCTTACTTTGGATAATCTCAAGCCAGTTCCAAAAAACAACTGCTTGTAGAGACCAGGGCAGGGTGTGGAGCAAGGTAAGGGAGTGCAGCACCCCAGGGCTGGCCACAGTGGGGACCAGTTACTCCCTGGGCTTCCAGGGAGAGGGAGGTGGGCAGCCAGCAGGAAGAGAGAGAGAGAAAGAAAGAGAAAGAGAGGTGCTTGACCACAAGTCACGGGCTTCTGAGACCAGCCATCCTGCAGCGAATCAGGGGACCAGGGACATAAATACCCCCACCCCACTCCCATCCCTCACAAACGGCAGATCATGGATTCCACCTTCCACAGTGGAAGCAGGGTGCAGAGGCTGTGGAGGGCCCGGCAGCGATCTGGAGGGCCACATGGAAGATTCCAGCATAACACTCTCTTTGCCGTTGTCAACGCCTCCCTCTTTTGCTAAACCTGCTTTCATCTCCCCCCCCGCATGCCATTTCTAAAGAGCGCTCTCAACGTTGAATTCTGCTCAGACCCCCAAATGAGTCTATTTATTGAGCCTTTCCTAGGCTTTGTTAATAACGTGTTGCAGGAGGGTGGCACAGTCCCAGTGTCTGCATCGCCTGGAGCTGAGGTGGCCTCCCTGAGGGGGTCTCAGGCAAGTTCCTTGTGAGATGCTTCAAAAAAGCTATTTATCAATGCCCAGGACAATTTGGAAATTGAAACAAGCACAAAGGCCAACATTTACTGAACACCTACTAAGTTTCTGGCGGTTAAGTGGCTTAGTCCTCACAAGCGTTGTGGAAGTCACATTATTATCCCTGCTTTGCGATGAGGAAACAGAGGCTCAGCGAAGTCCATTGTCCAAGGCCACAGAGCAGGCAAGTAGCAGGGCTGGAGTGGGCACTCCAAGCAGCTCTCTCCAGCGTCTTCATCTGCCCACTATCCCAGATGCTTTTCAAACACATGAATTGACTCAGAATAAAAGCCAAAAGGCGAGTAAGAAGTTGAGCCCAATAACCAGGCCGGACGCACAAGGCTTCCCGTCTGCCCCGGCTCGGCAGCGCCCAGGAGTGGTCCCAGGAGGTACTCAACACCACCCCGAAGAGTTCTGTGGGGTCGTCCCCTCCATTTTAAAGAAGAGGACCACGACTCTTGGAGGAGTTAAACAGTGGGTCCCAGGGAAGTCACAGGCTCACAGTTCAATTCCCTGACAGCCTAGCTCTGAAGCTCAATGTCTTCAAGAGAACTGGAACCACAAAAACAGAATTTAGGGAACAGGCAGAGAAGGGAGACCTCTCTGCTTTGCATGATGTCATGCAAAGGGGTACGCTCTCTGCTTTGCATGATGTCAAGGGGTGAGGTAAGGGTGTGGCACGAACGGCTCATGGAACCTTCCAGAAAGAATTGGCTTTCCCAGTGTTCAGGAAGCCCAGAGGAGATTAACTTCGACTCAGGATTCTCGACCCCAGCACTGCTGACGTTTGGGGCTGGATCAGTCTGTTGTTGTGGGGGTCTGTCCTGGGTACTGCTGCAGTCCTGCTTACCCACTGGACTCCAGTAGTAACCCACCTGCCCCACAGTACAACCCAAAATGGCTCCAGGTTCTGCAGATGGGGGTAAAATTGCTCCCCACCTCTCCTATTAGCTCATTTTTGACAGTGGGCCTCTGCTGAAGCTCAGAATGAGGGTGAGGAACAGGAAGGGGACTCAAGGCAGACACTCTTCATCTTGAATAGCCAGAAGCATGACAGCTGAGCTCGGAAGAAGGCAGAAACCAGGACAGGGACTACCAGCAGGAAGCCCTTGCAGTTTGACAGCAGGGGCCACTGGAGCTGGACAGGCAGAACTGGAACCTGGGATGTCACTTACCACTGTACCACAGTGGTCCAATCACGTTAGCTGGTAGGGTTCCAGTTTCCCAGGTTTCTAGGATAAAAATACCCCTTTCTACAGGCCATTGGTATCCACGGGCACCTCTGCTGATCCCTCGTGTGGTCAGGTTAGTTTCCCCTTTGCCCTCATTTCTAAGACCTGCAAGGCCAAGTTCTGCAGCCGGCCTTGTGACTGCCCTCCGTCTTCCCGCCATTCTACTCTCTGATGAAGTCCTTTCTCGCCCTCTAAACAGCGGGCCAAGATGAGTCACCACCCCAGGAGAGCCAATCCTCCAGAATGAGGAGCATTATGGGCAGAAGAAACAAACAACAACAAAAAAAAAAAAAAAAAAAAAAAAAAGGGCTCATGGGAAGGAGCAGAGACGTGATGGGGTACAGGATGTGTGGGAAAGGCAGGTTGTCAGGGGGCCCGGCAGCGTGCAGCTATCCAAGAGCCGAAGCTGAAAGACACATTGAAACCAGATTTTGCAAGGCCAAGCCCTCAGTGTCTATCTGGCGAACTCCTACTCATCCTTCAAGACCCATCCCAAAGAAGGAAGCGGTACGAAGCATTCAGAGTGGGGTAATCCCAAGGCCTGTGGCTAACAGCGGTTTGGGGCACCAGCTTCTGAAATGCCAGGCCCTGGCTGTTTACATGGAAACCTCTATCCTGTGGTCATTAATCCCAAATCCCGTCTTCTTTGTGACATCTCTTCTGCCTCGCCCGGCTAATCCACTCACTTGCTCCGAGCTGACTTTTCTGAGCTCCTGTGACTCCTGTATGTGCTGACCTGTGAAAGGTGGGGTTCAGGCCTCTGCTCTAGCAGGCAGTGTGCCCCACGACAGCAGAGAGGCCATATACTGTTCATCTTCATGTCCTGCAGGCCCAGCCCAGAGCCCGTATGACAGGTGTCACCAGGGGCCTGCCTACCCGTCCTTCCATCCGCCTTTCTAATGGAATCCCAACTGAGTACCATGCTTAATTAAAATATCCACATCCCCAGACTCCCTGGGAGCTCCGAAGTCATGTGACCCGGTCTGTACCAATGAGGTGCAAGTCGAATTCCACAGGGTGGGACTGTCAGGAGGCCTTTGTTTTTCTGAGACAGGGTTAGACCCCAGGGCTCTTCGAGACCCCCCCACCAAGAACCTTGGACCGCACCCCGAGTTGGAGTGGTCCTCTCGCGCCCTCAGGAGGAAGGACTCGCACTGGGGGGAAGCTGAGCGGACACCTGGACGCATCCTGAGTCACTGAGGACCTCCTTGTGCAGTGGTGACAACCTTGGGCTTCCCTCCCTGGGCTGTTTTTAGATGTGAAAAACAATCCTCAGTTTCTACCGCTCAGGCTTCTGCCATCTGCAGCTAAATGTAACCTAAATGCGACTCCTGGGCTAATTCAATGTTTAGGGAGTTCTGATGGCCTAGCTGGATGGCCAGGTCCCTACCTGCTCCGCTCAGGCCACTGGGCTTCCAGGGAGCCAATAAAGAAGCGTAAAATATGCAGAACTAGGAACACCATGCTTTTTCTTCTCGGGCTAGAAATTCTTGGGTATTCCCATTACCCTTTTCTCCCTCCCTCCCTTCCTTCCTTCCTTCCTTCCCTTTCTTCCCCTCCCTCCCTTCCTTCCTTCCTTCCTTCCTTCCTTCCTTCCTTCCTTCCTTCCTTCCTTCCTTCCTTCCCAGGGATTGAACCCAGGGGCTCTCAAACACTGAGCCACATCCCCAGCCCTTTTTTGTATTTTATTTAGAGACAGGGCCTCGCTAAGTTGCTGAGACTGGTTGGCCTTGAACTTGTAATCCTCCTACTTCAGCCTCCCGAGCCATTGGGATTATAGGCATGTGCCACCACACTGGGTCCCACTTATTCTTAATAGCAGAAGGACCCCAAGTCTTTCTCCTTTGGGGGTCCCCACCTTCTTTTTATTAGAAGAGGCTAATTTTGGAGACCATTCCTAACTAGCTCATGTACATTTTGGGGAAATCTGTCAAACTGGGGGTATAGGCCTTGATTTGGGATTGGTTGGGCCAATTTTCTGTCTTTTAAGTAATACATGCTGCTAGCTGGTCTGCCATGCGATGGACACTCTGCTGAGAACTGGGGACACAGGCTCTGCGTGTAGATGAAAACAGTCCCTTTGGAGAGGGTTGCCATCTTGGGTTAGAGATGGAGCCTCGCCCCATACAAGCCCCGCGGGGTGCCTGGATATAGGCGCAGAATGAGGAGCACTGGTCTGTGCTGGTGTGCAGGGAAGCTTCTGGAAGGAGCTGTCAGGTAGGCCGACATGGGCTGAAGACCTGGATTCAGGTCTCCGACCTGTCGCTTTCCAGTGGCTGTCCTCTGGGCACCTCCGTGAGCCTCCTGGGCCACCATTTCCACAGCTGAGACATAGGATTCCTGACATTTCCGTCCTCAGTGAAGTAATGCCCAGGTGCCTGTCCCCTAGGAAGCACTCCTTAGGGGTGGCTCTGCAGGCTTTGTTCCCCACTGAGCCCAGGCTGCTCTCCACCAGTGCTCGGGTGGGTCAGAGGATGCTGATCACCAGTTCAAACCTATGAGGATCCCTCAGGAGATCACGTGCTGGGGAGGGTGAAACAGAGCCCAGGAGGGTCAGAGATAATTAAGTCCCCAGGGCAGAGCCCAGCAAGTCTCCAGCTCCTCTGCCTCGGCCCCTCCGGGGGGGCCCCAGGTATCTCAAGGTGTCGCTGGAGCTGACCTGGGCCAAGGGTGGTAGGGACAGTGGAGACCCTCCCCTGCAGTGTCCTGGAGAGATCTGAGCAGCAGGCTGGGAGGGGCCACACAGAGCGAGGGGACAGCTCCTCGAGCTCAGCGTCCCCTCCGTCCCCTCCACAGGGCTCCTGCCACCAGGGCTGTAGGGTGGACCCACACACAACAGAGACACCTACACACGCACTTCCCGTCCTGGACCCTTGATTCCTTCCTCTGTGAAATAATAATTAGGCTAAATTACTGATTCTGGAACTTTCCTGCACCTTAGAATCATCTGGGGGAGACGAAGAAAACCCAAGTGCCCAGCTGCTGTGACCCAACCAACTAAATCAGGGCCTGTGGCTGTGACCTGCGGGTGTGACCTGCGGGTGTGACCTGTGGCTGTGACCTGCGGGTGTGACCTGCGGGTGTGACCTGTCAGTGTGACCTGTGGCTGGGACCTGTGGCTGGGACCTGTGGCTGGGACCTGTCAGTGTGACCTGCAGGTGTGACCTGCGGGTGTGACCTGCGGGTGGGACCTGCGGGTGGGACCTGTCAGTGTGACCTGTGGCTGGGACCTGTGGCTGGGACCTGTGGCTAGGACCTGTCAGTGTGACCTGCGGGTGTGACCTGCGTGCTCGAACTCCCCAGCAGACTGCAACCTGCAGCCGTGGTGACAGACCAAGGACTAGCTGGGTTCTGACCATCCTTCCTGCTGTGAGGTCAACGCCACTTCCTCACTGTGTGACCTCAGAGAAGCAAGAACACCTCATTGGTTAAAAAAAAAGAGAGAGCAAGACTGAGTGTCCCTCCCCAGGGTGTCACCAGGACTGAGAGGACTGGTTTCTACAAAGCGCAGCAGCTCGGGCCCCATGCAGGCTCCGCCAGGGAGCTGGTGGTGGCCCTGGCTGCACAAGTTCTGACTCTGTGACCCTGCAGGATGAAGAGGTGGAGGAGGGAGAAGGGACCCTGCCAGGTCCTGGATCCATCCCTGCTCCCCACCTCGGCTGTGGCTCTCCTCTTAGAAGCAGGACAAGTGCGAGTCTCATGTCCTCAAAAGCCTGGGAGGCGTTTGAGAATCCTGTGTTGGTAGGAAAGACAGTGGATGAACCCAGAGAGTCCACGAGCAGGAGCCTTCGTGTTGCTGTGACCACACTGCCCAGCATCTTAGGGAACTGCCAGAACAAATCTTAGAAGTTACCTGGTCCTAACCTCTCATTTAAGCCATGAATACTTTCAGGCACAGAGAGGTTAAGTAATTCACCCAAGGTCACACGACCTTCTGCCAAGCCAGGTCTCTAATCTAGAATTTTTTTCTTGTTGTTTTTTAAACTTCAGTCTAGAAGTCATTAAAAAGAAAATAATAACAGTCTGTCCTCTCAGAGGACAAAAATCCATCAGCATTAATCAGTCTTTTTTACTTTGGCAAGAATGCCTTATCTCTTCCTTCTAAGCAGACACAGTGCCTGCAGCTGAAAGAGCAATCGTGATAATTAATAATAATATTTTCCCCTGGCAGCAGCTGCTCTGAAAGCTTCTACTCATTCAGCCACAAATACCAGCCAATCACTCCGACCACAGGACCTCCCAGAGCTTCGGCTGACAGCTCCGCACCGCGCGCTGGCTCCTGGGGGGACCTGCTGCAGAGGACGGACGTGGTTCCAGCGCTCCAAGAGCTTAGGCGGGCTGTCACTAAGAAAAGCACCAGCCTCTGCAACGTCAGCGTCCACGGCGTGGCGACGAGAGTCTGGTGCCATCACATCGGCACTTCCACTGGGTCCCCAGCCTGCCTCCCTCAGGTGCCACCAGCTGGCACCAGCTGAGGGTGACCAGACTTCGTCCAAGAACAATGCCAGGCAGCACCCGCTGCACAGGGAGGTCACTGAGCGTAGCAGGACAGCCCTTAAACAAGGCCACAGTGGGGACGCCTGCCCATCTCGCTGCGCGCCCAGCTCCGTGCCTCATGCCGTGAGCCAGGTCCTGCTTGGCTGCAGCTGGAAGGCTCAGAAGGTTCACCAGGAAGGATGCCACAGAGATGGCGAGGGGTGGCCAGGGTTGAGGAAGCCCGAAGGAATGGGGAGAAGGAACTGGAGATGGCAGAAGCTTCTTCCCATAATGGGACAAGACCTTAAGGGACTAGGGGAGCTGGAGCCATGGAAGAGGCACTCGGCAGGGCTGTGGTCACAGAGGAAAGCAGCTGCTGGGAGACCTGTAGCCAGGCAGGAGGCGGCGGGGAGCACGAGGCCCGCCTCCCTCTTTCTTCCTGCCTTCCCATCTCCTCTTGGTTCTTCCAACCCAAAGCCAGAGGCCAAGGACAGCTGATGGATGGGGTTGGCTGTGGTCAGCCTCCAGGGTCTCAGAGCAGATCAGAGAGCAGCAGATGAGAAACCCAGCCAGGGACATTAGAGGTAGGGAGGAGACAACAGATCAACCAAAGTTAAACACAACCAATAATTCAATATGGCGGCACCTCTGTGCCGTCAGCCTTGGGGTGTTGTGGCTCTGTTCCTGGACCTTCTGCACAATGCAGTCCTTTCTCAGATGTTTTGATTTTTTAGGAGAATATAGTCTACCTGGTCCCTGTTCTAGAATTCGTTTTGGAAATGTTGATCCTTGGACATGGGAAGTGGGTGTGAAATCATGAGAAAATTCACATCCACACCTGCGCGGCCAGGGAGGGGATCCTGCAGACCACTCACCCCCCGGAGCCCCTCAGAGCTCCCACCTCTCTTCTCTGGGAAATGGGGCTCCATGGCGGGCTTACTTCTCAACTGCCCAGCAACAGGAGGTTTCTCCCCCTTGGGCTGTGGACTTGGAAGACCTGAAAAGGGTCTTGACCAATGCCTTTGCCTCCTTGGGGTTGGGAGGCTAAATGACGCATCGCCACAAAGCTCATGGCCCATCGGCCATGACAGGCGCTCAGTCCACACTGGATCTCGTTGCCACTCACTGACTTAGCGCCGTGGATCAGGGATCACGACCCTGGATCTCAGTACCAAGAATGGCGCTTGGCACATGCCTTGTGATAATCACGGCCATTCTTCTGTCCCGTGCAGAAGTTACTTGAATTGTCCTTGGCCACAGAGTCCTAGACCAGAGCCAGGATTCGACCCCAGAGCATTGGCCACAAAGCCACATCTTCTGCCTCGGTTGTTCTCACGTTTTAAGCAGCCTTGTTGAGACAGCCCCCCAGGTCTCCAGTGCACAGACCTGGGGTGGGATCCAAGAACTGGCATTTCTACTGAGTTTCCAGGTGATGTGGATGTGGCCGGCCTGGGGACCAGTCCGAGAACCCCTGATCTGCACTCTGGGCTGCCAGTCAGCGCCACCTCCTCCCGCCCAGGGTCTGCGTGGTCCGGCCACAAGCAGCCACGCCCACAAGCAGCCACGCCCACAGCCCCACCTCCTTCTCCAGATGGGATCCTGCAGGTGCCCGAGCTTCTGCACTGGCAGCTCCTCGTGGGCATCGCCCCCTGCCCCATGCTTCCTCCTCCCTCCCTCGGCCACCCGGACCCTTGGGACAGCCTGGAATCGTCTCTTCCAAGCCTGCCTGTGCTCAGGCAAACGTGCACAGGGAGTGCTTCTGCTTGGTTTTTACAGCTTAAATGAGTTCATACCATATAGTTATTCACTTTCTGGTCCTTCCTGTTTTACCCTTACGGAAGGAAGGTCTTCCCCCCCCGATGAGCCTTGGGGCCAGGCTACTGTGACCGCCGGTGTCTCTGCCCCCTCTCATGGCCTCCCTGTGCGTGTCTGAGCTCACTGGAGCCCAGGATGAGGAACCGCGGCAGCAGCCCAGCCCCTTCCTGCCCACTCTGTCTTGGAGTGAGCTGCCCGCGGGGAACCAAGTTCTGCCGGCTCTCCCAGTCCCTGCTGTCTACACCCGCGGGCGAGCCGGCCTATTCTGAGAGCACTTCCACAGATAAAGCCACCCTGTCCAATGGCAGCTCTATCTTTAGTGCAGGTGATGTTTTGGGGCTCCATCTGCTGTCCTCTGGTTCTGATTTCTCAATTGGTTCAGAAAGTGGGCGGGAAAATAGTGTTACTACTTACTGGTCCCCTTGACCTGCAGCCCTCACACCTAACAACCGATTGTTAGGATGCGAGTGGCTGCAAATAACATTTGGTCCAACTAAAAGTAGCCTGAACAATAGGGCTGTTGGCTCACAGGGTAGGAATTCTGTAGGCAGATCTGTTCACCAACCTCCTGATCCCTTTGGGCTTCTTCTTGTCCTCAAATTGGGGCCTGGCTCTGGGTCACCTTTCCATCATTACGCACACTGTAATGGTAGAAGGGCCTGGAGAAGTTAGACCACCAGGTTCCAATGTCTGCTGTGCTATTTCTTGTCTGTAAGTCCTTGGCCAACAGAACTAAACTCTCTGACCCTCAGTTTCTTCCTCTGTGAAATGAGGATAACAAGATCTTCCTCGTAAGGGTGCAGTGAGGATGGAATTCATCCTGGAGTGCCTAGCACAGCCCTTGATGTGTTGCAGAACTCAGTACACTGTCGTCCGAGCCCCGTGCTCCCTCCTACAACCATCTCAATTAAAGCAAGAAACTTAAGTCACCAACTTTGATACTCAGAATTACCTCGGGGCTGAGGATGCAGCTCAGTGGTAGAGCACTGGTCTAGCAGGGTTGCATCTCCAGCACCACAAAATAATAAAAAGTAAAAGAAACACTTCAGTTTATGCATTAGAGTAGGTCACTCCCCCTAGCGGGGAAGCCCCGTTCTCTTTCCAGGGCCTTAACCTGGTCCAGTCCCAGTGCAGTGGCCGGTCCTCTTGAACCAGTTGGCCATCCTCCTGCCTATTTACCTTTGTGCCCAGGGATCTGCCTGGGGCTAAAATTGCTGAAGTACTTTGCCCCTAGGCCCAGAGCGAAGCTTCTCCCTCGGGCCATCGCCAACACTGACGTCACAATTAGTGGGCCGTGACAAAGCACCTCAGACTGAGTGACTTCAACGACAGAAATTTATCCTCTCAGTATTCCCGAGGCAGAAGCCCAGGATCAAGATGTGGGCAGGGCCACGCTCCCTCTGAAGGCCCAAGGGAGGCATCTGTCCCAGGCCCCTCCAGCCTCTGGCGGACCCCTGGCTCTGATGGCGTGACTCCAGGCTTCACGTGGCCTTCTCCCTCGGCAGGTGTCTACGTGCCCAAATCCCCCCTTTTTCTAAGGACACCAGTCACCCTGGATCAGGGGCCCGGCCTACCCCAGTAACATCTCATCTCATCTAATCACATCCGTAGTGGCCCCATTTCTAAACCAGGTCACACAGTGAGGTGCCAGGGGTTAGGACTTGGACATGAATTCAACAGTCTGACCTATGACTTAGCATAGTGTCCCCCAAACACAGCCTGCTCATTTCTTTTTTTTTTTTTTAATTTGTTCTGTTTAGATATCCATGGCACTAGAGTGTATTTGGACATATTGTGCACACATGGAGTATATATACCTTATTCTAATTAGGACCCCATTCTTGTGGTTGTACATGATGTGGAGTTTCACTGGCCACGTGTTCATATTTGAGCATAGGAAAGTTATGTCTGATTCGTTCTACTATCTTTCCCATTCCCGTCCCCCTTCCTTCCCTTCATGCCCCTTTGTCTAATCCAATGAACTTCTATTCTTCCCTCCCCACCCCCTATTGTGTTAGCATCCACATATCAGAGAGAACATTCAGCTTTGGTTTTTGGGGATTGGCTTATTTCACTTAGCATGATAATCTCCAGTTTCATCCATTTATCAGAAAATACCATAATTTCATTCTTCTTTATGGCTGAGTAATATTCCCTTGTGTGTATGTGTGTGTGTATATATATATATAATATATATATATATTATATATATATATAATATATATATATATATATGTATATATCACATTTTCTTTATCCATTCACCTGTTGAAGGGCACCTAGGTTGGTTCCACAGCTTAGCTATCATGAATTGAACTGCTATCGACATTGATGTGACTGCGTCATTGTAGTATGATGATTTTAAGTCCTTTGGGTGTATACCGAGGAGTAGAATAACTGGGTCAAATGGTGATTCTGTTCCAAGTTTTCTGAGGAATCTCCATACTGCTTTCCAGAGTGGTTGCACCAATTTTCAGTCCCACCAGCAATGTGAGAGGGAACCTTTTCCCCCACATTCTTACCGACATTTATTGTTCTTTGTGTTCTTGATAATTGCCATTCTGATTGGAGTGAGATTGGAGTTTTAATGTACATTTCTCTAATTGCTAGAGATGTTGAACATTTTTTGATACATTTGTCGACCATTCATATTTCTTATTCTGTGATGTGTCTGTTGAGTTCCTTTGCCCATTTATTGATTGTGTTGTTGATTCTTTTTGGTGCTAAGTTTTTTGAGTTCTTTATATATCCTGGAGAGTAATGCTTTCTCTGAAGTACAGGTGGCAAAGATGTTCTCCTACTCTGTAGGCTCTCTCTTCATGTTCTTGTTTCCTTTGCTGTGAAGAAGCTTTTTACTTTGAATCCATCCCATTGATTGATTCTTGATTTTACTTCTTGCACTTTAGGAGTCTTGTTGAGGAAGTTGGTTCCTAAGCCAACATGATGGAGAGTTGGGCCTACATTTTTCCTAGTAGGTGCAGGGTCTGTGGTCTAATGCCTAGGTCCTTGGTCCACTTTGAGTTGAGTTTGTGCATAGTGAGAGGGGTTCAATTTTATTCTGCTACATATGGATTTCCAGTTTTCCCAGCACCATTTCTCCAATGTATGTTTATGGTGCTTTTGTTTAGTATGAGGTAAATGTATTTATGTGAATTTGTGGGTTTCTCTCTGTGTCTTCTATTCTGTTCCATTGGTCTTCATGCCTATTTTGGTGCCAATATCATGCCATTTTTGTTACTATAGCTCTGTGGTGTAATTTAAGGTCTGGTATGTGATGCCTCCTGCTAAAGATGTTCTTGCTAAAGATGGCTTTGTCTCTTCTGGGCTTCTTATTCTTCCAAATTAATTTCATGACTGCTATTTCTATGAATAATGTCATTGGAATTTGAATGGGAATTGCCTTAAATCTGTACAGCACTTTTAGTAGTATGGCCATTTTGACAATATTAATTCTGCTTATCCATGAACATTGGAGATCTTTCCATTTTCTAAGGTCTTCTTCAATTTCTTTCTTTAGGGTTCTGTAATTTTCATTATAGAGGTCTTTCACCTCTTTGTTAGATTGATTCCCAAGTTGTTGGTTTTTTTTTTTTTTTTTGAGGCTATTGTGTATGGGATAGTTTTCCCTAATTTCCCTTTCTGCTGATTCATCATTGCTGTATAGGAACCCAATTGATTTCTGGGTGCTAATTTTATATTCTGCTACTTCTGCTACTTTGCTGAATTCATTTATGAGTTCTTGGGTCTTCTAAATATAGAATCATGCTGTCAGCAAATAGTTGAGGTAAGTTAAGGTAAGTATAGTTGAATATAGTTGAGGTAAGTTCCTACTATCCCTAGTTTTTCTGGTGTTTTGAACATGGATGGATGCTATATTTTGTCAAATGACTTTTCTGCATCTATTGAGATGATTGTGTGATTCTTGTCTCTAAGTCTCCTGGTGTGATGAATTGTGTTTATTGATTTCCGGATATTGAACCAACCTTGCCCCCTGCAGCCTACGCTCATTTCTATTTCTAGTTCTTGCCACAGGCTCCCTGACCAAAGGCCTTTCTCTTACTTCTCTGTCAAGCTCCTAGCCATCTGTCAAGACCCTGCTCACACCACCTACCCTACTAGTCTTCTTTCGACCCTTCACTCAGTCACCCCCATCGTCCTCCACTTAGACCCCCTATGCATGGATGACCTTACACTTATCTATGGCAGATCCAGACCAGCCCCAGCTGCAGGATCTAGGGCTCCCTGCTCAAGTGTGATTCTTGGACCTGCAGTAGCCATATCGCCCTGTTAGAAATGCAGAATCTCAGGCCCCAGCCCAGACCTGCAGAAGCTGAGTAATTCAGTTTAGCAAGGTGTTCTGTATGTACATCAGGCATGAGAAGCATTGATCAACACAGGGGACTTATCTGAGCCTCGGTTTCCTAACTTGTGAAGTTGGGGTAGTCACAGTACCTGCCTCTGAGAGGTGTTAGAGAAATAATTGAGAAAAAGATGTGTGCATGGTACTTAATCCAGTGCCTGCCTGGAGCAGAGTATTTACTAAATAACAGCAGCTGTAATCATCATCAATATGAACATGAACTTGACCTCTTAAAGAGCAAAGGTGAGACTGAATAAAGTAATGTACAAAAACTCTTAGAATAATCTTGCTAAGCACCCTGAAGGTGACAGCTGCCATTGTTGCTAGTCTTCACTTCCTGCCTTGTTTTCCAGCCCACCCCACCTTGGGCCAGTACGCTGCTAAAGCTCTCACCAATGTTGTCGAGTAGGAGGCAATGGCAAAGGTTTCTGTTGTTGTTGTTTTGTTGTTTGGTACCAGGGACTGAACTCAGGGGTACTCGACCACTGAGCCACATCCCCAGTCCTATTCTGTATTTTATTTAGAGACAAGGTCTCACTGAGTTGCTTAGGGCCTCACTTTTGCTGAGGCTGGCTTTGAACTCGAGGTCCTCCTGCCTCAGCCTCCCGAGCGGCTGGGATCAGGGATGTATTCCACGGTGCCTGGTGGCAATGGCCAAGTGAAGAGGCCTGTATGGAGAGGGACCCCAGGCCTCGTCAGTCTAACTGCACTCAGGGGCCAGTGCCAAAGCCTCCTTCCAGGCCTCTGGCCTACTCCTGATCCACTCCCGCCAAGAGCCCTGCACACACATGCCCAGTAACTTCCTATCTTCTTCACCTCCTGCTGCATCTGTCACAGAGGGAGGGGGAGGGGGAGGGAGAGGTGGGGAGAGTGTCTGGGGCTGGAACCCTGGTCAAGGGTGGGGTGCAACTGTGGAATGAAATTTTGGACTATGTGGCACTGACCTCCTAAGGGACGGGAAGGGACGAACGTGTCAGGGCTGCATACTACGTGCTGGGAATCCTCCTGGACCTCTTACAGCCTCATCTCATTTACTTCCTACCACTCCGCATAAGAAGCCATGATTTTTAGCCTCATGTAGAGGAGGAAACTGAGGCTCGTGGAGCAGGTCTGTGTGAGGTCGCCAGGCTGGCGGGTGACAGGCTGGGATTCCAGCAGAGGTCTTCCTGTATTTCTGAGGCAGGCAGGGGAAGAGGGAAAGGGAAGACCCCTCAAACTTACCTGAGCGCCCAGCTTTGTTCAGAGCAGAGCAAAGACCAGCGCTGAGAAGGGGGAATCGCACCAGCAAGGGCCCGAGAAGCCTCCAGAGCACCGTGGGAGGAGGCTGTGCCTGAGCCGGGCGGAGCCTGGGGCTCACCCAGGTAAGGAGAGGGGTATTAACAGACACCGTGTGGGGTGCTGTGGGGGTCTCATCTCGTCCTCCCTCGGCCACATGAGCTTCCCTGGCCTTTACAGCCCCTACCGACAGCCACTCCAGATCTTAGAATTCAGGTGGGGAACAATTTATCAAAAACTCTTATCACCCCCATTTTATAGAGCAGACAACTGAGGAGCGGAGGGACTTCTCAGAAGCCTCAGAGCCGGGTATGGGAGAGCCAGGATAGAAACCCAGCCTGCCTGATTCCAAACCGGTGGTTCCTACCATCACCCCACTTCAGAGAGTCTCAGAGGCAGATGGGGCACAGACGGAGGCCACCCTCGCTGTCCCCTGTGGCTACAGCCCAGCTTGTTCCTGGGGGTGGGGGACAAAGTTCCTCTTCCCAAGGATAGCAGGTGTAGCCCTGATCAGTAGGAGGTGGACAGAGTCCAGTCTGAAAGACCCTGGGTTGGGGAAACTTCCGACACCTACTCACCATCATGTAGAATACTCCAGAAGTTTCTAATTCAGACCCCTTGCCGGCCCTGGCTGCCCTTCCTCCCTGTCCAGCTCACCCACCATCTCCCTCTTCTGCAGACCCTCTTCCGTGGGCACCTGCCCACGCCACATTTCCTACTCCACCTTCCCTTTACCACATTTTCTATTGCTTAATTAATATTTTAATCTCCAGTGATTCACTAATAAAATTTGGCCTCATCCTAAAGAATGATTTCCACAAAATTACAGCCAGGGTGTGCTTTTTATTCATAGTGCTATCCATAGAAATAAACACAAAACTCTTATTAAAAGATAGCTATTCAAGTACCAATAGAAAGCACCTAGCATTCCACCAATGATAGGTATACCAAATTCCAGAAAAATCTGACCTATCTATACTTAAGGATCCCCAAACCCTTCTGCAGGGGGGTTGCCGTGACTCCATTGGACAAGGAGGAGTCTGAGCCTGGGAGAGCGACTCCCCCAAGGTCACACCTGGGAGAGTGGGTTCCAGGCCAGCTGCTCTGCCAGGACCCCCATCAGAGGGGCCAGCCGTGCCCTTCACTCTGCTTGAAGCCCTCGTTTCCTCGCACACCTGCATCGTCATACATAGGCCAGCAGTGGCCTCCAAGGCAACTGGGAGTGGACAGTCTGTCCTTTGCTCATATGATCAAGATACTGCAGGAGAGAAAGCCAGGCCTGCCTCCAAGTCACCTTAACTCCTTCCCTGCAAAGGACAGTTTGAAGAGTTTGTTTTTCCCTGAGGCAAAATTTCTCCATGACACCATGGCCAACAGTGCCGGGTCGATTTCTGCCGCCAAGACGGCCATTACGGGTCATTGATGACACAGAGCCGAAGTCCACCGGGTTCACTTAAAGGAAAAAGTCACTGGAAAGATGTGGGAAAGCTTTCCGATCAAGGAAACGCTGAAACAAACAGAAGGAGCCAGAAACCAAGATTCCAGGTAGCTGCAGCTCACGGGCAGTCTCTGCCAGGGGCCTGTGGGTGGGCCATGCTCACTCAGTCCCTGTCATCGTGTGACTCCCCTTGAGATCTGAGCTCCAGGCACAGTCTCAGGTCTGCGTTCGCCTCCTGGCTGGTGATGGGCAGGACACGGTGATTGACAACCTCGCCAGTCCTGCCCGTGGCACAAGCGAGCATCAGGTTGCGTTATCCTCACAAGGAGGGATGAGGCTGGGAGGCCAAATACAGGCACCCAAGGCCACCAGCCTCATCACCCTTAGGACACACTGAGCGGTCCATCATCTCGTGCTGGCAGCTCCAGGTTCCCCTCAGAGCTGGCAGGTGATACAGTTCCAGCATGGACGTTCTCCTGTAACTAGCTGTACTACAGTAGGTGGGGAAGCCCCCCAGGCACGTCCTGGCCTACCAGCGGTTCTGCCTCTGACAGTTATCCAGCACCTAGGTGCTGACAGAGGACCGAGGAGAATTCTGAAAGTTTCTGCTCACTCTCCTTGAAGCCTCCGCAATGTCATCTCAGAGATGGGCATGGGTCCCCCAACACCGCAGACCCTTCAGCAAATGTCACCTTGGACCCCATCCATCTAGGTGGTGTGGTCTGTCTCCCTGCCCCCTTGGACCTGGGCTGGCCCTGAGACGTGCTTTGACTAATATAATGCAGTGGAAAGGACATCATGTGGTTTCTCCCTAGAGACCTGCAGCTTCTATCTGCACACGCAGTGCCTGGCACTTGAGAATTGCTACTTGTCGTGGACTGAATTGTGTCCCCGTAAAACTTACATTGAAGCCCTAACCTGGGTGTGACAGTGTCCGGCGACAGAGCCTGTAAAGGGAAGGAAACTAAGGTTAAATGAGATCATAATGGTGGGATCCTAATCCACGGGGGCGTCCTCCTCACGAGAAGAAGAAGAGACACCAGAAGAGTGAGCAGGTAGAGAGAGGAAGCCATGTGGGGACAGAGAGGAGGCCACCTTGCCAGCACCTTGATCTTGAATTTCTAGTCCCCACAACTGCAAGAAAATTAATTTTTGTTATTTAAGTCATCCGGACTGTGGTATGCCCTTGTGTCAGCTCAAGCACAATTGACGCATTAGCCAGTCTTTAATTGATGGACCATTTCTTGACTGATGGATTAATCCCTTTGATTGACAGATTGATCCTCTTCCTCCTCCTCACTTCACACCCTATTTCTGGTGGATTCATCCCAGCACTTAAACATCACCTATTTGTTAACAACTACAAAATTTACCTTGAATCTACCTCCTTTTCTCCAGCACTACTGCTATCACCTGAATTCAAGTCAACCTCATCACTTGCTTAGTGTATGAGTCAGCAAGGCCACAATCATGCTGCATGACAAACACTCCCCCCAATCCCAGTGACTTGCTACAGCAAGCATTTGTGGCTTTTGCTAAGAGGTTGGTAGGTCATCTGGGACATTTCTTTGGTTTACAGGGCAAGTTCTGATCTTATCTCTAGTTCTCATCATTCTCTGGGGGTCTAGCTCCTGTCCCAGAGGCTATTCTTGTCATGGCAGGTGGCAGATGCATGAGAGTGTCAGTCAAATCATACAAGCATTTCTTCAGCCTCTGCTTGGGTCGTATCCTTTGACATTAGATTAGTTCAACCAAGTCCTACAGCTTAGCCTAAAGACCACGGGGTGGAAAATGTATTCCTCCCATGGAAGGAGAACTGTGGCAAAGGTCAGGAAAGAGGAAGGAAATAAAGGCCAATAACACAACTCGCCACACGTGGGCTACTGCAATGGCCTCTTCACTGGGCATCTCACCCAAAGCCGCTGCAAGAACCATCTTTATTTATTTTGCAACGCTGGGGATGGGACCCAGGGCCTTGGGCGTGCTAGGCAAAAGCTCTACCACCGAGCTGCAGCCCCAGCCCAGAGCCGTCATTTACAAGAAAAATTCGATCTCGTGGCTTTTCTGCTTAAAGCCCCTTGGGGGCCTCCTGCGGCCCAGAGGGAAATGTCTAGATTCTCATGGCTTCGGAGAGGTCCTGCACAACCTGGCGCCCGTAGGTCTCCTGCACCGTTCACCCCTTACACTTCCCCAGTCACGCTGCTCCCTTTTAGTTCCCAGGAGGTCTCCCTGCTCTGGGCTCTTACACTTCTGTTTCCTCTCCCCGGAAGTCCTTCTCCACCTGCCGCTTCCTTCCTGGAAAACTTCTTCCGGTCCTTCTGCTCTCTGCAGGGATGTCTTCTCCAGAGAGGCTGTCCTAGCCCCTCTGTCACTTGCTACTTTGGATCCTCCTCTTGCACATTCTCCAAACTACCTGTTAGGAGCTGTGCTGTGCCCCCCACCAATTCACTAACACCCAAGAGCTCAGAATGTGACTGTATTTGGAGACAGGGTCTTACTGAAGTAATTCAGTTTAAAATGAGGTCATGAGGGTGAACCCCAATCCAATATGCCTAGTGTCGTTAAAAGAAGATTACGAGACACACACACACACACACACACGGAAAGGCTGTGTGAAGACACAGGGAGAAGGTGGCCATCTGCAAGCCACGGAAAGAGGACTCAGGAGAGACCAGTCAGGTGGTGGTGCTCACCTGTAATCCCAGCTACTCAGGAGGCTGAGACGGCAGGGTCGCAAGTTCAAGGCCAGTCTCAGTAACTTAGTGAGACCCTGTCTCAAAATAATAGATTAAAAAGGACTGGGGATGTGGCTCCGTGGTAGACCCCGTGGATTCAATTCCCAATACCAAACAACAACAAAAAACTCAAAGCAAACAAAACACAGACGAAACTAGCCCTGCTGAGCCCTTGACCTGGGGTTTCTGGCCTCCAGAATTGTGAGAACATACATTTCTCTTGTTGAAGTCACCCAGTCTGTGGCACTTGGTAATGGCGGTACTAGCCAACTGGCACTCTTCATTTCCTTCGTGGCTGAATCACAAAGCTAGGCCCACGTTCACCGTGTAAGCTCACGTGTGTGCCTGTGTTTCCCACAAGATGGAAACTCTACGAGGACCACATCTATTTGACCTTGCATGCTGCCTTGCACATAGTAGGTACTCAAAAATTATTGGAATAAACAAGGCAGTGAACAAATGAGGCTCTTCCAAGGGTAAAGAAGCAGGGAGGCGGGAGAGCGCAGCACCACAGTCCCCGAACAACCCCGCCTGAACCGAGCGGCTCAACCGCCAGACGCAATTTGATTTACTCCCCGGTGACATCATAGCCATCACCATGGCAACACCCAGGATGCCTGTCTGCCAGACAAAGTCTCTCCCATCAGTAAAGGGCAAACGGATGCCCAGGGTGGAAAGGAGCCATTTGTGAGGCATGAGTGGCCGCCTGCCCCCACCCCTGCAGCCAGGCCCAGGAGCTGCCGCCACACCACGGGGGCTGCGTCCCTCTGGGCCCAGGCAGGGCTGCCCCCCCCCCACAGAAGGCCCTTACCTCTGAGACGGGCCAGTCAGCCAAGAGCAAAATTACGTAGGTGGAAGTCAGACAGGCCTCCAGGCCTGTGTGACTGGCTTACCTGCAGAATCTGCCCTTTGCCCCTCAAAACACCTGCGCAGTAAGCCAAGCTGTTGTCGCCTGTCTGATCATCCTGTCTTCCTCCTGCCTCGTGGCTATTCTGTCTTTCCCTTAGTCTCCTTCCAGCTCCTCTCGCTCTCTAAACATCTATGAAGAACCTGCTGCGTCAGGTTCAGTCTTATGTGCTGACTGGGATCCAGAAGGGGTCGGTCCCCATGGGAAAAGGAGCTAATTCTCCACCTTTGCCTCCCCAGAGGAGCTCGGAGGTGTGACTCTGGGGCATGAACAACACCTCAGATGCATTTCTGGCTGTGACAGAGTTCTAAGTGACGGTAGGATTCAGTTGAGATACCACTAGTGCCCCTCCGAGTTTGTTGGAGTCAGACGCACGGAGGGCCAATCTGGAAGTCCAGCCACCATCTTCCCTAGGTAAATGGATCGTATCCCAGACTCCAAACTTCTAGACATCACCTTCACATAAGCGTCTGTGGCCTCCCCTGTGACCACTCTGAGCACCAGAAGCAAAGGGACCAGGAACTTACAAGGTGTCACAATTTTATAGATGCGGACCCTTGGGCAGGGGTGCCCTGCCATAAAACAGCATAGCACACGACAGTCCATACAGCCTTGCACTCACACCAGCCCCAGGTCCCCACCCTCCCACCTCCCACTGCCCCTGCTGGTGTCATCTCCCTCAATGAGCCTCAGTTTTTTCATCTATAAAATGGGAATAATATCACCCACATTCCAGGATCGGGGTGGGGGGTGGGACCATCACATATAAGGAAACTGGTCCACAGAAGGCACAGAAGAAATGCCAGCTGTTCCAGTAGTTTCTGCGGGAAGGCAGAGCTTGCCTTCCCGTCACCCCGCTGACAGAAGTGTCAACAGGAAGAGCAAGATGTTGAGAGACACCTCCTGAGCTGATGCCAACAGAAGAGCTGTGACAATCTGCCTCCAGAAAAATCTCAGCAAGCTGCCTGGCCCCGGGGAAATCCAACCATGACGATTTGCCCAGAACCTGCAAGATGTTTCCTAATTGTTGATGCTCATGAGGGACAAGAAACAGCTGAGCTAATTCTTTTTCCCATCAATTTGCAACATCTGCCCCAACCCTTACTGGCAGTGGAAAAATAAGGACTTTCTGGGCAAGCCTTCAGCCTGTCAATCTTTGACAAGTTACTGGGCTCTTCCAGAAATCAGATTCTTTAACTGATCTCCACATAGGCATTAACAGCTTTGGGGAGCAGACAGCAGCACTGACCTGTGGGCTTTTTGTTCTGTTGCCCCAGCACATAGTAGGACATGGCACACAGTGGGTACTAATAAATGTTATTGAATGGACATATAGATGGATGGTGGGTGGATGGATATATGGTTGGTGGGTGGGTGGGCGGTTGGATGGATGGATGGTGGATTAATGGATGGAGGGATGGATGGATGAATGGATGGATGGTGGGTAGGTGGATGGATGGATATAATGAACTGAAGTAAAAGTTACCTCCTTCCTGCCAGGGAATTCCAGAAACATGTGGAGACTCTAGGCTGGGGGAGTAGTGGGGTTCAGGCTCTGGGAGAAGCTATGAGGATCACAAAGTGATTGGCCCCCTAATGGCTTTGAGATCCCAGGCAAGTCATTACGTGCACCCCTGTGGGGCATATTTCACAGATGTAAGTAAGGACTGAGGGTTGGGGGCCAGCCCAACCTCACTCCTTGTAGAGGGTCAAGACTTTGGTTTCCTCTCCACAGCAGGGAAAGAGTCATGGCAACCCCCTCGTAGGGTCTTGTAACATTTTTGAGATTCTACCATCTAAGAAGTTTACAGAGAGACTGGCAGGCGTCCATGCTCAAAAAAAATGGTCATGTGATTTATACATATAAATGTATGTATGAGTATCATTGTCAGGGGCAGAGGGACCTCGGAGAGGAGCAGATGCGGAGGAAGCAGGACATTTGTCTTTATTTCATTCCACGGTTTCCTTTCTTTCCCTAGTGCAGGTAGCCCCTGGAGACCAAAGGACACCCCCATTCTAGCCCTACTGGAGGAGAGGCAGAGGCCATGTAAGGAACATGGTGGAGGCCCCAACTCTGCCTCAAAACTGCTGCATGGCCTTGAGCAAGTCACGTTCCTTCTCCAAGCCTCAGTTTCCCCATCTGTAAAATGTAAATGACAGCATTCTCTTTCCATGCCAGTCGTTACTAGGATAACATGAATTTTTCTGCCTTTGAGAACCTGGTCTGGGCAGCTGCTCCCTCGGTTCTCTCCCTTGCCTAAGGGGCAGCGAGGAAATAAACACAGACCAGACAGATGGAGCCAGCCGGGCGGGGCAGCCGGGAGCCGCTCCTCCTGGTCGGTTCTTGCAGGATGAGCGGAGTGCGGCTGGCGGAGGGCAGCCCCTGGGAATAAAAGTCACTTCTGAAGAGTAAGGGATGTGACTGCAACGAGGGCCCCACGTTTCATGTGGAGGCAAGGAAGACAGAAGGGCTTGCCACCCAGGGAGGACCGATGAGAGCGGAGTTTTGAATGGGGACTCTGCTGGCCACCTCAGGCCGTTGATAGATGGGAAATGGCAGAGGCCAGGTGTCCAGAGAGGGGCTGGTCAGGACCATGTGAGAGAGGCCAGGAGGACCGAGCGGGCATGGCCGTGGGCGAGGCAGGTGGGTGATGGACTTAACACCTACTTTTAAAATACTTACCCAGCACCTTCCCACGACCTCCGTCTCCCCATATCCACTGCTCCAAATCTTCACCAGCTGCCACGTGGTCATTTCAAGACAGACCTGACCACATCCTCCCTGGTTGCAAGCTTTCTGGTGGCTCCCAGTGGCCCTCGAGATGAAAGTCAGATTCCACAGTGAGGCAGCAGGCAGGCTGTGGTCCCCAGCCCACCCCACGCCGTTCCTCGCTTTTGCTGCTCCGACCACACCACCAGTGCATGCGTCCCCACCACAGAGTCTCTGCACATGTCCCCTTGTCCTCCTCCTCTGTTTACCACCCTCTCGTTCAGATGTCAACCTGAGGAGACTGGCTGGCCTCCCCAGGTGGTGCAACTCCCCTGTGGCAGGCAAGAACTCCGTAGCTCTTTGTTTTTTTAATTTTATTTATTTTTTGCTGTGCCAGGAATTGAATCCAGGGCCTCACATAGACTAAGCACACATTCCACTGAGCTACATTCCCAGTCCAATTTTATATCTATATCTTTAAAATCCCAAATGTGTTACAGTTTTGAAAATTGACATTTACATCAGCAGAGTTTGAATAAAGCCAATTTCCGTCCGCATCAGTGGGTTTCATCCAATCAAGTGAAGGTCTGAACAGAATAACGGGACCAGCCTCCTCCATGCAAGAGAATTTTCCAGTAGCCCGCCCCAGGACTGGAACCCACCACCACCTCTCCTGGGTCCAGCCTGCTCCTTCACGCTGCATGTTTTGCCCCCGCCAGCCTCTATGATCACGTGTGCCAATTCTTATCTTCCTGCTGGCTTTGCTCCCCTGGAGAACCCTAAGATACAGAAAGGCACTAAGGTTCACCACCAAGTTTTGCTCGTACTTTGGCAGACCTTGCTCACCAGTCTGTCAGGCTTTGAGATGCGCTGCCAAAGCCTGATGCGCCAGCTGCACACCAGCTCTGGCCCTGGGCAAACCAGGAAGCTTTCCATCTTTGACTGGGCTACACCCTCTAAGAGGCCCGACTCCATCATGGGGAAGGAAAGACCCTGGCAAGGGTGGGCTCTCGTTGGGTACTCTCAGTACCAGGGTACCATCTCTGAGTCTGCTAAAAGTTCTTTTACCCTCGCTTGTTAATTCCATTATCAATTCAACTAATGATATGACGCCTGCCTCCTTAATATGGTATTCCTGCCCAAATATGGAATCTACTGTCACGTTTCTATTATTTTATCTTTTAAGTTTCTCAAACTAGAGTCAAAGAAAGTTTTAGATTAAGTATTTTTAAATATTTAATTTTAAGTACCATGAAGTTTGCTTGACGTTTGTCCCAGTTGTGATTCTTACAGTAATCAGTGGCTCCCTCTTCCACTGAAGCGTAAGCTCCGTGAGCGAGGCCCTGCGTTGCTTTGGATGTGCTCAGGAAGGGAGGCTTGTGAATGAGCAGATCCCTGAGCATGCGCTCAGGCCAGCACTGTGTTAGGCCCGGGAGACACTCAGGCAGGGACTCGCAGGAGCAGAGGGACAGCCCCTTAGGAGATAGATGTCCTTCTGAACCCTTGTCCCCAACCCCTGCTGGTGCCTCTCTGGTGTTCACAGCATCAGAGCCTCTTGGGGACCGGATCCCCTCAGCAATATTGCCACTAGCCAGGCATGACCTCAGTCTTATCTGGACCAAGCTGGCTGGGCCCAGCCTCGGAAGAGCTACGGCAGATGCCATGGCAACAGCCTAACTCCTTGGAGGCCCTGGGCTGATCCCAGGGCTGCCAAACCAAGCTTCTCCATTCTCGGGGGCCCGGACCCAGGGTTCAAGTTCAGAGCAACAAAAGTCACTGAGGGAGAAAAACCACCTTTGAATTACTGGGAACACAATCAATTACCTCTGAGAGTCCAGGGGAGCCATGGATCAATTAACTTGCCATAAAAGCCTGTCCACGTGTCCACAGAGACTGTTGCCATGAGGACCTGAAGCTCCTCACTGGGGAATAGGGAGTCACACCTTAGCACAGGTCAGGGAAGGCTCCCCGTCAGGCAGGAGGGAGGGAGTGTGGTGCGTGGAGAGAGGTAGGTATCCTGGGTTCCACCTGGACTTTGACATCTATTCCCCTCCACTTCTCTGAATCTGGGGTCCTCACCTACAAAATGGGGGTCAAAATCAAGACTTACCTGTGGGGCCATTGTAAGGACTGGCTCTGTTACTAGGGACATCCCCTGGAGCGCAGAGAGCGCACAGCAAATCCCAGCTGACCACCGACCGGAGCAGCACCACAAAGATCTTCCCTGAACACGTCTCTGGGGTCAGCAGCCTTTGGAGGGTGACCTGCCAGCATGCCGGTGCTTCAAGAAGGACGGCCATCGAAAGTTGCCACTTGGGGTGTTGGAAAATGTGACTCTCCTGGCCAGGGAGAGGAAGGCTGCCTGTAAAGAACTAAATTTCTCAGGTCTCGGCACAGTGGGGCGGGAGGAAGATTTCCAGGCTGACTCTGGGGTGGGAGAGGGGCAGCCTGGCCATCAGGGGCCGCACTGAGCCCTTGACCCGTCTGCTCTGGCCACCACAGGACGCCTGTGAGGCAGACGTCACCAGCCCCACTTTACAGAGGGAAAAGTGTGGTCCAGAGAGCTCAGGTAACTTGCCTGCCCAAGGTGCATCAGGTCACAAGTTCAAACGTTCTCACAACGCGTCTGAGAAAGTTCAGTCACCACCACCAACCTTCGTACCTCGGGGGACAGCGCGAGCCAGTACGTCCCAGCTTTCCCCTAACCTCTCCCCAACTCAGAAACGCTTCTCCTCTGCCTGGAGAATGGTTCCGCCCAGGCCCTCAGCTCCTCTGCCGCCGTGGGGGGTTCCCCCAATTCCACAGCAGGGATTAGAACTGGAGCGAACAAGCGCCCCAGGGAACGTTTGTGGCATCCCGGAGTAAGGAGGCGAGGGACACGCCTGGCTCCAAACTCCATCTCCTCCTTTTTCACTGTGAAAGAGTAGACTTGGCCTAGGCCAGAAACTACCCCGGCAGCCAGTTTAAGGCCTGCTTTCAGTCTGTGGTCCATGTGCCCTCGTGGGAGCCGCTCTGTTCACGCCTCTCCCCAGGACTGAGCCCAGGACTCCATGAAGGCCTCTGCCCCTGTCAGATTTGACTAGAGTGTGTGCCAAGCCTGGCCACCGATGGAGGATATGAAATGGGCAGGAATGCAGAAACAATTGGATTTGCCACGAGAGCAGAGGGCCACAGAAAGGGAGCAGCCATTAGCATAATACTCAAGACTCATAGACCTCGGGCTCCGACAACCAGGTCCAACCTCAGAGGCCCACCGAGTCCTTCCCTGAAGTATTTCTGCAAGTCTGGGATGCTGGGAGGGATGAGTCTACCTGCACTTCCAGATGAACCCATGCTGGTGGGCAGCACTACACCTTTGCTTTGCCTACACAGGGTGGGTGCGCTTTTTGTGGGAGCTCAAACTACCACCTGGGCCTAGGCGTGTCATCAGTGTTGCCCAAATGAAGCCTCAAGATGCCAGAATTGCTTCTTTTCCTCTTCTGTGCAAAGCCATGTTGGGGATCATGCAGAGTGGGGAGAATCTGTTCCTCTAGCAACTATTTATTGAGCACCTATTATGTGCCAGGCACTGGGGAGAGGCCATCAGGGAGGACCTCTATGAGCAGGGGACATTTTTGCTGAGGCCTGAAAGCCATCTGTGCAAAAAGGGAGGGGCAGAGCATGCTAGCCAGAGGGTACAGTATAGGAGAGGCCCTGAGGGTCGGATCTGAAGACCTGAGGAGCGGGGCGTGGCTGGAGCCCGCCGAGGAGAGGTGGGGGTTGAAGCTGGAGAGGGAGGCTGGGCCGTCCTTCGAGACCACGGTGAGGAGCGAGGATTTATTTGGAGTGTCATGTAATCCCTAAAGTGTTCGAAGCAGAGCAGGGAGGTGATTTAATTTATGTTGTTAAAATGTCACTGGGCGGCTGAGCCATGAGCACACGGGGACATGGATCACGTAGGGAAGCAGCGAGGGGGCTAAGGCAGGGGGTCCAGTCCATGAAGGACAGGGAGGATGCTGAGCTGGTGGATCTGAGAGAATTCAGAGGGAGAATCAACCATGCTTGCTTTTAGACTAATCATAGATAGCTTGACCTTTTATTATCATAAAAATAATACAGCCTTGTCATTTCCTTTCCCAAGAGCCCAGAGCTGGCCATGTGTCTATGCTCAGGACAGGCACTGTGCAAACTTCTCCCCTGTGGTGTTGGGCACCGGCACCAGGCTTTCTCCACACAGTCTGCCTTCCCCCAGCAGAGGCTGGAAGCACCAGGGCTTAACCCGGAGCGGTTAAACCGCCTGCTAAACGTGTGCATTCACATATACCCCAGGCAGCGGGAATCAGGCATTCACAGACCATTTCCAGCCATGTTTAAAAGAAATTGAGGCCCATAGAGGTCGAGGTCCAGGTCTCACAGCTACAGTGTAGTGAGTTTTAAAACCACAGTTACAGTTTTATTGCCGCTGGATCAGATGTAGTAATTCCAAGTGCATTACCTAAGGGCTATCCTTAGAGAATTTATTTTAATAAATAGCCAAGAATTTATTTATCCAATAAACACATCAAGTTTCTATTATCTGCTAATGGATGTTGGTTGTCTAGTGTCTGTTGCAACTCAAAGCACCCAGCCAGCCTCTGCAGTTGGGGAGTTAAAAGGAGGGAAAGTCCCACGTCCTCACAAAGCTTGAAGACTGGAGGATGGGTGGGGAGTGGAGAGGGGAGGAAGGGGTAGGAACATCTCCACACTGCAAAGGAGTCACGGAGATGCCACATGCTACGGCAGAGCAAAGTAAATTGTGGGTAAACCCATGGAAGGTGCATCTGACGCAGAGCATGTCACAGCTACTTCTCAAGGGTTTGAAAATATTTCTCGAACTCCTTCAATTTTATCCTCACATGCACACTTCGCCTATTCATTTGGACCACTCGCCAATGGAAGATTCTGTGAGGCTAAGGTAAATGTCAGTCCTGGCTCATACAAATAAATGGTTCCTGATTCCCATCTGGTCACGTGACTCTGTTCTGTTTATTCATTTCTGGGTGGCTTTGCATCAGGTAAGCTCGGTGAAGAAGGGGACCACGCCTCTGGTCTCCTTTGCATCTTCTCCCTCGGTTTATGATAATGACTTAGCAAATGCTACCGCAGGCCATTTCCAGGGTGCTGGGCAATGACCAAGACAGGCCGGGCGCCTGCTCCCGTGGAGCCTGCAGCCGGGGTCTGGCCAGCTCTCAGCTCAAGGGGATCCTGTTGGAGAATACTGATTACCATGGGTAGCTTGAGCCTCCTACATGTCGTCTCCAGCTGGGTGTCCTCTGTTCTAACTCACACATCCAGCTATGAACTCTTCCTCCATCTGTGCTTCGCCATAAACTCGCTATGTCCCAACAGAGTTCTAGATTCCACCCATGCCACTGCCGAACCTGGCCCTCCCCCGCCTCGCCCGTCTCCACGACGGCACCAGCACCATCCAGCTGCACAATCTCATAACCCAGGAAGCACCCTGCGTCCTTCTCACCATCGCTGCCATGACCGTTCCGCCATCTTTTACCTGTTAGCAGGGTGGTCCCCCCCAGACCTCTCAGCCTGCGCCCTCTCTCATCTACTCTCCGCACAGTGGCCAGGATGACCACATTAAACACAATCAAAGGCACATTTTTCTCCTCCTTTATGTTTCCAGTGACTGTCCATCACTCCCCAGGTAAAGTTCCAACTCTCCTGATGACCTGCACCTCTCCTGGGGACCTCCCACCTGCCCCTCCCTCTGTGGGCCACTCACTTTGGCCAGTGCCCTCTCCTTTGTCTTTGGGGGTCTGCAGAGCCCCTTCCCATCCTTCGTGCCTGCTGCTCCCTCTGCATCTGATGCTCCTCCTTGACCCTGTTCTTTGAGGAGCCGGGAGCTGAGTCCCCAGCCATCCTTTCCCCTCCATGTCACCTGCTCCGACTCTCCAACCCAGCATAGCCCAGTGGCTCTGCGGCACATCACCCCATGACTCCCCGTAGGGCGTTTATCAGACCTCATATGGTCTCACTGCTCTAGACTGCTGGGTTCATGATGTGGGAACACCGTCCAGCTTGTTGACGCTTGTGGCCCAGCGTCTAGGAAACACTCTGATGTTTGTTGAATTAAAGCAAACGACAAAACATAAGCTCCCGGGGTTATTCCGAAGGTGGCAGGAGTCAGGGTGTACTGTGCTGGGTACACCGTAGGTCCTCAGGGCACTCAGCTGTGCCCTGAACTGGCTGAAATGCACCATCCTTTCCACTCGGGAAAAAAACAGGGATAAGAGGGCAAGAAACAGGAAGTACTCCGACCACACTTGAAAGAATTCATTTCACTTTGTTTTCCTTCCTCCCTTCTTGTGTCTATTTTTATAGAGCAGGAAGAGCGTGCTACATGATGGATAGCCTCAAAGATCAGCCCTTCTCTGTCCCCTGAGAAGCCCTCTCTTGCCTCACTCACTCCAATTGCTCTCGAGCAGCCACCTGTTCCAAGGCACCGGCTCCTGGCCAGGCTGTGTTCCTGCCCCCAGGAGAGTTTTGAAGTCTGGAGCTGTCGCTGCCTGTTTGTGCTAAGGCACTATGTACAGCAGCAGATCACAAATAATAATTCGAAAAGAGTCTCTTTTATTTTTGAGAAAATTCTTTTCCATCAAACGGTTTTATTTCATATATCCAGCTGCACAATAAACATCCACTGAGTGCCCACCCTGTGCCAGACACCAAGCTAGGCACAGCAGAGATGGTGGCCAGAGAGGTCAAGGTAGCAGAAGAGAAAGACATCAATCAAGTGACCCCGTAACAAAATGTTAAATTGCAATAGTGCTCTACGAAGGACAGGAACTGAGATCATGAGAGCTTGTAACGGGGGGTTTGAACCCCAGGTTCCCTGTGATGTTTGAGCTGACTGGCATCTGAAGAAGTAGAGGTGCTTGCGGAAGAGTGGAGGGAAGAATGCTCTGGGGACAGCTTGGACAAACTCTGGGTCAGGAGAGAGCCCAGAGACCATGAGGGCCAGAGAGGAACCCCGTGTTTCCAGAAGGGGCAGAGTGGGTGACTGGCAGGGAAAGGGGTAGGAGAGGTCAGCAGGGACCTGAATGTGGATCCTCGTTGGCTGTGGTCAGGAGGAATCCTGTCTCTCCTGAGACCCACGGGAAGCCATTTTCAGGCTTCACCAGGGTGGCGTAAGATCAGATTTGGAGCTGTGCGGAGGGCAGGTGGGGGAGGCTGCCCGGAAGCAGTTGTTCCCGAGGGAGGGGCTTGGAGCCAGAGGAAGCATCCGGGGAACTGGCCCAACAGCAGGGTGGAGTCAGTCACCCCCGGCCAGGGGTGGCGGTGGGGCTGGGGGCCGGGATTGCCCTCCCACTCTAAAAACGAGCTAATCAAGCCTCAGAGAGGGTGAGCAGGCCCTCTAAGAGCCAGCGATGGCTCAGGGCCGTGTTCAGCCCCGTGGCTCAGGGTTCCGTCCCCAGGGGGCCAGGCTCAGAAGTGACTTTAGGAGAGTGAAGCCTGCCCCTGAGGCCAGCGCGGGCTTCTTTCCTAAAGCCACTGCAGCTGCAGGAGACCAGCAGCCCCTCAGCACATGTCACGTCCGCAGCCACAGCCCTGAGGTGTCGCGTGGCCACACCCAGCTGGAGGGCCACCCGGAGTCAGAGGTGAAGCACACGGGCTTTGGCAGCACACGGGCTGCGCTGCCCTGGTTGTGGTGATTTCTCAGGGACATTGTTTTAACTGCCCAGTTTGTGGTGACAATAAAATACACACTGACTTCTAGTCAGTTCGATTGCTTTGCATTCTCCAGGGACAATGCGTGTCTTGCCCACCCAGAGCTCCGGTGGCCAGCGCCCTGACCACCCATGTGCCCGATCTCTCTCCCTGCTTTTCCAGCTGTGTCAGGAGCCAACGACCGTTCCCACCGCGACCTTCCTGAGGGGAGAGTGGCTTGCCACGACTCTCTGGGGACACTGAGGTGAGAGGGTCAGTGTTCCTCATTCAACAGACATTCATGAAGTCCTCTGAGTCCAGATCCATGCACCTATCAAAACAGGCGTATATATGGAATTATTTTCCTATTTTAAACCACTTATCAGACAGAAGTAGATTACGATGCCTAATTATGTATCTTCATTCAAGAATTGCTCTATTATTGTTATCAGTATCGGTTTAGAAAGATCTGAGAAATCTTTGCAGGTCCTCAAAAGTCTGAAGGGAACTATGTTGCTCTAGGTCCCTGAAACCTGTGGTCTCCAAAAGGGGCTGTAAGGTCACTTGAGAATTGGATACCAATCAATGCAATTGATTAGGATACAGGAAAGCATGATTAGAACTTCAATCTACATTTATTTCATGTTTAAAATGTAAAATAGGAATGGGGCTATGCTAATATTTAATATAGCGTGTTCTGGTTTAGATGTGAGACAATGCAAGAAAGTTTAGAGATGAGATGATTGGGTTTCCAGAGCCTTAACCTAGTCGGTGCATTCGACCACTGATAGGAATTAACTGGGTGGAACCAGAGGCAGGTAGGGTGTGGTTGGAGGAGAAGGAGTTACTGGGGATGTAACTTTGGGGTATATATTTTGTTCCTGGTGAGCAGACTCTGCTTCCTGGTGGCCCTGTTCTGAGCTGCTCTCCTCTTCCACCATGATGTTTTGTCTCACCTTGAGCCCAGAGCAACAGAGTCAGCCATCTATGAACTGAGACCTCTGAAACCATGAGTCCCAAATAAATTTTTCTTCATCTGAGAAAAACAACAACAACAACAGGTGTACGTTAGATGTGACCCTGCCCTGGAGAGAGGCTTCGTCATTCATTCTCTCACTCACTTATTCAGCCAATGTTATTTTAGTTGAGCACCTACTGTACGCCAGACCTTGTGCCGGGCAGGGGATACCATGGTGCCCTCAGTCAGGTGACCTAACTGGGCGTGGCCAGGCTTCCTGGAGGAGATGGTACTTCAGCTGTCCTTTGCAGGACAAATAGAAAATAGCTAGGAGGAGGAGGGAAGGGTGTCTTCAGGACTGAGGGGTCAATGTGGACACCCCTGCAGAGGTCTGAGGGTCCATGTGGGGGATGGGCAGGAGGGCACCAGAGAGGGCGCAGGGGCAGATGGCCAAAGACCTTGAATGCTCTGTGAAGGGACAGCCGTGGGAGGGCCACTGAAGGATATGGGGTGAGTTAAGAGAGGGAGTAGCAAACAGGGACAACTGTCACCAGCTACTACGGAGATCTGGTCACAGCTTGGGGAAGGGATTGGGATCCATGAGACCAGGGACATGTTGGCCAAGCGGGAATTTGTTAGGAGGCTAAACAGAGGCCAGGGGACAGAGAGGAAGATGGACTCGAAAGATATCGGGAAGGGGAGATCTACAAGAGGTGGCCTCAGTTAGCTATCACCACAAAATGCTGACCACCAAACTCAGTGACTTAGAACAACAGTCGCTTGTTCCCATGGATCTCTGGCTGCGCTGGCTGGGCTGGACCTGCTGAGGCACCTGCAGCTGGCTGATCTCAGCCAGGTTCCACTGTCTGAATTTATCCTCCTCCTGGGACCGGAGGCCAATCAGGCTGACCTGTGGCCACAGGGCCAGAGGACAAGAGAACAACCTAGTCACATAGCTGCTTTATAAGCCTTTAGTCACGCCGCGCTTGCCAACATACCCTTAGTGAAGTCACATGGCTGGACCCAAGAGGAAGAAGTGCCAGGTCACAGGCAAGGGGTGTGGATGTGCATGCGTGTGTGTGTGTGTGTACACGTGTGTGTGTACACGTGTGTATGTACACACACGCGTGTGTGTGTGTGTACGGAGTGTGTGCGTGTGAAGAACTGGGGGTTTGATGCAATTTCCTGCTCTCGGTGAGGGATTGAAACAGGAAAGTAAAAGGGTTCCTAAGGATCTGGTGGTCAAGCACGTGATGTCTACCAGCTCACCTGCCCGCGAAGCCCGACTGCCCAGGGTCCCCTCCAGAACCGAGGCTGGGACTGTGCAGCCCTGCTCAGCATGTTCTGGGGAAGAGCCCACCCAGTCCCCACGCCCACCTAGGCCTTCCCTGACCTTGCTGCCAGCCCTGGCCTGGTGGGGTCCCTGGAGACAGGACTTTGCTTCCCACCCGGCCTGTGTTGATGGCACCTTCCAGAACTTGTCTCGCTCAACGCTTCCCATCCTGCAGACAGAAGGGTGGCTGGGGAGAGGTGTTCAGGGAAGGAGGAGCCACCCCCGTCCTCCAGGGCCCCTGCTCCCCTCTGCACCACCTCCTCCTCTCTTGCTGCCCCTGCAGAGCACTCACCTTGATTTCTCCAACTGCAGAATAAATGGCAAGGAGACTTAATTTCCCCAGAGGGCAACCCTGGGAGGAAGGAAACAGAAATAGCCTTGCCAGGCCAACTGTGTGACCTGGGGGAAGCCGCCCCCCTTGAGGGATCTGTTTTCACACCTAGGAAACAGTGATACTGGTCCAGGGACCGTTTAGAGCTTGTCTTAGCAAACACTCAGGGTGCTCATTAAGTGTCCTGCCATCTTATGTGTTTTACAAACATGACTCACTTCATGATCCTAACACCATCTCAAGACATCACCTTTTTAAAGAAGGGAGCCTGGGATCCAGAGAGGGCAAGACATTTCCCCAAGGACACACAGCTAGGGAATGACAGAGGCAGGGTTTGAACCCTAGAAATCCAGCACCAGAGTCCACATTTAACCACCATCTTTGGGGCTGCTTGTTTTCCTGTCCCCTGTAGATGTCTGCAAGTCCAGCTACCTGTCCTCTTGGAGTCATGCCTGTCTCGTGTCCTTTGGCTCCTTTGAATGGGTGTTGTGGTTGAATTATGTCCCCCTAGAAAGGGATCTTCAGGCCTTACCCCTGGTACCTGTGGATGTGACCTCACTTGGAAGCAGGGCCTTTGCAGAAGTTCTCCAGTTAAGACGAGGTCATGCTATAAGGATGGGCCCTGCTTGACATCTTTACGGGAGAAACGCAGCAGAGATTTGGAGACGGACACACAGGGACACAGAAAGGGAGATGCACATGAAAACAGAGGCGGAAATCAGAGAGCACACCTCCAAGCCCAGGAATGGCAAGGATCGCGGGCGAGCACCAGCAGACAGGAGGAACCAGGAGGGACTCCGGCAGAGCCTCAGGGGCTGGGCCCCCTGATGCTCTGTGAGAGCCACCCCGCTACTGGCCATCTGTTCTGGTAGCCCCGGGAACGAACATGAGGGGTAGGAAAATCTCGAAGACTCCCAGAGCAGGCAGCTCTGGAAAGCAGCACCCTACTGTCCCCACCAGGTCCCCTCTCCAGTCCTCCCCGTGGCCCTGTAGCCACTCAGACAGGCTGAGGGCACTGTCCCACACGGTTCTGGTCCTCAAATGCGAACTCTGGGTTTGGGACGGCTGAGTAGAGAGGCCCATCGGTGGACGTGGAGCCTGGGTGGAGATCTTGAACTTCGTGGGGGTCGAGAGTCGGGCTTTGGGAGCTTTGGGGTGGGGAGGGCTTAGAATTTCAAGTGGATATGTCCCTGATTCCTGGTCCCTGTCCCCTGGGCCCTCTGAGCCCACAAGCAGCTAGTGGCCTCCCTAGGGTGCATGAGGCATGTGACATTCCTGCAAGTCGCTGGACTTGGAGTCCAACCCACAGGGACCAGAGTCGAACCCCAGCAGTGCCCCTTCGTGTCAATGGCTGCACCTCTCAGTCCCCACGCCCTGACACGCCCCTGACGCTGGGCAGCAATCGGGTTACACCAGAGCTCAGGGAAGGCGTGCGGACAGGCCTCGGGAGCGCCGGGCGGAAGGAGAGCTGCCCGGGCACCAGGCCTCCTCCCTCCTGCCGGCCGCCCTCGGGGGCTCAGCTCACCTTCCCCAGCCCCAACCCCAGCCTGGTGGCGGTGGGTCAGTGGAAGACCTGAGCGGAAGCCAGCTTGGCTGGGCGCCTGGCTCAGTCCTCTGAGAACGGGGCAGCTTCCGCTCTCCCACCGTCTTCCCACTCCTTCGCTGACGGTGGTTTTGCTTCTCTCCGGAAGCTGCTCCCACACACCAGGGACTAAGAGGTAATTGGCAACTCCAGGTCAACTCGGAGAAGTTCCCCCAGGCCTCCCTCCAGACTGCTCTCCAGAGTCCTTCTGGGGATTCCCTCTCAGCTGGCTGGCGCCTACAAAGACAAACAGACCAGGGCATCAGGCCCGGTGTTTAACGAAGGTCTGCGGTGGGGGTGGGGTGGGGGGACTTGGAACCCAAGGTGGGATTCCTCTGGTTGGCTCCCCAGTGGTGGAATCATTGGTTCCTGGGCTTCGAGCTACGATCACAAGTCATCTGTCGCCCCAGGGGGTAGTTCTTGAACTCTCTGCTCCTTTCCCTCTAGCTTTTGCACACCATCCCTAGCGTACCCTCAGACTTCACCCTCTAGGCAGAGAATTGAGAAAAGGGGTGGCTCATCTGTCCTGGGTATAGCCTGGAATATAGGGAAGGAGGCAGGGTAGAGAAGTAGAGTCAGATAGACAAGGGTTTTTGAATCTTGGTTCTTCCACTTACTGTGTACCCTTGGTCAAGTCACTTTACCTCTCTGATCTCATTCATAAAATAAGTTTAGCACCTATCTTCTGGTGTTTGGTATAGAACAAGCCAGTATGAAGTACCTGGCACACAATGACGTCGGTGAAAGACCAAAGGGATAGACTGGACCCTGTCTAAGTTTGGAATCTGGCAGCCGTGAGCGTGAACCCCTGCTCTGCCATTCCTCAGCTGTGTGCCTTGAGCAAGTCACTCTCCCTCTCTGAACTGCAATTCTCTGTAACATGGGATGATAGCATTCTTCCTGTGTTTTGGTTTTGTTTTTAACAGTGGTTAAGTGAGGGGTGTAAGCGGTATCTCTGAGGCATCTGTCTTCTCAACTTTGAACCTTTCGACTTTAGACTTCAGATTCAGATTTGGCAGTTCCACCTTGCTGGCCTCCAAACCTACTTGTCCTTGATCATGATAAGCCCCTGAACTGGCAGTCAGGAATGACACCTAAAAACCTAGAAATTCCCCTTTCAACTTGGGCACGACTGGGGCAGCCAGCCGGGGCTTGGGTGGCCCAGGCAGGACCATCTGCTTGGTCACATCATGGTCTTTTGGGGGACAGTGGATTGACAGCTTGTATCACTTGGCTCAAAAATGGACTTGCGAGGGAACAGGGGGATCTGGAGGGCAGGACCCTGAGAGCCCCGCAGTTTGGGGCCCAGGGCAGGGCTGCCCGAAGGCCCCTCCACCGGGCAGGAGCTAGCAGGGGCTGCTAAGTGACCTGGCTTCCTCCTGCGCTGAGAGGGGAGGGAGGGGGACAGCACTGGCGGGGTGAGTGCGCAGGGGGTGATCGTCATGGTTACGCTCTGACAAAACAAATGGTTCTGCTTCCTGCAGGCCACCTCAACGGCCATGCAATGGGGACACTGATCAAACCAGCCTGCAGGGCAGCGGTCGGGGCTTGGGCACTGAAGCCTGGGTACCCCCCGTGCCCCCTCCAGCAGCCCTGGGCGCAGGGGGGCCAAGTGGCTGTGCAGAGGGGCCGCTTGGCTGCACACATGTTGCTTCTGGGGTGAGGGACGGGGAGGAGGCTGGGCCCGGCTGTCCTGAGCGCCCGAGCGAGTGCGTGAGCGGAGTTTGCGTGCCTCTGTGCCCAAGTGTGTGCCGCCAGCCTGAGTGTGCACGGTGCGCTCACACCGCGGGAGGGGCGGGTGCTCCAGCTACAAGTGAGGGAAGGCGACCACATGTTGCGCTCCCTCTCTTCCCCTCCCTCCCTCCCTCCCTCCCCCTCTCTCTCTCTCTCTCTCCCTCTCTCTCTCTCTCTGCTCCCCCTTCTCTCGCTCCCTCTTCTCCTGGTGTCTATTTCTCTGTTTCTGAGTCGCCTGCGTCTCTTCTCCCTGTCTCTCTGTCTCTCCCCCTCCCCCCGTCTCTGCCTCCCTACTCCACCCTCTCTCAGCCTCCCATCCTGCCACCTGTTTCTACCACCTCCCTGTCCCCATCACCTCCGCTCTGTCCTCTAGGGCCCTGGGGGCGCTCAGGAGCTCTGTGGCTGCCCACCCCGGCTGCCAGGCTCCTGCCCGCTGCCCTCCGGTGCCGGGAGAGACTGTCTCCCAGCCTCTGGCTGAGCGCACACTCTTTCCGAGCCCCGAGTCCCCAGGCGCCTGCACGGTAAGGAGCCTCCGCGCAGAGAGGGGTCCGCGGTCGGGCGGTGGGAAGTGGCCAGGGGAGGGGGACTTGGTGCCGGGCGCAGTGTGGTGTCTGCCAACATCAAGCCCCTGCTGGAAGTCCCCTCCTAACATCCCTGCGGCAGTCCCAACTGTTCCACCCTATGCTCCAGCCGGCCCAGCGCAGGACCAGAGGAGGCAGGGGGCGGCGGCCAGAACCTTCCTCCCCACTCCTCCTCCTGAAGAGCCCTGGGCCCCTTCCTGCCGCCCCTGCTCCCGGCCTGTCCCCCCTCACACCCTCCCGCTCTGACTTAGTGGACAGAGCCCTCCTCACTCTCTGCTGGACAGAAGCCAGCCCTGGCTTCACCTGAACCCAGCCAGGTCATGGGAACCTGGCAGAGGCCAAAGGGCACTGGGTGAGCCGCAGTCCTGTCCTGGCCCAGAGCTCAAGGCTCAAGGGCACAGGCTCCTGTGTTTGGCTGGGTTGGGAGTGAGGGCTGAACACACGTGTGTGTACGCGGGCACGTGCGTGCAGATGTGTGCATGAGAGGTGTTTGGGGGCGTGGGGGTGTCCCTGGAGGGTGGTGGCATGCAGGGGGTGGTTGGGGACTGTGGTGTGTGTGTAGAGACACGTTTGCATGTGCGGATGCCCATGACCTACTGACGGGACTTTAGAGTGTCGGGGTACGCACGTGTGTGCACGCGTGTTATGTGTGTGCACGCGATCACCTGTGCAGGAGATTGTGGGTTGACACTGACCCCTGGGCTGCCGGGTGAGGCCTGACATGTGACTGCAGTGTCACCCAGCTTGGCTTGCATCCTAATCCTACCCAAGTGATGATCCAGAGCCTGAGGTGGGGAACATGGTGCCCTTGGGGTCGACCTATAGACCCCACTGCTTTTCTGGCATGAGCGAGACCAAGGTTCCTGGCCTGGGGTGGCTTGGGCTCTGAGACTCCTCCCTAGCCCTGGCTGCAGGAGCTGAGAAGCTCAGCGGTCTGTGGCCTCACAGAATGTGTGACAACCAGCCCAAACCTGGGCCTGACAAAGCTCTCAGAAGGTTCTCCGGCCATCAGCCACAGGCAGTTGGTGAAGTTGCCACGGTTGGGGGTGCAGGGTAGAAGACAGGACTCAGAGAGACTGGGATCCCGCTCAGAGCTCCCCCGAGCCCGGCACCCCTTGGGCCCAGGACAGACTCTCTGGCCCTCCCTGTCCCCCTCCCTGCTGCTCCGCACCTTTCCTGGCTGACTGACCTCTCATCACCCTTAATGCTGGCTGTGGCTCCGTGGCAGGAGAGCTGCCTGGGGAGAAGGGACGCGCTGGGGAAGGGGATTGCTGCTAGAGGCTCCCGGGGCTCTGGCCTTGGGCTCTTGCAGGCCCTGCCTGCTGACTCCCTCCAACTCAGCCTCCAGGCCTAGCGGGGCCGAGTGATTTCTCCAGGTCTCATCCCTGCTCCAGAAAGACGGGGAAAGGGACGTGGGCATTGCCAACGATATTCCTAGGGGGCTGAGAACCGCCGGGTGGGGCCGGTGGGCTAAGCATGACTCCAGGTCCCCAGGGGTGCACAGAGCCCCCCCCATCCCACTGACTCCCTGTAAGTGCATGTGACTGTTCATGGGACCCAGCAGGGGCTGTGTCCCTACCCAGGGCTCTCCTGGGCACTTGCCAGCAGCATGACCAAGGCATGAAACCCAGTGGGTTCTTGGAGTCCTTAGGAAGAAGGGATGGAGACGAGGGGTGCTCGGCGTCAAGCTGAGAAGGCTTCCTGGAGGAGGTGGGGTTAGCGAGGGGACTCGGAGCAGGGACAGGCTGGGGTGTGAGCACAGGCAGGGTCGGGAGGGACAAGAGGTCTTGGTCAGCAGCTGTCCAGCAAATCAGTTGGAATGAAGAGACAGGCTAGGATGGGAATGGGAAAGGAGGAACGCTGTTTGGTCACTGGGTGCCCCTGGCTGCCAGGTGCTGGTCTGCCCTTGAGGAACTTGTGGTCTCGAGCGGGACAGGACAGTAATCGGTTTCTCAAGCTTATGAGCCAGCGCCTGTGAGACCGGCTATGGGATTTGAGATCCAAGAGGTGAGGGCCAAGGCTCTGAGATGGTCCGGGGCACAGAGGTGAGGGCCATGCCAGCAGTACACATTCACCAGCCACCTGCCCGTGCACTGGGGCAGGGCGAGGGTAAACCTCCTTGGGACAGCAGAGAGTTGGCAGAGGAGGAAGTTCCAAGATGGACACTGGAGGAATTTTTGCCTCGATTCCTGTCCCTTATCTCACTGTAGTTCCGACCCTGAGCCTGAACCTATGAAAGCAACCAAGAATGCACAACTAGGTGGGGACAGGACCTGGTGTGTCCCCTGCCTTGTGCCACCCCTTCCCATGGTGTTCGATTTGTCCGCACGACAGATGACGAAGGGGCTCCTGGAGATTGCCCAGAGCTGGGTTTAAGGGCATGGAGAGTGGCAGAGCCCTTCACCAGGGCTGAGGCTGGACGTGTTGGAGGCTCGCCCGGCCTTCCCCGAGCCCCTGCCACAGGCTGGTGCACGAGACAAGCACAGACAAGAAGGGCCTCTGGGCCTCCCCTGGAGGAGCCAGGAGGACCGATCCACCCTCCCTGCCGCAGAGCAGGACTGAGCGACACTCTGTCCCAGGGGCTCAGAGGACCATCAGGACACGCTCCGGGAGGGGGCGGGACTTGAAAGGACACAACAGGATAGGTAGGCCTAGGAGCACCAAGCTGGGAGGCAGGATGGGCCAGGGCCTGGAACTGGGGTTCCTAGGGTGAGGGTGGGATGGGGCTGACGGTCCCTGAGCAGGGAGGCCATCGGGACCCCAGGAAGACCCATGAAGGAGCCTGAGGAACTTCAGCTCTTGAATCTTCCCTGGGGCCTGGGGGCATCTAGAGGGATCCCATCTCATCTCCCACTGAGACCTCTGCTAGCGGCCGGGCTGTGAATGACAGTACAAAGCTCTTCCAAACTTCCTAATGCCACACTGGGGCCACTGGCCACAAGGCTCCTTGAGTAGGACCACCATGGAGACGGTGGCACACAGGACCAGATCAGGCACCTGGAGCACAGAATAGTCCGGAATGTGGCCGTGGCTGTGAGCAGCTGCAGGACAGGGGTAGGTCCACCTATTCACCGAGTACCCTGTCCCTGCTCAGCCCCGGCAGGGGTGGCCCAGTCCACAGCTGGGAGCACTCAGAGGGAGGCGGTAGGCTTTCGAAGTCGCCCCCAGAACGGAAGAGCGGTAATGAACTGGTCGCTTCTACACGTGGTTCCTGCATGAGTATCTGTTCGCTCAAGGCCAGTGCAGTCCCGGCCCATCGCTCAGCATCTGCGTCCATTGCTCCCTCTGAATCACAGTCAGGGAACTGCAAGGCGCGGCCGAAATCTTGAGAAAGTTGTGGGATTCAATGAGGCCAAGCAAAGGGTCCATTTTGCCACCATACAATTTTGTTCTAAAAAAAAATCATCCCCCTTTACCCATTCCATACTTGATTTGTTCTTCGTTCATTGACAGTTTTTGCCCATGATTAGAATTCCAATTCGATATGAGAATTCTATCGTCATGTTTTTAGTTTCATATTTCAAAATAAAATCCCAGTTGAAAGCTTTTCTGCCCCAATTCCTGTGACACTGTGGTCCCTGTCCTGATCCTGTGGATCTACCTGCAGTGTCTCTCCCCACTCCAGTTATCGGAGGGATATGGTGGCAAACTTCCACAGAGTCAGGGTTGAGTATTTGTGGTTTGTGAGTGAGCGAGCGAGTGAGTACATGGCCACCGAGTCCCTTCCAGTCCCTTGCTTATGCTTGCCTACCTTACCTCAGGTGGTCCGTTCATTTATTCAACATGTAAGGAGCGCCTGTCAATTCTCAGGTGCTCTCCTAAGCTCTGGGGATAAAACTGTTGGTAAACTATCCAAAAGTCTCTGCCTTTGGGCAGTTTATGTGCTAGTGGACCCCCGCCAATCTCCCCTTCCTCCACCTCTGGCTCTCCTCCCAGGATTGTGGTTTCTGGGACCGTCATCTTAGCTCAGGGAACCGAGCAGTCACGACTCCGCTAGCCAAGTTTGGTTCTGCCGCAGTGACAGCAGCAGAATCATTCCTGCTCTGTGTCCCAGCCGGTCACCCACATCGTCATGTAACCCCTCCACTCTAGATCCAGGCTAACAGAGGTTCCTGGTGACCATGGGCCTTCTGGTCACCGTGGCAGGAAACAGGACAAGACCAAGAACACATCCACCTTGACAGCTTCCACACATTTCAGTGGCTGAAGTAAGACACCCGTAAGGCCTTCAAGGGGACAGTGGCACGCGCAGCCTGCTGTCTGCTCAGAGGAGAATCTGGAGATCTAGCCGACAGCACGGCGATTACATGCAGGCTTAGCCAAGAGAGGGGCATCAGAGCCCTTATCAGAATAAAAACAGGAAAAGGAGAGAAGGAAAAGGTCAGATTGGTTATGTCCCTTCCATGATCTTAGTCTCCAGCTGGGGCCACTAGGACTCGGTTCCAATCAGCAGATCAGAATCCCTTGTGACCAGCAGACGCGCTGTCTCTCCCAAGCTCCAGCTTAGCAAAGCGCAGATTAGTTTTAACAGAGAAAGTTCTGGCCTGGGAGCTGGGATCCCTTTGCTTCACTTGCCCTCTGAGTCTCAATCTCCTGGTCCTGAAAATGGGGACACGTTATCTGACCCCCTACTCTTGGGCTCTCATTCACTCGTGGATGAAAGTGCTTTGGTCCTAAGCAGCTTGGTACGGGGCCTGGGTGCTCACTGTCACTCCTTTGTGGCGCAGACGTGGATGTAAAGCAATAATGGTCAGGGGCTAGGCCCCTCCCATGGCTTTTAATTCAGCTACTTTCAGTTCTCTGAACTGTTGACTTTGCTGAGATAGCGTGTTTCCAAGAGCGTCCTCACAAGCCTTGTGGGAGTCCTGGGCTTGACCAGCTCTGTCCCCATCCCAAGGTCCTCCACGTGGGACAAAGCTGCCCACGCCCTGTAAGTCAGCCAGACCTGCTGCATTCACCGTGTGGTGCTGTGCGGCAGGCTCCACAGCTGGGCCCGTGTCGTTCAGAGGCCCAGAGTGGAGCCTGGCCTTAAGCTGAAGTCTGCTGGGACTCGGGTCTGCCCAGGTGGCCTCTCAGAGCAGCCTCCCCTCCCAGCATACTTGGACCCGCTTGCTTTAGCCTCCGTTGCTGACTGATTTGTACCTGAGGAGAGGACTTATCTCTTGCTCATGTGAATAAGGGACAGCGTTGCTGTGGCCTAGTGGTCAATGCAGAGGCACCAGAGGGACACTGCCAGCGTCCAATTCCCAGACCATCTTTCTTAACCTCTGTGTTCACTCGGATCATCCATAAAACGATTAAAAAGAAAAATTTTGTTGATATGATCCTGAGGAATCAATGTGATAGCCACAGAAATTGCTTAGCACAGGACCTGACTCAATGACAGTCTGTTCAAAATATCGGGAGCCTCTCAATCCTAAAATGTTACCTCCTGGGCCCGGTGGGCAGAGGGAATTCTGCATCCTGAAGACAGCTTCTCCGAGGTCTTCCATTTCTAATTAACCTTTGGCTGGCTCTGCACCAGCAAGGGACATCGCAACCCTTGTCTGAGTTTCCCTGAAGGACAGTGGGCCATGACACCCATTTTGAGGTTCCTCGTGTGTCCACCATGTTCTGTTCGCCTCTTTGTTCAAACCATTTCCCAGCGGAGGGCGCCCCCCATGGGCTCATTCTGAGGGAGAGCAACCGTGTGATCAGCCACCTCTGCTAGACACTTCCACCCCTGAACCCCTCTTGCAAGATACAGCAGAAGGACAGGAACCAGGAGACGCAGAAGCCCGGGGGTCACCCCAGCCAGCGTCAGGGGAACGCCTCTAGCTCATAGGTGCACTGACTGGGCCTTGGCACCAGCCCTGGCTGGAAGGAGCAGGCAGCAGGTGACATGGTCACAGCAAGGTTCTGGGCCAGACTGCTTATACCCAAATCCTGCCTCTACCATCACCTGGTTGTGTAACCTGGAGATTTTCCTAACCTCTGAGTCTTGGTTTTCTCCCCTATAAAGTGGGGATGATCTTCCCTAGAGGATCTTAGTGGGAATTAAATGAGGTAATGTGCCCGGCCCTTCAGAACAGCGCCCCTCTGAGGGCAGATGAGGTAGTCAACACGCAGCCCAGTTACCATGGGTGAGGAGCAGGGGAGTGGCCCAGGGTCCATTTCACTCTGTCTCTCCAGCACTCCCTTGGACCCTGGGCTGTTGACTTGGGAGGGTGGTGTGGGATTCATCCTCCAGGTTCACGGCCTCTGGTTGTTAGGTAAAGAGGTCAAGGCCCTGGGCGCAACCAGGGAATCACCCTCTCTCAGCCACTCATTCTGCAAATAAACCTTAAGGGGGCAACAGATTCTGGGGTTTAAAAGCTCCATCTCCGAGTCCACATGTGAGGTATCATCTTGGGCAAGGGATGGAACCATACTAGGCCTCAGTTTCTCCATTTGCAAAATGGGGGCAATAGTCTTACAGACTTCATAGGACCGTCCTGAGGGCTGCCTGAACTAATTCATGAAGATGTAGGACAACAACCAGCATAAAATAATCGCTTAATATATGTCAGCTGGTTTGGGCTGTGGGGCTGTTTTGTTCCAATGGTTTCAGGTACTGTTCAAGGAACAAGGACAGCTTTGGTCTCTACCTATCCTCGGGGCTTACGCTCTCAGGGGTTTTGGGCAAAGAGAGACACCAACCCAGGGACTCACCGATCTTTATGCCACTCTCACTGCGCTGTGTGCCAGGCCTGAGAGGCCTGAGACGGCAGGGTCCCCATCTGGGGTTCACATAGAATGGGCAACTGAGCTGGCAGGCCTGGGGACCTAATTTCCTGTCCGGTGCCCTTTGCCGCCCACATGCCTCTCTGTGCGGAATGAAGGCACAGCGTGTGCGGGGGAGCCGTTCACAGCTTGGCACCAACAGATCTGAGCCCTAGAGGGAAGCTCGGGCGATGTTCTGCCAACACCTGGCTGGGGCCCTGGGATGCCTGGGTGCAGACATGAGGGCCGTGGGCAGTCATCACTGCTCTGTGGAAACGCCCAAAACCCAAGTGCCCAGATACCATCTAAGTGGATGGGCAAGGAAGACAAGGAGGGCACCCCAAAGATACGGGCAACTAAAGCAGCAGCCAACAGGCAGCATCCCACAAAAACCTGGCAAAGAAGCCATGTCTTTACCTGCCCATTATGCAGAGGGTGAAACTGAGTTTCAGGGACATTCCCAACCCTGGAAAAAGAAGAGCAAAAATTAGCTCCCTGTCCTTTCCTGACAGGGGTGCCTTAGGGGAGGACACAGGTCAAGGGCCGCTCTTCACTTCCCTAGGCACCCCAGTGTAAGAGGGCAGCTCTAGAGGCTATTCCAGAACAGCCTGTGCTCCATCGCCCCATGAGCTCCCACACAGACCGGCAGGGACCGGCTAGACATAGGGACAAGGCTGGAAGCCACAGAGGGAATCCATCGGCGCCTTTCAAGAGGCTGTGGGGTGCTGGCAGCTCAGCAGGTGAGCTCACCTTTAACCGCCCCCTGGAAGGTGAAGTAAACTGAATCCACATAGATGGAATCCAATCTTCCCAGCAACCTGTGGGATCATTTCTGAGAGACCTTGAGTGAGCAGAGACTCTGATGCTGGAGCGTCCCTGGGCCCCCGGGGGACGGGCACCCTTCCTCCCGCCTGCCTGCACCCTTCATCTGTCCCCTCCCCAATCTATAAACAAGAAGCCCTTCTGAAGGCCTCCTTATGTGGAGTTTCCAAACTCAGAGGTGCCCATTTCTTCCTCTTCAGCGGGTCCCCATGTGGCTCTTAGCTAGAAACTCCTCAAAGCAGGGGTAGCTGGGCCTCCACCTCCTTGGGGCTTATGGTCCTGGACATCTGCACTGGCCAGACTCCAGGTCTCCCAAGCAGTGTGGGGGACCCAATGCTGAGGAGCCTCTTCTTCCAACCCCACCCCCACGGCAGCCACTCTGGGAAGGAAGCCTATAGGTTGGGGCTGAAACGGAGGGATTGCCCCACTAGTAGATTCTTTAAAGAACCTACAGCTAAAACCCATTCCCGCCCTCTGACAGCTTCTAGACCATTCATTTCTTTGCTCATTCAACAAATAGGGCACATGCCATCCAGTCGTTGTTGAGTGTCAACGACTCTAGGGAGACAGAGTTCTTGTCGTGAATTCTAGAGGTGGGCAGGAAGGAAGCAGGACACGGGCCTGAAGGCAGGGGCCGTGTCCATCTTGTCCCTGCTCAGCCCAGGCCCTGCGTGGTGTTGCACACAGTCAGAACTCCATGCTCCCAACACACCTGCCGACTGGTCACCCAACACGTGGGTAAGGAGGTGTGGCTCTGCTCGTAGGTGGCCGTCTGGGCAGTGCAGGACCCTGAGAAGGTTTCATGGCCTTTGAAGGTGGTGGCCTTTGAGCTGGGCCTTGAAGGGGGACAGGAGAGGGGAGCAGTGGGGGAGCCCCCCCTGCACAGCCAGCCACATCGGAAGAGGTGGTTTGGAGAAAGGGCAGGAGGTCCCCATGGGCTGGATCACGGGACACGCAGGAGGGGTGGCGTCAATCATGCATTTGTTACCCACGTTGGCTGGACGGGGCCTGGGAATGTTTAGAGCGAGGGGACCAGAATGTGGGGACCCCAGGGTTCTAGAAGTTTAGAACAATCAGACCAGATTCAGAGAATCCAGGACTCTGCCCATCTGGGAGTGTTGCTGTCGGTGTCTGGGTGGGACTTGGTCTCCCAGTGGGACCGTGAAATCATGGACTTCCTAGAGGACCCCCGCCTGAGGTAAGCGGGCACTCCACCTGCCCACCAGACTTGCCTGGTGGGCTCACTGTGCCTCACCCGGGCCTGGCTGAGCCCACTCGGCCTGAGGACCCCTGCTCTTTGGAGCAGGATCTGGGGAGATCTGGCGGGGATGAGGGGGAGAGGCTTCCAAAGTGACTTCCAGGTGGAGGAGCAGAGCTACCCTGCTGCCTCTGGGACAGTCGTCGATTGGAGATGCGGGGGTGGGTCAGATTGCAGCTCTCAGGCCAGAGCCGAGCCCAGGGTCACTGAGACCAGCTCCTGGGCCCTGCAGACCTGGAGAAGCTGAACTCGCTCGAGGCCACACAACACGTAAAGAGCACAGCGCTGCAGAAAAGTGGGTCAATTACTCTGGAAGTGGCTATATTGGACCCTAACCCCAAGCAGAACTCCAGAGAGTGGGACCTGGCCACCACCCCCCAGCAAGTTTCTGCCTTTCCAGTCTCTTTCTGAAAAGCAAATACCCTCTGGTCTCAGTGCCCCTCTTTTTGACCCCAAGGACCCTGACATGGGTGTTCCCGACCCTGTCATGAGGGCTGCAGATGGGCCGGGCCCGGAGCCTGCTCCCTGCTCCTCCCACACATCCTTGCCTCCCGGTGCTCAGCACAGGCTCTGGAGCAGCCTGGGAAGTACAGGATCAGAACTCGCTGGGTTCCCATCAGCGTGGCCACTGGCCTGCTGCGTACCCCTGGGTCTGCCTTCCTGTAAAATGGGGTAGGTATGAGCACCGGCAATGACCACCACTGGGACCTGGCAGGGGCCCCTTTTAGAGTTTCTCCTCTGAACTGAGCCCTGTGTGGGCAGCTGGGACACAGGCCAGGCACGGCATGACCAGCTCTCACGGAACTCCCAGCCCTTCGGGGGCCAAGCCGCGGTGGAGGGCAGTCACGGCGCTCCGAGATGTGGTACGTGGTGGCCCAGGGCCCGCGGCTGTGGGAGCTCTGGATGGAGCATCTGACGAGCAGGGGCATTGAGCAAGGCCCACGGGGAGGCGGCTGCAGAAAGGCCCCTGGCATGACGAGCCGGACTCCGCAGAGAAGGGGGCAGCGCTTACCTGGGAAAGGCTCCGTGGCGGGAGAGAGCTGGTCTGCTCAGGGCATGGCAAGAGGGCCAGTGCTTGGAGGGACCTGGACATGCAGGACATGGCAGGAAGTGGCCCTGGACAGAGACGGAGACTCAACGGGAAGAACCTGGTAGGAGTTTGGCTTGTCCCGTTGGACGAAGCGATGGAAGCCGTTGAGTTGGGGGTAGAGGTGTGTGTGTGTGTGTGTGTGTGTGTGTGTGTGTGTGTGTCCACGCGTGCATGTATGTAGTGCATGTGTTTGGTGACAGGACCAGAAAGAGAAGAGAGCAGCCTGGAGGTTGAAGGACCAGCGAGCAGGTGACCCGAGAGCCATGGAGAAGCGAGGGTGGAGGGGGCGGGATTCTAGGGCAGACGCATCAAGCTCAGGGGAACGCGCTGCAGGAGGCAGCGGGGCTTGTGGTCAGGCACACGGACCCTCAGCTCCCAGCCATTACTACTGGCTTTATGGCCTGGGGCAAGTTTCCTCATTTCTGAGAGCCTTGGTGGGTTTTTTTTGGTTTTGGTTTTTTTTTTTTTTTTGTAGTTGTAGATGACCAGTATGCCTTTATTTTATTTGTTTTGTTTTTATGCGGTGCTAAGAATTGAACCCAGTGCTTCACACATGCTAGGCAAGTGCTCTACCACTGTGCTACACTCCCAGCCCCAAGCCTGGGTGCTTTTACCTATAAAATAGGCAGAATAAGAGTGCCTGCCTCTGCTGATGTTTCAAAATCGTGTATGCAAAGCACTTGGGGTGGGGGTCCATCCCTTAGGCACACATTTATTGAGCATCTACTAAATGCCTGGTGCTATTCTGTGGGTATTGGACGTAGCAGTGAGTAAACTAAAATACGATCCCTGCTCTCTTGCAATCACACTCAGGAAGGCTGGGGACACCATCAACAAAGTCTGCCTGACTGGTGGGGGTGAGGGGTGGTAAGGGAACAGTAAGGGAAGGGTTGGGACGCTGTGGCTCGAGGGTGAGTGAGCAGCTGTGAGGTGGAGCAGCCTCTGGTAGGGCCTGAGACCAAGGGCGTGAGAGTGGAAACGAAGCAAAGGTCACTGGCATGCGGGGGACCAGGGGCGAGCCCCCCAGGGAACCCCCAGGAGCTGCTCCCGGCAGGTGTGTCAGGGGGACAGAAGAGTCTTAGCCAGAGCAGCGACGAGGACCAAGAAGTCACCCAGCCGACCCCAAGGGGTGACAGGAATCAGCTGCACTTCCTGGAGAAGACTCAGGGAGGCGAGGCCCCGGGCAAGAATGGAGAGATCCTCAGGCACAGAGTGCGGGGCAGAGCCGTGGTCGCAGGGCACATGGAGATTTGGCTGGCACGGGGGCCCAGGGGCCAGAGCATCCCCATGGACTGAGGGTCCAAGATGGGCAGGACCGACGAGCAGGTGGGGAAGGTGGACCGGGAGCCCGGCTGACGAACGCTGAAGGGAGCCAAATGACTTCACCCTCCACCGTCCCTCTGACGCGCCTCTGGGCCTGGTGGCCAGAGGACTTCTCTCCTTCCCTGGACCCACCAACAGGAATCCCAGAAACCACCAGCGTCACATTGCGATTACAGATGGATCCACTCATTCCACGACTCTGTATTCATCGCCGACTATTAGTGCCAGCACGATTCAAGGCCCTTGGGATTAACCAGTGAGAGAATCAGGCCCCAGGCCCTGCCCTGGTGGAGGGAAGACAGATGACCAGCAACACATATTGATATATGATGCTCTGGCAACAGGAGTGACGGGGAAAACAACAGAGGAGAAGCAGGGGCGGTGGTGGAGGGGTCGCAAGGCTAAATCAGGTGTCAGAGGCCTCTCTGAGGATGTGCTTTTGAGCAAAGACCAGAGGCGTAAGGGAGCAGGTCATGTGGCCACCTGGGAACAGTGTTTCCAGCAGTGGGAACAGCCAGTGCAAATGGCCTGAGGCAGAGCATTAAAGTGGAGATGCCAAGGGGGAGGGCAACAGGAAAGCCACTCAGGGGAACCTCAAGGGACATGGAGAGCATCAGAGGGCTTGAGCCATGGGGGCCCATGACCGGATCCTTGCCTTCAGAGGATCACTCCGTCTGCTCTTTTGGAAACAGACAGCAGGGGAACATTGGGTGGCAGCTGTGGAGGTGACAAGGAGAGGTCAGATTCTGAACCTGCAGCTTTATTTGCTCTCTGTCTCTCCTACTAGTTCCTGTTCTCGCACCTGCCTTATCCCCCACGGGGTGCCCAGCACCGAATGTCCTTTAGTGTCCTCGGGAGCAGTGCACATTCACTCATTCACTTTATGGATATTTATGAGCTGGGCATACACATAAATAATGTCCTGGCCAGAAGGACGGCAGCCACTGGGGAGTCACTATTTCTGGGCCATCGGAAACCGTTGGTATTTCGCAGGGACACCAGGAACCTCCCGTGGGTTGTGTCACACTCAGGCTCAGAACAGTCTGCAGTTCACCAGAGAAGCTCCGTCCAGCGCCCCAGATCATTCCGTTCTTTCTCTGAGCCTCATAGAGAATAGGAAACAGAAGCCACCTCGAGACCCAGGGCACCCTTCTTAAGAGTCCTCCCTCCCGCCCTGCCCTGCTTCTCCCTGAGGCTACTCAAAGGCCCTGGCTCTTACGTCCCCCTCTGCTCCCCCAGCCCCAGCCCAATTTTGTCCCCTTTCTGCTTTCTCCCACCTCTCCAGCTGTTTTCCAGATTTGACATCCTGAAAGTCAAGGATCTGGGCAGACAGATTGTGTGGCAGACCACAGGAGGAGGTGAGGAAGGTCAATACATGATAATACTGCTCCTGACACAGGTACCTGTCACACCAAACACAGCCCTAAGTCCAGGCTGTGGTCTCTCAGTGACCTGGGAGGTGTCGCAGGCTCCACCCCTGTCCCTGGAGTTTCCTGTGGTCTTGGAGACCCTGGTGGGGAAGGTTCCAGAAGGGAAGACACTCAGCATAATTACTCTGGTCTCCCTCTCCCACGGAGTGGCCTGGGCTCTTCCAGGAGAGAATCCTACACTAGCATCCATACATCCTTCACACACCCCAACTCACCTCGAGCACAGAACGCATCTCTTGAGACCTCAGTGTCCTCCTCTGTGGAAGAATAACACTCGGGAAGGTTTCATGGGGATTGGATGAGACAGTGTATGCACCTGGCATGTTTTCACGGCTTAATAAACTCCAGCTGCCGTGACTATATCTTTCCGTTCCTCTTCAAATTTCCTCTAGAAATTTGCTAGATTGTAAACTCCCTGAGGTTGGGGCTGTGTCTTATCTTTGTATCTCCAGGAGCTAATTCAGGGCCTGGAATACAGTAGGCACTTATCAATGCTGGCAAGTATACATGAATGAGGCCCCCCCAGGATTTAAAGCTTACTCTGACAGTCTTACAGGGTCAGCGAGAAGAGAAATTGGCCTTTGTTGTTAGACGTCTCTCATCCAAGCCCCACTCCCTGTGTTGGGGGACTGGGTTGGACAAGATACGCTGGGCAAGACTCTAACCCATGATGGTCTGAAGCCTAAGTTCAAGTTCACTGCGCATCTAGGGGCTGGTTCCCTGAGGCTGCATTCCCCAATCGGCATTCTGGTCAGCAGTGAACCAGGGCGAGGAGGAGGAGACGGGGAGGGTGGGTAGCAGGAGATGTGGCTCCATCAGGAAATGAACTCCGCCATCTTGTTCTGCCCTCCGGAAGGAGCCAGGCTTTGCTCTGGCCTCCAGGTCAGAAATCGCCTGAGAAAAGACACTGGGGATCCAGTGGCTCCCTCCGGGCTCTCTATCTTCCTCCAGTTGTCAGTCAACCTGTCAGGAGATGGGCAGAGCTGAGAGCTGTCTGGGCTGGAGTCACAGGGAGAACATAATTAAAGACACTGCTGGCTGGTGGGGGCTGGGGGGGCACCTGAGGATTTGGGCGGGGACGTGAAGAGGACCCGGAGGGAGAGAGCATCCTTCCCAGAGAACGGGTAAACAGTGTTCCTCAAACAGCCTCACACATGGATGGCAGCCGGCGATCCGCCCGGGGAGCTCCAGAGAGGAAACCCGAGAGAACCTGCCCTGGAACCTGTATTCCAGGCCCCTTGCGTGGCTGTGGTTCGTACCCTCACCCTCAAAGGCACGTGGTTACTTGGGAGGGCATCGGGAGTCCAAGAGACCATTGGTACACTGGCCTGACAAGGCTCTGAAGCCCTTCGCATTGGAAGGACGGAAGTCACCCCATCCTTCACCCATTCCGTCAGCTCCAAGGATCCAAAGAGCAAAAACAGATGTGATCCACACCCACATGTGTACCGCACAGGCTGCAGAGGCGGTGACAGACATCAACCAAATAGCCTCACAGGGCATAAGAAATTGGTAGAAATATACCGCAGAAGAGGGACTGGGGAGATAGCTCAGCTGTGCTCGCCTCGCAAGCACAAGGCCCTGGGTCCAATCCCCAGCACCCAAAAAAAAAAAAAAGAGCAAACTGCCCCTGGGAGAGGGATGCCCAAGGATGCTGGGCACGGGGTCCGGCCACCCTGCAGAGAGCCCTTGGTGACACTGAAGAATGAGGAGGTTACTAGAGGAAAGTCGGGTGTGGGGCGAGCCTCCCAGGAAGTAGCAAGTGCAAAGCTGGAGAGAGCAGAAATGGAGCTACCAAGACCCAGCTGGCCCTGGGAGCCAGACTGTGACAGCCGAGGAGGCAGGAGGGGCGAGCAGGCCAGGCCCTGGGCCAGCCTCAGGGTCTTCGTCTGTTTGAAGAACACTAGGACCCCCGTGGGTGGGCAAAGAGCAGGGAGGGCTTGTGTCCACTTCGTGTGCTGGAATGTTCCCTCTGGACCATGGGTGGGGAACGCACTCCAGAGGGGAGGGGCAGATTTAAGAGGCCAATAGGAGCCGCGGTCTAGGCAGAAATAGTGGTAGCGTTGGACCAGGGAGCTGGTGTCAGAGAAGGACAGGTATTGACTAAGCAGGGGCATCTCCAGAGAGAAATCACGGGCCTGGTGCTGGGTTGGAGGGTGGTAAGGAACAGTTGCCCCCAGTGCCTCCCAGGGTTTTGGCCTGCACGCCTGGCGGGACAGAGGCTGCCCTCATTTGGGAGTCTTTGGAAGCACTCCTCCCACCCCTCCCCGCTAGCTGTTGACTGTCGTGGGCAGCGCCAGAGCAGTCCAGGAGGGGGGACTTGGTGGGCGTTTTGCAGAGGAAAGTCTGGAGGCTCAGGGGTCATGGGACTCACAAAGGGATGAGGGGGGACTCATGGGGAGCACTCCAGGTTGAGCGGGAAGCTACTCAGGCTCTAGCCTGACTATGGAAGAATCCTAGCGGGCCTGGGTTCTCGACCTGTGAAACGGAAGGAGGAGAACGGCCACTCCTCTCGGGGGGCCCTGAGTTGTCGTGGGCTCACGACTTGCGGGTCCTTGGGGAAACGGATATTGCTCTGATTGCCTGGGAGTCCGAGATGGGAAAGCTGGGTTTGGGGAGGGTTGGGCCTGCCCCATCCCCTGCCTCTCCTGTCTCCTGCAGGCCCTGAAGGCTGAGTCGCTGGCGGGATGCCTGGCCTGTTGAACCGCCTAACAGGGGCGGCCCTGCCCCTCACCGCGTCTGATGTCACCTCCTTCGTCAGTGGTTACGCCTTGGGCCTGACCGCTTCCCTCACCTATGGCAACCTGGAAGCTCAGCCCTTCCAGGGTAAGAGCCCCCAGTGGGGTGTTCCCAGGGCCACACCCTCCTCCATGTTGAATCCCTGTCCTGACATTTACTACATGATTGACATCGGGCAAGTCAGGTGACCTCTCCGAGTCTCAGTTTCCTTGTCCATAAAATAGTCATTCCAGTTCTGCCTTGCAGGCCTCAAAGCTAATGAGAAAGGGGTCTGCATTTGAGCTGAGGGGTCTGGTCGCAGCCCCGGACAGTTTTCCCAGGGTTCCGCATGTCCCACAAGGCACCCTTGTCCCAGAGAACCTCCCCGCAAGAAGGGTCAAGATTCGGCCCAAACCAGGAGCCCTGGTTTGGCTCTGGCTCCTATGACCTTGGGGAAGCCACAGTCCCCCTCCGACTCAGGATGCTCCTTTCTGCCTGTCCAGACGCTGGGGGGTGTGGGGAGGGACAGATGAGGTAATGCAGGAGGAACAGCGTGGACCGAAAAGCGCTGGGAATGTACTCATCAGGGTCAGTCAGGGTGTGGACGAGGCTGGCCTGTCAGAATTCCTTGGAAATCACATGCCTCTCCCTCTGTGAAGGAAGGGCTTTGGAAGGCTGGCCAGGAGGCTGATTGTGGCCAGGATTCCCTTCTTAGTCATGGTGATGAAGCCTCCTGACCACAAACCCACCTCCAGTCCCAGCTGAGGTTCTGCAATTATTTCGCTGCTACTCTGGGGCACCAAAAGGAATTTGCAGGACAACTTTGCTTCTCCTCAGAAATCTGGGCAGAGCAAATGGCCCTGTCCTCTATTTGAGGGAATCCAGGGAAGGAGACATAAAGCTCATTCCACTTGGGCACTGGGAGACTGAAGGACTGAACAACTGTGAGCAGCCCTCTGGCTTTCCACATGCAGGAACAAGTGCCCCCATTTTATAGATGAGGAAACTGAGGCTAGGCAGGACAGAATTTGTGCAGGGTTCACTGTGGACACAGCCCTGTCCTTCCAGCAGTAGAGGTAGAGTCGGTGAACCCTCCTTAAATGCAGCAGGTCTACTAAACCCGAACCTGCACTTTAACAAGACCCCTAGGTCATTCACGTGCCCTTAAAGTTTGAGAAGCACTAAGATGTAAAAATGTGGGACACATAGCTTAGTGAGTTGGTCACAACGGTCCTGCAGGTTTGGCTTCATCATGCCCATCTTACAGGTGGGGCCATGAGGCTGAGAGACGCTCGACGTCTTACCCCGGGTCTCTGACTGGGAAATGAGGCAGGGCCTGGATTCAAACCTCCGCGGCCCCAGCCCTCGGTGCTGCATGGCAAACTGGTGGCCGAGGACCAAACTCCCCCCACAGCGTTCCACTAGACCTGTGCAACAAATCCAGGCCAGCTCTCTCTCTGAAAATCAGAACTTCTGGCCACACCAGGCTTGCCCACCTGCACAGTAAGAGCCACCAAAGCCAGGCCCGGCCCTGAGCCAGAAGCCCCCTGCCCGCTCTCCTCTTGGCACCCTGTCTGCAGCAGTGAGCACCACCCATCGGGCAGGCCAGAGGCTCCCCTTCCAGAGCGGGGGCGTCCGGGGGAGCTGGGCAGCCTGCAACGCTGGCGCCACTCCGCAGGCCTCTTCGTGTACCCTCTGGACGAGAACACCACCGTGATCGGCTTCGAGGCGCTCATCGCCGACCGCATCATAACCGTACAGATCAAAGACAAAGCCAAGCTGGAGGGCACTCACTTGGATACCTCCCGCATCAGATCCTCAACTGTCACAGGTAAGGAGGCCCGAAGGGCTGGCAGGGCCTGGGCCTGGCTGGAGGTGCCTGGGTCAGAGCCCGGGCAGATGGCGAGGGCAGTGGTGGCATAGGGCAGGGAGAGTAGGAGTCCCCAGTAGGTATCCTGTGTGACCTTGAGCCAAGGATTCAGTTCTCTGAACTTCCCGCTTCACTGTCTATCGAACAGGTCACTGTTACTGTTCTCTCCTCCAAAGTGGGGAGAGACGCAAAGGAGGGCAGGGAAGAAAGGGCTTCTAAGGCATCTCTGGAGGACAGAAGAGCACACAGGTCCAGAGGCTGAGAGTGAGTCACGCCGAACTCTGACTCTCTACCCTGTTGCTCACGGCTGGTGTGAGCTTCGATAAGCAATTAACCTCGTGTGTAAAATGGAAGCAATAATTAAGCTCCACCAGGGCAAGGCAGGCAAGCACTCACATCCCAGGAGGTACTCAAAGCTTGGTCACTGAGTCTTGCTAGTGAGGAAACTGAACCTGAGAGAGAGACAGTGACTGGCTCAAAATCACACAGCACATTAGTGTCAGAGCCGGGGCTTGAACCCAGACCAGTTATCATAGGATGGAAGAGATTCTGACCATAGACTCTATGACTGAGGCCCAGTTTGTTCTCCTGAGCATCAGGATGTTCAAGATTCTTTTAATGAGCTCTCGTGTGTCAAGCTCAAAGCGTCCTTGAGTTGAGTTCTCATGACCTGGAAGAACAGTCAGGTGGCCCGACTGTTACCACGATGGGACATCCAAAGTGGCTATGCCAAGAATTGTCTCGGAACATTGGAGGAGGGAAAGAGGGGTCCAGAGTGGCCATGGAGGTTCTCGTGGTGGGGTTGGTGGGTAGGTGAGACTAGCTAGGACCAAGCCTTGCAGGTCAAGGAAATGGTGAGCAAAGCACAGGTTTCAACATGCCATGCAAGCGTTTTACTGAGTTACAACCCTCGGGCTTCGGTTTGGTTCTGGATGGGGGATAGGATTTGTGGGATGGCAGTGTGACCTCTGGCAAGGCATGGATCCTGAGTCAGACCCCAGCGGGTTCAGTTATTGGCTGAGTAACTTAGACAAATCACACTCCCATGCTGGGCCTCAGTTTTGCCATCACCAAAATGGGGCTGCTCAAACCTACCCGCAGCAAGCTTAGCTTGGATCAGAGATGACATGCACAGCCCTTGACGCCAGCCTGGCACTTAGGGAACATTCTGCAAGAGGGGGTTTCCATCACCCCTCATTCCTGCACACCGGGAAAGGTGGCCTTGGATGAGGATTTGGAGCGGATCCTGTTCGTGGTCAACCTGGGGACCATCTCCCCCATGGAGAACGTCACCGTCTTCATCAGCACCTCCTCGGAGCTTCCGACACTGCCCAGCGGGGCTGTGAGGGTCCTTCTGCCAGCCGTCTGTACCCCGACCGTGCCTCAGTTTTGTTCCAAGAGCACCAGCCCCTCCAACCAGCAGAGCCAGGGGTAAGGAGGCCCCACCCAGATGGCAGCCAGCCTTGGGAGGCAGCAGAGTCCGCTGGGTGAAGGCAGCTGGGCACTGGGCGGGGGAAACTGGAGGGCGAGGCTCTGCCTCTGTTTCTCACCCTCAGGGCACTTGGGACTCTCCCTGAAATGTCCCTGTATTGGTCCCGGCAGAATTGGGATCAGAATTTCCAGGGTTTATTTTTAAACTCACCTGAGAGGCGTTTGCTGAGTCCCCACTGTGCCCTGGACACTGGGCTGGATGTTAGGGATAGAGAGGGAACAAAACCAACATGATTCCTGCCATTTAGAAACTTGGAGGCAGAGATCAGCTCATTATGTAAAGAATTATTTACACCCTTGGATGCATAAGGAATTATGTGGTGAGCCCCATGAGGGGGAAGTTCACTGGACTAAAGGTAGAAAAGAGGAGCTGACCTGGGTGTCCAAAGATCAAGCCAGGCCATGCTGACAGCTCACTGTGAGGAGGATGTAGGCACAAAGCAGTATATTCCTTGACTGGAAAATGGCAGGGGCAAAGGTCCTGAGGCAGCAAGGACAGGGCACCAGAGAGGAGCTGAAGCTCAGGTGGCATTTGATGAAACTTCAAGGCCTGAAATGCCGTTGGCCCTGGAAAGACTTTGCACTTCTCCCCAGAGCAACCAGAAGCCATTAAAAGGGTTTCCAGCAGGGCAAGAGGAGAAAGGCCTAGTCCTCAGACAGGTCCTTCATACTCCCCTGATGGAGAGGGAAAAGGAGGGGGGTCATGGCCTCAGGCATCTACACCAGACATCATTTTCTATGAAAGTAAGTGCTGTAGAGGGAGCAAGAGGGACTGGGTGGGGTGGGTGCTAGTTTAGTTAGAAGAGATAAGGATTAAGCAACATCTGAGGCAGAACCTGAATGAAGGGAGCAAGTCATGGAAATATTCTGAGGGAAGAACATCTGAAGCCTAGAGAACAGTAAGTGCAAAGGCCCTGAGGCAGGCAGCAGACGTGGTGTTTCAGCAGCGGCAGAAAGGCCAGTGTGGCTACAGCAGGGTGGGAAAGGAAGAGAGAGAAGTCAGAGGGCATAATGGCCAAGTCGAGGATACCTGGCACACAGAGACTATGGTGGCACAAGCCAATCTCAAGCAAGGGAACACCAGCCTAGGCATCATCTGCCATTGGCTACAAGCCTACATATGTAAGTGGCAGGGCCTCCCTGGGACCTTCAGGAGCTCGGGGGGTCAGGAAACGAGAGGCTCAGGAGGACTTGATGTCCCCTAGCAGGCCCTACTGTGCTTGTTCTGGACCATTCCAGCGGCAGAGCAGGTGGTACCACACTTGGGGACACCCGTGTCACATCCCAATGAACTTCAAAGTTGCTCAGGTAGAATGGCACAGAAAACCTAAGAAAGCCATAGGGTACCAAGTACCCGTGGGGCCTTAGAGAGGGAGGGACTCTGTCCAGTGCTCTTGGAAGTGGCCACTGGGACACGCAGCCTGGAGAGCAGTCGGTGAGACCAGGCATGTGCCCCTGACCCAGTGATCCCAGAGAAATCTTTTGCAAGACCTAAAGGGACACAGGCCAGAGCCTTCACAGTGGTGCTTGGTTGTGGGACAAGGAGGTGGTGGCCAGAGCAGATGAGTGGTGCATGCTGACAGCCAAGGCTTTGGTCGCTGGCCACAATCACACCACCATGCTGAAAACGCCAACCACAAACGTCACCATGAATTTTCCCAGGATAGGGGTCATTTAGGGACATGCACCAGAGAGGCCGAAGCCGTGCCTGCAGAGAGGAGGGCGGGGGCTTCTCGGAGGTGGCGTGGCTTCTCTGGGTTCAGGCCCTCCCTGGGGTCAGGCGGAGGGGGAGAACAGGGTCCGGGAGGGAGGAAGCCCTGCAGCCCCTGGGCAGGCTGGCGCCTGGGCCTGGCCATCTTCTCCTCCACCTCTCACGCTGGCCCTGCTTCACCCCGTGCCCACCCCTGCCGCCGCTTGCACTTGTTGCCCCCCCAGCAAAGACCGGCCTTGCTTTGGCACCCGGACCCTGGACCCCTGGAACAGGTTGTGCCTGGCCACTCTCCTGGACACCGAGGCCTCCAACCCCATGGAATACAACTTCAACTTCCAGCTGGAGATCCGGGGGCCGTGTCTGCTCGCAGGTGAGAGAGATGCCCAGCTGGGGTGGGGCCCAAAGAAGCCCCAGAAGGGAGAGGGACGAGAGGAAGGGCAGAGAGCCAGCCGGTCCAGACGGAAGGCCAGCTGAAGCACGCGGAGCTGCCTGGAGCCCGCTCTCCCCTCCCCCAGCTAGCAGCTCAAAGACGAATCCCTCCCCAGGGCAGCCTTCCAGGCCACCCGCCCCTGCCCTCATGGCTTCCCACGGAGAAATGTCCATCAGGGAACTGCATTCTTGATCCTCTCCTGGAGGTCACATGCAGTAGCCCAGTCACCAGTGCCAAGGTCCTGGGGTGCGTCCTGGGTGTGGAACATTCTAGAGCTCCCCAGGTAGTTCTAGTGTGCAGCCAGGGCTGAGCACCACAGCTCTGCAGACTCCTCCCTGGCGCACCTGGGTTTTTGGAGGACGCTGGGCCCAGGTTCCTTGTCTGTAAATGCTCTTTCCTCTGCAAGATGTATCCATGGAACACCCACCAAAAGCACCCACCTAGCGAGCATCGCGCTCCTGCTATCGGCTCAGCAGCATGCTGGGTGCTTGGTGCACTGGAAGGGGAAACAGCGCCTCGGACCCCTACTGGACCCTGTGGCCAGTGTGGGAAGAGCCATTGGATACCCCCTGTCTCAGTCCATACTTTACAGATGGGGCCACATAGCACACCGGGAGCCCCGTCCCCTCTGGCCTGGGTCTCGGTGTCCCCCACTGAGCTTCCATCTCTTGGGGCTCCTGAGCCTGTCCCACCCACTCTGCCTTCCTGTGCCGTTCAGGGGTGGAGAGTCCCACGCACGAGATCCGCGCCGATGCCGCCCCCTCTGCCCGCTCAGCCAAGAGCGTCATCATCACCCTGGCCAACAAGCACACCTTCGACCGGCCCGTGGAGATCCTCATCCACCCCAGCGGTAGGCCGCCCCCGGAGGGCAGGGCCCTAGTGGAACCTAGGCAGGGCAAGGTCGGGGTGGGATGGGCTGGGCGGAGACCAGCTACTTGCCTCCCGGGACTCTTGGCTCTAACTGGCTTGGTGAAGCTGTTGCAGAGGAATGGGCTCTCATCTGTCCACAAGGGCCTTTGCCACCATGTCAGTTGATCAGAGGATCTTTGAAGACCCAGGCTTAGGGAGACCCTGAGTCCGGTCTCAATGCATCTTGCAAAAGAGCCAACTGAGGCCTAGACAGGGTAGAGAGTCATCTGTGGCCACAGACAAGCTCGCCTTTCAGCTCAGGGGTTCACCCCAGCCCCGCCCGGCTTCAGGCAGCCCGGGAGCTGCAGTCCTGCTCCAAGAAGGACCCGCCGGGGAAGGCCAGCCCCCTAAGCCAAGGCTCTGCCCCCACGCTGACCTCCTCTCTGCAGAGCCCCACATGCCACACGTCCTGATGGAGAAAGGGGACATGACCCTGGGAGAGTTTGACCAGCACTTGAAGGGAAGGACAGATTTCATCAAAGGGACAAAGAAGGACAGCAGCGCAGAGCGGAAGGTGAGCCAACGGCGGCAGAGCCAAGACAATGGTCTCCCGTGAACCCGTGAGGACACTGGGTCTGAGACAAGGGAGGTGACGCCTCCTCACTCCCGGGGTCACACAGTTAGCTGGTGGCAAAGCGTCTCCTTCTGGGGTTTGCCTGGGGCATGGAAGGGCCAGTGGACATGGGCTTCCACCCCAGTCTGTCCTCCTGCCTCCTGCCAGGGGGCTTCGAGTGGCCCCAAGGTGCCTAAGCTGGGCAAAACCCACAGCGAGGGGCACGAACAGCCTCGGCCCTCTCCAGGCCTCCCCATCCCTCCGCCGGGTACCTCAGCTCCCTTGTTACCTCCTGGGCCTCCCTGTTCCCATCTGCGGTTGGTCCCCCGGCTCTGCCTCCCTCTGGGGTCCCCACTGGCTGTTACATAAGGAACAAAGGCAGAGCTGATAAACCCTGGGACAGACCCTTCCCCTCTGCCTCCCCCAACTCACGAAGCTGAACCTGAAGGAGGCGCTGGGCGGGGAGCCCGGGTCAGCCCTAGCCCCGCCTCCTGTGCCCTGCGCCTGGAGGGCAGCCCGAACGCTCAGGTTCAACCCGAGGGGCTCCCTTCTACTGAGCCCTAGTGGATGAGGACACTCAGCCCTTGCGCCCAAGATATCTAGTGAGCTGGACAGAGGTCGTTGTCCCAGGAGGTAGATTTGGTGACAATGAGGCTAAGGAATTAGATGAATCGTGGAGGGGCCATGTAGCTGGACTTAACAACACCCCCGCCGTTCCCTGTTGGCCTAGCCGGCCCAGCGGGACGGTCAGGAGGGAAGTGACAGCAGACGCACCTGCCGGGTGGAGGACAGAAGGGACAGCAAAGGGAAAGCAAAGGTGGCTCAATGCCCATCCTCCGTCCCTGTGTTTAAAGGCGCCCAAGGAAGCACCTGCCTCCCTCAGTGGATGAGAGGGGAGAAGGTGCGACCAGGCTCTCGGGGGAGTGTGGCAATGCCAGGTTTGCCACGGGGCTCTGAGAACTGCAGCGCATGGGCAAGGGGGTGGGCAAGGGGCCTCCTGGGACCCGAGCCCACTGTCCTGCCTGCCAAGTCTTAAATCAGTTAACTCAGGGACTGCCGCAGCCGCTGAGAATCGAGTTGCCACCTTGGCTGGTTATGCAAGTGCCCTGTATTCTCACGGGCTCCAGGGACGGCAGGGATGGCCCTTGCTGAGAAGTGATGAGTTTGTTGTAACTGGGTGATGGCAGCTTGAAGGGACAGCAGAGAATCCCCAGCCAAGGCACCCACTCCTCCTCTAAAGGCGAAAACCGGGGTCCTGCAGGTGGCTCCTCGGACTGGCAGACGCGTCTGTTCCCACCTCTGGGCTCTGCTATGGAAAGAACCAACCTGCACGGTGGCCTTTGGCAAAGGGGCCTTTTGTGGGGAGGAGAACAAGATGCCTAGGCAGGAAAGAAGCCAGTTGCAGGTACCCAGAGGGCAAATATTACTCAGGAAGTGTGGGAGGGACACGCTGTCCAAACCGTGAATTAGCCAGGAAAGGGCAAATAAAACCGAGAGATGCTTCGTACAGGCGACAGAGACTGGAAATAAAGACACACATAAAGATCAGTGGCGGGGGAAGAAACAAAGACCCACACAGATTCATTCTCTCATTTAGTCATTCAACAAACACTCACTGCCCAATAGCCGTCAGGCTCTGTCCTGGGCATTCAGGGAACAACACTGAAAATGACACATGACACACTCCTTGTCCTCACGGAACTTGTATTCTAGAACAGGGAGACAGAGCTGAAGTGAACAGGGAGCAAGATGAGTTTGGAAGAGGGCCGGAACCCGGGAGAAATAAATCAGGATGATATGATAACGAGCGATTGGTCCTGGGTGCTCCTTAGCAAGGCCTTTAGCAAACGCCTGCCTGAGAAGGAGACCTGCTGAACAGCGAAGAGCCACCGTGAGTGGAGGGGACCAAGCACGATACTTGCAAAGAAGTGGAAGCAGAGTAAATGCTGAGCTGTTTAGAAAAGAGCAAGATGGCTAACGAGGCTGAAAAGCACAGAGCAGAGCAGGGAGAGACGAGGGGACAGCTGGGCAGGGCTCAGGCCAGCTGGGGCTTCATACGCCACAGTGCCCAGAATGAGGGGAAGAAGAGACCACCCTGTCCTGACCCTGGTGACAGCAATGGAGACAGGCGGCAGAGGACGGATTCAGGGTGTGTTTTGCTGGAGGACTGTGATCAAACTTTGCTGAAGGATGAGATGTGGGCTGAGGATAAGAGGGACATCAAGGACAGCTGAGAGGTCTATGGTTTGAACAAAGGGGCAGGTGGTGATAGGAATGGAGAAACAGCTATGGAGGGAATGTGCACAGAGAGAGAGAGAGAGAGAGAGAGAGAGAGCAACAAGTGAGGATGGAGGGAATGAGATTCCGTATGGAGTGAGATAAAAGGAGAGGGAGGAAGAGGGGTCTGCAGCACCCTGTGGCTTCAGGGACAGTTACAATGACACATTTAGAAATAAAGAGAGATGCCAGGCATAGTGGCACATGCCTGCAATCTCAGCAGGAGGATGAGGCAGAGGGATTGCAAGTTCAAAGACAGCTTGGGCCATTCAGTGAGGCCCTGCCTGAAAATAAAAATAAGCTGGGCACATTAGCACAGGCCTGTCATCCAGTGACTTGGGAGGCTGAGGCAGGAGGAATCCAAGGTCAAGGCTGCCTCAGCAACTTAGCAAGTCCCTAAGCAACTTAGCCAGACTCTGTCTCAAAAAATAAAAAGTTCCAGGGATGTGGCTTAGTGGTAAAATGTCCCTGGGTTTAATACCCCAGTACTGCAAATAATAATAATAATAATAACAACAATAATCATCATCATCATAATTCTTTTTATGTTTACTGATCCATCTGAAAACCAGGCACTACGTTAAGTCCTGAGATGTGAGAGAGACTGAGGTGTGACCTGCCTTTGGTAGTACAGGAGCTAGAGGGGAAGCAGAGATAGAAGCAAACACCTGCTCCCTGTGCAAAGGAGCTGGACCTAAGGCCAAATAGCATCCATAGCAAGGGCAATGGTGGCAATTACTCTCTGGCAGGCAGCAGGCTCACAAGTGTGGCATTTAATCCATACAAGCCGAGAGGTATGTCCTCTCATCCTCATTTCATAGATGAAGAAACTAAGTGAGGAAGTTCACCTGGAAGAGGGAGGAAGGCTTTCCAAATGGATGAAGTTTGAAGGATTAGTAGGAACTTATCAGCAGGAGAGAATCAGTAAACCAGGGAAACCAAGTTCACAGCCAAGATGAGCCCGAGAGAGGTTCACGAGCAGAGTGTGAAACGAAAAAGATGCTCACGCAACACAGAGGGTCCAGTGGTGGGCTGACCCGGTCCATCTCCCCTTCACCCAGAGAAGTGGACAGATTGGCCCCATTTTGCAAATGAGGAGACACCCAGAGGGCGGGACTTGTCCCAGATCGCATGGCTGGGTGGCGACAGAGCTGGGCTGCCTGCAATGTCGGTGCTTGTCTGATGGACAGAGGAGCCGGGGCAGGCAGCCGGGAAGTCTGGGGCAGAGTAGAGGCGGGCGATGGGGGACGTCTTGGGAACCCTGGATTGCCCAGGTCAGAGTTGCCCTTTCTCTTCCAGACAGAAATCATCCGGAAACGCCTCCACAAAGACATCCCCCACCACTCGGTCATCATGCTCAACTTCTGTCCTGACCTCCAGTCTGTGCAGACAAACCTGAGAAAGACCCACGGGGAGTTCATCTTCCTCATTGACCGGAGTGGCAGCATGAGCAGGACCAACATCTACCGCGTCAAGGTACCTGCTAGGGGGCCCTGCCCCCGCCAGCCCGGGCTCTGCTCTGCTCCCCTGACCTGCACTTTCTCTTCCAAGAAGCAACTTGTTTTAATAAGTCATTTTAAACAGACATGACCAAACTCAATCTGCTCCCCAAATAAAACACTGTCATGATAGAAGCAGAGGCAGAACTGTCGTCGATGCCACTGATAGCTGTCCTTGACATTCTACACACTTGTGTTGTATGCTTGCTGTCTCAAGCACCTCACCAGGTAGCAAGAGAGAAGGGGCACAGGGAACAGAGGACGGAAGCTAACACTTGCTGAGCGCCTGCCCTCTGCCAGACGCAGTGCTCACCACTCAAGTCAAGCTTGGCATTTCATCCACATCCTAATCCTATGAGGTGGCTCTGTTTTCTAAATGGGAAAACCAATCCTGAGATCTCAGTCACCCACGCGAGTTCACAAGGCTATTGTGGCCGACAGTTAAGCCCATATCTGCCTGACTGTGTCCCCTCCCCCACAAAAAAATTGGTCCTTTTTCTCAAATGCCCAATGTGTGCAAAGCCCTGTGCTTGGCCATCTGGAAAAAACACCGTCAAATGAGGGACACAAGCCTGCTAAAAAGTGAGATTGCTTTGGAGCTGGGTCTCCCTGCTGAGGAGAGCTCTGGGGAAGTGTGAGAAGGAGTGATAGAACCTCCCCTTGCCCATCCAGAAGCATCCTCCCTCCAAGAGAGTATTCATCTTGATTATGTTATTATCCAACACCCCCTTGAATTTTGACTTCTGCGGGTGTGTGTATCCCCCTCTGGAACCACGAACTCATTAAGAGAAAGGACCAGATCTTTCTCACCTAGCTCTCTGTGTGGGGCCTAGCTCTGTGTGTTTGCATAAAATGCTCCCAATCTGCTTGTTGAACTGGGTAAAGGACTAGAGTTCAAGAGAATCAAAAATGAGGAACAAGAAGAAAGTAGGGCTCTGCTGTCACCTGATATTTCACCCCTCCTGCCCTAGTTTGTCCTTGGAGCATGCTCTTGTTTCCAGGGCAACAGGCTAGGCAAGGAGAAGGAGGCGCTGGGTGGAATCCGGGAGGCCAGCTATCCCCTCAGGCTTGCTGTGCCTGGATTCTGTCCTGAGTTGACAGAGGCGTCATAGATGAGACCCAGGATCCTATATGCCTGCATCTTGACACCAGGATGCCAGGCAGGACTTTGGTGCCTTCTCACCCTGCCCACCACCAAATAAGGAGAGTGGGAGCTGTCCGTGGTGCTGGAGGGCTGAAGCCACACTCCAGGAAACTATGACTCTCTGGGTTCCATTCCACAGCCATGTGGATACATAAGACATCCTCAGGAACCTTAGAGCATCATAGGAGCATAAACCCAAGGCATCCCTAGGGAGCAATTCATTCATTTTCCCTCCATTTACCAGGTAAGGAAACTGAGTACCCAAGAGACTAAGTGGTTTTCCCAGCATCACAGAGATAGTGAGGGAGCCTGGGCCATCTATGTCTGGCCTCAGTGTACATCTTTTTTATACATGCATTCCATTTTTTTAAAAATCTCTCTTCTCTGATTGTGTCACTTCTGCTGGGTGGCATTGTGGAAAGAGCAATGCCTGGGGTCCAGATCAGTTCTGCCACTGAGTTGCTATGAGGCTCTGGACAAATTGATTCTCAACTGTAGGTTTCACTTACCCTTTCCATAACCTGAGAAGGAAGGGTTAATTCAGGGAGGGCAACTGTATGTCACATGTCCCTCTGCTCCCCTCTCCCGGGAAGATGTCAATAACTGATCATGTCATTTTTTTTTTCCTCCTAAGCCTAGACTCAGTCTCTATATCCCCTCATCCTAGTGTTCCAGGAAGTTGCTTTCAGTTAAATGGAATTGGTTTATAAGTGGAAATCCACTTCCTGAACTAAAGCCCTCTCCAGCCTTTACTCTCTGGCAATAAATTTCTCTGACTCTCCTTTCAGTTCCCTCCCCCCTTGGAGTCTCCCTTGCTCTTCTCCAGCTCAGCTCACTGAGTTCAATGTCATCCCTCTGCAAATGGTGTTGCATGGGTGTGATCCATTCTGTTAAACATGACCCTTTCAGAGAAAGACTCAGAAAGGGCCACACACCCTTTCCCCCCCTGAGGTTGCCAGAGTCATTCATTCTGGCCCACTGAGTCAACATTTAAGGATGAACTAGGCTTAGGAAGGAGGGAGAGAGTAGAAATCCAAACAGCCATGCCAAAGGAGAAAGTTCAGCCAATTTAATTTCCTGCAGCTGGTCTCATTCTTCAGCTGCCACTTGCTGCCAAAAACAGGGCTTTAAAAATTCTAATAGGTGTGAGCAGAGACAATCTGTATGAATCAGCAGAGTCTCCTGCTAGCAGGAATATACATTAGTGGCTAATGAAAAGAGCAGATATTGAGTTCTTTTGCTGGGACACAAAATGTATTGGCACAAGCAATGAAGAAAGGCAGAGAGGACGCTAGTGTTAGCAGAGGAGGATGGGAGAGGGTCTGTGGGTTTGTGGAGCCTGGAAGGATGTGTGGTGTGTACGTTGCCAGAACCCACTGGCAGCTGTTTCTCTCTGGATGCTGGAGTGAGATGGTTTGTTTCTCTGAGACCCATAGGGTGCCATCAATAAAGTATGCAGGAGTGAGAGGGAGACCTTCCTTCCTGAGCTCTGTGCCATGACAGAATCGACACGAGCTATGTTTTGAAAACCATGGTCAGAGTCTTGGCTTTTGTGATCCAGGGCAATTTCTTTACCATTCTGAGCCTTTACAGCCTTTTATCTGTAAAATGTAAGTATTAATCCTAATAGATAGCTCATTGGTTTGCTTAGGATAACCATTAACTGGATATTTGCTTTGCACAAGACTAAATCTCACAAGGTAACATAACCAGCCCAAGGTGAAGTTAATAATGGTAGTGGGAATATTCACCCCCAGATAAGCTGAACTTTGAGGTGCATCATCTCAGCCACCATGCTACAATACATGTTAAGCGGTTAAATGTGATTATAACTTCAAGTGTGTAGCACAGATTGGCACACGGGAATTGCTTGATGGTTATTATTGCGCTTATCCTCCTCATAATATCTTTCCTGCCTCTACCTCCACTGCCTTCTTTTCCATTATTTTTTCAATATAACTGTTCAAGGCCTCCTGGTGGTACATAGACACAGAGTTTGACCCTGCCATGTGCACAGACTTTGGAGGCAAAGTGACTCATGTTTGAATCCTGGCTGTGCTATTTACTAACTGGATATTCACCAAGAAGTCACTTGACCTCTCTGGGCCTCAAATCTTCTATTCTATAAATTGGAAATAATAATGTGCCTGGCTCCAAAGGCAACTGTGAAGATTAGTGAGGTAATGTACCTAAGTACCTCCTTTGCATCCAACAAATATGAGCTGAAAAGACTGTCCCTAGGAATTTACCCCAGGTTTGTGACAGGTTAAGTCCAGTGCAGAGGCCTCGGATGAGGGCCAGAGGCCATTCCATCAAGTGTGACCTGGACCAGTCACTTTCTTGCCCTCAATGCTGATTCTGCTTTGGCAGAGGGAGTGGGCGCTCCCTGCCCTCGCTGCCTCTCTGGTCAGTGAAAGGTGGAACTGGTCAGCTAGTAGTGTGGCTTTAGGAAGTCAGACCTGCTGCACGGGTGGATGAGTTTTATGACGATGGCTTCGGTCCAACCTCTGTTCAGGAACAGCCAGTTTTGTGATATGAGGGAGAAGGAGGTGCTGGGTACAAAGGGTGACAGGCCCCATTGGAGGCAGCTCCTGGGCTGGGAATGGCAATATGTGCGCATGGTGGCAGAGTGGCAGTAGTCCCTGACTGAATCCTGAATGTCCCTTTCTTGCCTGCCAGGAGGCCATGCTTGTGGCCCTTAAGAGCCTCATGCCAACCTGCCTCTTCAATATCATTGGATTTGGATCCACATTTAAGACCCTCTTCCCTTCTAGCCAGACCTACAATGAGGTGAGGAGCGGGGATCTGAAGCCGGGAGGGCGGTGGGTGGTAGAGAGCAGAGGAGAGGAGGGAAAGGAAGGGGAGCTAACCCTGGGGCCAGACTGCAGCTGCCCACTCACAGCCAGCCCAGATCACAGCCAGGGGCAGGAAACTAAGGAGAAGCCATCCCCGCTCAGGCAGTGCCTGACGTCTCAGCCTTCTGACACCTTCCCTCTTTAAAATAAGATAATACACTGAGCAAAGAGGATGAGCGCACAGAGGTGGAGTCTGGGGAGAGGGCAGGGAGAGAACATGTCCCCGGCCTGCCGCTCACCGAGGCCTGCCTCATGAGAACCATGGGCTCAACAGGACTGAGCAGTGAGGGGGACAGAGCGATGGGGGTGAGTGGCCGTGGGAGCCTCAGGTGGAGCCCACAGGCTCAAGCTGCCGTCTGAAACAGGCCTACAGCCCAGCAGCATGCTCAAAATTGCAGCATCCTCCCCAGGTCTAAGAAAAGGAGAGAAGTGAAGAGGAAAAGAAGCATGGAAGGGAGGGAGGACGAAAGAAGAAAAGACATATTGGTGACTCTTCTACTAAGAGTAACTAGGTTTTGAAAATACAAGGATAATACACATTAATTGTCTCAGAATTTTTAAATATCATCAAAAATCAGTAATCTCCTTTGAGTCATCTGTCAGAAAAAAGAAGAAAAGAAAACACAGTTAAGAGCTTGGTCTCAATCCCTCCAGACCTCATTCTGCACATGCACAATCAAGATAGGATTAGGCCTTCCACACGGTTCCTCAAGCTACTTCCCTCGTCTTTCATGAACATGTTTTCATGCCAGAAAGCATTCATCTAACGTCATTTTAAGGCTGCCTTTCATCACACAGATGCCCTGGGACTTATTTCACAGAACCCCTGTTGTCAGCCATTATGCCGTTCCCAGTTTTTCCCAGTTCCCTCCTCTCTGTGTGGTAGATTTTACGTGCGTGCTTAATTGTTCCCTTGGGATGAATTCCTAGTGTTGCTGCTTCAAAGCCGTCATATCCATCATAAGTCTTTGGATACAGGCTGTTGCTTAGAAGCCCCTCCCAAGCATGAAGATCGGGAGAGCATCTTCCTGAGCCAGGAGCAGGAGGACAATGTGTCCAGGGGGAATTGACACTTATACTGTAGTGACATTCACCTGGTGCCAGTAATCCTTGGCCCATGGGGTCCCACAGTGTTGGTCCAAGAGGGAGGAAATCTGAAGCCTAGATTGGGGGAACAATCTCCTTTTCAAAGTGTCAGGGAGTTGGTGCCAGAGTCAAGTCCAGTGCCCAAGTTTGATGATTCCCAGGCCAGTGTTCCATCTGCCATTACACCTGGGAATGTCGTTCGTGCTGAGGAAGTAGAAGTTTAGCCCACCACCTTTTCCAGGGGGTTTATATTTTTAAAGTGGAGCCTAGGAAGGACAATACAGTGAACGTACTACTAATGGTGGTGTTTTGGTCATTGGTGGAGCGTGGGTTACAGAAAAAAGGTGGCCACCTGTTCTTCCTGAGGCTGAAACTAAAAGCTCATCCTCAGAGTGGCTTAGAGTCTCCGTGCCACACAGTGACCCTGGGGACTGTCTGTTCCTGCCATGCTCCTTCCCTGCAGGAGAGTTTGGCCTTGGCCTGTGATAACATCCAGAGGATGCGGGCCGACATGGGCGGCACCAACATCCTTTCTCCTCTCAAGTGGATCCTGCGGCAGCCAGTGCACCAAGGCCACCCGCGACTCCTCTTCCTGATCACGGACGGCGCCGTCAGCAACACCGGGAAGGTGCTGGAGCTGGTGCGAAACCACGCCTTCTCCACCAGGTCAGCCCAGACTGGAGGTCCAGGGCCCAGCTACCCCAGGCTGCCCAGGGCTGGGTACCACACCAGGAGAAAATGTGCACAATACCAGCGGGAGAAGACAGGGCCCGCAGTTCCCAAAATGCTTTCCTTCCAGGATGAGGGCTGGTTTTCAAACTGGGCTTTTCCTCTCAGAAGGTCAGGAGGGTCGAGTTGTCCAGAAGGAGGCGGCCTTGACTCTGTACTGACCGGGAGTTGATGGGCTGTCTGTGCCAGAGAGAGTGCCCGTGGAGGATCCTTCCTCCTCCTCCTCCTCGCCTCTGCCTCAGGACACGACCAGCTCTGAGTTGACTCTGCCTCTTTCCCCATCAGAGCCAAAGATCCAGAGGGGCTGGCAAGTAGCAGCCTCTCTCTCTCTGTCCCCCAGGTGCTATAGCTTTGGAATCGGACCCAATGTCTGCCACCGTCTGGTGAAAGGCCTGGCCTCTGTGTCCAAGGGCAGTTCTGAGTTCCTGATAGAGGGGGAGCGGCTGCAACCCAAGGTAGGTAGAGGGGCCTCCCAGCCTCTTCCGGGGCTGGAACCTCAGAGACCCAGGCAACTCAGTGACCAAGCTGAGATCTCGCCCCAAACCTGAGCTTTGCACCAGGCCACGCCACACCCAGTGGGAACCAGAGAGGTGAGAGCCACAGAGCAGGCAACTCTTGCAGCAGCCCCAGGACCCTAGAGCTCCTGGTCTCCAGCCACTGGATCACATGCTCCATCCACTGGCCAGGCAGGATTGAGGTTCCTGAAGGAGCCGCCACCTTTAGAGATAAGGAGCTGTGCTTGGAGTCATTTCTGGTCGCATTTCTGATGATGACCATGGTGGTTCAGAAGAATCTAAAGGACTCCGAGATTAAGGAGGCTGCTGTCCTCTCTTCCTTCTTGCACATTTGGCATGAATAACCCAACCCTTAGAAAATCCAGGTCCTCTAGGAGGAGAGATGGAATGGGATAAAGAGTTCCATTGGGGGTTGCATCTGTGAAAGATAAAAAAGGAAGAAGAGGAAAACTCTTTAGACCATGAGTGTATTAGTCAGCTTTTTGTCACTGTGACAAAAATGCCTGACAAGAACAACTTAGAGGAGGAAACGCTTGGTTGGGGCTCACAGTTTCTGAGATCTCAGTCCATGACTGGCCACCTCCATCACTCTGAACCAGAGGTGAGGCAGAGTACCATGGTGGAGGAAAGGGCTTGGCAGAGGAAAGCTACTGACTTCATGGAAGACAGGAAGAAAAGAGAGGGCAGGGCACCAGGGTCAAAATATGAAACTCAAAGGGACACCCCCAGTGACCTACTTCCTCCAGCCACACCCTACCCGCTTATAGTTATCACCCAGAAGTCCTTTCAAATTATTAATCCTTCAATAATTATTAATCCATTAGTCAGTGAATTAATCCACTGATTAAATTATGGCTCTTAAAATCTAATTATCCATGCCTATACCATCTCACACATGAGCTTTCAGGGGACATCTCAAATCCAAACCCTAACACTGAGGCAGGTTCATCTGTGAAAGGAAGAGGGAAACAGACTGGACAGGGAGTCTCCAACTGTGATGTTCTGGAAAGGTCTCAGCCAACCCAAGGGAGCTCTGGAGCAAAGAGTGCCCATGAGTGTCTGCACTGGACCAACAGGGCAGTACCAGAATCTCTGCAATCACTGGTCAAGGGCTTCCAAGGAGAGGTGTGGTCTTGGCTCAAAAGCTAGAGCAGTGAATCTGGAAGCTGTCACCAAACTATATCCCTTGCAGCAAAAAGTCATGGTCTTTCTTGAAGGGGGATTTGAGGATGTATCTCCACAACCACCACAACCCCTAAATCATTTTCTCTAGGAAAGGGAATCAATCTAGGGGACACTAACCCACAGTTGTCATCCACAGAACACCTATCACATGACAGACACTTCAAATCCAGTGTCTCATATCATCTTACAGCTACACTCTCCCACTTCAGTAGACGGGAAAACTGAGGCCCAGAGAGGCAAATAAACTTTCTTAAGATCACTATCCTGTTCACACTTTGACCAAAACCTACCATGTTCCCTTGAGCTAGTCATACTCATACTTGGAGCCTCAGATTTTCTCCTTTATAAAATGTTAACCTTCGAGAAGATGATAGCAAAGATCCATTCCAACTCTCATAGTCCAGGAGTCTAAAAAGATCAGAGGTGTGTCTGTTGCTGGACAAGCCATCCAAGGCCTGCTGTCACTTCCTCCCTGCTCACACCCCCTCAAGCTCATACCCACACAGTCTTTATGCTCCTCGTCTACACAACCCCTGCCCACCCATCCACCCCACCTATGTTCCAACAGATGGTCAAATCCTTGAAGAAGGCCATGGCCCCAGTCCTGAGCGATGTGACTGTGGAATGGGTCTTCCCTGAGACCACAGAGGTCCTGATCTCACCTGTCAGCACCAGTGCCCTCTTCCCTGGAGAGCGGTTGGTGGGGTATGGCATTGTGTGTGATGCCTCCTTGTACATCTCCAATCCCAGATCCGTAAGTATCCCAGAAAGTCCAGGGAGCCGGGGGGTCCAGAACCCATGCCCGCAGACCATTCTTAGTGGCTAAGACTATTCATGTCATCTAGGAACTCATTGGAACAGGGTGTGAGTTGTAGGCACAGCTGCTAGGCCATGGGCATTTGATCATGATGACATGGATTTAGTGGGAGGCCACCATGTCAAGTGTGGTTCTCAGGAGCCCCTTCAGAAGAACAGCTTGAGGAACTTGTTTAAAATGCAGAGCCCAAGCTCAAGCCAAGACTATTGAATAAGAATGACTGAGAGTCTGGCCAAGGAATCTGCATTTGACATCATCTCCCCTAAATGATAAAGTGGACACTTCCACTATAGAATAACTGCACCCAGCGTTCTTTCTCTGAATGCTTGGCAATTCATATCTCCTTAGATAAGTTTGTGTTTTATTCGTTTATGGGTACTTCCCTTGCATTTGGGGCAGAAGTGGGATAAAAGCAAAGAACTTCTCAAAGAAAAGTGAAATTCATGCTAAAATGTAAGAGATTGACTGCGAAGCTATTTCCTCACCTACCTACCTTCTTTAATGAGTCTCTCCATTATCCTTGAAAGGACTTCTCATCTTGATTTAAGGAGTCACAAACTCAATGCCTAGAGTGATTGAGCAGGTATAAATTGGAATTATTTGTTGTAACAAATTAAAGGGGCAAATGACATTAGGGACTCAGAATTGGAGAGGCAATAAGGGATGGTGAAACTTGACTGGGCAGCCCTGTCTACACTGGGCAGATCCTGCTCTGCTCTAACAAACTGATGTCACACAGGAATGTGAGCCCTACCTTAAATGTGTTTCCAAGAGAAACTGGAACTTCATGTGAAATCTGTAGATTTTTGAATGTTATAGAATTTCTTTAGAGCCACGATCAGGGTGATGTTAATGTGTTGCAGGGAGAGATCATTCAACTGCAGGGAAAATGCTAAGCAAAATGCTAGCCAAGTCTCTGCACAACCCAGACCCTCCTTGGAGGTCTGAAAGACAGCGGAGCACCAACAGACCCTCCCACCTATGGAACCCCAAAAAGTCACCAAATTCATTCTTCCTTTCTGAGCCATGATATTGGCAAGGTGTCTCCCTGCCATCAGTGGAGGTGTCAGATAAACAGTACCTCACGCTCTTGGCGTAAACATGACCTACCCCGAGTTTCATGGAAAGCAACCTAGAAATAACTAATGAGATTAGAAATAGATAAATCTCTCAATCTAGAAATCCCACTCCTGACACTCTAACTCCAAGAAATGAAAGAGATGTAATGGGTTTGTGACCAAATGTTTATGGTGGCAAAAATAAATGTTCACAAAGTGAATGCTTTTAACGATAAAGATGGTGGAATGTCATACCATCCATCCAATATTAAAGAGAATGGTTGACATGCAGAGTTTCCAAAATGTTTTAAGTGCAAAGATCAAGATACTGATAAATGTAAGTGGTATGGTCCAGTTTTCATGAAACAAAAAATGACCCCTAACCCAGATGTGTTATTTATATACCATGCACACGTATACACAGCACACCATGTATATATTTATATCATGAAGAACGGAATTAAGAAACATTTGTTCATTTTAGTTACCTATTAGGAGATACAAATGACATTTAGAATTACATTTTTAAAAATTTTAATGAATGAAATCAATAATTGAAAACATCAGGGACATAAATGATATGAAAAGTTAATCCCATTCTCCATCTCTTGAACAAAAGTTTATCTCAATTCCTTAAGCAAACAAGTGTTCCTATTTCACTGGTTCCTCGGAGGTGGAACCCTCCCACACACTCCCACTCACACCCCTTGCCAGCTAGTGGAAGTTCTTCCTGACATCTAGCCTCACTCTTGGCCCTCTTTTCTCTTCTCCCTCCAGGATAAGAAGCGAAGGTATAGCATGCTACACTCCCAGGAATCCAGCAGCTCTGTCTTCTACCACTCTCAGGAGGAGGGACTTGGCCCAGACAGTGGAGATGGTGCCAAGAGTTTAGGGAAAACCAAAGAGACCAGGCCATTCAGTGGAGACTCTGTCACCAGTCTCGGTGGGTCCTCTGTATTTCCTGCTCTGTTTCCTTTGCTTAATAATTGCTACCTTAGAGTTTTAGTCAGCTCTTTAGCTGCTGAGCCTCAGAGAACTGACAGGAATAATTTTAGGAGGAAATGTTTATTTTGGACTTCACAGTTTCAGCGGTCTTAGTCCATAGATGGCTGATTCTACTGCTTTGGGTCCCAGGTGAAGCAGAACATCACAGGGCAGAAGGGTGTGGCAGAGGACAGCAGCTTAGAACCTGACAATTAGGAAGCAGAAAGACTGTTCCTTACCAGGGACAAAATACATACCCCAAAGGCATGCCCCCCATGACCCACCTCCTCCAGTCATACCCTACCTGCCTACGGTTATCACCCAGTTAATCTCCATCAAGGGATTAATGCACTAATTAGGTTAAGGCTCTCATAATCCAATCATTTTATCTCTAAAGTTTCTTGCATTGACTCACCCATGAGCTTTTGGGGGAACACCTCATACCTTACCTATAATCTTTATCTTGAGGGCTTACTACCTGCTAAGCATCTCAATGAATAATTAGCAACCCAAAAAGGGAGGTACCGTTATACCTATTTTACTGATGTGGACACTGAGATTTGGAGAATTCCAGCGATGTGGCTAAGTTCTCAGAGCTTGAAGGAGGTAGACAGAGCACAGACTGAGTCTGGACCTATCTGACTACTAAATCTCTTTACAGCATTTGTTTCCATTCAAAGGTCATTCACCAATTACTCGATAAGGTTAGGTGGCGAGCCCAGGATGAAGGCGTAGGTGACTCAAACATGGTGCCTGCCCTCCAGGACCTCTCCTTCTGTGAGAAAGATACAATTGACCTTTTTGATCTCATAGAAGCAGAGCAACAGGGTCCACAACTCTGGGCATCCAGGGAGAGAAGAGAACATTTGCTCAAGGATATCAAAGACTTCACACAGGGACTGGTTCTCAGAAGTGGGAAAGGAGAGAAGGTTCCAGAAACTTCCTGGATAAAGGTGTGGGGATGTGATACTTAAAAAGCAATACAGTTGGCTTCTCATTCAGTTTGGAATATACTGTACCTTCAAAAAGGGACAGAATCGAGAGTCACTGGGAAGATAGATGAAGGCTAGATCAGGCAAGGCTTCAGATGCCAGGGAGACGCCTGCATGTATAGCAATAGGTAATGGAGAACTTAGGAATCTGGGAAGTTTCCTAGTAGAAAAGGGTATCCAAGCCCCTCTCTTTCCCCTCTGCCCTCCACCCTGAAAGCTCCCTTCTCACTACCCCTGCCCAGGTGCGGACTCCTCCCAGAGACGGAGGGCATACAGCACCAACCAGATCACCAACCACAAGTCCTGCCCAAGGACCACCACAGCCAGTGACCCCACTGTGTCGGCCAGGAGGCATCCACTGCGGAAAGCCAAGCTGCAGGACCTCACCAATCAGACCAGCCCTGATGCCCAGAAGTGGCAGATTGATTTGCAGGTACTCAAGCAACTCAGGTTGGTGAAGAGCAGGGGCAGACCATGGCTAAGCCATGAAGACAGGGCCTGTCCATCACACAGACAGATGATGACGGAAGGATGGATAGATAGATAGATAGATAGATAGATAGATAGATAGACAGACAGATAGGATGAACAGAGTCCATATCTATCTGACTTTACAGTGTTCATTTCCATTTAAAGGATAATTACCAATTACCTACGAGGACTGGGTAACCACAGCTTAGGGAATGAGCCTTTCCCTCCTGTTTTCCATCTGTCCCACCCCTAATGATACCTTCTAGTCATGATGCTGACTTACCAGTGAGATCACCTGTTCTCTGCACCCAGCACTTCCCAGCTGGCAAAGGGCATTTATCTGCATCTCCTCTGTCATTAGATCATATAGCGCATCTGGGAGAGGCGGCAATTTGGGGTCCAGTCACCCCCATTCAGTACAGACATGAAAATTGAGGGCCAGAGAGGTAAAGCAACTGGCCCAGCGTGACACATCCTATGGGGGACTGTAACCCAGGACCTCTGCTTTCAGAGCCCCACTTTCCCCTCAGTCGCATTGCTTCTCTTCCAATCCCCGCAGCTGGACGTTCATCCAGGAAAGAGGGAATTGAAAGGCAGAGCCAGCTGGAAAGGTTGCCAGGTGTTCCGTGAGATCAGGTTTCTCACCTCAGCACCGTGGCCATGATAATTCTTTGCTGGGGAAGAGGGACAGTCCCAGGCTGACAGAAGGTTTGGTAGCACCCCTGGCCTCTGCCCACTGGAAACCAACAATAACATCCCTAGTCATGACATCCAAAAATGTCCTCAGACACTGCCACATGTCCCCTGGAGGGCAAAATCATCCAGTTGAGAACCATTGTCCTAAACCAAATTGTGGTTTAACCCATTTTCTTTAGAATGGACTTTATGTCAATGTTCATGAGCTGCAATGCCATGGAACCAGGCATGCACTCTCCCCAGCGTCCCTTCCCGCTCCCAGCCACCACCCCAACCCTCCTAGATACCTAACCCACCGACTTCTTTCCCAATTTGATTCTCCCCAACTCATATGCGCGCGCGCGCACACACACACACACACACACACACACACGCACACACACACACTCTCTCACTCCCTGCAGCCTCCAGCTGGGTGAAGAACTGAATCTTAGATTCATCTGTTGCCATGGAAACTATAGCAACTTGGGTTTCTCTCTCTCACCCAGTGTGGGTGATGGGAGGGCAAGGGTCTGACCCAGCATGGACGATGGTGATGGCAGAGGAAGGGGGAATCCCAAATCTCTGATGGGGGTGGGGTTAAAGATCCCCTGGGATCCAACAGTCATGGCCAGGTACCAGCTCCTATAGAGGCCATCCTAAAAATGACCAATCTCCTCCTCCCACACTCTTGTACTATACCTAGGACCCGTGGCCCAGAAGTAGGAAGGTCACCCCCACTTAATGGGGAGGCATAGTCCCCCTCCCAATAAAAATTTAATAGAGAGTAAAAAGTCCCATGGTTACATGTTGACCTAAAAAAATTCTGTTACACCTAGAAAGAGCCTTTGTTTTCCACATCTGTTCCACTACCCGGAACAGAAATCTGTGGTCCCAGAAATTTGAAATTCATTTTAAATTAATTTAATATTCTTCAATTACAAAAGTAATACACACTCATCATTTGCAATAAAAATTTTGCAATAGTTCAGTAAGGAATCAAGTACAAATAAAAGCCCCCTCCCCTATTCTAAGACCTATGTGATTTTGAGTGTTCCTTTCTAGACATACTACACACAAACACACACACATGCACAACATACATTGCACATACAAACTCCTCTCCAACTTATTTTTTTTGGGGGGAGAGGTGTTACTGGGGGTTGAATCCAGGGGCACTCAACCACTGAGCCACTTCCCCAGTCCTATTTTGTATTTCATTTTAGAACTGTCACAACCTAATATTTAAAAATAAGTTTTATCTTGGGCATCTTTCCCCATTGGTATGAAGAAATCTTTTTTTGCTCAGTGTTGTGAGTTTCCAGTGCACAGACGTAACATAATCTATGCACCCTGCCAATGGATCAGTAGTTTCCAGATTTTTTACTTTTACAAAGTTGCTTAGCGCCTTGCTTTTGCTGAGACTGGCTTTGAACTCGCGATCCTTCTGCCTCAGTCTCCCAAGTCACTAAGATTACAGGCGTGCACCACTGCGCCCAGCTCCAACTTACTTTTTAAATGTCTTTTTCATTCACTTTTTATAGTAAAATTACTCTTTCTGGTGAACGGTTTGGTGAGATTAAACTAAGGTCTTTTATGGTCATGTAATCTGCAACACAATTAAAATAAGGAACTGTCACAACCTAATATTTAAAAATAAGTTTTATCTTGGTCATCTTTCCCCATTGGTATGAAGAAATCTCTTTTTGCTCAGTGTTGGAGTTTCCAGTGCACAGACGTAAAATAATCTATTCACCCTGCCAATGGATCAGTAGTTTCCAGATTTTTTACTTTTACAAATTATACTGCAACAAATGTACAGTGCTTGCACATAGATACTTGCACTTTTGTGGATTGCTAGATTGAATTCCTAAAAGTGGAATTGCTGGATCACAGGGGTTTGTTCATCTAACTTGTTGTTAGATAACACATTGCTCAATTGTTCTCCCACCGTGTGTACCTACAGACCTACAGTCCATGACAGACTCCCTTGTATTTGCCAATCTGCTAGACTGTTTTAATTTTCATTGCTCTAATTTTTCAGGAGGCTAAGCTTTTTATGGGTTTATTGGATAGTTTTTCTATAAACTGCTTACAAACACCCTTAATCCATTATTCTATTAAGTTTGTCTTTTTTCCTCCAGTGATTTATAAACGCATTTTCTTAAAAATGATCTTTGTCATGCATCTTGCAAATGTTATTTCCCAGTTTACCCCTTTCCTTTTGATGTTTGTATCAGCACAAGAATAGATAGATTAAATTATCAAAACCGAACAAAAAACCCATAAATAAATCCAAATGTGCATCTTTGTTGTGATAGAGGTGGGGAACTGATAAACTGTAGGGACTCAAAGGATAAACTATTCAGTAAACAGTGTTGAGGTTTGTACCATTTGGAAAATCAAGAAAAATCTGGTTTCTATTTCCTTACAGTAAAACAACTTTCATGTGATTCAAGGATTTAAACATACAAACAAAAATAAAAATCCTAGAATATTTTTGTGTGGGAAAGACCTTTTAAGCATGACATATGGGAAGACATAAGGAAAAGGTTGACAATTTTAACCACACACATAAAAAATTTTAAACTTCATGTCCCCCCAAAAATTGGTTTAGAATTATTCATGGTATGTGATTTTTCTGTGGGGTCTGGGGTTTTTTGTTTGTTTGTTTTTGTTTTGGCTTATAATTTATCCATCATTTGGGATTATTGTTGGTATTTCTCATGAGTTATAGGTTGTGAGTTACTGGGTCCTGGATAAGGCAGTGCCTCAGAGGCAGTTGTAAGAACTGTGGTTAGGGGCAGGCGGGTCCTGCCATCACCAGCTCCCCTCCTCTCCCTCCTCCCCCTCCTCCCCCTCTTACTGTGCCCACAGCCCTTCCCTAATGGCCAGGATCTAAACAGGGGCCCCAAACTTCGTGGACCAGGGGCCCGCAGGCCCTCTCTGCTGCCCCAAGGCTGCCAGCCCTTCCTGCTCTTCGGCCAGGAGCCCCAGGCCTGGGGGCTCATGAGGGAATTGGATTCTGGGTCCAGCCTGAAGCCTGTTCGGGACAGTCGCAGCCCAGGGGACTTGGGTAAGTGTGGGAAGGTCCAGAACCTGACTAGGAACAGGGAGGAATCATTTACAAGTCTCAGGGGTCAATGCCTATCCGTCCCCTGAGGGTCCGTTGTGGCCCATACTGCCCTGAGGACCTCACCAATTCCACCTTCCCCATTCAACCTCACCTTTGGGCAACCTGCTCCACCCTCTGCCCAAGTGCCTCCCCCCAGTCCTATCGGGCCCCCTCAGGTCCTGGCTTCCTGGGAAGTGGATCTGTCCCTTTCTGGGAGACAAGCCCATGGCACCCCATTGTCCTAGAAAAGGAGCTGTCTGCCCCCTGGGAAGGGAGACTGGGCTGTACTTGCTTAGGGATGACTGCACCAGGAGGAAGGACGATGTCCTCTGGAGGTGGCCATCTTGTCCCTCCGCCCACAGAACCATCCCATCACCCCTCCGCCTTCGAGACAGAGACATCCTCGGACTGGGAGCACATGGCCGAGACTGAGGAGCGGGGCAGCTCCAGCAGGCCCACCACCCCAGGCCTGGTGCTGGGCAAGGCTCTGGTCAAAGGCCTGCGCGAGAGCCAACGTTTGCAGTGGGAAGTGATCTTCGAGCTCGGGCCCCCGGACCCGGAGCGGGGCAGCGCGCGCGACGACGACCTGTGGAGCGAGACCTTCCACCACCTGGCGGCCCGCGCCATCATCCGCGACTTCGAGCAGCTGGCAGAGCGCGAGCGCGAGATCGAGCAGGGTGAGCTCCGCCGGCCACGCCCTTCATCCCAACCCCGCCCAGTGCCCGCCACGCCTCCAGAAGCCCCGCCCACTCCCAGGGCCGCCCCCGAAGTCCCGCCCACTCCTAAGACCACCTCCAGAAGCCCCGCCCACTCCCAAGACCGCTCCCTCCGCAGCCCCGCCCACTTCCCTCCGCGATCCACCGTCCCTCAACCTGCCTCCCCTCCAGGCCCCACCCCTTCTTCATCGCCCCGCCCGCCCGCGGCCCTGCCCCCTGCCCAACCCCCTCCGAGCCGGCTTCAGGCCTCCTCCTATAGCTCGAGCTGCCTCAGCCTCCCCACTGCCTACCTCTCCATCTCCACCTCCCACCGCTGCCTCCTGGTGCCTCCCCTCACTGCCACGCACAGCCTGGGGCTCCATCACCTCCTTGATCAGCTGGCGTCCCCCTACCTCCAGGACCCCCTGCCCCCAGCCCTGGTCTCCTCCACCCCCACAGGTTGATCCATCCTCTTCAGCCTCCTTCCCTTCCTAGGCCCCCAATACCCTGTCACCGCAGTGCTCCCCTGCAGCGGCCCCTGATGGGCTCCGGAGAGCGAACAGTGTGATGGCCATTGGAATAGCCCGCGCGATCCTCTGGGACAGTCCTTTCCCACAGGGCCCCTAGACCTGTTGGCACACAGGTCATCCACGCCATTTCTTACTGAGGATCAGTCGGGCCGCGCTAGGGGTTGGACCCTGCAGACGCAGTTACACAGCAAAGGCAGCGAAAGAGATCCCGCCCTTCCCCACCCAGGGGTGCTTGACACAGACTAGCAGAGAGGTGGACATTAATCAGTTACACAATAAGTGATTTATTTTGTAAACAACAGAGTTTTATACAAATAAAATGTGCAACTTCCAAGTTATCACTCCAACAAAGACATTTATTCAACTAAACAAACCTCTTTTGAAGTATTTTAACAATGTGCAAATACATTCACAACATAATCTACTGATTAAAAGACTCCAAGTTTACAGTACCTACAACAGAATTTCCAGATGCCTACAAAAGTTTGGAGATTGGCTTCATTTACAGTTGCATATATTGCCTTGTTTTAAGAAATATCATTAATACAAATATCCCCATTATGGCAAGAAAAAAATGCATTATAAAATAAAATGTCTTTTAGGCATTTATTATGCCAAGTATTTAAATGATTATTATTACTATGACATAAAAATAATACTCATTTAGTAATAAAAGAGAAAGACAAATAAGTACTTGAGTGCATTCGTCCTAAGTGCTATTAAGAAGAAATACAGAGACGAAGCCTCTGTACAATAGGAATGGACGATGGGGAGCTAATTTAGTTCAGAAATTGAGGCAGTTTTCTCCCAAGAGGTGACTGGTAGGATCTTGATGGAGCACACTTGGAGAATAGAAAGAGATAAAGAATGGTTTGATTTCTTTGATTTAGGTTTATGCCTTATTCACATAATAATATTAAATTGTTTATATTTTATTCACATTTGAGTAAAGCCTGTCAGTTTTTGCTTCTGTGAGCACCTCTTACAGTTTACAAAGTACTTTCCACACTTCATCCCCTTGACTCTTCACACAGCCAGAATCTCGGGTTCCATTGCTAATCCGCTGGGTGACCATCATCCCCACTCTCCCTCTCTGATGCTCAATCTTCTTGGCAGTTCAGTGGGTCAGGTTAGTGATGCCCACCCACCCCTATGAAGTCCTGTGGCAAGGTTTTCATTAGACATCTGCAAAATTAAAATATAAAAAAAGGACAACATAGTTAATTAAAAAATTAACACTAAAGTTATTTAAGAGAATTAGCTATCATTTATTCTAAGCTAATGAGCTTACTTTTTACATGAAAACATCCTTTATTGTGTGAAATCATGAAATGATGACCATTCTCTTAACATCTTTAATGAGCTAGTTGGCAACCCCTTGACTTTAAAGGCCTATTTCCCCCAAAGACGGGGACCACAAGTAGAGCGCTCCTTTCAGCTTTCAGAGCTGCTCTGTGATGCAGGACTGCCCGAGACCAATGGGTGACCGGGTTCCTCCCTTGCAGGGTCCCATCGCCGCTACCAGGTGAACGCTGTGCACACCAGCAGGGCCTGCAATGTCATCAGCAAATACACAGCCTTTGTGCCCGTGGACCTGAGCAAGAGCCGGTACCTGCCTCTGGGAGTGGAGTATCCCAACTCCGGTAAGGCATGCAGGTGGCGGGGCCCTCCTGAGGCCACACAGCCCCAGGGATTGGAGGAGGGACTGAGATACAAAGGAGCAGGAAGGTGCAGGGCAGGGCCTAGAAGCAGAAAGCACCCAGCAACCATGGTCCACCCTCCACCCGGCCAGGGACACATCAGTCCCCATCCTACTGCCTTTTCCCACCAAATGAAATGAAAATGACTTTACTGTGTTTTGGGTTTTTTCCCCCCAAAAGGGGCAATTTTATATGCTCATTGTAGAAAATTCCAAAGTATAGAAAGATTAAATAACTTTCCTTTGGATAGCTACATGTAGAGAAATCAAAAGACAGGCAATGTCACATGAATGGGAACTTATCGATATGTGATCTATTATACAAAACATGGGTGCATAAACATCTGTCTATGAAGGAGGATCTAGGTGTTCATTTTAATAGTTGTAGCATATTCTACAGCAGCAGAATATGATTTGATGACTGGCTATCACCAAGACAGCCATTAGGGGCTGGGGTTGTGGCTCAGCGGTAGAGCACTTGCCTAGCACATGTGAGGCACCACATTAAAAATTAATAAATAAATAAATACAGTTATTATGTCTATCTAAAACTAAAAATATTTCAAAATAATAGCCAATCAGAAAGCATCCCATAGTGTTTTGTATATATTCTAAATCTAACCCTCAAAATAATTCTGCAGAATTAATGTATTACTACCATTTTACAGATGGGACACAGGCAGAAGGGTGGTTAAAGGACTTTTGTCTGAGGTCACACAGCACCACGGGCAAAGCCAGGCTTTGAGTCCCGGTGCCCTGAGCCTATTTGGACCTTTGGTTTACTGGTTTACTCCTCATTTGGTTACTGGAAGTTCTGCTGCAAAGAACATCTTTGTACACCTGTCTGAGAAGTAGGACCGCCATGGCAAAGGCGTGCCATCTGAAGCCCCCGTGCACGCTACCACACTGCCCCTGGTCCCCACATTGTCCCTCGGTCCCCAGGTTCCTCCTGACCATCTTCCCCAGCATTGAGTCCTGTTATCTTTCCAAACTCCGCCTATCTAACAGCGGGGAAAAGAGTCTCTCTTGGGGCATTCCTTTAATTTTTTTATGAGATGCTTTCCGTGGTTTTGAACCCTGCCTTTTCTTTACCGAATTTCACTTTCCTGGCCTCTGCAATTCCTTTTTTATTAACACAGACCTCCAGTTGGGGGAAATGTGTTTGAAACGAAGTGGGCCCTTTCTCCCTCCTCCTGTCCCTCTCAGCCTTTTCTCATCTGTGGTACCAAAGTGACCAGTCACCCATCCCTCCTCCACTGCCAGTTGCTGCCAGTTCAGGCTTGGGCCAGCAGCTGTGGATGGCAGGCTGTGGCCACTGCACAGTCACTCAGGTTGCTAGGATGCCTCTCCCTCCCTCCCACCCCCCACGATACTGTTAGCATCTGCCTGGCAGCCTGGAAGGTGAGGACCTGACCCACATCTTAATCCAAGTCCCAAAGCTCCCCAGGGGAGCTTGGTCCCTGGACCAGCACTGCCCCACGTATGTTCTGAGAAATTCAAACTCTAGTTTCTTGTCCTGTGAATATCCATCCAGCACAAAAATAGGAAGTGCAAGGTTAGGAAATAGACTGGTGACCAAAAGCATTCTGGGACAGAACCTCGGAGAGCCCTTAGTATGTTCGTGGCCTGCGGTGCACAGCCTCTCCCCAGCTCACTCCCCTGACAACTTAGACTCGTGTTCTCTGAGAATGGGGTCCCCCAAACACACCACAGGGAGTTGGGCTTCGTTGCTCTTCATCACCCGCTCCCTATGGGCAATGCCCAGGACAGGAGGGGCCTGCCCTGCTGGAGGGGGGCCTGGTACAGGGCTTTCTGTGACAGCAAAGAAAGAGAAAGAGAATAGTGTGTTCTGAAGAACACCAGCTTTTTAACTAACTGGAAACATGGCTGTTTGGCACACATCATCTTAGCAGTGGTCTCCACCTGGCCAGGCACAGATTATTATCCCCATTCTCCAGGTAGGGAATCTAAGGGTCAGAGTGGACCACATCCCATCCGGCTAGGAAGAGATGGGGATGGGGCCCAAACCCAGGTCTTTTCACTCCAGAGCTCATGGTTTAGCCTTGTGCTGTGCCTTCCTGCCTTGGGATCATTATGAGACAGAAGCCAGAGTTGTCCCCGCCAGCTTGGGAGGGAGCAAGGATAGGCACATGTGCACCCACTGATCCTTCTCCTCCTCCACAAAGGTGCCCCCTTGCGGATGATCAGCTCTCGGAGCCTTTCCCGATCATGGAGAGGCACTTCTACTGGCTTGGGACTGTCCCAGGTCACGCTCAGAGAAGACTCAGCCGCCGGAGATGGCAAATTTCAGACCCTAAGTAAGAGCCAGCTGGGGTGTGTTCAGAAGCCTGGGCCCCTGATGTTACTGCACCCCCGTGTCTGAGGCCCAGAGGCTTCTCTGAGTCTGTGCTCTGGACTCCTTAGGCAGGGCCAGCACCAGGCCAGGTCTTCCAGGCTGTCTGAGGCCTCAGAGGGCCAGAGGGGCTCAGCATGGCTCAAGCATGGCACCGCGGACAGGGCTCCGTCTGCAGAAAGAGTCCTCGCAGGCTCTAAATGCCGGGAAACCTAATAAACAAGGAGAGAGGCGAAGAGCAAAGAAGCAGTTCCATCAGCTTCCTCTCAGCCCTCGCCTCTCACCTGATTCCATGATGCCTCTAGCTCAGGCCTGGAGGCGCCAGGACTCGCCCTTCCTGAGGCCTCGCACTACTTCACAGAGCGGACGGTCTGCGTCCTGCGTGCACGCACGCGTGCCAGCTCTGCACAGACGGCCTAAGCGTTGCCCTAGTCCCAACCCTTTCCTTGGCGCCTTCACATGCAGCAAGGATGTCCTGCCTTCTGCCTTGCATGAGGAGGACCTCAGAGGTCCCACGTGGCCACCAGTTCAGTCATCCAGACCGTGAGAATGTGTTATCCATGCTGGGCGAGGTGGCGAGGTGGCAGAAACCCAGAGCTGCACTTCCAAATTAAAGCATTGTGCCAAATGCTCGGCCCCTTTGAGTTCCAAACCCCAGGGGCACCTGCTCTACCCTAGAGCCAGGCTGAACTTCCAGATAATTCCCATCTACTCCTTCCTGCTCCACAGTTCCGCTCCTGGTGGCCCAAGTGGCTTTGATCAAAATCACAGATGTCTTCCTTTCCATTGCGCCTCCATTCACGCCCTTCAAACTCCACATGCTCCCTTCCTAAGGAGGAGGATGGCGGACACAGTTTTCTACATGCTGGGCACTGTTCTCATTATTCAGGTCTCCTCACAACCATCTTGAGAGGGTTTCTTTTGTTTCCCAATTAAGATATGAGGAAACTGGGGTTTGGAGAGGTTAAGTGGCTCACTTGAGATCACACAGCTGATATGTGATAGAACCAAGGTTTGAACCAGAGGCCATGAGGTTAAACACCATCCTATTTGCCCCCTGGTCCCCTCAGCGAGCAGTCATTAGTCTAGTTCATACTTGCGCTGGTTTCTCAGTGTCACCAATGAAACTCTACCTGCGTCCTTACAGCACAAACAGTCTCACTTGGGGAAACGGAAGCTTAGGTGCACATATTGATCCATGAAGCCTTTTCTATCATTGGGATACTCCCTTCTAGTGGGTGGTCAAGTTCATCTAACCCTTGCCATGGTAGTTTGAATTATAAGAATAATCACCTGAATTCTGCGTTTTGAAAATAGTATGTGCAATTATTATCCCCATTTTACAGGTGGGGAACTGGGGCTCAGATTCCCCAAAATGTCTGTTCCATGTTCTGGCACCTCCTGGGGAGCTGGCATGAGTGCCTCCTCAGGGGGCACAGCCCTGGGAGGAGTTGCCCATCTCTGCCCCTGGCAACTAAGCCTCCGTCCCCATTGGGCTAAGCACTTGGCCAGGCACTAGAACAAGCTGCCTGCTATCTCCTTTAATCCTATGATGACACTGTGACCTAGGTACTATTAGCTCCAATTCACAATCACACTTATAAAGGAAGCCACTGGACCAAGGGCCCCTGGTTAGTCAGTGGGGGAATCAGGACTTTAACCCAGGCCTGGGAGGGAGAGAGCGGGAACCAGGAATGCCCAGGCTCACTGGCTTCCTGCATTGTAGCCATGGAGGAAAACCCCCCTGTGCCCCTCGGCGAGATCCTGTGTCCCAGTCGGGACAAGAGCGCTGCTTCTGAAGGTAAGTGTTCAGCTGGGGCTGGCTCCCCTAATTAAGAGGGTGACCATGACAGGTCCTGGGATCAGAAGGAGGCCTCAGCACCAACACAGGGCTGGAGACTTTATTGATTCTTCAAAAAGTCCTGAGAAAGCAGAAGAGGATTATCCCCAATTTAAAGATGGGGAAACTGAGGCTCGAAGAGGTGAAGTTGGTGACAGAACTAGGCCTGGAGTCAGGCCTCCCAGTTCCAGCTGAGGGGTCCACTGCACCAGCCCACTCTGCCTAGTGTGCTCCAGCAGTGTGCAGGAGTCGGGGGTCAACCCGCTGTCCCCATTTGGTGCATTGATGTGACGCTGTCACAGCTCCCACAAGTGACTTTCCAGAATATGCCAGGTCCACCTGTCGAGGACACGTGGGGGTCAGTTTCTTATATATCCCAGCCTCCTCCTCACCAACTGGCTCAGAGATGTCTTCTTGTGATCAGCTCAGATCCCTCGGGCCTCAGGGATACAGGCAAGCCCCTTCCCCTCTCTGGGCTGCTGAGCAGTTGGACAGGTCACTTATTGCACCTTAGTCTGTCATTCTGTGGCTCTCCAGGTCCCCTGCACAGCCTGCCCACCAATGCTCTTTCCTCCTTGAAGGCCTCAGAAACTCTCTTTGGGTCCAGGTAAGTGGGATTTCCAATGGCGTAATGGTGGCACTGTGCTGCACCCTGTTTTCCTGGGATTGTCCCTGGCTGGGAAGACCAAAGGCAGGGCCAGCCCAACATTGAGATAGAGGGGTCACTGTCTTCCAGGTCTCACCCTGCCTCACAACCCCCACTCAGCCACTGTTAGCTCATCTCCCACATTCCCATGGTCTCTTCCAGTACACATTCCCCTGAGAGGGCTAGCCTAGGACTCTTCCAGTTCTCTTCCAGTACACATGCCCCTGAGAGGGCTAGCCTAGGACTCTTTCTGTTCTCTTCCAGTACACATTCCCCTGAGAGGGCTAGCCTAGGACTCTTCCTGTTCTCTTCCAGTACACATCCCCCTGAGAGGGCTAACCTAAGACTCTTCCTGGTCTCTTCCAGTACATATGCCCCATGGGAGGGTTAACCTAGGATTTTTCTGGTTACTGGGTTGGGCAGGGATACAGTATCAAAAGAGGGTCATAGAAGAACTGGAACCTGTTCTTGTCTTGCTGCTGCTAAATCACGGAGGCCTCTGTTTCCCCAGCTGTCAAGTGAGGAAGGCTGAAGGAGGCCATCTGTTGGATCCTTCTGGCTCTGACTTTCACAGGCTTCTGGGTGGGCCCAGGGCTGGGATGGCCAGGGACACCTGCCTTCACCCACACAGGCTGACTCTCAACAAGTCCAGGCTGCTGACCCGAGCAGCCAAGGGCTTCCTGAGCAAGCCGCTGGTCAAGGCGCCAGAGTCAACCCTGGGGAGCCAGAGTTTCGACTACTTGCCACTGGTGAGTGCCCCCCACCCTGCCTCAGAGCCCCTCTAGCATGCTGGGCACAGGCCCCGCCTGTGAGCCCCCGCCCATCCTTCCCCTCCCCAGAGGGAAGGAGACCTTGTCGTAGAGTTCAGATCCCGAGTTCTGGAACCTATGAGAACATCCCACACAAGAAGCAACAGGACAGAGGAATTAGCATGAGTCCCCTGGTCCTGGTAGAGGGGTGATCTGGGGTGTCGCTAGAGTCCAGTGCTGGCATCACGAAACTCCTGTGCAATCTGCTATTTTCACCCTAAAAATTCACGAGAATTTTGCATTCTACTTACCATCTATGTGTGTCTGTTTTTCAGCACATAAAAATAAGTCTTGAAATGACTCACAAGTGAGTAAAATTAACACCCCAGGGACACGCACTACATTTAGCACATGGCTCTGCAGATGCCCCAGCATGCTGCAGCGGGTGAGGAGCCCAGGTCTGGAGTGGGCTCTCTGGGCCTCTGAGGACTCGGGGAATCACAGGGTGTTCTAAGGAGGAGCTGTTTACACTTTGCTGCCCAGAGCTGTCTCTGCACGCCCTAGTGCACAGGGTCATTTTGAATTCCCGAAAATGCATATATTCACTCAGCAGGCCTTTATGGAGCCAGGCTCATTGGGAGGCCCTGGGGAGACAACCCTGAACTGGACAAATGCAGTCCTGGGACTACTTGGTTGAGAGTCCCGAGGGACCCAGGCGAGAAACCAGACATTCTGGTGGAGGGAAATACAGAGGGCGACACACGCGTAACCCAGGCCTGAGACGGGGCAGTGGCGAGATCAAGCATGACTTCCCAAAAAAGGTAATGGCTGAGCCAAGACCAAAGGATGCGGAGCTATAGCCAAGGACCTAGCGAGGAGAGCTTGCTTGGCAGCCAGAGGGGAGCTAAAGTGGGGGATGAAAGTCCAGGACCAACAGGGATAGGTCATGCCGGACTTTATAAATCATCTTCTGAACTCACTTTAATAGAAGATTGAAAGCATGGAACTGAGCCTTTGCCAAAAAATGCACACCTCTGCCTTTTGAAGATTCCTCCAGGCGCAGGACAGATGAATTGAGGGAGTGGGGAAGAGGAGGGAGGGGCAGCGTAGGGAAGCAGACAGTGCTCTGCAGAGTCATTCAGAGGGTACAGTCCTGTTGGAATTGGAAACTGATCTGTGTGCAGGGACAGAGAGGGATGAGGAGGCCAGAGTCTCCTGGATGGCCAGGACAGTCCCAGTGGCTAAGCTGGGCCCACCCACCCAGATCAAAAGGCAGGTTTGGAGGGAAGATGTTGAGTTGGGCCTGGAGAGTGATCCGTCTGCGGCATCTGTGGGATCCGTGTGGTGTGGCGATGCTCGATCGGCCTGAGCATCCCACATATTCCCCCGGGGCCGCAAGGTAAGGTGGGAGGAGGTGAGCACAGCATGCTGGGAGGGGCTGGGCTTTTGCTTAGCCTGGGCTCCCACTGAGGGGCTTCCCCACACACAGGTGTCTCTGCAGCTGGCCTCCGGAGCCTTTCTGCTCAACCAAGCTTTCTGCGAGGCCATCAACATCCCCATGGAGAAGATCAAGTGGACCTCGCCTTTCAACTGCCACCGAATGTCCCTCACTGCCCGCCAGCCCGAATCTACGGCTCTGAGTCCCCAGCTGTGCACCAGCCCCTCACCTCGACACGCGTCCTGCGACAGTGTCTCCCTGGAACCTCTGGCGGACAGCAGGCTGGGCCTGGAGTCCAAGGTGCTGATGGAGCACTCGGGGAAGCTGTGGGCCACCGTGGTGGGGCTGGCCTGGCTGGAGCACAGCTCCGCCTCCTACTTCATAGAGTGGGAGCTGGTGGCTGCCAAGGCCAATTCGTGGCTGGAGGAACAGGAAGTGCCTGAGGGCCGCACGCGGGGCACGCTCAGGGCCGCGGCCCGCCAGCTCTTCGTGCTCCTGAGGCACTGGGACGAGAACCTGGAGTTCAATATGCTTTGCTATAACCCAAATTATGTGTAGCGGGGGGTGCAGGGGGGAAGGGCCATTGGCACCCAGTGGGGAATTTTTGAAGCTGTAGCCAATATACTGCTTGCTAGAAAGAGCCCTGGACTGGCAGTCAGGAGGCCTGAGTTCAATCCCCAACTTTGCTACCACCTACCTTTGTCAGTACGGGCCAGCCCCTGCCCCCTGTCTGGGCCTCAGTTTCCTCATCTATAAAGTAAGAGGGTGAGATGAGGCATCTGGATTAGATCTTTAAAAATGGTTCAACGCTACTTTCTGTCCAGATACTCAGGCAGTCCTGGGGCGCGCAAGAGAGTACAATTAATCAGAGTCTTCTCTGGAGGAAGGCCATGTGGGCCCAAAGCAGAAACAGCAGCACCCCCTTTTATTTGAGGGGAATGAGAGAAACTCGCGACAACACATAACCAGACCAACAAGTCTGCATCCAGGCATGGAGGGGCCTCCTCCACCAGTTGCATTGTGGGAGAGGCTCTTGTCTCCATGGTGACAGTCTAGGACCCCACTTCCCAGCCAGTTGGAGGAACATCTCTCCCAAGACTGCAAAAGTGTTGCTCGAGGGCCTTTTCTTTGGGTGAAGCTCCCTTTGTACATTGCAGTACTGGCTTGCGGATCATTTGTGACTCCCTGCCTAAGAAGTGTTGGGCAGCACCCAGGCAGACTATCTGTGTAGAGGTCAGTGAAGAAGTTAAGGTGACACTGGAAATAATTTACACACTTTAGGGAGTTGGAGAAAGTGAACTCCATCCACTGTACTGAGGAGCTAGAGAGGCATCTCCAGGCACATTGCATTCTGGGATAGTGGGTCCCTCTCTAACCACACCACACTGTGAGGGAAGGGGGCCTTCTTTGCAAACTGTGCTTGGTTGTAGTGCATTTATTTGGGCATGGCAGTTTGGGCTAGGAGACATGATTTGGGGGGGAAATGATAGGAACTTGAAGGCTCCCCAACCCCAGGCCCACCATGTGCTATTCATGGATTGGTGCTCCCCAGCCTCAGATTCCCTCATGACTGTGTCAATCACAGCTACTCCCACAGATTCCCCAGAATGTGGGTCTCAACCTCACCAAGGAGCCCCATGAACTTGGGACCCCAGGCTGAATTCATACATCCCATAACCCTCCTTTTTCCAAGTTTTAGTCTCTCATCAAATTCCTCACCCAGGATGGTTCCCAGGGGCCTGGGCTGACACCCCACCCTCTGCAGAGAGACCTTAATCAAACTGACCCATGGAAGGCTCTGGCACAAGTCCCAGCCTCAGGAAGACCAGGGGGCGGCCTGTGGTAGAGGTTGGTGGGGGGATCTCCAGCAGATGCCACTGGCGTGAAGCGGGAATAGGCAGGCCCACAGGATGTGCTGTCCTACCCACAGCCAGGCCCCGCCAGCCCTGCCCTGCAGGCTGCAACGTCCCCAGGAGGGACCCTGTCCGCCTTCGGGAAACTTAGAAGTCCCTCCACTGCTCCACTGGCTGGCTCTGCTTCAGCCTCACCCTCTTGGGAGGAAGCCAGTCAGACAGTCCCTGAAACTCGATCTCTGTGACTCCAGGTGGGGCAGGGTGCCAGTCTGGGGTGTGGGCTCAGCATGGGTGCCACCAAGGAGGATAAAGGCTCTAGGTTGTCTTGCTGAAGGCCGAGGAGGGGTGAGGAGAGCCGGGTCACCTCCCCGCACGCCCTCTTTCCTGCCTCCTTAGCTGCCCTAGCTTCAGGGCAAGGCTAGAGGGGGTGGCATCCACTTCCTGTCCCCCCACAAGGGGGACACCTTGACTCGGGTCTCAGCTTTGATTCTGGTTTGGGCTGTGGTTCCCCTTCTCTGGGTGTTGTGGAGCTGTGGGGTTGGGGGGTCTTCCTCCTGCTCTTGATAGTCCAGATTTTCTGACTCCAAGATGCTTCAAGCTTAGTGAACAGGGATTTGCTGTACTTCACGTGGCCTTTAACTAGTGCAGTGTGAACCCTGGGCCTCTTTCCTCCTCTAACATAGCCAGGTTGAACTGGCTGTCCATCTACCCTATCCCACCCCTGCCATGAGCCTAAGTCTGGGTCTCCAGGCCTTGGTGCAGACAATGACCAGGGCTTGGACAGGCCAGTCACTGTCCAGTACAGAACTACTAGGAGATGCCTGGAAAGAATAACCCAGAAATTCAGCAAGGCGATGGGCACACCACCCTCTTCCCCAATGAGCCCCTTAGACCCTGCCCTGCAGTGACAGCCAGAGCGCTTCCACAACACAAGCAAACTGCTGATCTCTGCCACCCCTGGCTCCCCTGCCCAGCGCCACGTGTGCAGAGGAACAAAGCCCCTTGGTTTCAAGTAACCTAAGCACTGCCGGGGACATGTGGACAAGAGTGTTTAAAAGGTCCGCAGTGGTATAGGAGTTGCGCCAGCATCGTCAAGCAGAGGACCAAGGACCAACTTTAAGAAAAGACAAGAACGTCAGGGAACGGAGCCTGCGGAGGAGCTCAGGAGATTGCGAGGGTCCTCTAGCAGGAGAACATTGCCCTGCGATCTGGATTAATCTGTCCGGCTCGTTAAACCAGCCGCTGCTTCCTCGGTCACGCCAAGGGATGAAATACCTGACGTCTGCGTCCAGCCTCCATGCTGCCTTCAGGGGACACGCTGAACCAAGAACTGGGGCGCGTAAGGGTTGGTCCCAACCATCAGAGTGCTGTGTGGCTTTGGGGAGGCCCTGTCTCACCTGTAATGACCCCATGGTGAAGGGCTGGGTCAGATGTGAATAAGCCACCCATGGGAGACCGTTCTGTGGGTGAATGCGTTGGGGAAACACTTCTTCAGGTTAGAATGTTAAGTTCATGTGTGCCATTTGCAATGAGGCGAGCCAGCATGCAGCGCTTCCCAGGGAATTCGGCGGGTCTTGACCCCCCGAGGGTTTTTTGGGCACTGACATTCAAAACATCGTTGTGGAGTGCTTGCTGTATGCCAGGCATATGGGGGTACTGGGCGCATCCCAGGTGCTGGCCCTGTCCCTTTAGAGCTTAGCAAGGAGCATTTGAAGAGTCTCTTCCAGGGACCATTGTCCCAGTCCCAGAGTTCCAGGTGGCTTTGTCTAGATGGATCATGCTCCAACCCGTGACCCTGCAGAGTGTGAGAACAGCCCTAGGCCTCCACTGTCCAAGCACCTGGCACTAACAGCCAGTCCACCGAGCTCGCAGACACACCCTGATGGCCGTAGTGTTGGGCGGCCAAGTGCAAGTCCTGCTGTGGGCCCTCCAGTTCAGGCCAAGCAGGTCCCCAGTGCAGAATCCTGGTCCCGAGGCCCCTCAGCTGAGGAGACCAACTCCAGGTCCAGGAACTCGGGCCCCGTGCCTAGGAAGGCTGATGCCACACCTGTACATAAGCCGCCTAGGTTTCCAGCCCTTGCCTGTTTCCCAGCCAATCCCCAGGTGACAGCAAAATGGACAGCACCACTGTCCCCCCAACCCGTGCTGATAGGAACTCTGGCTGATGAATGGAGGAAGTGGAGCCAAGACAAGCTCCTGGTGGGTTTCCACCTGCTCTTCAGACATCTGCAGAAGCTGGGTTCCTCCTAGTTGTTTCACCTATCAGTAAAGGATTCTGGAAGTTTCCTCTAAACCTTGCTTGCACCCTGTTGATCCCTACCCTTACCTGGGAGCCAAGCTTCCTCCTCTGTTTTCTTCTCTCTTCTTTGTCAGGGACTCCCAAGAAAAAGGAGTGAGGAAAGGGGCCTTCCCTGTCTGGGTGCAGCCTCCCTCCCCCGCCTGGCTGGAACCTGCATGACACCCCAGCATTGGCCATTTGGGGCTCCCAGTGCTGCCTCTCACTACTTGCACATTGTGACATCTCCAGGTGACCCCACACACAAATATGGTCCATATCCTTAGTACCCTGGAAGGGAAAGGGAAGGGATTGCCATGTGGTCATTGCTGTGACTCTGGGAAGAGACCTTTCCCCCCAAGCGGGGACTAGAGAAGTCAGCAACAAAAAAGTGGGTGCATCCCTCAGCTGTGACAGCACCCTCCACATCGCCAGAATAAAAATAGCCAGGGCAGGGGTGTGTGGCATTTTGCAGCTGGATAATCTGAGCTGCCAAGATCTGTCCCCAAGTCTGGGGCTCGGCAGCAGCACCCAGCCAGGTTTCCAACCTCCTGCTATGGAGCACCTCGACCCATGTGCCCAGCCTGCCCCAACCCATTGCCTGTCGCCTCTCAACAGCTCCACCTTTCCAGATACCTGCTGGTGGGATTTCCCGCTCCTGCTGCAGGTCTTCTTGACTCAGGGCCAGCTGTCCTGAGCTTACAGCTGCTTCCAAGGCAAAGTGCCTCGCCTCAATGTGCTGACTGCGGCAACACATCTTATAGTTTCACTATTTGCCCAGGTGGCTTTGGCTCAAGCGGCATGGCCGGTGCTTGGCCCTGTTGGAGCCTCAAGTGCCTATAACATGCTGCCTATCCCTTCGCCTGCTCACCTGCAATGACCCCACAGTGCCTGTGACACCTCTTCCTTTTGAGATCTGCATCACCTTCTTGCCCAGTAGCCAATTACATTGTAGTTGTTGCGAAGGTCCTGGACAAGGGTCCACCATACTTAGAAAATCCTGTCCCACGGTTATGTGTGTATGTTCTTGTACCTGGTGTTACTGTTCTCCTGTAGGCTTTGGACACATAAAAACTATCCATATGGCAAAATTATACATGTACCTTCTCTTTTGTTCTCAAAGCCCATAATCCTTGGCTTTCAAACTAGAGGTTCGGGGGTCTACTTGCCTTGCTTAGTGAATCATCTCTGTCTTGATTCGGTTCCTCCTAAGGTGACCAACTGTCCAAGTTTGCCCAGGATTGAGGGAGGTTGCCAGGATATGGGATTTGGGACTTACTTTCAGTTTTAAAACTAGGACAGTCCCGGACAAACCAGGACAAGTTGGTCATAGTGATTTCCCCAAAAGCAGAACCTGAGACAAGGATTCAGTGTAGGCAGTTTATTTGGGGATCTCAGCCCCCTTAGTGAAGGACGGAAGTAAAGTAGAGACAGGAAGGACACTGACTCAGGGAACGACACTAAGCTAGGTAATGCTGTGGGTGGGGACCCTCCTTCAACCAGGAACGCTAGGACCGGAGTAGAAGCACATCTCAAAGCTCATGGAGTTCCTCGGTGCTTCTGGTCTGCCACCGGTGAGCAGGTTCCTGCACTGAGAGAGCTGCCAGGTGAACGATCCAACAGATCGGAAACATTTCTGTGACGTGCTAAGAGCCCCTAACAGGACTGATGAGAAATGCCAACGAGCTAAGATTTAAAGGGTCAGTGGAAACCCTGCTCCTCAGCACAGCCTGGGGGAGACTCAGCAGGGTCGCTAGCTCACCCTGTGATAGCCAAGCCCTTTGGCTGCCTCTGTCGCTGCTCAAGGCTGCAGGGAGACCCAAAGGCCCCTGATACCTGCCTGACGTATGGGCAGACACCACCTCTGGCTCTGGGGGAAATGTGCTTCTCTCGTCTCGTCCCCACTGTGCCTCCTGTAAAAGCCAGGTGTGTGCGTGTGCGTGCGCCCCTGAGCACAGGTGTGTCTGGATGGCAGCGCAGGGCTCCTCACCCCTCACCCTGGGAAAAACATGCTGAGGAAGCAGGGGCTCAGGCCTCCTGGGTTCTCTCCAGGAAGTCTGAGGGAGAGAACGGGGTGAGCCCAGTGGCTGGGGTCTCTGGGTCTCCTGGGTCCTCTCTCCTATGACAGCCAGTTTGCCCTCCTGGGAAACCTGAGCTCCCCCTGGGCACAGTTAATCTTTATCCTGGTCTGAAAAGGGAGAAAATACCGAGTTGGTCCCCAGCCCAGCTCTGCCAGCTCTCCTGTTCTGCATTGAGACACAGTTGCTCTCGTTCTTTCTGAACACTGCCCAGGATTTGCCAGTCCTGAATCCGTCCCGGAAGCATCCAGAGTACCCACACCCAAAGTTCATCTGCCCCAGATTCAGGGCGCTGAAGGAAGAAGGGGCACGCGTCCTCCATGATACACCGACATGGCATCTAGGGTGACACCTGCTGGGAAGGGTCCTTCCCTAACCTGGGGGAGGAGATACCTAGGATGGTGACCCTCCCCACCTCCTGAACCCCAGTCAGATGGCTGCAGGACTACTTCAGCCATCCTGAGCTGAACTATTCTCAGGGACCTAGATCCTCCAGATGGCAGATATGGGCCCTCCCAGGCGCTGACCCAATCCCTGTGTGCCCTGCATTGGGGGCTTCAGATTCTGGGGCAGAATTCAGATTCCAGGACAGAAAAGCAGGAGCTATTTCCATGGACTCCACTGGCATTCAAGAGCACAGTGCGGCTCTGCCTCTCCAGCAGAGGGCGCTGTGGGTGTGCTCTGCCTTCCCCTGCAGCGTGGCTCACAGCAGAACCAGGAGCGCAAGAAAGGAGGGAAGCTCTGGGAGCTATTCCTGTCCCCTGCCAACAGTCTCCCTGCTAAAAACAGGTGCTTCATGATGGCCAGGAAGCCCACTGAAAGGCTGTCACATATTCAGCGTGTGTCCAGACATCAGGCTGGCTCCACCTATGTCTAGAAAAAAGAGGGTGACCATTTGGTCCTTCCCTGCTTGGCTCATCCCTGCTCCTCCTCCTCTCCACCACATGTGCACACACCCCAAAACATCATGCAAAGCCCCCTTCTTTCAGGAAGACTTCCAGACCTCCTCTACGCAGCAACGTCTTGTGGCATACTTTGCTAATGCACACATGTGTGGTCTGCCTCCCCAGTACACCAGGCGCCCCCGACTGCGCTTGAAGGTCTTCTCCAAAGCAGGTCGCACCCCCATCAGACTGGAGGTTCTCCAGGGGCAGAGATCTTATCTCCTCCATCAGACAGGGGTTTTCCCAATAGGGCTCTGCCTTCTCCATTTGCGCTCTCGGAGGCAGCCTTTCTGTCCGCAGTGATCAGTCTGGGGACAGTCCTTTTCCCACCCTTCTGCAGGGGTACCTGAGAAGACCCCAGGTGCCATGAGTTTTGCATACCAGGTGAGAGAGAGATGAGATTGGCTCCAGCAAAAGATGGCCAGCCAGCCTGGAGAAGAAGAGAAAGGGTGCAGAAGAGACTCATAAGGCAATGAAGACCCAGCTCCCTTCCCTGCACCACTCCTTGCTTGGCAGGTCTCCCTCCATTTGCCCTGTCACCTTGTCACCCTATCTTGTCACTGCTCACCTATACTGTCTACTGTAACCCCTGCCCTGTCCTCTCTGCCACCAAGTGGGCCTCTGCACCTCCAGGGGAGCCCTCTAACACACTCCAGTGGCTCCCCACTGCCTGCCTGCTTCCCGAACTCAGCCTGATACAGACTTTTCACCTTCTTTCCAAAACTAGATTTTCAGTCTCCTTCTGTCACTTCCTCCATGTCACACCGACATCCATTCCTTCAAGAGCTGTGAGCTGAGTTACTTCTAAATCCCAGGCCTTGTTCTAGACTCTGAGATGCAGCAAAGAACAAAACAGAGTCTCTGCCTGTATTCATCCGCCAGGGTTCCCAAAACAAAGGACCACAGACCCGGGGCTTAAACGGCAGGCACTCATTGTCTCCCAGTTCCAGAGGCCAGAAGTTCAAGATCAAGGTCTGAGGGCTGTGGGAAGCATCTGTGCCAGGCCTCTCTCCTGGCCTCTGGCAGCTCCCTGGCTCATGGCAGCATGACTCTGGTCTCCATGTGGCCTTCCTGCCCTGTGCACGCCTGTCTCCAAACCTCCCCTTTTTACAAGGACATCAGTTCTATTCAGTCAGGGCCACCCCGATAGCCTTATTTTAGCTTCATCACCTCTTTAAATACCCTATCTCCAAATAAGGTCACATTCAGAGGTCCTGGAGGCTAGAATTGTGACATATTAGTTTGGGGGAACATGTTCCTGGCACCTCCAGGGCAGACTGGACCTGTCCAGGCTCTGCTCCTGTGGCCCTTTGCCCGAACTCTGGACAACAACTACTGGGAGTACATTCAGTGCCACTTCAGGGCCCTGTGGCCATGCGTCTCCTCCCTTAGAGTTCGAGCAGCCAGCGAGCAGAGCCTGGGCCCCATCATCTCTAGGCTGTCTCAGGAAATGCGTGCCCAGGTGCACGGCTGAGGCGGACCCAGCCATTCTATCTTTAGTAAAAATAATCAGAAGTTATCATCGGAGGAGTCCTAAATGTCAGCCCTGATGCTAAGGCCATTGATTCATTTCATTTCCTCCTCACAACTCTTGAAGTACCATTTTGGTGGTACAGATGGGGAAACTGAAGTTCAAAGACATCAAGCAATCTGCCCAAGGTCACCCAGCTAGAAACCAGTGGGGGAGGATTCAAACCCAGGTCTAGCCATCTCCTGGGCCAGGCTTCTTTACTTCAAGGCATTCTTCATTCATTCACTCCGCCTGGGACTCTCCACACCTACTGTGTGCAGGGTACTCCTGGGCTAGGCTAAGGGGTCAAGCAGGGAAGGGGAGGGGAGCTTTAAGGACTGAGCTTTTCATTTTCTCCGAGTTAAAGAAAGAACTTCTCTTCCCTGCTCAGCTGCTGGGACTGCAGGCTGGCTCTCCCCTTGCCCAAGCCCCCCCTCCCCACGCCATCCCAAGAAGACAAATATAGCCCAACTCTTCCTGCCCCTCCCCAGGAAGGCAGCTGGGGACTAGGATGCTTAGGACACATAAGGAGAATCGGTGACAAATCTTCCTGTCTTTCCGCTGCTCAGTGGGGCCCAGTACTGCTCCCACTGCTGCCCCAAGCAGAGGAAGCAGCAGATGGGCCCTGGGCCTGGAGGACCCACGACCCAGCTGCTCCTGTGTGGGCAGTCCCTCGATGTGGGAGCTGGAAAGCGTGCTTAGAAACCTCCAAATGCCCACCTGCCTCCACTTACAGCAGGAGACACTGAGGCCCAGGGAGGAATGGGGCCTGGACCGAGGCCACTCAGGTCCCCCAACACTTCCTTCGTGGGTTCTAAAGATGCCACACTGGAGCTACTCTAAGGTGAGTCTTCAGAAATGTGTGTGCTTGCAGGTGTAGGTGAGGGCTAGACAGGACACGTCAGAATGGTCGTCACGCAAGCTAGGCGCCTGGGCTGGGGGAGCGAGAGGAGCGAGGGCTGGAGACAGGCTGTCACACAGGAGAAAGGCACACACACCACCACCCCCACCACGCCTTTTTGTAGTAAAGCCCAGATTCCCGGACGCTACAATAAGATGAAGAGGAGCCATTGGTGCCTCCCTCTGTCATTCGGTGAAGGCCCAAATAACTTCAGGTGCTCAAACTGTGTGCCCATAGGCAAGTCTCTTCCCCTCTGGGGACCTCAGTTTCTCCATTTGTTAAAAGAGGGAAGGGGACTCGGTGCTCCCAAGGGTTCCCTCCAATTCTCAGGCTGTGGGTTCAGCATTGTAGCCCTAGTCCCCAGAACGGTCAAAGACAAAGGGGTGGCAAGGATTTCCCCTCACCCGCTCTGAGGTTGTGTCACCTCTCCCAGAGTCAGGAGGCTTCCCGTGGGCCACAGTCCCCAGCTTTCAGGAGCCAGAGTGAAGCATAGGGTTATCAGTCCTGGGATGGAGAAATAATGAGCTTGGGAATCCAGGAACATGCAGAGCAGACAGCCAAGCCCAGGCCCAGCACCCCAACCAGGCAGCTCACTGGATTCAGTTCCAGTAAGCTCTGAGGCTACCAGGAAAATATCCTTCCAGGCGCAGGGATCCAGTGACATTACATTACCATCAGACGTTAGGCCCCGGACCGTGGAAAAGGCAGGAACTGCCAGGCCAGCATCCAGCCAGCATCGGACCCCTATCAGCCCCACCCACCCCACAGCTGGGCATGGTCACTTCGCCTCTCAGTACCTGGGTTTCCCCATCTGGAAAATCACCACACCTACTCACAGCGTTGTCATGAAGACGTGCTTGGCCCAGCTGATGCGTAAGCCGTCCCAGGAGACCCCTGCACAGCAGCTTCAGCTCAGTCTTTACGCAGGTCTCTGGGTTTTATTATGCTGCAACTCCCAGCCTGGAGAGGGGACTTTCAAGGTGGCACTGACAAGGCCTCAGAGCTGGCAGACGGTATCCAAGTGCACTAATCAAATTAAATGAGTAACTATCCCAGGCTAGCCCTCTCCTAACCAAGACTGCTGGTGAGAGACTGGGTGGTCCCCAGCATGGAGGGGGAGGAGGGCCTCGGCTTGACTGAAGCCAGCCTGGCAGGGCCCCTCTCCCTTCCTCCTGGGTCTCTCCGGGTCTCCAGCCTCCATATCCTGTTGTGGCCTGGCTCTATTTGCTGGGTCTCTCAGTCTTTCTCCAATCCCCTTCCTCCTCCATCCGCTGTGTCCCCACCCCAGAGCCCAGCTCTGCCTCCAAACCCAGCAAAGCCACATCTGTCCTTAACCCCAAATCCTACCAATGAAGCCTCTCCCTCCAGACATTGGGAGAACCAGGTGAGGTGAAGTTGCCCCCTATGCAGACAGGTGGGGCTGGGAGAGGCGACAACACACTCCTAGGAGCGAGCAGCCTCTGTCTGTTGTCCTACGGCCACAGTAGCCTGTGCCAGACCTAAGTGCGGTGGGTCCAAACCTCACTACCCATGCCTTACATTTAGGTCCCCCGACCCCTGCAAGATCCCACTCACGCTGACGCTGGGGCTGGGCTCGGTGGCAGAGAGCTGGCCTAGCATGTGTGAGGCCAAGGGGTCCATTCCCAGCCCTGCAGGGAGACAGACAAGAAAGAAAGAAAAATAGCAACATACACCCAGGCTCCCTGCACCACCCCTTGGTCCCCAGGTGTCCAACCCCTTGCTAGGGGACTGGCAAGCTGCCCCGACCTTGCTCTAGTTCTGCGACCCTGCCCCTCACTCTTCTCCCTGTGCGCTCCCAGCACCCTCTGCGCCTCGCGGTCCCCGCACTCCAGGCGCTTGGTCCTCAGTTTCATGGCCCTGAGCGGCTCTGACTCCGCCACCACAAAGGCATCACCGTGGGAACCGGGAGGTGGCACATTAAGAGCAATTAGCCCACGCACCGTTGGAAGCGACACCTTGATAAATAAGAGTCTGAGCGGCGTGTAAATAAATATTAGAGCGCATTAGGTGGGCAGCAGGCGCGGCCGCCGGAGACTGGCACTCGCAGGCAGCTGCTGGGGATCCCCCTGCCCTGGGGCCTGCGAGCTGCCAGCAGGAGTGGAGAGGGAGGCCCCGAGAAGAACCCAAGAGAGACAGAAAGCACCGGGTCGGGGAAAGAGAACGAGACGGATTAAAGGAGAGAGATGGAGCGAGGGAGGGAGGACTCAGGAACCGGCTGCGGAAGAGGCCTAGGGTCGCTCCACCCAGCGCCGGAGAAGAGCCCACCCTCCTAGGGGACTGGCCTGGCTGGCTCTCTGTGGCGCCTCCTACCTCCCTGACTGCTCTTTCTCGGCCTCCGTGGCTGGCTCCTCCTGGCTCCCCAGCCTCCACGCTGGGGGACGGGAATAGGACTCCTGGGCCTCCTGGCTTCTATCCTCACTCACCAGGTGAGCACATCCAGTCTGGATGCTTTGAATGCCTCGGGCTGTGGAGGCTCCCATGCCTCCTCCATCCAGACCAGACCAGCACCCCCGGGGTTGATCGAGACCTTACCGCCCACACTGAGCTCTGAAATCTGCCCGGCCCACAGGCTGCAGCTCAGTCAATGGCAGCTTTTCTCCTTCCAGCCCTTGAAGCCAAAACCCTGGAGTCGTTCTTGACGCCTCCCTCACACCTCACGTCTAGCCCAGCAGAGAATGCTGCCATCTCTACTTTAAACATGCTTCCGAATCCCTCCAGTCTCCCCGCTTCACGCACCAAGTCAGACAAGCCCCTGCACCTCCTCCTCCTTGGGCTTCCTGCTTCCACTGTGACCCCTGCTCCACTCTCTGCCAACGGAGAGGGGCTATAAAACTAAGAGTGGGATCAGGCCTCTCCTCTGCTCAGATGCTTCCTAGAGAAGAAAAGCCACAGACCTTAGAAAGGTCTTCCAGGCAGCCATAGGCAACCCACCCTCCACCTTCCCTACAGCCCAGCCTCATTCTTTCTTCTCAGGCTGTTCTGGCCTCTTTTCTCTTCCTCAAACTGTGCCAAACCTGCACCCACCTTTGGGCTCTGGCACCAGATGTTCCCTCTTTCTGGAACATTCCCCAGAGTAGCTAATCACCTCCTCCTTCAATTCTCTATTCAAACATTCCATTCTGCAAGAGGCTTACCACGGCCATCCTGTCAAAATTGCTGATTTCTCTTCCCTCCCCCCAAAGAAAACCTTTCTGTTGCCACCCTGGATCTGTTCCTCCACAGAACGCAACCCCTTCTAAAGCACTACCTGACTTGCTGGGTTTGCTCACCCTCTTCCCAACAGAGAGGAAGCTCCCCGAGGGCATTGGCTTTGCCCCCACCCCCACCCCTGTGGTTGTATGCCCTGTACCTGGAACAGTACCAGGAACATAAAAGACACTCAATAAATATTTGAAGGAAGGAGAGAGGGAGGACAGAGGATTGGAGGGAAGGAAAGGGGTAAAGGAGAAGAGGAAGAGAGTCCTGAGGCAGGGGACAGCAGGGGCAAAGGGAGGGTGGCATGAGCAGGCAAACAGGGTGGCAGGGCTTGAGAGGATGGGGACTGGTCGGAGCTCGGGTGGCCCTGGGGCTGGCACATCTGAGCTGCTCCTTTGCAGCCTGGTGTCCAGGCTGGAGGGAGTTAGACTGGGGATCAGCAGACCCACCCCAGCAACACCCGCAGGCCCCAGGGCAGGGAGCCCCAGCTGGGAGTTGGACCCGGGTGCTGCGGGCGGTGCTGCGCGGGTAGGCCCTGGTAACAGCCACAGTAATTACTGGTTGTGTGCGATTAGGGGATAATTATGCTTAATAAGTCCAAAAGTAATTACCACGCAGACTGCTTGCTGCTTTGGAAAACAGAGGCCCCCAGTGAGCGGGAGCCAGGGAACGGAGAAGCGGGGAGGGGGCATTGTGGACACTGGGGTTCTCGCCCGCTTCTCTCACGGGCGCCCGCACCGTCCCAGTGGCACCTCCACCAGGGCCTTGCTCCCCTCTGGTGACGAGGCTCACTGTCCCCAGGCAGCGCCTCACCTCCAGAAGACGGCAGCATGTTCCGTTCTGCACAGGGCCGCCCGCCCCCTCTTCCCTTCCTCAGCATCCTAGCGTGACAAACTGAGGCATGGTCACAAAAGGAGCGACATGTGTCATCATGGGCTCACCCCACACAGTGGGGCAGGGTTTCCATGGGTCCCACTGCAGGATGGGGAAACCGAGGCGCTGGGGCCGGGCTCACAGCGGGTTGCGGAGCAGAGTCAAACTTCCAGGGCAGTCGACCTGCTGCTGAATCCATGTCCCCAACCCCCAGGACCTGCAGGACCACTCCAGTCCCATATCTCCTTGGGTTTTTTCCTTCTTTACAAAGAACTCAGTACCAGGACACCCTGTGGTACGAAAAAAGGACACCCTGTTGCTGCTGCTAATGCCCCCTGTGGCCTTAAGCAAAGTCGCTGGGCTTCTTTGGGCCTCTATTTTGCTACCTGCCCAAAGGAGGCAGTTCTACTCCCTCAGACCAAACCCAAGCCTAAAGTAGCGCCAGGACCACACTGGTCCAGGGCTCCCGTGCCAGGGCCAGGAGAGACTCCGGGACCTTCTGCAACCCTGAGCCTGTTTCCTTTCTTCTGCACTTATCCACCCTTAGGAGGTAGCGGGGGAGATGCCTTACAGAGCACAGTGACCAACACGCTGATCTAGTTACACAGCTCTGCCCTTTCCAACCTGAACAGCTGCCTTCTACCTCGTTCTTAGAACTCAAGTTCCTCTCATGAAGAGCCGTGCGAGTTTACAGGACTCCGAGAATCATGTAAAATTTCATTTGTATGATTATAGCGAGTTACGATGACAATTTATGTCTGCTTTTTTTATCTGATCTTTACCCGTGGAGGTGTGGCTAGTCTGTCCATATTGCATTGTGTGTTGACAGCTGAGACCCAGGAGGTGGAAGTCTCCTGTTCCCAACCTACTGCCATCTTTCATGGCGGAAGGCCCAACGCCTTCTACCAGAGTCCCAGAGAGAAGAGCAGGGTCTGGAAGAGCAAGTGCCACACAGTCTCCTCCCCCATCCTGGGGCTGTGCAGTATGGGGACGGCAGCTCATGCCATACTTAAGACCACTGCAGCCACCCAGAGCCCCAGACCTGCTGGCCAAGGGGAGGGATGTAGTGGGACTGGCCTTGCTTAGCTCCTGAGGACTTCAGATGACCAGAGATGCCAAGTCAGGAGGTCCAGAGTGGAAACAGTGCTCCTGCCTTCAAAATAAGAGAATGCCAACACCTGTGAAATCTGTGCCATTTATATGAAATATATGTCATGATATTTTCCCTGCAAGAGTGTTAAAATTACCATTTTTTTCCCAGAATGTCAGAAAATAACATCACTGACAAGCAATGATCCCTGAGAGAGGTGGGCTAGAGTCGGGATACACAAATACCCAAGAGAATGAGGTTCCCAACCACCGTCAAGAGATTTTCAAATATACATAAGGCAGGTGCCAAACCCTGGGACTCTGATTCATTAGGTGAGATGCCAGGCCCAGGAGGCACAGTATGATATAGCCCCTCCTCCCCCCAGGAGATTCTGCAACAGCTACACCTGCCAGAGCTGGGGGCTGAGGACTCAGGTGACCAGTGATGTTTCAGCACCAGGGACAGGGGCACAAACATTGGACCTCCCAAAAGTACTTGGTCACTGTGAGCGGAAGCTTTAATTCCCGGTTCTAGGGATGAAGCTCGGGGCATTCTGCACGCTAGGCCAATGACAGACCCCTGAGTTACATCCTGGTCGAAGCGGGATGCTTTAGAAACAAACAAACAAACAAACAAAACCTTAGCTATTTTACTTTTTTGGTGGTTGGGAAGCAAAGGGTCTTCCACTCCCCGGTTGGGAGGGAGGAATATGCCCTGGGTGTTCACTGTGGCCCAAGCCTTGCAGGGCATAAAAGCCAATTGGGAAGAAATCTCAAAAATAAAGGAGACTTTCCCTCTTCCCAACAAAAAGATCTGCTGCCTTTACTTGATATTGAGGGGAAGAAGAGGAGCAAAGTGGGAGTCCTGGCCAGATAGTCCCACGGAATAGAAGGAGGCTCCCTCTAGGTACCAGCATGACCTCAGGCAAGCCATTTTCCACTTAGACTCTGCGCCTGGGCACCACACTGCCCAGACTCTGGCCAGTGAGGGCAAAGTGGACATCCGGAGCATTGGACCCCAGATGTGTTTGATGACTCAGGTAGGCACAGTCCCTCTGCCCTAGTGAGCCAGCCCAACCAGCACTCCTTGACCCTGACCTTCAGAGGTGGGAGTGTCCCAGGACACTCAGGTGTTTTGTGCATACAAGGAAGGAAGGAGCGATGCCATAGTAAAAACGAGATTGAGGACAACTAAGGCAAACAGAGTCACTCAGGTCTTTCCGCTATTGCTCCCAGACATCTAATAGTATGTTGATTATTTCCAAGATGTCAGGAAACTTCCCTTCCTGGAACACCTATAAGAACCACTAACACTTGTAACACTTATTAAATGCCAGGCACTGTTGTAAGATCTTTCCATTTGAAGGCGTTTAATCTCCATGACAACCTATGCAGCAGGTACTATTATGATTCCCATTTTGCAGAGAAAGAACCCGAGGCAGAGAGATCAAAGACTTGTCTAAAGTGTCATGGCTGAGGCACAGCAGGGCAGGGACTGGAAGCCCGGCAGACAGTCTCCAGCATCCGTGTTTCCAACCACATCCCAACTTGAGGGTCTGGAGTTCATCAGCCACAGGGTGGGGAATTCTGCCCTAATTGTCTGCTTGTTTAGCTTTGGACATTTTGAGCAATACATTTTTTTTTCTTTTTTCTTTTTTAGTTGTAGATAGACACAATATCTTTATTTTATTTATTTTTATGTGGCGCTAAGGATGGAACCCAGTGCCTCACACATGCAAGGCAAGCGCTCTGCCTCTGAGCCACAACCCCAGCCCCATTTCTTCTCTTTTTGATGTAGCTTCTTTTGGTCTGATCTCTAGATTCCCTTGGCAAACAGGCAGGCAGACCTAGATGATGTCTGGGAGGTGGGGGAGCCCATTGTGGATTTTTTAATTATTATTTATTTGCCTATTTTTTATTAAGATCGGCTCTGCTGTAGATGAAGCACAGAGCAGCTGAGCTATTTTAGTGAGCTGGTGGGGACTTGAGAAAGGAGTGAGGGGAGGGTGACGGCGGGAGGGAGGGAAGGAGAAGAGAGGAGGCAGATGAAGGAGGAGAAGAGAGGGCCAGGAGAAAGAGAAGGGAGAGGACTGGGAGAGGGGAAGGGTGGAGGCGAGGAGAGGAGAGAGGTGGGGAGGGGAGGGAAGGGGAGAGGAGGAGAGGAGAGATGAGAAGAGAGAGAGGAGAGGAAAGAGAGGAGAGGAGAGAGGAGGTGAGGGGAGGGGAGGGGAGGGGAAGGAAGGGGAGGAGAGGAGAGATGAGAAGAGAGAGAGGAGAGGAAAAAGAGGAGAGGAGAGGAGAGGAGAGGGGAGGGGAGGGGAAGGAAGGGGAGGAGAAGAGAGATGAGAAGAGAGGGAGGAGAGGAGAGTGGAGGAGAGGAGAGGGGAGGAGAGGAAAGGGAAGGGGAGGGGAGGAGAGAGATGAGAGGAGAGGTGAGGAGAGGAGAGGGTAGGAGAGGAGAGGGGAGGGAAGGGGAGGGGAGGAGAGAGATGAGAGGAGAGAGAGGAGAGGAGAGGGGAGGGGAGGAGAGGGGAGGGGAGGGGAGGGGAGGTGAGGAAAGGAGAGGAGACAGTGGAGAGGTGAGGAGAGGGGAGGAGAGGCGGGGACATGAGGAAAGAGGGAAGCGAGGGCGGACTCACCCTCGGCTTCTGGACGCTGGACCCTCTGCCTCCCAGCTCCCACCTCCCCCAGGAGCAGCTGTGGGAAGTCCTCCTTCCTCCACAGGACCAGGTGAGGCCTGGTTCCTGTCAGTACTCCGCAGGCACCTGTCAGCAGGTTTGGGGACAGGTCCTGCCTGCCAGCCCAGGACCATTTGGGCGGCCCCTGCCCCTGAGCCCCGGGCCCGCCTCCTCTCCAGGCACTTTTCCAGGCTGTTCGCCCAGAAGAGACCTGCGCTGTCGCCCAGCTCCAGGAGCTTCCTCCCTGGAACTTCCAAAGGGCCTGACGAGGTTTCCCACAGCAACTCCTCCCCTCTTAAGTGGCGCCGTCTGCAATGGACTCGGCTGCGCTTCTCATCCTCTGCTTCTCTTCGCACAGGAGCCTCAGCACTATCGAGTGTCACTGGTGTGAGTCCTCAGGGCCCAGCCTGGGGCTTCCTCGAGGGCATCAGGGTGATGTCATCCCACTGACCCGAGCCCCGTAGACTGTGGCCTCAACCGGGCCAGCACCCACCCCTGCCTCAGGCCTCTCCCACCCCAAGTCCCACTCCCAGCACCTCTAGGAAGAAATTTGAGGCCTGTGTTGCCATGGAAACCAGGGAAGCAGTGATTGCTATTCATTACGTTCAGGGGATGGAATTATATGACCTGGAATTCAGCGATGCTAAGCTACAGAAAGAGCGGCAAGTCAGGGAGCCTGCGTCTCCTCAGCAAAGTAACTCGCAAGCAGAATGACTCTGAACAAGTTACCTGCCATGGCTGGGACTCAGTGTCCCCACCTGTCGAACAGTGCACCTGTGTGAGCGTGGGGAAGATGAACGACATGATCCCTGTTACACTTTGGATCTAAAGTATCCCCCAAGGCCATGTGCTAAAGGCTTGGTCCCCAGCCTGTGGCACTATGGAGAGGTGGGACCTGGCTGGAGGAGGTCAGCCACTGGAAGCATGTCCTTGAAGCCGCCATCATGTTCTGCCTCACCTCAGGCCCAACGCAATGGATCCAGTCAACCCTGGACTTCAACCTCTGAAACCAAGAGCCAAAGTAAATCTTTCCTCCCCTAAATTGTCACAGTCACGGGAAGCTAACACAGCCCCCTCCCCCCAGCTCTCTAAAGCAGCAGATGCCTCCAGAAGCAGAGCCGCAAGGTGAATGGGTGATGGGCCCCCCAGGGCACCCACCCACTCTTGGGAGAGGGTGAAGAAGCAGGCAAAGGGTGTCGCCAGAGCACCCGGAAGTCAGGAGCATGCCTGTCAGTTCACAGGAAGGAGATGCCCTCAAGGAAACTGGCCTCCTCAGGGTGGACCGCCTGCACCCCTCCGCCGCTTCCCGCCCTCCCACCCCCAGAGGAAGTCCCACACTGACCCGGTCATTCCCTCCCCTGGAGTATAGGAAGACTCTAGAGCCAAGAAGTGTGTCCCAACACCATGCATGACAGAGAAGCCTTGGAGACCACCCAGGAATGGCTAAGGAAATTAGGCCAGACCTAATATCCCGCCTGGCCAGGGTATCATGACAGCCCTTAAAACTACACTTACCAAGAGTTTTTACCCACACGGAGAAATGCTCAGGCTTTAATGTAAAGTAGGAATCACGCGACGCCCAGGGGTACGTGCTGCGTGGTGTTATTTTTAAAAAGGAGGGGAGGGAATCTGGGGTAAGGTAAGCTCTATTTCTTTCTTGAACTCTCCTTGGCTTGCCAACGTTTCCACAGGTAGCAGGTATTGGCACATTTTAGAAAAATTAATAAGCTCTTCCTAAAACATAGGTCTCGACAGGGAGGTCACAGGGTTTGACTGTCCTTGTTCAAATCTTGCCTCTGAGATTCTCCAGCTGAGGGCCAGAGCACTTCCTTGGCCTCTCTGAGCTGTGGGCTCGGCGTGGAACGGTAATGATGCCTTTGGCAGAGGCTGGTGTGGCAAGCTGGTGTGGTTTCACCTAGCGTGAAACCCCGCACGGGGCAGGGGCACAGTCAACGGCAGCTGGCGGCCAGTTCCGTGTGGCTCAGTGGGCAGATAGGGAAAGGCATCCAGGCAGAGGGGAAGAACTGGCCAGGAGCTGGGGGACAGGGGACAGCGGTAGTGAATGTGGCCAGATGGTGAGGAGATGATCTGCCACTCGCAGGACGTCCTTGGGGCCAGGCCCCTTAATAAGCACTTCCCCGTTCACGAATCAGGCTACTGAGGCTGGGGAGTCCTGTGACTCACCAAACGTCACCCAGCAGGCAAGCAACACAGTTGGGACTTTGAACGGCCCTGATCTTGACCATGATAAAGCTCAGCTGAGAGTTCACAGAGGTGCAGCCACTGCCAGTAAGGCAGCCAAGGAAGCAGATTCCTGCAGCCTCCAGATACACAGGGTCCTGCCCTGCTGGCCACAGAGGCAAAGGGCCTCTGTCCTATGGGCAGGAGTCCTGGTACTGCTCTGGGCTGCAGAGAAGGCTACCAGCTCAGACATGGCAGAGTCTGGCTGGAAAATGAGCCTGAAGGGGTGAAGGTCTCTCTCTCTCTCATGCCCCAGGGCCTCATTCTGACCGGGCACCTGCTCTGGCACTTCCAGGACCCAGCTGCTGGAGATGGCAGGTAGACCACACCGGAGTCACCCGTTCCCAGCCCTGCCCTGGGACTGGATGGACAGGGCCATGCCTGGGTGCACTACCATCAAAAACCTGTGGGTGGCAGTGCTGAGTGCCACAGCTGGGAGCCTCGACTTCAGGCAGTGCCATCGCCTACTAGTCTCTTTAAAAAAAAAAAAAAAAAAAAAAAAAAAGGATGTGGTTCGTCCTCAAAAAGTTCATGAGTTGAAAGTCTGGTCCCCAGTGTGGTGATGTAAGAGGTGGTGGAATCTTTAGGAGGTGGGGCCTAGCACCAGGCGACGAGATCAGAAGGGATTAGCGCTGACCTCGGGAATGAGGGGGTTGTCATAACAGCGAGCCTGACCCGTGACTCACTCAGGACTCCCTCTCACCATCTATCTCTCCCACCAGCACTCCCACCATGATGCCATATGCCACAAGTCCTTTCCCAGAGCCTAGCAGAGGCCAGCACCGTACTCTTTAACCTCCAGAACTATGAGCGGAAAAACCTCTTTGCTTTATGCATTACCTGGCCACAGTTATTTTGTGAAAGCAACAGAAAGTGCACAGAAATAAGGAGGCTGGTGAGGTTGAAAGAGAGGAAGTGGGGGTTGGGGAAGGGGGCTGAAGGCAGGCTGGGCTGCCCGCTCAGGATGGGGTCCTGGAAGGCTCATGAAACGAGCATGACACAGAGCAGGACCTTCCTATTAGTAGCAACAGGTAAACCTCTGGTCCCTTGCCCTCATTTTCTAGCCGCTTTCCCAGATACCCCCAGCTTCTCCTGCTCCAAAGCTGGAAAATCATGGGTTCCAGGGGCGGGTGGCCTTTGTGCCCAGGGAGTGGCCAGCCCAGCCCCATCAGGGAGCAATGAAGCCAGGGTTGACTGGATCTGGGAATCGGAGGGACGTGGCTCTTCCAGGCAGCCAAAGCCCTGACCCCTGGGGAGGGGGTGGGGGGCTTGCTGCCACCTTCTGGACACCTGCCAGCTGTGTTCGCCTTCCCTGGTGACCCTCTGACTCTCCAAGACAGCAGGGAGTATCAGCGCCTTTCTGTCAGGTGCTCGGAACTGCTGCTGCTCAGGACAGCCCCCACCCCCTGCCAGGACCACCGCTGCCCCACTGTGGGCTTTTCCTCCCTGAGTCATGACCTGCCTATTTTCCCCTCGCCTCTCCCCTCATCCTCATTTTCTCTCCACCTCTTCCCTTGTCCTCCTTCCCTGTCTCCACCCCTCTCCGCTCCTCCCTGTCTCCTCAGGATTGACTGATCGGTTGGATAGATGATTGACTAATTGATTTCTCTCTCTCTCTCTCTCCCCACTCTTCTCCTGGGTCCAAACAGATTTCTACGTAATTTACAGAATACTTAAGATTCAAGGTCAACCACGACTCAGTCAGCGTTCCTGTGTGGCCATGCTCAGCCCAGGAAGTGATGTCCACAATCCCCAGACAGGAGAGGGCTGCCGGTAATCCACCATGGACTCTGTCCTGCCAGGAGCATTTCTCACCACAGAGCTGTAGATAAACACTGGTACAGAGGCATGTTAGGGTATGTCCCCTAGCAGGTGTCTGCAGGGCAGCCCCCCTTACACCCTGTTGCCCAAGACAAGCTGGCCTGTGGGCTTCCCAGGGTGCCCAGGGGCAGCAGGCAAAGTGCAAATTGCCTGGGATTTTTATCGGAAAGAGTGAACCCCAGGCCCAACCAAAATTACTGAACTGGACTTTCTAGGGCTGGAGCTTTTAACAATGTCCCCAGGAATTTCAATGGACAGCAGGGACTGAGGGCAGCTGAGGAAGCCAAGTAGGGTGGGGGCCGGACTTCCCTTGCTCCTCATCGCTGGGCACCTCCCACTGTGAGCAGACACTGCTCAGAGCCAGGTTTACACGGGGGAAGAACATAGGCCTACCTCTGTGGAGCTCGCAGGATCCTGACCCAAAACAAACTCTGTTGTGACCCTAGCATGCCTTCTAGGCCTATCTCCCCCTGCCTCCTGTGCCAGTCGCTCTGGCATCATCCAGCTCGCTGAATGCTCTGCTCTTCCCACCACCTGGCCAACTCCATACCATCTACCTGGTACTCACCAGATCCTTCGGCCCACCACACTGTGGCCTTGGTAAACCCAGTCGTCCACCAGAGACTTAGTGGATGTGATAAGAGACTGGATCCTGAAGCCAGAGGGCCCGGGGCCAGGTCCTCACACTACCACTCACTAGTTATATATTATTGAACACTTTATTTGATCTTTCTGTGCCTCAGTTTCTTCATCCTGTTCTTACAGAAATAAAGATGAAAAGATCTATTGTGAACAAGGGAAACACCTAGAATATACGACAGAGGAACGGACACACATAGGCGCCAGCCAAGGTAGCAGTGGTGCTTGGGCTGAAGCCCAGACTGCCCAGCTCCCCGAGGAGCCACCGTTCTGTCACACAAACACTGCCACGGTCCTCGGCAGCCCTGTCTCTTCGGAGTAGAGCTGAGAAGTGTTTATAATTCCATTTCCTTCACAGAACTGTAGGAGTCATGTCTGTCTGCGTTCTTCCCCATGAGGAAAGAATCCATGTCTACGTTGTCCTCTCCCCTGGGCCCTGGTTCCCAGCACAATGCCTGGCCCTTCATGGGAGGGCAAAACCATTTGCTGAACGAGCGAGCGAAGGAACCGAGTGTAGCCTCTGAGAGCCAGGCTGTCTTGCCTCCTCCCTTGAAGTCAACCTCAGCATGAGTCACATTCAAAGAAACCTGAGTCTCAGACTCAGAACTCATCAAAAGGCAGTGGAAGCCTTACTGCAGTCTCTTGAGAGAATGCCAGAAGGTGGGAGTTACATTCGTCACTGAGACCAAACAACCCTGCATCCCTCAGCGCTGCCTCTTGCCTGCCAGTCCAGGTGGGAAGCCCAAGCTGAAAGGTTGCTGGCCCATTTTGCTGATGAGGGATCTGGAGACCACGCCTCATGTTTGGGGCCTTCCCCATTTACGGGAAGCATTCCCTGGCCAAAAATGGAGAATGTAAACTCCTGAAGAACTGGTGGACAAAGAGCTCTTGGTCCCCTGTTCCAAACCCACCTATCTGCCCTTAGAAGGGGCCAAGGAATGAGTGACAGTAGGGGCCAGAGCATCAGCCTCCACTCCCACTTTTACTACGTAAACCAGCAGGCGAGGAAGGAGGGTGCTAACGCGGGAGCTTCCCCCTTCATTCTTGATAAACTCAGAGTCCTGCTGTCCTCACAGAATGAGTAAGCTGTCAGGAAACAGAAAAGGAAGTTGAGTCTGCCTTTGACGAGTTCTTCTCTTCTCTGAGTCTCAGTTTTCTCCATCTACGAAAGGGCAGCAAAACTCCTTTCCAGCTGGAAACCAAGATGGCAGGTCAGGGAAACCCTGAGTAGCGAAAACAGCTGACCCAGGGTATAGGCATGTGGAATGAGAAAGACAGCTGAGTCTTCCCTGGAGTTGGCCATACCCCTATGGCAGTCATAAAGGCAGGGATTTTCTTAAGTGACCTAAACTCCTGGGACAGGCTTTATAAACATGTTTGTATTTCTAGGGGTACCTCTAACTATGGGCCTTAATCACAAATGATATTCCTTCCCCCATTGCCTCAGGGTGGTTTGCTTGGGTCGCTTTTAAGACACACCTTTAAGCTGTTCTGTATTAATTATATGTCTGAGCTCCTCAGAGGGATGTTGTTAAGGTGAGGTATTCCCCAGAAAATCCTGTTGATGCAGGATTATTCAGACAGGAAGTGACTGGATTATGAGAGCTGTAACCTAATCCGTCCAGCCCACTTCGAATGGACTGACTGGGTGGTTACTACAGGCAGGTGGAGCATGGCTAGAGGAGGGGGATCACTGGACAGGCCCTGAGGGTGCATCTCCCCTGGGGTATCCTCCCCACCCCTGTCTCTGTCACTCCCTACTTCCTGACCCCACACGAGCTGAGCAGGCCCCAAGATATGCTGCCTCATCTTGGACCCAGAGCAATGGATCAGTCATCTATGAACTGAAACCTCTGAAACCATGAGTCCCAAGGAAACTTTTCCTCCTCTAAATTGCCCTAGTTACACATTTGGTCATAGCAACACAAAAACTGACTAAAACAGATATAAAGATCCCCAAGGTCAGAAAACACTCATTTCTGCATCCCTAGTAATAAAAGTTACCGTATCCCACATGCTAATAAATACTCATTAAATGTCTGACTTCAGTTTTTAAAAAATAAATAACTTTAGCACTTTCTGTCTGTGTAATGTTATACAAGTTTTTTAACCTCTCTCAGTTTGAGTTTTATCATCTTTAAAATAAGAATATAAAATACATTCTACCTCTAAGGGCATTTGGAGAATTAAATAAAATTATGCACATAAGGTACTTAGCTCTAAATCTATCACAGGTATAGGTCTCTATAAATGCTAATATTAATAATATTATTAACTAATAATATTATTAATTGTGGTAGCGATAACGTCAGTGACGGTGGTGATGGTAATGATGGTGTTAGTGATAGTGGTGGTGATGATGGAGATGATGTTAGTAATGATGGTTGTTATGGTTTAGATGTGAGGTGTACCCCAAAGCTCATGTGTGAGATAATACAGAAAGGTTTGGAGGTGAAATTGCTGGGTTATGAGAATCTGAACCCAATCAGTGAATTTACCCCTGATAGGCATCAACTGAGTGGTAACTATAGGCAGGTAGGGGCTGGAGAAGGGAGGTCCCTGGGAGGCTTGCCTTTGGGACTTTTATTTTTGTCCTTGTTAAGCAGAGCGCTCTTTCTCTCTCTCTCTCTCTCTCTCTCTCTCTCTCTCTCTCTCTCTCTCTCTCTCTCTCTCTCTCTCTCTTTTGCTCCTTCCTGATGCCACAATCCCAGCTTTCCTCTGCCACATACCACCTTGGACCCTGAGGAAAGGAGTCGGCCACCTATGAACTGAGACCTCTGAAACCATGAGCCCCCAAATAAACTTTTCCTCCTCTAATTGTTCTTGTCAGGTCTTTTGGTCACAGCAGCAAAAAAGCTGACTCAGTGGAGGTGGTAGCGATGGCAGTAATGGTGGCTGGCAGTGGTGGCTGGCTGAGGTGATGCTGGTGTGGGGGTCAGTGATGACCAGAGCCAACTCCCCACTGGGCCAGGCAGATACCTGGACCCCTGACAAGGCCTGCGGGCCTCAGTTCTGCGGGTGAGGCAGAAGCGGAAAGCAGACACCCACACTCAGTAAGAGGCTGGGTGTTTTGTTGGCATGTTCTGCCAACAAAAGGTGAACGTAATCATTTTGAAAGGAATATTTGCACACTTGAGCTACTGAACAGCCATTTAATACGGCACTCGGCAGAGAGGGCGGGACATGAGGGCCATGAGAAAGACTTATCCATGACACCGAGAGGACGGAGGCCACACGTGGATCAGAGGCTGGATTCCACTGGTTTGGGACGGGGCTGCCTCTACTGAGCACCAACTGTGTGCATGCCCAACTCTGCAAAGGGCCCTGAGAAGCCAAGCGCAAGCCAGGCTCGGTGATGCTCACCTGCAGTGGCTGCCACTTGGGAGGCTGAGGCTGGAGCATCACAGTTTCAAGGACAGCCTGGACAACTTAGTGACACTCAGTCTCAAAACAAAGAAATAAAAAGGGCTGGGACTGTAGCTCAGTGGTAGAGCAGCCCTGGTTCCATCCCCAGCACCAAAAAGAGCAAACGACATCAGGGTGCAGGCGGGGGAAGGCAGAATCATCCAATAAAAGGCCGCAGGCCACCCGGCGCCTGTCAGGCCCGCGGTAGGCCCTGGGAGTGCCGGAGAGAGAAGGCTCTGTCCGCGAGGTGCTCTGAGCAAACACCAGCGGGCGCTCTGCCTCCTCTTAGGGTGGAAACAAGTCCAAAATACAAGTCTGAAGACAGATGAGGCGGTGCTTCTAGAAGGTGCAGGATGCAGCAGGGCTCCTGCAACCAGGGGCAGGAGTGGGAGGACACAACACCCTGTCCACCTCTTCCCTGAGGCCCTACCCCCTGCCACCAGGATGCCTCCAAGGCAGTGCAAACTCAGCACGACCATAATTCAATTCCGTCTCCCCCTCCCCCACCCTGGGCCCCCAGCCCCATCTCCATCATTTCCCTCAGTGGCTCCCCTTCCTGACTCAGTGACCCACAGAAATCTAGACCCAATTGTCAACTATCCTTGACCTCCCACCAAGCCTCGGCTCTGTCTGATACCACCTGGTGATCTCAGGACTTCTTGCCCTTCCCTCCATCTCCGCCCGTGGGACCTCAGCACAAGCCCTTGCCTCCTGGTACCCAGGTGATCCCCACAGCTCCCAAACAATGTTCCCATTTTAGCTCTATCCATTCTTCAAGCTCCCTTAATGTCACTTCCTTGCTTAATGGTGACCACTGCTCTCAGAATATAGGCATCGCCTCATTGAAGATGGCCTTCTAGAATGTGCCAAAAAATTGAAGAGTCAGCCCTGGTTTCCTGTCTATTCTCACTTCCCAGGCCTCTCCACTTAGTCCTACTGCCTTCCTGTCCCTTTTGCACAGTCTCCTGCTCCTTCCCACCTCAGTGCCTTTGCACATGCTTTTTATCTGTCTGGAAGGTTCTTCTAATCCCTCTTTACCTAGCATCTCATACTTAACATCACCGTAGAGACACTTCCTCCAGAAAGTCTTCCATGACCTTCTAGACTAACTCTGATTCCACAAATAGCACCATGAATGTCTCTTGCATATCAAACTTGCAATCATACATTGATTTGGGTGGTCACTTGATCAAAGCCAGTTTCCCTGTAACCAGCAGGAACTGTGGCTGGTTTTACTCATTCCAAAGCAGAGGGCCTACCTAGTACAGTGTAAGCACATGATGAGCGGACTCAGATGAGTGGATAAATGAGCAAGAACGTTTTGGTTCACACCCTCCCTCCCTCACCTTTAGTAAACCCTAGACCAGGTGGAGTCAGGGAGGGAAGTGACCCGGGCAGGACCTGTTGGCAATGGCTTCCAGGCCTTGCTGGCCTGGGGTCTCTGCTTCAAGGCTGGGGAAGGTCTGCTGGAAGCAGTGTCCTAGAGGAAGGGAGAACGGCAGAGGCCTGGTCTTTGCACACCTGGGCTCTGCTCCAGGCTGCCAGCACCCTGTTGAGAAAAACGTGTTTTCTGCATGTTATCTGGGCCCTGAGACACCACATGCAAATGTATGCAAATTATGTGCAAACACAGTCTCTGGCTTGGATGAAAGAAATCAAAAGCCTGGTACCAGGGGAGCCATCTAAACTAGACCAAGCCTCAGGCCCTTCAGCCTGTGAAGCTGTGATGTAGCCCTGTTGGCTACAAAACTAAGATGGCCCTCAGGTGGCCCCCCAGCCCCATACTCTGCCCTTCCCAAATATAGACCACACACCCCAGGGGACTTGGGTGTTATGAAATTTGGGCTAGTTTCCTAGGAGTGAATCACCCCCACATGGTCGTCAGCACAGCTATTATACAGGTCTGCTCTGTTGGCCACTTCGAAGCCCCCACAAAAATGTCGGTCAGTATTACCATTCCTGCCTCCTGCTGCGCTGTCTGAGTCGCCCAGGATGTTCACGCAAACTCAGGTTCCAAGCCCCACTTCCAAGACAGAACCGCAGGCCAGAGGGCCCTCGCCTTCAGCCTGGTTGACGAACCCTGTCCTTCCCTTTGAGACGCGGCTCGAGGACGCACCTGGGCCACTTACTCTCCCCAGGAGGCAGGGGCCTCCCACCCACCTCGGGCCTCCCCCAGCACCAGATGCCTCCATCAGGCACTCTGGGCCCACCGATCTGTCTCCCTGACAGCTGGGGAAGCCTCAGAGCACAGGACCTACGGGGGCGTCTGGCCAGCAAACGAATGAATGAATTTGAGCCATGGAGGAACAAGGAGAAAACAAATGTAGTACCGACAACCTCTTAGGAAAATCCCAGAGGGTCCGACAGTGCCCGTGAGGCACAGACGGTGGACCTGGCCTCCTGCCTTGGTGACCCGTGACCCGGTGGCCCTGCCTCAGCTGGTATCATTCGTGGCTTCTGCTCCCCTCCCTCAGCCCGGCAGCATCTGCCTAAACGACCGTCAGCACCAGTCTTTCATCCAGAAACTGAGCTGTTCCTTGAAACCTCAGCCTGTGATTAGATCTATGGCAGCTTCCTAAGCTGCTCTGTGGTTCCTATGGCAACCTGCGTACCCGACTGGCAGCGGGCCACCTGTGGGAGGGAGGGAGGAGACAGGTGTGAGGTTGCTGCCGGGGCAGGGCTGTGGAGAGTTCGAGCCCTGGAGGAGGGGCGGGGCGGGGGGGGGGGGGTGCCTGGGGTGAGCAGCAGCCGGGGTGATGGGAAAGCCGGAGGGGGAGGTTAAAGGAGGTGGGGGTTCGGGAGATAGGAAGGGGGTGGGAAATTGAGATGGGGAGGCCAAGAGTGGAGGGAGGAGTGTAGGAAGTTGGGCAAGCAAAGGGGGTGGTGACAGAAGGCAGGCAGGGAGCACCTGGGGCTGGGGACAGACACAGGAAGCCAGGGCAGCAAACTGGAGAAACTAAGGCAAGAAGGTGGCCCCTGGCCGTGCCCAGGCCGACACACCTCGAGTGAATAGGGAAGAAAGGCGATGGTCACAGTCACTGCCCCCGAGGGCCCTTGTCCCGGCCCGCGGGACATCAACGCAGGACGGCGAACCTAAGAGAGAAGGAATGAAAGGGACAAGAGACACAGGGAGTGACAGCAAGACAGGAATTCTGATCAAGCTGCAAATTTTTATTGTTCTCACGGGTATTTATGCTGAGGGAATGAGGGGTATGACGAGGTGCAGGCTGGTTGGCTGCGTTCTTCTATTGGGCTCCTGATAGGGTGCAAGTTCGCGCCGGAGGGAAGGTGAAGTCCCGGAAGAGAAGCAGGGACGGCACCATAGGCGCCATATTGTAGGAACTATCAGCCAGGAGTGGGGAGGGGCGCTGCTGCTTATCGTAAAGGTCAGAACGTCCTCAGAATGAGAACTTCTTGGTCCCTGACAGGCCCTCAGCCTCTGGCATCAGCCCGTCTCCAGGCCTGGGGCTGAGCCCCTTGGCCTTGCGGAGGGCAGAGCCCAGCGGCAGCTGCAGGGAGGCCGGCAGAAGAAAGATCTGCTCGACGTCACAAAGGCCAAGGAGCCTCACCGAAACGTCCCCACACAGCTGAAGGACTCTGCTCATGGTGACTCTGAATGACACGGAGCTTGGGCCCGGCGGGGAGGCGCTGGCATCCTCCTACGCCAACAGGGATGCTGGCAAGGAAAAGGCCAGCCTCCAGATGTGCGCCCAGAGAACCAGCCCCCGAGAGCGGGCGGCAGGGCCTGAGGCGCCTCGTCGGGACAAGACAGTCAAAGGAAGTGCCAGCCTGGGGCTCGGGAGTCCAAGCCTTGCCCCAACTCACTCCCCGGCCTTGGACTCATTTGCATAATGTTGGGGTCTGATTAGGCACCGGCGTCTAGGAGAGCGTCTAGGGCCCATGACACAGGCCTGGCCCAACGAAACGCATTTGCTTATGAAATGGACCCGGCCAGTGGTTTCAGGCAGAAATCCAGGTCCTCCAAGAATGTCCTCAGGGACCCCTCTCCCCTTGACTTCCTTCTTTGTGGTTTTATTCTCAGACGAGCTCTCCCCCTGTGGTGGCCTGCAGTCACCACAGCATCTCCAGGCTTACGTCCCGTCCCAGTAAAGAGAGGCACCCTTTGTCCCTATGGTTCCAACCAAAGTCCCAGGGCATGGATGCTCACTGGGGCAGGATCGGGTCACAAGCTCGTCCCTGCATAATGGCAGTGGTGGTGAACCTCCCTGCCTCTAGTCACATGCCAGGGACTTCCCTAGGCACCTTGTATGAATTAACCCACTTCATTCTCAAAAAGACCAGGACTAGTGTCACCTCCACCCCTCAGAGCAGGAGACCGAGGCACAGAAGCTGTACAACGTGTCCTTGGCTAGTGAATGGCAGAGCAGCAACGCCAGGCCTCACCCAGGACAGTGTGGCTTCAGGGTCCAGGTCACCCTGGAGGGCAGATGAGAGCAACTCCAGCTCCGAGTTCTGGAGCAGGGCCCAGGAACGCGAGCGTCCTACCTGTGGCTGCCCTTTGAGCAGCACTGAACCACCTCGCGGGCTGCTTTTGGGCCGCTCGAAACCCCGGAACTCTGACTTGCCACACCTGGATCAATCCCGTGGGGCGAAGTGAAAACCCAGCACCTAAGCCACCGGGGCCAAAAGGAGTGAGGATGCACACAAGACAGCACTTCAGTCACCACAAGAAGAGATGCTTGGGCAACTCGGTCCCCTCCCTGTGCCTTGATTTCCTCACCTACGATTTGGAGATATGAACGCACCAGCCTCGTAGGATCATTGGGAGAATGACATTTGTTGATACCTGACACCATAGAACTGTGCCTGGAACCTAGTAGGTACCCAAGGAAAATTAGATCCATGACCATCGCAAGTCGACATGAACGCACATGGATTTGCTAACTCCTGGGGACAGCCCACCAAGGCAGTGTCTCTCACCGCAAATGCACGTGGACGCCAACACATGTGGAACTCACACAGCACAACCTGGGGCACATGGACATGCACAAAATCCCAAGTCCACATCTGGACACGCATGTGAACACACGGAATGGTTACGGGCTCACGGTGAGTGGCCTGAGTCTGTTCTCCAGGATGCTCCCGGAGTCCACGGCTGGGGCCCTCGCCGAGAATGCTTTCTCTCGATGAGTCTCGGAGGAGGGAGGCAGGTCTGGCACAGCGGCATCATGGCTGAGAGCCAGATATTTTAATCAATCTGAGTTAATTTGGGAACATCTCTACCAATTACTGGCAGGGTGACCTTGAGTGAGTCGTTTAACCTCTCTGAGTCTGTTTCCATCTTCACAAAATGGGGTGACGAAGTACCTACTTCTCAGGGTTCTTGCAGGAAGGGTGATAAGGAGGAGAGTGAGCGGTGGTTACTGGTTTCGGAGGGTCACCATCACTAGCTTCTGGACGTGGGAGGGATCAATGCTTGTCCAACAGCCAGGACTGGGTCAACCCTCGAGGCCTCCACAGAGCCAGGTCCTCCCTCTGCCGCCACTGTGCAGGCAGCAGTAGGCCTGAGTGACTGCTTCCCTTTCAAGAGCTGCAGCTACCCAGCAGGCCCAGAGCTGGCGACAGCTTTCCCGAGCACTCAACGCCTCCCCCTGCGGCTACAAGTGGCAGGGCTGTGTTTGTAAATTACAGCAACATGTAATTTTGCTCAGGGATTTGTGGGTCCACGCTGTGTGTGGGCAAACATGATTTCCATTGCCCATGGCCTTCTCAGTGGGCAGGCACCAGGGTCCTGGCCTGTGTGCCCGAAGCCACCCGTGAGGCTCCACCCTCGAGTACAAGAGGGTATTAGACCAAGAAGACGTCCAGGACAGCTCTCCAAAGCCCTCCTGAGCAGGGACCCAGCTCCAGTAGACCACTCCTGCCGACGCCCTCCACCAACCCCGGCAGTCAAACCAGGCAGTTAAGAACTTGAACTCTGGACGAACAGACCGGAATTCAAATCATGCCTGCACGCCTTCTCCCTGCGTGGCCTTAGGTGAGTTACATCAGCTCCTGGGGTCTTGGTTCCTCCTGATGAAACAGCAAATAGAAGACACTGCCTCACAGGGTGACCAGAGCAGGCAGTAGCCGGTGGGTTAGAATTCCAGACATCTGTAGGGGCTTGGTTCCAAGACCCCCTCAGGTTCCTAAGGATGAAATGGTGTCGCATTTGCAAACAACCAGGCACATCTTCCTGTACACCTTAACTCACCTCTAGATGATTTATTATACCCAATGCAACGTAAACCCTAAGTAAACAGTTGTGACACTATACTGTTTAGATGGCAATGACAAGAATTTTTGAAAAAAGACAACCCAGATCATTCCATCTCTGCCCTGCACTCTAGAGTTACTATAAACTGAATTCCTAAGTAGAGCACAGGTTTTTGCTCACGACAGTAGCTGTGTCCCATCTGGTCCCCAACTCTAAAACTGCCACGAAGATACTGAAAGTTTCCTTCTTGAACTACCCAAGCCCCACTCGCTCCAGGACCTGCAGACTCTTCCTGCTTCAGTTCTGGCTGACTTCCATGCACCTGAGTTGTTCATCCAAGTAACGTCCCCTCCTTGGCAGCTGTCTCGGATTTAAGATTTCAGTCTAAATTTCTGAGGCTGGCATTCGGTAGCCATGTTCAACCTGGCTCCAACCTCATGGACGGAGGAGTGGGTGGACCAATGGATGGATACATGGGAAGATGGGTGGACGAGAGGACAGGTGGGTGGGTGGACAGGAAGGTAGAAAACAGAGGTGAGCCAATGGGTAGATGGAGGGATGGGTGGGCATGTGGGTGGGAGGGAGGAGGATGAGTGAGTAGGTGGTAGACAGCTACATGCATGGACTAATTAGTGGACAGATGACTCTCCTGCCTCCATCTTCTCACCCCCCAGGCATGAAAACCTGCAAAATCTGGCCCCAACCCTGGGTGGATGGGCACATGAGTACATGGGTGCATGGGTACTGCACCAAGATGGCCAGACGCACTTTCCCCTATTCTTGCTGATGCTAAGTGCAGATCCACATCTCGGACATTGTATCTAAAACAAGCATAAGTAGTCTCAGAAAGGTAGAGCTAAGAAGGAAAAGTCGCTGGGACCCTCAGGACCTGAAGGTTGCACAGCATAAGCTCCTGGAGTTTTCTGTTTGTCTCCCATATCCCAGAATGCCATCAGAAGCAGGTTTTTGAAAGACAGTAGAATGAATCAGACATCACTTTCCTGTGATTACACATGAACACATGACCAGTGTACCTCCACGCCATGTTTAACCGCAAGAATGGGAAGTTACACTCCGTGTGTGTATGATGTGTCAAAATACACTCGACTGTCATGTAGAACTAAAAAGGATATTAAAAAAACAAAAGCAGGTTTTTGGTTTCTTGTTTTTTTTTTTAATTTTATTTTGTTTCGTTTTAATCCCCAAGGACCAGGAAAGAGCAGGAAACTCGCTCTTGGAAATCTCTAATGGCTATCCCACTTCAGTCAAACACTGAGGAAAGGATGTCACCCCCTCCCAACCCCACCTGCAAAGGTCAAGCGGGAAGCCTAGCGTGTCACCCTCACCAGATGGTGAGGAGGGATCTCTCCAGTCCATCCATCCCCCAGAGTGGCACCAGAGAAGACCCAGTAGAGAGCAGGACTTTCATGCTGCCAGGCAAATACACCCCGCCACCCCTCTCATGGTGGCTGCGGTGTCCGTGGGGATGGTGGACGTCCCCCCACCCGTGCTGACACGGTAGCCCTGCCCTCCCTCTCCCTGCTGTGGTGGTGTGAGAGGAGACCCGGTGGAAAGCAAGTCTCCAACCACCGTCCAGCAGTCTCGGAGCCCCTCCAGCTCCGCCGTTCACGGAGGCCGTGTGGGGAGCAATAAGGAGCCACCTCGGCTTCTCCCAGCCAGGGTGGTGCCAATGGAGACCCAGTGGAGAGTCTGAGATCCCCAAACCGCGAAGGCCACAGCCCAGGCCCCAGGAACCTCATCCCGACCCCTGGGGCCTATTAGGAAAAAAAAAAAATTCTCTTAATGCCCTTGAGGTTCTTTTCTTTCTTTTTCTTTTTCTTTTTCTTTCTTCGTTCTCTTTAGTTGTGCGTGACAGTAGAATGTATTTTGACATATCACACATACCTGGAGTGTCACAGTCATTCTTGTGGTACATGACGTGGAGGTGCACTGGTGCAGCACGTGACATGGAGGTACGCTGGTCGCGTAGTCATACACGTGTGTAGGAAAGTGATGTCCCATTCATTCTACTGTCTTTCCCATTCTCACCCCTTCCCATCCCCGCCCCCAGCCCAATTCGGTGACCCTCCACTCCTTCCTCCCCTGCCACCTGCCCCCCATGGTGAATCAGCGTCCCCTTACCAGAGAGAACATTCCTCCTTTGGTTTTTTGGAACTGGTTTATTTCATTAAGCATGATATTCTCCAGTTCCATCCATTTACCTGCAAATGCCATCATTTCATTCTTCTTTATGGCCGAGTATATTCCATTGTGTAATATGCACCACATTTCCTTTATCCATTCATCTGTTGAAGGGCACCTAGGTTGGTTCCACAGCTTAGCTATCGTGAATCGAGCTACGATGAACACTGATGTGCTGTGCCACTACAGGATGCTGAACTTAAGTCCTTTGTCACCCATCTACTTTAAAAACTCTTTGTCCTACTCTCTCAAGTCATTTTTGGATCTACTTGTCAACTCAACCTCAGAGCAGAAGCTAAGGTGTAGACAGGAGCTCTGGCCTACGGCGCTGAGCACAGAGAGGCTGGGTGGGCCAGTGGGCAAGGGCCAGGCGGAGGTTCCCAGCCCTTGCCTTAAGTCAGAGAGTCAGGAGCGGTGTGTATTCTCGTTTAGCTCAGTCTTGTTCCATCCCATAAATGTGCTCTGAGAGCTCTTCTGTGCCCTGCTCTGTGGGATAGAAGATGGGTCCTACCCTTTGTCACTCCAAAGACAAATGCCAGAGAAGTAGGAAGTGTCTCTAAGAGATAAAAACCAGACTGGGGCTCCTCCAGGTCTACGTGCCTTGCACATCATGGCACAGAGTACGTGCTCAATACAGAGTCAGAATGAAGGAAGCCGGGGCCATGGCACACGCCTGTTAATCCCAGCGACTCAGGATGCTGAGGCAGGAGGATTGCAGGTTTGAAGCCAGCCTCAGCAACTTAGTAAGGTTATAAGCAACCTAGTGAGACCCTGTCTCAAAATTTAAATCATAACAAAAAGGACTGGGGATGTGGCTCAGTGGTTAAGTGCCCTTGGGCTCAATCCCTGGTACAAAACAACAACAACAACAACAAAAGAATCCTAATTAGAATAAGTTATACTCCAGGTGCGTATAATAAAGTCAAAAGAGACTCTACTGTCATGTATATCTAAGAAGAACAAATTTTTAAAAAGGAATGAAGGAACCCATAATTCTCTCCTTGGATCTTCACCAGACCTCATCCTTAAAAAAAACCAACATAGGAATTATTATTCCAAATTCAGAGAGCCAGCAGGAAGAAGGATGAGATGACAAGGTGACCAGAGATATGATGGAATAGGACAGGGTGAAAATGAAATGGAAGAAAGTAACTCAAGTTCCTGGTACCTAGCTGTCACCTCATAGAGGCAGACTCTCCAGGACAGGGGTAGGGAATCTTGGAAAGAAGAGAGACCAAGGAAAGATGATGATGGTGACAATGATGGTGGTGGTGGTGGTGATGGTGATGGCAATGGTGGTGGTGATGGTGGTGATGGTGATGGCAATGGTGGTGGTGATGGTGGTGATGGTGGTGATGGTGATGGTGATGGTGGTGGTGATGGTGGTGATGGTGATGGCAATGGTGGTGGTGATGGTGGTGATGGTGGTGATGGTGATGGCAATGGTGGTGGTGATGGTGGTGATGGTGATGGCAATGGTGGTGGTGATGGTGGTGATGGTGATGGCAATGGTGGTGGTGATGGTGGTGATGGTGGTGATGGTGATGGTGATGGTGGTGGTGATGGTGGTGATGGTGATGGTGATAGTGGTGGTGGTGGTGATGATGGTGATGGTAATGGTGGTGGTGGTGGTGATGATGGTGATGGTGGTGGTAATGGTGGTGATGGTGGTGATGGTTGTGGTGTTGGTGTCGGTGATGGTGATGGTGATAGTTGTGGTGTTAGTGGTGATGGTGGTGGTGGTGGTGGTGTTAGTGGTGGTGATGGTGATGGTGGTGATAGTGGTGGTGGTGGTGGTGATGGTGATGGTGATGGTGATGGTGGTGGTGATGGTGGTGATGGTGGTGATGATGGTTGTGGTGTTGGTGTCGGTGATGGTGATGGTGATAGTTGTGGTGTTAGTGGTGATGGTGGTGGTGGTGGTGGTGTTAGTGGTGGTGATGGTGATGGTGGTGATAGTGGTGGTGGTAGTGGTGATGGTGATGGTGATGTTGATGGTGGTGGTGGTGGTGGTGGTGATGGTGATGGTGGCGAAGCCAATGGTGGTGGTGGCAGTGATGGAGGTGATCTTGATGGGGATAATGCCAGGAGGAAGGAAGAAACCTTCACTCAGCACCTACCTTATTGCAGATTAGGCTCTGTTGTGGAAGTTTTTCTGCACTCTTACTAAATCCTCTTACAGCCATGTTGTTATCCCATTTCACAAACAAGGAACTGGACTCAGAGACGAAGTACAAAGCTCAAGATCACACAGCTCAATTCCAGATCTGGCCAACTGTGGGCATTAGCTCTCAAATCTAGTGAGTGGGATACAGGTGGAGCTCTTCCAGAACCTGGGCCCGGACCTCGACCCAGAGAACCTTTCTGATCTACCGTCTTCTGCAGCTCGATCCACTCTCGATCCAGCCACCCAGCCACAATGCTCACGCGGCAGGTCCTGGGGCTGGAGAAGCTTCCTTTCCTCCAGGACTTCCGGCGGGCTCAGGTGGGCTGGGAAAACGGCCACATCATCGAACTCAAAACACGGCAGCCAGAGTCTGCCTCAGGGTGATGGGAACGTCAAGAGGGAGTGACAGGTGCAGGCAGAGGAGGCTTCACAGAAGAAGTGACATTGGGCCGGTCGCAAGGGAAGACCAGGAGCTTGAGGTGCTGGAGCTTAGGGTGGGGCAGGAGAAGAGACCTGACCCCCGAGGGGTGTGGCCAGAGTCCAAGGCCCTCGGACAGGAGGTGAAGGGCTGGGTGACAAGAGACCCTGAACCTAAGCAGCGCAGTTTGGACTCTCCCCAGGGGCAGTGGGAGCGGCGGAAGTATTTTGAATTGGGAGTAGGGTGATCATGTCTGTGTCCTCAAAGCTAGCGCTGGTGGCAGGAAAGAATCAGGGAGAGGCCAGAGAAGGGGCTCATGACATCTGGTCAAGCCATCTCTGACCCGCATCCCCAAGGCCTTTCCTCACTACGTATCTTTCACTGCCACAGCCTGGTGACCCTGGGCGGAGACACGGGATACTGACTAAGCACCTGGGTTCTGAACACAGAGCCAGCTTCTGCCACTTATCATCTGAGTGACATTTCATCTCTCTGAACCTGTTTCCTTATCAAAAAAAAAAATGGATCATCGTAAAGTTAAACTTAGGTATAAAAGGGTTTTTTCCCAGTTACTGGCATAGAATCAGGACTTGGTAAATGCTAACGGTTGTCCTAGTGTGAAGAATGAAGAAACCAAGGCCCCAGAAATGCTGTGACAAATTGTGCAGTCACCGAGCCTCCAGGCCAGGAGGGGGGCCAGGGCTTCCAGTGACCCGTCCTCCACTTTCCTGCTGTTCCCCTCCCAGGTGCCTCAGGGCCCCACTTTCTGCTCTATATGAGGCAGGAAGGCCCCTCCAGTGCCAGGGGTCAGCGCAGGGAAGCTGGCAGATGCAGAGTGTCAGAGGGAGGAAGCGAGGTGGCCAGGCGGCCCCATGGGCTTCCTTAGTTCTCTGCACTCCTGGGCACATCCCCAGACTCCTGCCTCTCCTCCAAGGAGAGCCTCCATTAGGAAATCCCCCCAGCTCCTTCAGCATGGAGGCACGCAGTGGGCAGAGAGGCCTCCCTGCGGGAGATGAAACCCCTGTCCAGGAGCAGAGCCCCCATGGAGAGAACTTCTGGGGGTCAGGGTGGAAAATGATTCCAAAATGGCTCCATCTTGCGTGTCAGGAGCTCTGGGCTTGTGTCCTCCTTCTGCCACTTCCCGGCAGTGGGATCTGACACCTTCCTCCTCAGGACCTCAGCTTCAGGACCTCGCCTTCCCGCCTCCAAGTGAGTAGGTCGGATTGCGAGCTTCCTAAGGGCCCTCCGCTCTCCGTGCGGCTCCTCCGCCTTCCGCCAGCCTCTCTCCTCTCCCAGGCCCTCCCTGGTTTGCTCCTGCCAGCCATGACCTCAGAATTCCCTAGACTCCCCTCAGGCTGCTGGAGCTCCCCATGTCGCAGGGACACAGATCCTAACCCTGGGCACCTTCCCGGCTGGCCAGATGGAGCTCCTCCTGACACTAGCGGCACCCAAGCCTCCCACTCGGTCAGCGGGGCCCTCCGTAGCCCGTGGCCCTGTCTGCACCAGCCACAGAGGCTGGCCAGTGCTGGAGTTTAAAAATACAAGTGCCCAAGTACCCTCAGTGCCAACTGCCCACACAGCCTGCGGGCTGTGTGCCCACTCCCCAGATGCCGTCACGGCCACTGTGGGTGGCACAAAGGGAACATGGTGGGGGTGCCGTGAGTCCAGAGAGGCCCCGGGGTGGCCAGCGAGGGGGACAGGCACTCCTCGGAGCCTGGGCAGGCAGCAGGGCTGTCGTGCCATCGTCCAGAGAGAACCAGACCAGCTCTGTGCAGACTCATGGTGTCATGGGCACTGGAGTCCAGCAAGCCTGGGATCAAAGCCCAGCTCGGCCGCATCCTGGCTGGGTGTCCATGCAGGTGACTTCATAGTGCTGTGTGAGAATTTGATGAGACGGTGCCAGCAAAGGGCCCGGCCCAGAGTAAGCGCTCAGCCCTCGGTGGTCTTCTTCGTTGTTACTGCTGTCATTACGGGACACGGCTGGTGGTGGCCAGCACGTGACCAAGGCACAGAGGAGAGGGATGGGGTGCTCTGGCTCTCCTCTCTTGCCCACCCCCAGAGCCCCAAAGTCCAGATGCTTCATGTTGGCCATGGAGCTCAGTCTCCCTGTCAGACAAAGATGCAGATCAGGGCCCAGACAGAGAGCTGCCCAGAGAGGAGAGACGGGGCCTAGAAACCTGGATCTCCCTCCCTGAGGCCAGGAAAGCAGCACCCCGGAACCGGGAGAGCCCTCAAGACTGCCCAGCCCACCCTTCCTTGGTTTTGCAGAAAGGGAAACTGCTGGACTCCTGGGGGCCCAAGACGGCTCTGTTCCCCAGCCCCCCAGGCCTGCTGCGGCCTTACGTAACCTGCTCCCCGTTACATAACCTATTGCTGCCTTCCTCCCAAGCAGAGTCAGCGAGGGACAGAACAGGAGCGCCACCGATGAAAACAGGGCCTTGCCAGCACCGGGCTCCAGGTGCCGGCTGACGGCAGGTGACCACCCCAGACTCCAAAGTCCCAGCACTGTGCCAGCCCTGCAGACGGAGCGGGTAGGGGTCAGTGGACCCCGGAAGCTCAGGGCCGAGACGGAGCTGGAGTATCCTGGCCACTAGCCACGTAACTACAGATGTGTCAGTTCGCTTGTTTCCTCGTCTGGGGAAGGGGCCGGAAAGAACCAGCCTCACTGGTTGCTGGGAATAGCAAATGAAATCCTGAATGACAGGCACCTGGCCCCAAATAAGTGCTCAGTAGAGAACATCCGCATTTGACAGATTAAAAAGCAAACTGAGGTCTTGACAGGTGATGTGACCTCGGGGGCACACATCAATCAGCGACAGCAAAGTCATGCCTAAGATAGCAAACCCTCCCAGGGCTGGGCACAGCTACACATACGTTCACTGAGCTCCTGCCAAAGAAGCCCTCTGGGACAGGTGCATTACCATCCGATGGATGAAGAACCAGCTCAAAGGGGCTAAGCAAATTCCCTAAGGCACACACTTAGGAAGTGGCAGAGCCAGGATTTGAATCCAAGATCTGCCTTTCATCATCCCCCCTAAAAAAATCAGGTCCAACAGACTGAGACTGCAGCAAGCAGGAGTAAAGCTAGACAAAAGACAAGCAGGCTACCCTGATGGCTTATCACCATCTCTCAGAAACACAGACACCTTCCACTTTGCCTCCTTCCAGCTGCTGCTGCTGTGCTGTGTGACCTTGACCGAGCCAGTTAACCTCTCTGGGCTCTCACCGCCCCATCTGAAACAGAGAGCCAACAATCACCAGGGTTATCATGAGGACACATTAAGATAACAAGTTGGAAACTGCTTTTCAGTGGAGAAAGCATCACACAGCTGCGGTGACTGATCATCACTGTGACTGATCATCACTTCCCCAGCCGCCAACTCTCCCCGACTCAGCAGGAACTGGCTAATGGACACCAGGGGCCTCTCAGCTCCTCTAGCTGTTCCAACAAACACCCCTCCCCTCTGCTACCCTGCTCTGGGCTGCCATTTGGATAGAGATGCAAAGCCCCCAACCTGCTCCCTGACACCATGACACCTGAATCACTTCAAAAAGGCGTTCGCTGTAGCTAAGTCCCTTACTGTGTGTTTTGTGGGCTTCCTCACACTTAGTCCTCACCATTACCTCCCGGAAGCTGAGCTTCAGCCAAAGCTCAGAGAGGTGAAGTCACCAGCCTGGAGTCACACAGCTATCAACCTAGCGAAACCAGACTGTAATCTAGGTCTCCAGGCTCTTAATGGCCTCGCCAACCCACATTTCCATAAAACGGGTCTTATGCCCATTTTGCCGAGGAAAAGACAGGAAATGCAAGAAGCCAGAGAGGGAGGGCCAGGCTGCAAACTCAGGGTGGCCACCTAGCGCAGCACCCTGGCTACTTCTCGGCAGTTGGCCACGATTCACAGATGAGAGCTGTGACGTCCGCTCTCTCGAGAAGCCAGAACAAGCAGACCCACGATTGTTGTTGCAGAGGCCACAGGAGGCAGAAGGATTGCTCACGTCAGAGGGCGCGGATTGCCAAGGTGGGAACTGGGCCACCCGCGTCCCCTCTCTGGACCTGTCTCCCCAGCCTACAAGAGATGCCAGACCCGGCGTGGGTTGGGGAGACCCGTGATAGCCCCTCTAACTCCAGAAGGCTGCGGCCTCGCCAGAAGTCCCCTAACTTGCTGATCTCCAGAATTTGGAGAACTGTAACACCCTCGTGCCTGGCTAGGCCCTGGGGCCTGATGCAGCAGAACTAGGGGGACCTGGAACCCTGCATGCTTTTTATGCACAACCACCTCACATGCCCTGGCACCAAACCTCCGGGACTGGCCAAGCCCAGGGTCTGGAACCCAGTTCCCTGCCCACCGCCACAGAGTTCACAGCCAGGTGGCGGGTGGTACTCAGGGCCTGTGGGGGCTGCGAGGCGGCATGCCCTGAGGGGTCTCTGGTGCAGTTCCAAATTCAGGACGGTGGGAACTCTGGGTGTTGGCTTGGGGACATCTGGATGTCGAGACGTCCCCACCCCCTTGGTTGATTCCACATTTGGCAGACACACGGTGGCACCTGCTCTGGTCGGGCACCGTCTCAGGTGTGAGGATGCAGCAAAGACGATGGCCCTGCCGCGGTCACTCCTGGGCTGGCAGCGAAGGTAGCCATGAGCAGCCGGACGGGCACAGCCCCCTGCAACCCTGGACAGCCTCCACCACCCGTGACGCTTACATCAGAACCTGACGCTGAGCTGGGAGCTTAGCCCCCATTTCACAGATGGGTCACTGAGGGTCCAAAAGCCACTTCAACAGCCAGTGTCCCCACTCCAGACAGGCCCTGCTTCCCAACCCTCCCTGTGTGTCTCTGCTGGTTAGAACTTTCCCTGTTGCCACGGCAACCCCCCTGGGGAGGCCTGTCCTACTTTGCATCCCTGGCATAGGACACACAGCTTCAACCCACCCCAGAGACGGAGGGACGGGGTCGATCCCACTCACTGCAAGAACACATCCCACTGGAAGAAGAACCAGGCCCCCTTGGTCAGTTGCTCAGCCAACGCTGAGCAACCACAGATGTGCCAGGGACTGAGCCAGTCAGAAATGAATCATGGTCCCTGCCCTTACAAGGGGAAGCTGACAACCAGGCAAAAACAACCAGCCAGGGACGAGGACAGTAGCTAAGTGCCAGGTCCAGCCCTTTCCCTGCACTGGAGCATCTAATCCCATTAACTCTTGAACTAGGTATCAACATTGCCTCCATTTTACAGATGAGGAAACTGAGGCTCAGAGATGTTAAGGAACTTGTCCAAGGTCACCCAATTGAGAAGCAACTGAGCCAGAAGCTGGAAACAGGAAGATCCTAAGTCATATTGTGGATACCCAGCCAAAGGGCCCTGACACCAGCAGGCTGGTTCAGGAGGGTTTCCTGGAAGATATTTGTCCCAGAAGTGATCTCAATAAGAGAAGATGGAGGTTGGAATGGAAACAGATGGAAGGGGAGCTCTAGGAGCCCATTTCCCTGCTCCCCACTTGGGGAAACTCAGCTGGTCTTGGGACAGTGACTTGAGAAAAGCCAATATAAACTGAGGTGCTGGTGCTACAGAGTCAGGTGCAGCAGCCACAGGGCCCTGGTCCCCTGGGGAAGCTGCAAGGTTCTGGTGGCTCCCACAGGTATAGCTTTGTGCAGGTGTGCACACACCTAACCACCTGCCCATCTTCACAACTGTGGGTAGAATTGCCATCTGCTTCCACACCTGTGAGCAGGAAGGAGCCAGCCAGGGAATGGACTGATCCTTACTATACTGCACTCAAAGGCTTTCATTGCCAAGTTAGCCTGAGGGTTTTAAGTGCGAATTGGGGTTCCCACTACCTGAGTTCAAACCCCAGCTGTTATACTTCCCAGCTATGGGATCTTGGACAAGCTATGTGTGGAGGACAGTTTTTGTCACTATGACAAAATGCCTGAGGTAATCAACTTAATAAAGGAAAGGGTTTATATTGGTTAACAATGTCAGAGATTGCTTGGTTCTGTTGCTTTGGGCCTATGGAAACACAGTACATCATGGTGGAAAGACTTGCTCACCTCATGGCAGCTGGAAAGGAAAAAGGAGAGAAAAGGAGGGCCAAGGTCCCAATTTCCCCTTGAAGGGCGTGCCCCAATAACCTAACTTCCTAGCATTAGGCCCCACCTCCAAAGTTTCCTTCATCTCCCAGTAAAGCCACTGTCTGGTAAGCAAGCCACGGCACGCACACCCATCCCCATGTGCCTGTGGCCTGCATGTTCACACCTGGACCTGTGTATGGGCAGCAGGCGTGGTAGGATACAGGGTTGGAGGCTGACACAACTCCAGCTCCAGGGTTGTGGGCTGCACAACTGTGTTGTCACTAATGTGAAGGTAAGGAAAGATCAGAGTTGAATTTTTCTCCTCGTGATGTAAAGAAATCTCGATTCTGGGAAAGGAAGATCGATCGGCAGTGGAAAATAATGCTTAAAGTTTAAAGCTCCTACCTCAGGCCCCCGGGGAGTGTTAAAGCCACAGTTGGGAAAGAACATGGAAGATTAAAGTCAAGGACCCGCAGAGGGGGTGCTGGGCCCGCCAAGGGCTTTCCTGTTTTCCCAGAAAAGAGGTTGTCCCTTAGGAAGTCAAGTCCCCTGAGAGACACTCACAGCCTCAGCTGGCCCCACCATGGAGGGAAGGAGTCTTCTTGGAGGAAAACAAACCCTGTCCCCACCACCATCTTGGATCTTTCTTGAGGAAGAGACCAGAAGCAAAGTTTGAGCGACTGCCCTGGAGCCACTCCTCCCTCCCGGACCGGGATGAGACATTGGGTGAGGAGGGTGGTTGTATCTTAACCCATTTTAATTACTCAAGAGCACAGCCCGGGGAGCAAAGGGGCTCAGATCCTGAAATAAAGAAGCCCCCTCCTGTTTAGGATCCACACCACCCACCTCCCGCTGCTCAGCCAGGCGCGGCTCAGCCAGGCGTGGCTCCATGGTGGCCTGGGTAAGCTGAGGCCTGGCCCCTCTCCCCACTCTCCCCTGTCTGGTTCACCCCAGGGCATTTGCTTCACATCTCAGCACCACCACCCCACCGAATGTCCCAGTGAGAGACCAGAATATGCCGCCCCAAGGACGAAGGATCGTGAATCGAAGGCAATCGTCAATCAGGTGCAGGAAAGTTCTCTGCCCCCCCCCCCCGCAATTGCCTGAGAGCAGGATGCTCATTTACAAAGACAGAAGGAATCCTACTCCCCCCACCTTCTACGAGGGAGGACAAAGGTTAACCACTCAAGACCACTTGAGGCTCTTAGCAAATGCCGATGGTGACACAGAGGAAGCTGCATGAACAAGATTTTGTGATTAACCTTCCTCTATCCTTTATTTGCTTTCCCCCAAAGTGCCATCCCCCAGAGACTCAAAACCCTTTGAGTCTAACAGTTGCTTCTCTAAAAACTTCCTGTCCTTTAAGACACCACATAAGCTGGACTTCAAAACCCCCTCTCAGAATTACTCACTCTCTGAGTGCCGTTCCTTTTATCCATGAAGTAAGCACGCTGTGTGAAATACACACGCATTCTGTGTGTGGAATACACACGCTACTGGTGAGTTTTTCTCTTATGGGGGTTAAAGAAAACACATGAGATATCAACAGCAACACACTGAAAAAATCAGAGGTTCACATAGCACCCTGGGACAGAGGCAAACAACTGGAAATGGGCTTATTTGTGCAGTTTGAGTCAAAGGTTGTAGGAGAAAGGAGGACTCAGGTGGCTGAGTGGCAAGGAGACCTTTGTGGGGGTGGGGGTCTTTTCCTGCAGGCCTTGACATCTGAGTAGGGTGATAAGTTGTAGGGAGTGGGCCATTCTGGGCAGAAGGGACACCATGAACATAAGGGCAGAGACCGGAAGGAGCTCGGTATATGGAGGGTAGGGGTGGGAGGACAGGCACAAGGTGACCTGAATGAGAAAATATTGGTTTGTTAGAAGGAAGATGAATGAGGTGTGGTAGACCAGATGGCCTGGATATAGGGGTCCAAGGTGAGGTGACTCTTTTTCCTGTCATTTAAGACATTTGGCAGGTACTTAACATCTTTCTGGATAGATGGATGGATGGATGGATGGATGGACAGACAGACAGACAATATATGGACGGGTGGATGGATGTATGATGGGTGATATATGGATGGATGGATGGATGTGTGAATGGATGGAAGTGTGGATGGATGGATGGATGACAGATGAATGTGTGGCTGGCTGGATGGATGGTGAGTAGCTGGCTGGAACAGGGCTTGGGGAAGAGCTGTGACAGCAAGGGTTGTGGGCTGGGAACTCTGCCACTAATGAACCATTGAAGGGACTGTCCCTGGGTCTCAGTTTCCCCACCGATAAAGCCCAGGTGATCTTGAGGTTTCTTCACACATGACAGTCTGTGATTTTGTAGACAGAAGCAGAGGCTCAGGCAAGAGAGCCTATTCTGACAATAGCTGGCAGCAGGGGACTGTGCCTTACTAGTTAAGAAGGCACACACTGGAGGAGATTCCAGGTCTGGGAGTTACAAGACGTGGGCTCCGCCATTTATCTGGACTGACCTGGCCTCCTTGCGGCCAGAGCTTCTGTGGAGGCGCCCCAGCATGTTAAGGTTCTCTGAGACTTGTCTGAGGGGCCCAATTGATAGAAGAGAGGGGCCCAGCCTCACCCCCGCCCCTTAGCCCACTTAAGAAGTTAAAGCAACTTGGGAAAAGCACTTATTCTCACCTCCTGGAATTACCCTTCACTTTCCTGGCAGATAAATGGGGCAAAACAGAAGCTGCAGTTGCATTTAAATGGACTGAGGCAGGAGGAAGTTCATCAGATTTGAATATGCTTTCTGGCTGCTTTTGAATATTCATTTGCCCAGGGGAGAATTAGACAGGGAGATCTATGGGCCTAAAGGGAGGTTATTTAAGGTTGGGGGGAAGGGAGAAACAAAAACAGGGTTGGCAGGGATCCCTGTTCATCAGACTTTCAGGAGCTTGTGATTCTCCACCAGCTGAAATGTCACAGGCTCAGAGTAAATTCGGGGAGTTGATACACCTCATGGTTACTGTTGCCATAACAACTGCCTCCCTGTATCCATGTGCACCGGCAGATTATAGCCAATGAGATAAACCCAAGGAGGTGAATAATGGGGAGACAGCCCAGGCCGGCCCCCCAAATTCTGAAATAGGTCCCAGATGCCAGAACCTACCCAAGGTTTCTCAAACATTCTTAAGAATTCTGAAACAGAGCCCAGAATTCTGGAACAAGCCTAGAAATCCAAAATCTGTCCTTGATTCAGAATATTTAATTCAGAGTCCAGAACACATCCCGGATGTCCAAAGAGTATCCTCCATTCCTGGCAGTCTCTGTACTTTCCAGGTATGCACCTCTAAACCCTAAAATATGTCCCTGGCTGACTGGAACCAAGAGTGTAGACTCTTCTTCCTCTTGAATTGATTCTTCCTGGGAATTGGTTTTCTGAGCCACAGGGATCATGGAGCACACAGGTTTGGGCTGGAGAAGAGGGTCAGAAGGGAAGACTTGGGGAGGTAAGCAGAGGAAGGCCTGGCCCTGATGCCCGAGCAGAATCCAATCGCCCCCACGTGGCCCACCACAGGCCAGCCCTTACGGTCGAGCGGCTGCCCCAGCCCGGCGACGCCCAGGGCACTCCACGCTGGGCCTTGTTCTCTGCAGCAGGGATGAATCCTCCCCGCTCTCTGTCACAGTCCCTGGGCGACCATTGGCACATTCATCCTGGGACCCAGAGAGGAGATGGACACTGGAGGACTGTCCCCCATGTTCTCTTGCCTCAGCACCTGAAGCGGGTGCTGAGTCGTGAGGCCTTACCCTCTCCGCCTCTCCCACCTCCCTGCCCACACAGTCATCCAGAGCAATTCCCGAACAAGGGCCCCTTCCCCTAGGCCGGGCCGGAAACCTCAGCCCTCCCCAGACCTTTCCCTCTTCCTTCCCCACTGCGCTACATCCCTGAGAGATCCACTCCACTCTCCTGGATCCCGACCCGCACTCCCTCCCACCATCTTGGTCCCGGCCTCCTCATCTCGGCCCTGATCTCCCTGCCTCCAGTCCTACCCTCGCTACACTACGATTCAGGTGCCAGGCCCCGATGACCTCGCTGCCTGCACAAACCTTCAGCGCCCACCACACATGGCAAACCAGTCACAAACATCTCCCCTCAGTGCCTTGACACCTGGCCCTGCCAACACTGCCGACTCCAGCCAGCCTGGTTGGCTCCTAGCTGTCTGCAAACGCCCCAGACTCCTCCCCTCCCAGACCTTTGCTTCCCTCCTTCTTCCTCCCCAAAGGCTCCTTGCACCCCTCTTCATCTCCAGTTTAAAAGCCACCAGCACACACCTTGCCTTCTTGGTTACACCGCTGTGGTCAGAGTCAGCTACAGACTGTCAGGGCCACAAGGAGCCCAGCAGGTAATCTAGGCCAAGTGGCTTTCAGAATGGACTTTGGGACACCCTAACTGGAGATGGGAAGAGTCTCTGAGACTGGAGGAAGAGGGAGGTCCCGGGGGCGAGGGTCCAGGCATCTGTGCACAGCCCTCTGCATCTGCTCTGACTCTGGAGGCCGGCCTCCATCTCTTCTGCTCCGAGGGAGCCGTGAACAGGGCGGAAACTCTCCCCTCACGAAACTTGCGTGGCCGGGGAAAGCAGACGAAACCTTGTCAACAAAATAAAACACGAGAAACTATCAGGGAGGGAGAAGTGAGGGATGAGGATGGGGCCCGGAAGCCTCGGGTACAGGATACCAGCAGGCTGGCCAGGGCGGGCCCTCTGAAAGTGACCTTGGAGTTGACAAGAGCCAGATGGGCACAGATCATTCTAAGAAAAGGCCATTCCTGCGAGAGGAAGAGCTAGCAGGAAGGCTCTGAGGTGAAACAAATCTGCCGTCTTAGAATCAGAGAGGGCTGGGGTAGGGCTCAGGGGCACAGCGCTTGCCTCCCTGCCCTGGGTTCAGTCCCCAGCACCACAAAAGATAAAAAAGCACAGAGAAGCCAGGCTGCTGGTGCTCCTGTAGTCCCAGTTACTTGGGAGGCTGGGGCAGGAGGATCCCTTGAGCCCAGGAGTCCAGGACCAGTTGAAGCCATATAGCAAGACTTGGTCTCTTTGAAAAAAAAAGAGAGAGAGAGAGAGCAACAGAATAAAGATAGAACTATACAAAGTGAGACCACAATAGTCAGTCCCATTTGGGGAAATTGGATTTTGCTGAGATAATGACAGGTGATGATGATGATAGATAGGTAGATAGATAGATAGATAGATAGACAATCCATTGACATTGTCTAATCCTGTCACTTTACAGAAGAAAAACTGATCTAGCACATCCAGGGATGACCCATGGTACCACTGAGGGTGGATGGCAGAGCTGGGACCAGGGCCCAGGTGTTGGGATGCCACCCCAGGCACCATGCGTCACCCAGTGCAGGCCTCCCTGGTCCCTGCTTCTCCCTGCCACCCAGAGTGCCTGCTCCTGGCCCCAGCCTCACTTTGCCGGCATGCAGGTGAGGACAACGTCTCCCAGGCCAGCCCAGCTCCTGGAAGCAAGAGGCCAGACGAATAAAAAGCTTATTGGATTTGTTGAATGCTCAGCCTGTGGCCAAGGGCCTCCTGGCACCAGACCGCATCACAGAGGCAAAAAGGAAAATCAGACAATGAAATTAAAAGGCACTTCATTTCCAGAGCCGCCGACTCACAAATCAAGGACGCGTCCCTCCCCAGCTTCTCACCCCCCGGCCGCCTGCGTCCCAGGCCTCTGCCTGCAGGGCAGACACTCTGGCTGGAGGTCCCAGCCCACAAAGCGGCATGGGCCTCCTGGACAGCCATCCTGAGGCCCTCGGCCCCACAATCAAGGACCTAGTGGGGAGGGCTGTGGGGGAAGGCTGCATGTCACCCATTCTGCCATCACAGATCTGAACTTGACTGCCTCTTCCACGTCACAGAGCAGTCCCCACGATAGGAGAGGGCAGCTGGGGCTGAGGCTGGAACAGGCAAGGAGAAGGCAGCAGGCGGGCTCAGTGCCCAGCTCCCCGTGCACCTCGGGGTCCCTCTGTCTCTGCTGCTACCAGGGAGGACGTGACCATGGAAAGCAGAAGATGAGGTGTTTTGCTGCCAAGCTCCTGGGGCTTAGTAGCACCAAACAAATATTGTTTTTAGAGGCGCCTGGAGTCCCAGTTTTGCACGTAGCCTCCGCTGGTGGGAGAGAATGTTTTTCCACTCCCACCCACACCACCAGGCTCGCTGAAGTTCCCCAGAGCCTCGGCTCCGAGCAAACTATTTGTGTGTAATTACATTAAATTGCATAATATTTCTCCTGCTTCCCCTGAGAGCGTCACCTGCACCCTCTGTTCATTCCTCTCGCATTGGTTGGGCCACTGAGATACAGCATGAAACAGATGGCACTTCCTCACTGCAGTGGGGGCAGCGGGGTGAGGCAGACACCCCCGAGGCCAAAGTCGCCCACACCTCTCCGCGCTGCCTTGAGAAAAGGCGGATAGGGACAGCCACGCACCATAAGGAAATGACATCGTTGGTCGATTTCTTTAGAGATCATGTCACTCGCTGCTGGCTCTTCTCGATGTTTTATCCAACATCTATTGAGCACCTAATGTATGCAAGGCAAAGTATTAAACAAAATAGACCCTCCTTCTTTCCTGATGGAGCTGCATCCAAGAGATTGAATGGTTAACTAGATCTGTGATCTGCCAAATGATCCAACCAAGAGGAAACTGTCATGGTGATGTTGTGCATGGGATTTATCTTCTGTCCTTCCCAGCAAGGATACGCTGGTGGGTGGATCCTGGAAGCAAGCACGTTCAGAGCACCTACTCTGTGCCAGACACTCTTCCAGGCACCGGGACACAGCCGTGAGCGAGGCAGACCCATCTCTGTTCCTCATAGACATGTTCTAGTCAGGAGAGATAGGCAATCAACCAAGAAATGAGAAGATGGCAAACGCTGGCGAGAGTCATGGAAAAAATGAAGTGGGGGAAGCGGGATTGAAATTTTAAATAAAATAATGAGAGAAGGCTTCAGCACAGGCCCAGAGGAGGGGAGGCAAAGCAGGCAGTCACCTGGGTGACACGGAGCCCTGGGGCTGGGGTCGGGGCATGTGCAAAGGCCCTGCCACGGGAGGCACATTCATGGAGCATCATGGCAGGAAGCAGGTAGGAGATGAGGTGAGAGAGGAAACAAAGGGGGTCCATTGCAGGAACCCAGGGCGCAGGGGAGGGTGCTTAGGCCAGGACAGATGTCCAGAGCAGGAGTAAGGCACGGCCCCAGAGCCAACTCAGCAAGGTCCAGACTCACCAGCTACATAATTGCTTTAACTTTTTAGGCCTCCATTTCCTCCTCTGTGAAATGCACGTGGCAAAAGCGTCTTCCTCCTCAAGTGCTTGTGAGCTGAGCTAACACGTGCTGGGCACGTGTCAAGCCCTGATTGTCAGCTCTTTAGGGTTATGGTGGACACCCAGCCAACACCAGGCAGTCCAGTTGCCACCGCCATGGACGTAGTCGGTGATGCCACACGCTTCTAATACGCCCTGAGAAGGCGTTTCTCCTGCTGTGTTTTCCAAAGACCCACAGCCCCAGACCCCCCAAGAGAAAAGCATCAGGCAAAGCCAAACTGAAGGACTTTCTAGAAAATACCTCAACAATGCCCCCCAAAACTGTCGAGATTGTCAGGCGCATCCCAGCAACTCGGGAGACTGAGGCAAGATGACCTTAAGCTGAAGCCGGGCCTGAGCTACTTCATGAGATCCCGTCCCAAAAACTTGAGGGAGGGGGTGTGCCTCATTGGTAGAGCGCCCCCTGGGTTCAATCCCCAGAACTGCAACAGCAACAACAACCCGACAAGGTCATGAAAACCAAGGAAAGATTGAGAATCGGTCACAGATCAAGGGACGCTAAGGAGACATGACAGCTAAATTCAGTGTGGGATCCTGGATTGGGTCCTGGGATGGAAAAGCACTTCCATGGTAAAAAAGTGGAAGCAGAAATCCAAGTCAAGCCTGGAGAGCAGATCACGGGCTGCACCGTGCTGGTCCCTTAGCTTGAGCAACGTGCTGAGGTCGCACAGGGCAGAGGAAACCAGGTGGGCCAGGGCCAGGGAATACGAGCTTGTGGAACACTCCCCAAGCGCCCACGTGGCATCTTTATATTATTCATTCAATAAATAAATAAAGCGTGGTCGGGCCGACTCCATTCAACCTGCAGGGTCCCAAGGCAAGAAGCAAGAGAGGAAGTAGGGAGTAGAACAGGGGAAGGGGGCGGTCCCCAACACTCGAGGCCATGCACCCCTGAAGAGGTGGCTCCTCCACCATGGGAAGGGCTCAGGCAGGCTGAAGAACCCTTGCCTGTAGACCAGAGGCTGCCATCCAAATGAGAGACTATAAAAGACCCACGAATTTCTAGTCCCCACCAGCACATCTGAGCCTCTGCCGTCCTCGAAGCCTGCTCCCAACCACCAGAAGAGGTGGCCCAAGTCATGCTTCTCCTTCCTACCCTTGACAAGGGCTCAGCTGGTGGAAGCAAGTGGTTCAAATCCTTCGCTGTTGACACAAACGCCCACCACTGCAGGTCATCACTATTAATCATTCAACAAACTTACTTATGGCAGAGCAAGTATGACACATTGTTCAGAACACAGGCCTTGGAGGAGTCAGGTCTCAGCAGTGCCACCCCCGCTGTGTGACCATGACTGAATGCCTTAACCTCTCTGAACCTGTTTCCTCATCCAAAAATAGGAATAATAATGGAACTACCTCAGGGTTGGTTCAAGTGCTCATTAAAAGATAACCATTATACTTATGTGGCAAGGACTGTATTGAACACAAAAATGATATGAAGTTGAGTAGATCAGACTCTGACATTCCTGGGACGGAAGGAGACATTTAGCAATTAATTACAACATAGGTGATAAGTACTATCAGGTCAGAGTAGCCACTCCAGGACCCCCGTCCCCAGTCTCAAGGCTTCAAGTAAGGAATCCTAGGGCCACTTCCTCAGAGGCTTAAGGATTCTGATCTTAGTTGGAGTTGACAACCTGCCAAAGACGGCTACCAAAACCTGTAAGAGGCAAGGAAGACATGATCCAGCAGAGACTGGCTGCATCTGAATTAGGGAAAAACTCTTTTTGACATTTTAAAGACAACGGGAGACAGTGTTGCCCAAATCCTCAAGACCAGTTCTCTGGTCAGCCCTTCTCCTCCAGGTCACACCACTGGCTAGTCACCCCTGCCGGCCTTGGCCTCCTGCAGCCACCGGGTCCTGTGGGCACCCTGGGCTCCACTCCCCCTCAGATGCCCACTGCCCTGTGGCTACACCACAGAGGCCTCTCCTGCCCCAGTGACGACCAGCTCCGGTTTGGCCAGTGGGCAAGGACAATGCGTCAGGACCAGGCTGTCTGGAGGCCAACATGGTGCAGAGGACCAAGTGGGTGGACCAGGAACTCGGTCAGCTGCCCAGGGCAGCAGGAGGGAGTCAAGGGCAAGCGCCTGCTGTTGGGGGCTGCGGAGCCCGTGGGTGGGCCGCGGGGCCTGGCTCGCGGGGTCGGCCATTTGTTTTGCACACCTAGTGTGGCAGGTGCTGGGCAAAGCCATCTCATCCACTGACTCACTGCCTCCTCAACCAAGGGGAGCCATTGTCCCCCATTCTGTAGACGCGGGAAGGAACACTCAGAGAGCTGGGAGCCCAGGTCAGCAGCGGAGGTGGCAGGGCCTGATTCCCCGTCCAGGCCTGCTCCGTGGCCACCACTAGCCTGCACTACTCGCTCTCCATGTCTCCGGAGCTGCAGACCTTGCCCTGGGCTGTCGGGACACGGAACTAAGACCCATCCCTGTTCAGCTCAGAGTGAGGTGGACCAAGAAGGGCAGGTACTTCTAAGAAATGTGAGGCTCGCCCTGACAGAAGGCGACCCTGGCTCTTCAGGGAGGAGTGGGCTGCTGCTAACTCTGCTCCGGTGGTCCTCAGGGACTTCCTGGAGGCGGCAGCGCTGGAGCGGGGCCTTGTAGGACTCGCTCTAGGAACTGTCTTTCCAGTAGGTTGAAGCCCGAGGCCCCTCTAACGTCTCGAGGCAAGTACAGGAAATGGGTGTTGGTCTCCTTCATCGGGCCTTGCGGGGCGTCCTGCTTCTCACATCACGATCATGAGCCAGGGTTTTAGAGTCAGGCAGGCTGAGGCAAATCCCCCCCGCCACTTCAGAGCTGTGCAGCATTAATATTCAAAACAACAATGATAATAATAATAATAATAATGTTCATGTGGGCACACAGCTCCTGGCTGGAGAAAGGTCCGTCCTGGCGCCTGGGCTGGGTTCAACAAGCATGCATTCATGCACAAAAGCAGCACACATCAGGGAAGCACCTACTATGTGTCAGGCACTGTTCTATGTGCTGGGGATTCAGCAGAGAGCGGATAAGCCAAAATCCCTGCCTTCGAGACCCTCAACTCTAGGGAGGAAGATCAACTATAACTAACAAAGTAATTATAAATACATCCCATCACCAGGGTTATGCTATAGACAAAGAAAAGTGGGATAAGGACCATAGGGAGGGCCCAGAGTAAGGAGGGCTTTATTCTTAAATTGTAGGGGTGAGAGCACATCCCCAGGGACCTGCAGGAGGCACAGGAGGGGGCAGACATCTGGAGAAAGGGTTCCCAGAACAGGGAAGAGTAGGGGGCACCGGGTTGTGTGCCGAGGTGCCCAGGAGGCCAGCGTGGTGGGGAGGCGTGAGGAGCTTGTGTGGCGAGGCGGGGGCTCAGGAGGCAGAGTGAGGTGGCAGGTCAGATAGAGCAGCCTGCTGCGCTAGGAAGAGAAAGAGCAGGGTGGCCAGCAGGGCTCTGCAGCTCCAGGTGACAGACGGCAGCATCTGGCCCGGTGGGAGGGGCAGGGTGAGTAGGTATTTTGAGGCAGAGCTCATGACACTTGCTGAGGTTGAACGCGGGTGTAGGAGGAAGAGGGGAGTCAAGGATGGCTCCCAAGTTTTGACTCTGGCAACTGGAGGCAATGGACTTCCACGCCGGGATGGAGAAGGCTGGGAGAGGAGCCATCCAGGCAAAGATGGCGGGCTGAACAGGGACGGCCACGTGCGCCTGCTTAGGTCAGCCCTTGGATGCTACAGCAATAAAGGGATTAGCCCTTCTCTAAGTGTTGGAAAGTATGGGCCCACAGGATGGGAGAACAAGCAGGGAGATAATAGCCGCCACATTTGAGAACTGGAAACATAAATGGACTTCTGAATGAAATGAACCAGGAAAAAAAATAATCCCCCCAAAGTTCAGGATTTGGAAGCACCAGTTACTTCTGGAAATTGGGGCAGGGGGAGACAGGATAGTTAAAATAAAGATTAATTAAGACCAGAAACCCTCCTTCTAAACTGGGGACACCAGGCACAGTACAGAGGGTGGCACTCGATTGACAGGAGGGAGGGTCTGTGAATGAGAGCAAGTTGGACGTCAAGACCCAAATCCTCTCCACCGACCACCCCTGCTCTCAGGTCACTGGAAGCCAGCTGTCTGCCCTCCAGACAGACTCTTGGAAGAGCCTTCCCTGGGGAACGTGAAGGACCAAGGACAAAACACCTAGAGAAACAAGAGGCCCCAGCGTGGGAGACTCTCCAGCTGAAGGGCCAGCCACAGCTCTCTCCAAGGAAGCCCACGGCCCAGAGCCCCAGCCCAGAGCTTCTCATCAGCCCTGCGTTCCTATTTTTAAATAAATTCAAGATAACAGGTTTGCTAGACATCGGAAGAAAGCCTCTGATCTGAAAGATAAGGAACAAAACAAAACAGAAAACACAGCTGGCAGATAGCAGAATAGCAAGGAGCACGAGATGCACAGGTGAGATCAAAATAGGATTCTAGTGAAAAAGAGAACAAAATAGAAGAGCTTTTAAAATTTAACCAAACACGGGCAGAAATTAAAAAGGAAATGGTGGAAGATAAGGTCAAAGTCTTCTAGAGAGTCAGATGTGGAAAATAGGAGAGAAAAATGTTTTAATGAGAGGACTTGTTCAGGATTTTCATCTTCAAATGATAAGAGTTCTAGAAAGAATAGAAAAAATGTAGTGAAAGAAATCATCAATATGATAATTCAAGAACATTCCACACTGGGTACCAGGGGGAGTGGCTCAGTGGCAGAGTACTTGTCTAGCATGTGCTAGACCCAGGCCCAATCCCCAGCACCCCCCCAAAAAAGGAAAAGAAAAACAAAATTCATAGACCCAAACAGCTTTCCAGAATTCAGGACTCACCATAGACCCAGTACAATAAATGAAAATGGACCCAAACCAAGACACATCATTGAGAAATGTTACTGCTCTGGAAACTAACAGTTCCTAAGCTTCCAGATTGAAAAGATTAGGAACAAGAACAGCTTCCTTCTCCTCACAGAAATCCTGAAAGCCAGAAGGCAGTACGGCAAAGACTTCAAGTTCTCTGAAGGAAAATAATTGCCAACCCAGAATCCCACACTTAGCCTAACAGGCAATCTAGTATGGAGATGGAATAAGAACATTTTCAGATACACAGTCTCAAAAAACAACACTCCATGTATCTCTTCTCAGGAAGTATTGGAGGGCGTGCTCCATCAAAACAGAATAAACTGAGAAAGAGGAAGACGGATGGGGTCCCTGGAAACTGAAGATCCAACATGAGAGAGAGAGAAATGCTCTGCCCACTATCTGGTTGATAGTGAAATCAGATACCTACACACCAGGTGTAGGGAGCAACCAGCCCAACTTCAAGCAGGTCAGAAGGCTCTGGAAGACTTATGAAAGATGAAATCAGCAGAAACCATGATGCACCTAAATGTCTTGAGAGGAGACTCACACTATTGGCCAAGAGATTGGGCAGCCATAAGCAAACAAATGTACTTTTAAAAAAAAAAAAAAGTCAACTAGAAACTCCAGGGAAAATGAGAACTTGCACATAGCATTATTGGGAGGAAAGGGGACTGGGAAGAGCAAGGTAAGGACCAGGGAGGGGAGCAAGAGCTGAGCCTGCCTTCTTGGTGGAAAGTCAAATAGTGAGAGTCGCCTTCTGGCAAGCACTGTGAGCTCTGCAGACTTGCTCCCCAGTGAGACTGCTGAAAATGATTTTAAAACAACAATCTAAAGTCTCTAGAAATGTCCTGGGGGTATACAGCAAATGAAGTAGTGTTTATTCAGAATTTCATCAGAAAAAACTACTGTGTGACATTCGAGTCAGGATCCACTTCCTCCCGTTCCCATCCCACCTCAGCTATATGGAAACACCACTCTGGAGTGGTGTACCAAGCCACACAGGGTATTTACCATTACAGAGGCTGAGTTCTAGGGGATGCAGCTGAGAAAGGGTTCTCCCAGCCCACACCAGTCAGATGGAAGCTCTAATTTGAACATGAATGATGAGATACATGGTGGTCCCAGGTGCCCTCGCCTTGGCTTATTCCTAAAGCAGAGGCTCCACACCAGGAGAGGCAAGCCTACACCACCAAGTGCCTACCACCAAGTGCCCAACTCCTGAAGTAGAAGTGTCCCTGACAAAGAAACATGCCACTACCCTCAGCCCCATCTCCAAAACTCTGGCTCAGATATTTTTCCAGAGAGACAGAGCATAAAATAGTGTTCAAAGCTTGTCTCAAGAGAACTGATTTCATTTACAACAGAATGTGGGAAAGTTAAGCTCAAGGGTGCCCTCAAAAAATAAAATCAAAGTTGTGTTGAAAATAATTAAAAGGGGCCTAATAGATTCATTTGTGATATGAGCTAAATTATAGGCTACCCAGTTCACCAGACAAAACCTGAGAAGAAGACAGCTAAATAAATAAATAAATAGGATAAATGCAAAGTTGTAAAAATGTTGAACAGCAAAGAGAAAGGGAAGAAAATCTCAGAAGCAGTAAGAGAAAAATGAATCATCATTTCCAAGAGAACACAATAAGATAAACAGCTAACTTCTCTTCAGAAACAATGACATTCAGAAGGCAATGGGATTAAACTGACATATTCAAAGAGTTTTTAAAAAGCTACCAAGAGCCCTAGACCCAGAAAAATTACCTTTCAAAAAGGAGAGATAAAGACATTCCCAGTATTATTCTGATGCCAAAACCAGAGAAAGGCATCAGAAGAAAATTACAGAATTATGAATATAGATGAGAAGTCCTGAACAAAATGCTAACTAACCAAATCCAGCAGCACACAAAAATAATCACACAAGGTGATCAAGTGAGATTTGTCCCAGAAACACGTTTGGTTTAACATCTGAAAACCAATTAATGTGACACCCTGAATCCATGAAATTTTTAAAAAGCACACAAGCATCTCATTAACAAAAAAAGTCAGTAGACAAAATTCAACACCCTTTCAAGTTAAAAACACCCACCAAGTTAGGAATGTAGGGGAACTTTCTTAACTTGATAAAGGGCATCTGTGAAAATTCACAGCTAACATGGTACTTAGTGGTGAAATACTGGATGCTTTTCTCCTAAAATCCACTAATAAAATGAGGATACACACTCAACACTTGAACACTGTGCTAGAGGCTCTAGCTAGCAAAATTAGGCAAGAAAAAAAGAAAAGAAGAAGTAAAATACTTCTAGCCACAGATAACACAATCATGCACATAGATAATCCTAAGGAATTCACTAAAGCCTTTTAGAGCTAATTAATTAGTTCAGCAAGGTTGAAGGATAAGGATCAGTAGTGGAAAAAATTGTCTTTCTTTACATTTGCTAAGAGCAATTCAATTCAAAAGTGAAATTAAAAACATAGCTCTATATATAATACATCAAAAAGAATAAAACAGGAATAAATTTAACAAGAGGTGTTAGAACTTATACTCTGAAAAGTACAAAACATCACAGAAAAAAATTTAGAGAAGACCAAAATAAATTCAAAGACACCCTATATCCATGGATCATCAGAGTTAATATTTTTAAGATAGAAATCCTTCCCATACTGATGTACAGACTCAGGGCAAAGCCTGTCAAAAGTCTCAATGGTATTTTTTTTTTTTTTTTTTTTTGCAGGAATGGAAAAGCTAATCCTGAAAATGTAACCACAGGAAGCTCCAAACAGTTAAAACTATCCTGAAAAAGGAGGACAGATTTGGAAGAATCACACCTTCCAATTCCAAAGCCTACTACACAGTTGTAGTAATTAAAACAGTGTGATACTGGCATAAGGATGGACATTTAGATCAATGAAATAGATTGAGAGTCCACAAATAAAGCCAGGAATCTATGGGTGATTGATTTTTGATAAAAATGCCAAGAGCATTCAAAGGGGAAATAACAGTTTTAATAACAAATGATGCTGGACAACTAGGCAGCCACATAAGAAAGAAGGTTGACTCTTACCTCACACCATCAACTCCAAATGAATCAAAGATCTAAATGTAAGAGCTGAAACTATAAAACTCTTAGAAGAAAACACAGGGTGAGTCTTCACGATCTTGGATTTGGCAGTGGAATCTTGCATGTAACACCAAAACTTGTGCAACAACAACAACAACAACAACAACAAAAATCAGACTTCACCATGATGAAAAACTTTCGTGCATCAAAAAAAACAGTGAAAATAAAACCCAAAGAATGAGAGAAAATATTTTCCAGTCACAGGTCTGATATGGCACTTGTATGTGTAAGGAACTCTTACCAACTCAATAGTAAAAGGTCAAGTCATCCAAGCTGAAAATACACAAAGGATCTGAAGAGATATTTCTCCAAATAAGATACACAAATGCCAAAAAACACACAAAAATATAATCCACATCATTCACTTTCATGGCAATGTGAATCAAAGTCACGATGCAATATCGATGCACACCCTCTAGGATGGCTAAAACAAAAGGTCAGAGAATAGTAAGTGTTGACAAGGACATAAAGGACTTGGACCCGCATACATTGCTGACAGGAATGTAAGATAGTGCAACCAACCATCTGTAAAATGGTCAGGAAGTTGCTTAAAATATTAAATATAATATTTCCCTATGACCCAGTAATTCTGCCCCTATGGATTATAGGGGAAAATGTTTGTTCACATGAAAACATATACATAGATGTTCACAGCAGCATTATTCATAATAGCCAAAAGGTAGAAATAACCCAAATATCTGTCCACTGATGCATGGATGTGTGGGTAAACAAACTGGCATATCTATCCAGTGGAATATTATCCCTCCAATAAAAGGAATAAAGAGCTGACACATGCCACCATATGGATGATGTGCTCAGTGAAAGAAACCAGCCCCAAAAGGCCACCCACCCTCTGACGCATTTATACGAAATATCCGGGATGAGCAAATCCACAGAGAGGGCAAATCCATGCAAATCCGTGATGGCAGGCGGAGACGACGCAGCGATTGGGAGATGAGAACGGAAAGGTACTAAGTTTCTCTCTAAGGTGACGAAAATGTTCTAAAATTGATGGTGGCAATGCGACGGCCACACGAACCACCCCATTAAATGAGTGAATTGCATGGTTTGCAAATTGTATCTCGATAAAGCTATTACCACAACGTCAAATAGCTAGCCCCCCGAAAGGAAGCATCAGCTGAGAGATGCGAGCATTTGTTTAGAAACATGAATACAAATACCAAAGTCAGCCGCGGAAAGATGCCAAGTGGCTTCCCCTCTGGGACGGAGGAGCCAGGCGTTAAGGTCAGGGCTGCTGATGTTTATAATAACGCTTGTAGAGCTCTTTAATTCTTTAAACTCCATGCATGGACCACGTGGATGAAAAATAAGTCTTTTTGAATTTGAAGGGCAACTCTGGCCTTGGGGCCTAAGCTGCCCCACTGCAAAGCTTGGCGGGGGAAGGGGAGCTGTAGGCCGTGCAGCCGGCCGGGTGCCCCAGATTCGCTCTGCAAGCTGAAAGCTCATGCAGTCAGCCAAGGTCCAGCCCCGAAGAGAGGGGACAGGTGGGGCTCTGAGGGTGCTCCCAGGCTGCGGACCTGCCCGATCCTGCCCACTGCCTTGCAGACCTGGGCTTCGTCTCAAGGGGGATTCTCTGAGAGTACGTGATAGTCTAAAGGAAGCAGACCCACTGCCACCGACCCTCAGTGCTGGCACCCACCCAGAATTCACTGGTTCACTTATTGAACACCGGCTGAGTCCTGGGCACCTCCACGGATGTCCTCTCGTAATCCTCTCAAGGACTCTGGGAAGTGGGTAGGTTTATTCCATGTTACAGATGAGGAAACTGAGGCTCAGAGAGGCCTAGCTAAAAAGAGGTCCCAGGTCTGGCTGCCTCCCAGTCCAGGGCCCTGTTCACTAGGAGCTTTCCCATCCAGAGGAGCCCCGCAAGGGCCTGGAGAAAGGGGAGCTGCTTCCTCTCTGGGCAACAGAAGCCACAGTTGAGCCCAGGACGTGGGTTGCAGTGAGCAGCCAAGAGTAATCAAGAGTCGATGGAGAGATGCCGCCACGGGCTTGGGTGTGGGAGCCCACCCAGCCTCCCAGACCCCCCAGCAACCCCGTCACTAGTTGGCCCGTCCATCACTTCTTACCTCTCTTGGGAGCACCCAGGTGTAGAACTGGATTCAGGAACATCCTTGGGCCTCTGAGGCCGTTGTGGCTGCCCCCACCCGACACTAACAACCTTTTGGATCTGGAGGAGACCTTAGTCATCACCGGCTTCGCTATCATCGGGCACAGGCAGAGGAGAGAGGGGCTGGCTCGGGTCACGAGGCAAGCGAGTTAGTAGCAAAGCAGACCCTGCCCATTAGTGCCCGTGGCCTCCAGCCACCCCCAGCAACACCCCCCAGATGCCCTCTGCCCTGTCACCTGTGCCCCCTTACTACTGTCCCCTCTAACACCCAATCTCAGCACCACTGAAGAGCGACAGAAGCCTCCACTCACCCAACCTCCTCCCCGGCCACCACCGCCATGACATACAGCTGCTGCTCAGTTACCTCGATGACAAGTGGGAAAGGTCACAGCGCACCACAAACACGGCGAGCAACGAGGAGGCCAGGTTTGGATTCGGAGTTGGGGTTTAATTTAGTCACTACACAATCTTGCAAAGTCACTCAAGAATTTTCTTTCTTTTGTACCAGGGACTGAACCCAGGAGGGCTTCACCACTGGGTCACACCCCCAACTCTCTTTTTTAATGCTTTATTTTGAGACAGGGCCTCACTAAGTGGCCAAGGCTGGCTTTGAACTCGCAATCCTCCTCCCTCTACCTCCGGAGCTGCTGGCATCACAGGCCTGCTCCACTGCGCCGGCTCAAAGCCACTCAAATTTTTGAACCTGTTTCTTCACTTATGAAGTGGGGACAAGAGTGTCCACCTCTCAGGGACATGGCAAGTGTTAAGGGAGGTGATGCTTGGAGAGTCCTTTATACACTGCCCAGAGCGAAGCAGGCAGCAGAGGACGTTGGCTACGGCAGGTAGACCCCAGCGGGACAGGCGGGAGCCGGAGCATCAGACGGGCTTCCTGTGTTCGGGGACATTCTGACGTTCGTGGCTGTCTCAGCACGGGCCTGTCTCTCCAGCTGGAGCTCCCTGGCGCCTGAAGCATGGCTTGCACTTCCGAGGTGCGGCACAGCCCAGGACTGGCGGCAGCTCCCGAGGCTGCGCGCAGGTGCAGGAGGAGCGCTCAAGGCAGAGCCGCAACCTTGATCTGGTGCCGGCAGACTCCTCGCCACAAGTTCAGGGCAGCCGTCTGGGGTCCCTAGGAGGTGATCAGAACCAGCTCTGTCCATTTCACAGACAGGTAAACCAAGGCCTCGGCAACAGCACCAGAGACCCAGGATGCTGACTCTCCATGCTCCCCTGGACGCTGCCGGTCGGCTCAGCCTCCCACGGCCACTTAGATCCCCTTCTGCCCACAGCTAAGCCCAGCGTAGTGACACACACCAACGCCCCTGCTTCATTTTTAGATGCTCCGAGACTGTTATGGAAGATAAAATCCACTCTCCTGCTCGAAATGCTGTCACCACTTGAAAACGCCACCTCTTCTCTGCCACGGGAATGCACCTGGGCCTTCTGCTTGCACATCCGCTGCTCCAGCCCACCGGCCCACCGGCCATCCCCAGCCGGTACTTCCCCGCTGCCCCCCACCACGCTCGGCCGCCCTGGGTGCCTGGACGGTGCTTCCCCTCCCACTCACGAGCCGCAGCCCTGCCCTCTCGCTCCTGCTCCCGTTTGGATATGGCCTGTCCCCAGGAATCCATGGGAGCTGAGTCCCCAGGCTGGCAACGATGGGACCTTTAAGAGATGGGACCTTTAAGAGATGGGACCTTTAAGAGATGGGACCTTTAAGAGACAGGACCTGCGGGAGGCCTTTAGGTCACTGGGCTCATGTGGTCAGTAAGGCCAAAGGTGAGGTGGTTGTAAAAGCCTGCGCCTGGCCCACCCAGCCTCTCTCCAGCTTCCTGTTTGAAATCTTGATTCCCTGCTCCCACACACACCCCATCACCATCCACCATTGATGTGATGCAGCCAGAAGACCCTCACCAGAGGCGAGCAGAGTCCAGCCCCACACCCCTGGGGCCCCAGAACTATGAGCTCCCGGAAACCTCTTATCTTTATCAAGTAGCCTGCCTCAGGCATGTCATTATGGTGAGGAAGCTGACTAAGACCCTCCTGTGTGGCTGGCCCCTCCTTTAGCACTTACTGAATGTTCGCCATCAGTCTCCCCTGGTGTGCCACATGCCCCACACATTTACAATTACCTAAGAATCCAGGGTTAATTTTTAAATAAGTTTTCGCTTATGTCTAACGATTTCACCCCCACGAGGTTGAAAGATCCATGACACTAAGCCCGTGTCTACCTGGTTCCCTGCTGTCCCTCAGAGCCTAGAAGAGGCCCTAGCACGTTATAGACGCCCACTATGCTTTTGTCGACTAACGAATGGACCTCGCTGGGCTAAGGAAAGTGCCCTTTGAGTGCCTATGGTGAGACGTGTTCGTCCGTGTCACTCTGCCCTGCCCTCCCTACTCGCCTCTGAGGCTGGTTTGGTTGCCCCCACTTCACAGAAAAGAAAACGAGCCTGAAGAGGTGACGTGAGTGGTCCCAGGTCACACCCCAAGAAGCGTGGGGACTGGGATGGAAATCAGGTTCTTTCCTTTCAGGTCTCCACCCCGCAGCCCCCCAAGGCGCCCCCAGCTGGACTTCTGCTGCTTCTTCCTGGGGTGACCATGGCACCTGAGCGCCCTCTAGTGGTGGCAGGAAAGAGTCTACCAGGAGGGGAAGGCAGGGGGAAGGGAAGGGGGCACCCCATGGGGCAGGAGGGAAGGGGGCACCCATGGGGCAGGAGGGGCCATGGGAGGAGATGGGAAGAAAGCAGAGCAGGGAGAGGTGGGGCGAGGGCAGAAGGAGGCAGGCGGGCTTGCCCCGGCCTCCAGAGTCCTTCCCCACTCCGAGGCTCCTCTGCTGGCTGAGCTCGGGGTTTCCGCCCTCCAGCTGGGCTGAGGCTCCCAGGGGGGCCTCAGAAGAACACCCCTGTCCCAGAGAATCCTTGAGACAAGGGACACCATCCTCTGCCTCCACCTGCAGCCGTCCACTTCCTGGGACAGATCTGCCACCTGCCCTGGGCAAAGGCTGTCACCCCAAAGTAGGAAGAAGGTGCTCCTTCCCCCTCCTGCCTTCAGCCCTCCTCCCCATCAGGGAGAGACACGGGCCCCGAAGATGACCCCGAAATCGCAGGGACGCACAGGCCCAGGTCTGCCCCAGCCCCCCTCACGCTCCTGGCCCAGCTACCCCCAAATCCCAGCAGCTGCCGTTGCCATGGTGACAGCACCCCCACCCCACCCCACCCCCTTGCACATAAATAAACTGCAACCTGGGGAACGGGAGCTGCTGGCAGAGGCCGAGAGCGCGGAGCCAGCTCATTTCCCGCTCCTCTCACTTCGGGATAATTAGTGCAAATTAAACTTCACACCCCTTCTCCCAGCAGTTAGAGCTCCGGGAACGGGTAGCACAACTCCCGGGGAGCACGCTTCATGCCTCCACGATGCGGTGCGGACGGAGCCAGAGAACATTCCTCCGCTGCGCCTTCCCAGCGATTCCTGCAGCACCAGGACAGAACCCAAGCCCCGGCCGGGACACTTGACTCCTTCCCTGTCCTGACCCCCACACAGCCGTTTCTCCTCTGTGACACTAGGAAACTGGGCCACGTCGCCATAGGAAGGTGGGCCTGCGGGCCGTGTCCCCACCCATGCCTGCTTCAGGGCCCCCTCGCACATGTGGCAGGTGGGGTCACGCCAGGCCCAGGGTCCCCGTGGTCGGGTTGAAGGCACTGCCTAATTTTCAAACGAGGGCTCCTCTTCACCTTCACTTCCTTCTGGAGCTTGAACACTGCATCCGGGTCTCCTTACTCTCATTTATCTATAAATACGAAGTATGGGGTGCTGGGGGGCGTTCCGTGGGACAGCGCTTGCCTGGCGTGCGCAGGCCTGAGTTCAATCCCTAGCGCTGATTTTTTAAAAGTGACTGAGTAAGAAAATATACGTCACCCCCTTTGACGCAAATCATAATAAGAGCGCCAGTGGGGCCCGGATGTACCAAGTCCCCAGTCCTCGAAACCCCCAGTGGCTTAACCCTGAGCTTCCCCAAGGTGCCGGCCTGGGATCCTGTTACACGGCAGGCCCTGGGGCCACCATTCTTGGGGAGAATCTGTGACTCTGCATTTCTAACAAGAGCCCAGAGGAGGCTGGCGTCCTAGTCCTGGGACCTCACCGGTGGGCTCGAGAAGGTCCAACCTCCTGCTGCGGCTGAGTTGGCTTCTAAGGCAAAATCAGCCACTTGTCTGGAATATCGCCCTCGGGCTCCGTCACTGACAGATGCTGGGAGACATGTCCCCTCCACGGCCCAGACTGGCTGTCAAGGGCTGGCCTCCTACCTTAAGGGGCCATCGATGCCCTGCATGGGATCAGGCTGGGACCAGATGCCAGCCAACAGCACAGCCCCTCCGTTCGTCCTGTTTCCCTCGTTCCTTTTTGAGCGTCTCCCACAATAAATCGCTTGCGTAAGACGGCCTGTCTCGGGCTCAGCTTCCAAGCAGCCCAGCCCACGATGGGGAGATGCCCTCCTTTGTTCCGTTCATTCATGCAGGAACTGACCAAGAGGTCAACTCGCTCTGGACACGCGTGTGACCGAGCCACGCTGTGAACAGATGGTTTGGCCCAACTACCTCTGCAGGCTTGAAACGCAATGCCATCCACGCCCGTACCGGCAGACGGGCGCTCACACAGAGGCACACGTTCTCTGCATGCAGATCCACACCGGCCTCACACACGTGCACACGCCCCGGACACCCATACCCCTGAGGATGCCGGTGTGCACGTTCCCTCCCCGAAGAGCGGATGGTCCACACACGCTTGGACGCCTTCCTCGGGTCTCAGCTCAGACGGCCTGCCTGCTGGAGACTTCCCGCCTCCCTTCCTCCCATGCTCATCCCTGTCGCCCCTGGGCAGGGGACCTGGTCTGATTTGTCAGAGCAGCCCTGGGGCCTGGTTCAGAGCTGGCCCCACACTGGGGTTCCGTATGTATTTGCTGAGCTGGATTTAAGCCAGCTCTGCCGTTCACTGGCCATGGGGTCTCGGTAGGTCCCTTCCTTCTCTGAACTTCGGTCTCCTCGTGTTCCCGCCTCCTCGAGGTGGCACTGAGGAAGACGGTAGCGGGTAGAACCAGTCCTGTCTTAAGGGAGGCACTAGGAAAGACTCCTTAAGAGAAAGGAAGGTACACAGAGCTGAAATCTAAGGGGTGAGCAGGATTTAACCATTTGAAGAGGGAGATGGAGAGTTCCAGGCAGATGGAACAGCGTGTGCAAAGCTCAGAGGTTAGGGGCCGGGGCTTGTTCAAGGAGCTGAAAGGGAAACCCAGCCCGTGCCTGGATTGCCTATGGAGGGAGACTTCCCCAGGAGGAGGCAGCTTGCATTTCACCTGAGGGCAGTGAATTTTTGTTTATTTTTTGGTGGGGGGTTGTTTGGGGGTGGAACCCAGGCACGTGCTCCACCACTGAGCTAGACCCCCACTTCCCGGGGGGCAGTTTACCTGGGCCGACTGGTTTGGGCTTTTTAAAGAGCACCCAGACAGCTAGTAGAGAATGGGTGGAGGCCAGGGTGGGGGCAGTGGACGTGCTGAGACCACTTAGCAGACGTGAGGGATGCAGGGTCAGCTGAGCCACAGGAAGTGGATCATTTAAGGCAACTCAAAAGAAGAAGTGAGAAGCCTAGCAAAGGTTTGGATGTAGAAACTCAGGGTCAAGGAGGAATCAGCTGGTCTCCCCGACCTCAGATGGACTCGGATCTCACGCGCTTCCCTGCCGCCCCCATCCCCTCGGGAAGCCCCGACCAGCCCCTCTGCCCTCCCCGCCATGGCCAACCCCTTAAGTGTCCACGGCCAACCCAGGCATGGGCTGTTCCTGCCACCTGTCTGGTCCTTCCAGGCTGTGGAAGCTTTGTCCTTCCGGGCCTCATCTCCAGCAGGGATCCTACAGGCGGAGACCCATCACAGTCCCCCTACAAAGACCCAGCAGGCAGCTCTGCTCAGTCCACCCGGGTCCAGCTGACCCCAGGCCCCAGCTGCAGCAGAAACAGCCCTACCCCGAGCGCCAGTCCTCGCTCCACCGCTCACTCCCTGTGTGCTCTCGAGCAAGTCTCTTTACCGCTCTGGGCTCCAGTTTCTCAATCTGCCATACAATTTTGCCTAAGAATCTTGCCAATCAAAGCACCAAATCCCCAAGACTGCAATGACCAGATCCAGGGTGGGCACATGACCCAAACTGAGCCAGTGAAAGTCCATCATGGAGCTCAGGCTGAAACTGTTGTATAAAAGTATCTAGGGAAACAGCCTGCTTGAGAACAAAGCCGATACTTACCCCTGAGGGCATGGTTCAAGCACCTGGATCCAGCCATGCCTGAAATCAGTTACATGGGCCAATAAATTCTCCTTTTTGCCTAAGCAGACTGAATTGCACTTCTGGTGCTTGTATCTGGTGGAGTCCTGACCTATATAAGCCTTTCCACTCAGGGTATCTAATGCTTTCTCCCATGGCGCATTTAGGATGCCTCCTTGATCTTACCTGATTCGCCCGTCCTCCTATCCTTGATTGACACTATTGAGGCGCCTCCTCCTCCGGGAAGCCTTCCCTGGACACCCTGGCATTTCTCCTACTTAATAAAAAGGATTCTAAGGCCAAACAAGCTTGGGAACCACTCCGTACTGAATCCTTTAGAGGACTCACTGCGCCCGTTGAGCATCCTGAGTTCTAGGGTAAAGAAACAGGTTCGGTCCAGTGTTTTGCAAACTAACTTCACCTTGGAGCCCTTTGTTGTCCCTGGAAAACTTATTATCGCCCTGCAGGGTGGCGTTTTAGGGTCTCGCCTGGACAAACTTGACTTTCTCCTTAGCTTCTGTTGAGTCTCTCTGTGTGCCCTTCAGAGGGCTTCCCAGCTTCCCTAGAGCTCATTAAATGCCTACTGTGTGCCAGGCCCAGAAAAGCTGGCTGTGAACACAGCAAGGAGCAGACACGCCCAGTCTAGGAGGGCACCCAGGCTGAGGGCTGAGCCTCTGTCCCGGGCTTCCCGCGGCTGTGTGACTGAGCAGGTCAGCCTTCCTTCTAGCTCCAGCCCATCCATCTGTACAATGAGGCCCAGAGATGCCATGACCCTGAAGATGGGGCCAACCAGGGCGCCAAGTCCCTAGGCTGCAGCAGCGGCGCCAGGGCGGGCCCGTGACCCGAGTGCAGCCCTGAGTCCATCCTGGAGCCCTTCGGGAACCAGTCGTCCCCTAAAGTCAAGTGCCAAAAGTGGGTTTGAGTGCATGGGGCAGGGGACAGAAGGTCTGTGGTGTTCAGAGCATTCTCCAGTTTTGGCATGACCCAAAGGAGGTTTATAAATGCCAGCAGTCATGAAAACGCAGTAACAGGAACACGTTAAGGTGGGGGGTTTAAAGCCCTGTGGGAAAGGGTAAGCAGGTGACGAGTGTGAGCCCAGGGCAGTGTGAAGGGAGTGCTTCACACTCACAGAGAAGGTGCTTTCCATCATCTGGCAGGTTAGCTTGTCTCTGATGAATTCCAGTGACACCACTTAATAGCTGTGTGTCCTCAGGCAAGTTACTTAACCTCTCTGCACTTAAGTTTCTTCATTTGTGAAAGGGGGCTATTTCCAGGTCTGCTCTCATAAAGAGAAGATTAAATGAGATCACTTAAGGTGGAGTTTTTAGTCCAGGGTTGGACACAGAATAAACATTAAATAAAGGTTAGCTAGTACCGTAACAGCATGGTGAAAATTAAACAGAAAGAGAGTCTCTAAACAAATAGAACATTCCTGAACTTCTGCAGGATTCCCCTGAGAGGAATCCCTCGCTCCCTCTCTTGCTTAGAAAGAGCTTTGCAGACCCCTCACCCCAAGGTGTCCCCAAGATGCCTGTCAACCCTCCTTACCTGACAGTTTAGAGACTGATTTTGAAGCTCAAGGCCTTTCCGGCTTGGGGCCTTGAGGCTGAGGGTCTGGACCCCTTGCATCCCATGACAGCTTCAAAGATGGACCCAGCATATCCCCACCTCCTGGTCTTCTTGTCCTTGAACAAGTCCCTCCTGCTGAGTGCACCCTGGACCAGGTGGCTGACCTCGAAGGAACAGAATACAACAGAAGGGTTGGGATGTCACTTTAAAATTAAGGTTCCAAGGCAGGCTTCCTGTTGCTTGCGAGGCCCTCTCAGCCTCTCCCTGGTTTGCTCAGATGGAAGCCATCTGCCATCTTGTGAGTGTCCTATTTAGAGGCCCATGTGGCAAGGAACAGAGGGGATTGTGGCCAACAAAGAGCAAAGAACTGAGGACCTCAATCCAAAAGCCCACGAGGAACTGAATTCTGCCACAGGTGAGTTGGGAAGCAGCTCCTTCTTCAGTCAGGCCTCGGGAGGCTGCGGCCGGAGCTGACACCTTCCTTGTCAGCAAGATCAGAAGGGAACCAGAGCCAGAGGACTCAGCTAAGCCACATCTGCACATCTCACCCACAGAAACTGAGATAATCAATATTGTTGTTGACAGCCATTAGGTTTGGAGGTCATTGGTTTTGTAGTAAATAGGTAACTGATATATGTAGAAAAGAAAAAAAAAAAGTGGGAAAATTTTTGACCCACTTACCTGGAAAGCCCAGGAGTAGAGTTGGTTTCAGGTACAGCTGGATCCAAGTGCTCAAAAGGCAACAGGAATATGCCTGTCTTAGTTCAGGTTTCTATGAAAGCAGATCCTGAAGTCAGGACATGGGTGCAAGTAGTGTATTTGGGAGATGATTACAGGAAGCCAGAAAATGAAAGGGAGAGAGGAAACTGAGAAAAGAAAGGAGGAAGAGCCAATAAAGGGTGTGTTTTCTAATTTTCTGCAGTTAGCAACAGGGACTGGACTGTTCTGGAATCTTTGAAAAGCTGAAAAGTGTCCTTTGGAAGAATAGGAGCCACGGTGTTTCCCCACTAGCTCTGGTTGAGACTGTACCCAGTTTCAGGCTAGAAGACCCCTCCAGCTCCGGAAAGCCCGGCTGGTGTGCACAGGACCGTCCCCTGCGGCTGTCCCCGAGCTCAGGCACAAGGAGATGAGGCAGGATGCCAAAACCCTCTGCACACTGCCTCCTCCATCCTTCCACCCGCCTCCTGGGGCGTCACAAGTCAGGCAACTCCCTCCCCAGTGGTGGCAGCAGCACCAGGGCAGCCCCGGGCTTGCTTCCTCCAGCTCAGCAACCCCAGGGGAAAGCACCTCTCTTTCCCAGGAGTTGGAACAAAAGCTCAGATTGCATCTCATTGGATGACAGAGATCACATGCTCATTCTGAGCCAATCACTGCTTCAGTTGATCTGGGAGTGAGAGGAAATGAATACTGGCCAAAAAACAGATGACAGCCAGATATCTGTCAAGTCTACATGAGTGGTGACTCCTATTTGTGGGTTATAAGATCAATTTAGTAGGTGGTAAATCAGTGTTTTTAAAATTAGGAGTAAAACAGTAGTAATCAAATGCTAAATGCATCAGAATTAGCCAGAACATAAATTGTTCTCACCCAGAGTTTCTGATCCAACAGATCTGGGTAGGGCCCAGAATTGACATCTCTAACCGATTCTAAGTGATCTTGAAGATGCTGGTTCAGACACCGCACTTTGAGAACCACTGGTATAGAAGGCATCAGAGTGGACTGTAGGTAAGATTGGCTGAGTTTTGTTCCAGAGAACTTTCCTTTCATTTGCATATGGATATGAACATTGTGCAGTCATGTGAAAGGTGTTTTTTCCTCCTTTTTTTTTTTTTTTCTTCCAGTACTGGGAATTGAATCCAGGGCCACATGCACGCTACACAAATGCTCTACCTCTGTGAGACATCCCCAGAATTTTCCTTTTCTTTTTATTTTGAGACAGGGTCTCTCTAAGTCACCCAGGCCAGCCTCAAACTTGGATTCTTTCTGACTCCTAAGTAGCTGGGATTACAGATGTGCACCACCCTGACTGTGAAAGTCATTTCTTATTGAAATCACCCTAGTGCAAAGACATCAAGTAATTTTCCCAAAGTCACACAGTCACTAGGTGAGGGGCAGAGACCAGGAGCAGGTCTAATGTGCCTTTGACCACAAGGCTATGCTGGTTCTGGCACTGGCTAAACTACTACTACCAGCTAACCACAGGATATGGGTTAGTTACCAAGCCACGTATGGCACATGGAGAAGGCAGGATGCAAAATAAGTTGTTGAAGCAAACAGACCCCAAAACATGCTGGTTTAAAAAAGATCAAAGCAACAGTTCAGAGGTGCATGTCCAGCAGGGCAGCTCCACCAGCCTCATGTGGCCTCCATCCTGGATCCAAGGGGTCTGCTCCAGTGACAAGAAGTGGGAAGGGGAAGGGGAAGCACACCCCCGTCCTGTTAAGAGCACAACTCAAAGTTGCCAGCATCTCTTTCATTCACTTCCCATTGGCTGGATCCCAGTCATGTGGTCAAAGAGTTGCAAAGGAGGCTGGGAAATGTAGTCTTGAGCAGGAAGTCCATGAATACTGGGGGAAGACTAGTGGACACTCTGCCACCAGGTAGGATGACCTGAGGTGCCTGCTCGAGTCACCATCGGGAAGGAGGGCAGCTCCAGAAGGACCCCCAGGTGGTCTTTCATCAGGTCCCACAGGGATCAGTGTGGTGGCATTACTCCCAGAGACAGGCTGCTGCCACCCTCCCAAGCTGCTGTGAATCTAGCGCCCAATCCTTACCCAGATCGTTCTTGGCTTAACACTTTCTAACAGGTTTCTACCGACAGCATGTTTTCCAGAATATGATACTACGTCAAGGAAAGCTTTCGATTTTCAGCTTCAAAGTTTATTTACTTAAAAAAAAAAAATGCTTGCTGGATCTGAAAGACTGCCGTGTAGCTATTAATAAAGCCGTGTACCTCCAGCCAAGAAAAGAATCGCCTCTGGCTGAATGGAAGTGGGACCACACTAAACTTTATGCCAGGGCTCATTTTTTAACTGGTCCTGCCATTGAACTTCACCTCCCTGTCTTATTCCCAAACTGCAGACGCCTCTGTTCCTAATTTTCCCCATAAAACAGTGACTCATAAACGAGAACAGATTTCTCTTGCTTGCAGAAAAGGTAAATTGCTGGCAGAAATAAATTTGCAGATGCTAGAATTTCACAGAAAGGAGCTCATTGGTGGGGAAGGTTTGATGTTGGCCTCCGTCCCCTCCCCCACCTATCTGTATCCTTTGTCATCCTCCCAAGCAAAGCTGGGTGCCGTTGAGGCCCGGGGTGGGTGTGGTGGGGAGGTGGGCTCCGCCTTTGTTAGTGACTCCCTGTTTATCTCCCGTTGTGTCCCAGTTCCTGGGCCTGGGTTTGGGCCGGGGCCCCTGAGGCAGAGGACGCCGGCATCCCAGCTCCACCCAGTACACCGACCTGGATTTATTTGGGTTACACTCAGTTAGACCTGTCTCCAGGAGAGGAGAAGGCCTATGGGACCTGCCTAAGGCCAGCAGGAGGTGGTTCCTCGCTCCAGCAGATTGCAGGACCCAGGCCAGCCTGAGATGACCTCAGATGCCAGAGGATCCTCCCTCTAAGAGTGAACACAAAGGACCAGGTCTAGAATCCTCCCTCTCTGACACAAAGTCCACATCAAATGGGAAGAATAGTGTCAACTGCCATTTCCTTAGCAGCTGCTGTGTGCTTGCCCTGTGCCAATCCCTCTCCCTGAATTTTCTCTGGTCCTCACAGAGTCTCAGGCAAGTTATTGTACCCATTTTGCAGACATGGAAACTGAGGGGAAACCGCTCACCCTCACACACGCACTGCCCTCTGGTGGCAGATCACAGTCTCAACGGACCCTGGGACTAGCCTCGTTCCCTCAGGCTTCTTTCCACCTCTGGGTGAAGTTCTCCGCCCCACCCACCTCATGCCCATCTCCACGCTGCTTCCCTCTGCCCAGCCTCCACTGGAATCCTGACTCCCTCCTCCTCCTCTGCGCTGCTTCCCTCACTAAGCACAGAGCATCCAAGGAACAACATTTCTCCAAAGAAAACAAATTTAAAGGAGCCAGGAGCGAGGGAAGGGAGAATTTCTGAGCCCAGCAGAAGAACTCTGCTTACCCACAGAGGCAAAGGCCTCAGAGACCCAGGCCAGATGGGGCGTGGGTGCCTCCTGCCCCTCATCCAGGCATCCAAGGACGAGCTAGATTTGCAGCAGACCACTGCAGACCCAGAGCTACCTTAGCAACTAAGTTTAAAATTATTTTATATTCCTACACCTCCCTCTCATGGCTAAAATCTTCCCTCTTGATGGTGTGTTAATTTAAGCCACCAATTACCATTAAAGTCCGGGTTTGGATTGGGGCTCTAGCTCAGCAGTGGAGCGGTTGCTGGGCATGCACGAGGGCTCTGGGTCCAGCACCGCAAAAGTAAGTAAGTTTTAAAAAGTGGAAGTCCAGAGTCAGATCACCCCCCAACCCGCCGCCTTGCCAAAACAGGTTTAATCTTCTATATTCGAGTGTGACCACATCGACCCTTCCCTGGGAGAGGACGTAACTGGAGAGACCGGCCCGGGAGAACCCCGGGCTCTCTGTCCACTCTTCTCCCGCAGCCGGGGGGACTCGGCTTCATTATCTCCAAACACTCCAGGGCTGAGACGTGCCAGATGTGGCCAATGACTTTCCCGGAACAAGCCAGCTGCCTTCCTTCCCACGGTAATCCCTAGGACGGCAGAGGCCCGACTGAGGTCCCCACAGGCAGCAGATGGCAGGCCAACTTCTGCGTTGCCATGGCAGCCCTGGACCAGGGGCGAGGAGACTGGCCGACGTGCAGACACCGAGGCCTAGGTTACACGGGGGGATGCGAGTTTCAGATGCCACCATTCCCACCCCGACCCCTCCGGCCACCGCAGGGGTCTCTGGAGGTGCCCTGGAAGGGAGCACAGCAGTCGGGGCTCAGGACCTGGATGAGAACAGGCCCGGGCTCCAGGCTGCCCAGCCCTTCATCCTGGAGGAGCAGGGCCAGCTCTGGTCTCGGGTGCAGCAAAGGGCGGCCAGGTGTCTGTCCCCTGCAGAGAGATTCAAGGACCTGTTTGTGTTGGATACTCAAAGACAAGCGAGGACCCTGAACCCACAGATCTTTGGAGGTCAAAAGTCAAAGAGCAGATTGTTCAAAAGAGGTCCCAGGACCTGCCTCTCCTGCCTCCACCAGGGGGAGAAGCAGGGGCCCAGCTCTCTGAGAGGGACAGGGTCCAACCCCAGGTGACCCGCCCACCTCCAGCTCCCTGCAGGCAATCCCCACTCCCTGGGCCAGGTCCAGCCCCTGTGTGTGTCCACACTGCGCACACACGCAGAGTCCACGCTCGGTGCCCAGCACCGTGCAGAGGGCGCTCTGGGTGAAGCCACCTTGCACCGCTCCGAGGGCCCCTCGTCCACCAGTGCACGCACACACACGGTACACAACGCGTGCACACAACCCAGGCCTCGGAGGCCCACACGCCAGGCAGAAAAGAGTACAGCGATAGCTTGTGGGAACACACCCACGCGCCTCCGAGCCGTGTACACAGTGTGCCTGCAGAATCCGCACGGCGGGCCTGGAAATAGTGCCCGTCCGGTACAGCGGCAGAGGGGGCACGCTGCACACGCACACACACACACACACACACACACACACACACACACACACAGGCCCAGGAGGCGTCAGGAAGACCCCCTCCCTCCCCTGGCAAGTGAGCGAACGCTGGAGAGTGGTCCGCAGGGGCAGGTGGAGGCCTGGGGAGCTCCTGACTCAACATCTGCAGGGCCCCCCGACTGTGAGCTCAGGGGCTGAGCCCCACAGGGGTCCAGGAGGGAGTGTCTGGGCCACAGCCAGGCCTGGCAGCCCTGTAACCACCTGGGACAGAGGTGGGGCTGGAGGACAGCCGCAGGGAGGACAGGCTCCATCCTGCCTGCCTGCCGCCTGCTCTCTGTTACACCCACGGGACAGGAGCCCAAGGAGACGCAGGGAGGACGCGGAGCGGAAAGCCCAGCGGAGGGGTTTGGAGACCTGGCTTCCAGGCCAGCTCTGCTCCTGCCCCACTGGGCGCCTGGGCAAGGCCCTGCCCATCCCGAACCTCCATTTCCCCGTGGATACCCAGAGGAAATAACCTTGGTCCCGCTGCCCTCTGACCTCATACTGAGGTGTGGGTCACATGGGTCTCTTGTCACCTAAACCTCTGACTCAGTCTTCAGTCAGTGTGAAGCCCTCCACCTCCCAGCCCTGGATGACTGACTGCTTGGAAAAGACGAGTGAAACGTGTTCATCGCCAGGAACAGCCTTGTCCTTCCTCCTGCCTGTAGGACAGGGACAGGGACGGGGCCCAGCATGGTCTGCTCTTCTGAGCCACCCATCCCAGAATGCATGCCCTTTGCAGGGGCGCGACAGACCTAGCATCTCCGAGGAAGCATCAGGTCAGTGCGCAGGTCCAGGCACTGATTCTCTGGGACTCTGGGCAAGTCCCACGCTGAGCCTCAGTTTTCCCATCTTTAATAGGAAGAAGCTGAACTTGAACTGTTCTCCAGGAGACAGGCCAATCTGTGACTCCTACCCCTGGAAGCAGCAGGGTCTGAGCTAGGGCAAGGAAAAGGAGAATCTGGGGGTGGCGGCCTCCTGCTGCTGAGATCTCCTGCGCATGCCCGGGCAGGTGCTGGGTCTGGCCCTCTGTGTACCCTACCTCACTGGTGAGGAATAGGCTGGTGGAATCCCCAGTGTCCAGATAAGGACCCACAGTCACATCCTCAGTAAATGGCAGAACCAGGATTCCTGCTCTCACTTATCTGAACTTGAACCTGTGAACTCAATGCCCAGCTTTTTGAAGCACTTTCTACGTCTTAATCCACAGAACCACCCTGAAGGTGAAGTCTCTGACTACCTAGATTTTAGAGGAAACAGTCCTTTCCTATTAAGTTACGTGGCCAAGCCACACAGCTAGAATATGGAAAAGCTGGAATCGCGTCTCCATTCAGAATTTAAGTTCAGCCATTACAATAAACCCACCCTGCCTGTGTCCACCCCCACCCGCACCAGGAGATCAGTAGAGTCCCTGGCCAAGGTCACGTGGATCAAAGCCTCACTTCCTTCTGCTGACCGTGGGGGTGGGTGGTCTGTGGACATCAGCACCGCTGGAAACAATGTCCACGCACCCTCAGCAGCGCACGGCCACGGCTTTGTTTTCCCTCCCTAGTCGCAGGTGGGTCCACTGGTCTGGACCAGCCTGGCTGATCTCCGCTTGTCTTGCTCCAGGTCCAAAGCTGGCAGGTGGACTGGGGGCTGGGTGGTCCAGAACTGTCTCGCTCACGTGTCTTAGCCATTGTCAGGCCATTGGCCAGGGTGATCCAAGTGACGGGGCCACGTCCGTCATCCTCTGCAGGCTGGCCCAGAATCGCTTACCTGGCCATGACCAGGGGCGGGGGTTTGAAGTCCTCGAGGCCACACTCGGAAGGAGCACTGCCCCCTCCTCCGCTGTCCCTGAGCCAGAGCAAATCACCAAGGCAGCCAGAGTCAAGGGCCGGGGAAACACTCCACCTCCCGAAAGGAGAAACTGCCCAGTCATTTGGTAAATGGTGCGACAACAGAGGAAAAGAAGAACGGGCAGGCGGGTGCAATGCGTCCTCCACGCCACGTCGATTCCCACTCTCCTGTCCACGTCCTCTTATCCCATCAGTCAGAGGAAATCAGGGCTGACCTCGGAGGCTTGGAAATCAGTCTCTAATCACCCACTCTGCAGATGGAGAGACTGAGGTCCAGAGAGGGCAAGGAGCATACGGGGGTCCCAGCGCCAGCCCCTCCCTCTGGCTCCGGAAGCCGAGCAGCCCTCCTCCGCCCCTGCCCTGGAACACTCTCCCCACCCCCCTGAGCTGGCACCTGGCCCTGGGTGCCAGGAGGATGGCTCTCCTCTCAGTCCCCAGCCCTCCCGCTGCCCAGACTGAACACTCCGTGTTTACATGAGTCACACCAAGCCTGACATTGGGCAATTGTCTTCCCCATACAAAGTGCCTATACACATTATTGGATCCTCGCGATCACCCTGAAGGGAGGCATGGAAGCCGGAATAATCATCCCCCTGGATGCTTATCGAGCACATTCTAAGGGCGGCCCAGTTCCGGGTGCTGACGCATGGTAACTTGTTCAGTGCTCACAGCGACCTCATTCAGTGGGACATCAACCCGAGGCACTAAGGTCGTCCCACCTTGCAGAGGGGAGAGCAGGCCCCGAGGTGAAGGGTTTACCCCGGGTCACGGAACTCAGAAGTGTCAGCACACAGACGTGGGTCTCTCTTGCTCCCACTGACTGCCAGTGCTTCAGGAGATGGTTTTAATCTCCCCAGAATTCTGGCCTGAGTGGGGATGGATGCAGCTGGGTTCATCTCCTGAGAGAGGAGTCCAGTCAGAAGAAGGAGGACAAGAGAGCATCGAGATTGGCACGTGGAGCTAAGCTGCCCAGGTTCAAATCCCGGCTCTACCACCAGCTGCTCTATGTCCTGGGGTGATATGTTTAACCAGTCTATAAAATGGCCCTAATAATAACATCCCCACCTCCAGGAGTTGCTGTGAAGATTAAATGAGTTAACATATATGCAGCAATTACTGGCATGTAGTAAATGCTCAATAAACGTTGACCGTGATTATCATTATCTGGCCCTTTTGGCTTCTGAAACACCAGAGGGCAGACAAGTCAGTGCTCAGAGCTTCTCTGCAAGCCTGGAATCCCTCTGAGATGGATGAGCAGGTAGCCAGTACTGCCCAGAGCCTGCTCCCCTCCCTTCGTGCCCTCCAGGAACGGGGTCCTTTGGACATTTAAAGGCTCTAAGCAAGGGAGGAACATGGTGACCCCACTCCCTGCACTGTGTAATGCTGGAGCAAAATGAGCTCGAGGACGTTAACGATGCTCTGATTTGGATGGGGATGATGACGCTAATGATGTGTCTCAAATGTCACTCGAGTTTATTTCCGTGCCTGCTTCTGGTTGGCACCTTAAGCACGGCTTGCTCGATCTTGGCATGACCCTCTGCTGGGCTCCCAGGTGGCCTGAGGAGTCGGTGGACCCTCCAAAGGTGACAAGCAGATCCTCACTCAGGAGCACGGCAGCCTCCCGGGGGGATGGGGGAGAAAACCCCCTCTCGGAAGGCTAAAAAAGCCTCCCACCAGCAACGTGGCAGCTGTGGTTGCCAGGGAAACGAGGAGGGATGTCTGCGCTGCCTCCCAATCAGCGGAGCCCCTGCCTCCACCGCAGGGGGCATCCTCCCGAGTCACGGTGGGGGCGAGGGGCCAGGCCTGGAAACAAGAGCCCCAAGATCACATTCCCCCGTTGTCCTCAGAGCAGAGGGCGTGGACCAGACAATGGGCTGGTGGACAATAGGAAACAGCAGATGGTCTCCCCACCTCGCCCCACCCCCACCCAGACCCCAGCCCACCGCCAGCTGGTGCAGCCGCCAGCCAGGGCTGCCAGGAGAGGTCGGGGCAGAGGCCCAGGGCCGCGGCTGCAGAGGCCCGCTTGCACCTGCCTGCTGTGGGTTTGGAAAGAGGCACAGGCTGGAATTAAGACCCCTAGTGATGGAGAATCAAAGGCAGAATAATAACAGCTAACTCGTGTCTAAAATAAACCTGTTCTTTATATAAAATCCACCCCTGGGGCCCAGTGGGAGCAGATCCCAGCCCACCTCTCCTCCTTCTGTACTACGTCTCCCGGGCCTGGGGACCAGGGCCACAGAGCCCTCCTTGCTGTGCCCAGAGTACGGGGGTCTCTGCCAACCTGGCACCTCTGCACCTGTGCCCACCACTCCCCAGGAGGTCGACTATACCCACCTCCAGGCCCCTCCCTACACCAGCTCTTCCTGGAGACTGTCCCCCACCCTGTCTGAGGTCAGGGCAGTTGGGATCCTTCAATACCAGAGTTGCAGGTCCTAATAATTGATTTTATTTGTAACCTGTCTCCCTGACTCTCAGGAGGCTGCATGAGCAAAAGGACTGTGTTTATCTTTTTCTTCTTTATTTTTTAGTTGTAGATGGATATAATGCCTTTATTTTATTTATTTGCATGTGGTGCTGAGGATGGAACCCAGTGCCTCACACATGCTAGGAAAGCGCTCTACCACTGAGCCACAAACCCAGCCCCGACTTTGTTTATCTTATTCTCCACTATTTCCCTGCACCAAGAACTGTGCCTGGCACAAAGGAAGCATCCAAGAACTAGTCCATGACATATCACACTCCAAGCCCTTAATCCTCCCAATTCATGCTATAAGGTTGCTTTTGCTCCCACTTTAGAGAAGGAAAATGGAGGTTCCAAAAGAGGCTAGTAACTGAGTAAGCAGAGACCACAGTCTGGGGCTAATCTAACTCCAAAATCCCTCCGTTTACTGCACCCTCCCTGATCTGCCAGGAACAACTCCTCTGGGACTAACACAGGCCCCTTGTGCTTTGGGGCCTCTGTTTTTCCATCTGTAAAATGGCAACACAGCTCAAGGTCTCCTGGAGGCTCTCGATCTCACAGCCTGGGACCATCTCCACCACCCACCTGCACTCCTGCATTCACAGTCCTTCCACGGCCTCTATTAGAGGCCAGAGTACTGATTTCGGGCATTAACAAGGATGTGGAGGAGCTTGGACTTTCAGGCACTAGTGGTACAGACACACAATACTAGAGTTACTTGCAAAAGAGCATAGACTTACCATTGGATCCAGCGATTTCACTCCTAGATAAGTTACCCAAGGGAAATGAATCCACACACAGAGTCCTATGTGACTCACAGTAGCTTTATTGATAATAAACCCAAACTAGAAACACCGAGTGTCCAACAACTAGTGGATAAAATGAGATACACCTATACAATGGAATGCTATTCAGCAACGAAAAGAGGTAAGCCACCGATGCAAGAAGCAACATGGGAGACTCTTGAAATAAGTACACTGAGTGAAAGAAGCCAGACACTAAAGACATACACCATATGATTCTGTTTGTGTGAAATTCTAGAAAGCACAGACTACAACGACAGAAAACAGATCAGTGGTTACCTGGGCCCAGGGGAAAGGGATGGGGATCAACTGCATAGGGCATAAGGGGACTCTGCGAGGTGATGAAAATGTCACCTAACATTGTGACATTGACACATGGTCAGAAATATACGTTTGAATTTCCTCCTCATTCCTGGCATAAGAGCTTCCAAAGCCCTTGGAATTTCCTGAGTGACGGGGTGAGAGGATCATCTTTTTATTCATAATAAGTCCCTTCTGCCCTTACCTGAGTTATGCTAATGAGGTGACTCACAGGATGGAGGCTGGTTGCCAGGGGAACCAACTAGTTGATTAGAGGATGGAAATTCTAGCTCCACCCCTTGACCTCTGGGGAGGGGTCAGGGACTGGAGAGTGAGCTAATCACCAAGGCCCAGTGATTTCATCAACCTTGCCCACGTAACTGGACCTCCAGAAAAACCCAAGGAACTGGGCTCAGAGAGCTTGCAGGTTGATCACCACGTCTTGCAGGTGTACCCCCCACTCCACGGAGGCAGAAGCTCTGCCCTCACCTCTGTCCTCGCCTCTGTCCTCGCCTCTGTCCTCGCCTCCACCCTCGCCTCCGGACCTCTTCATCAGACTGCTCGTTTGTCTATACATATCCTTTATAACAAATCAGGAATAATTAGCAAAGTGCTTCCCTGGGTCCTGTGAACCTGAGGAGGGGGTTGTGGGAACCTCCAACTTATAGCCAAGTCAGACAGAGGTGTGGGTAACCTGAGGCCCCACGATTTGCAATCAGGGGCACTCTGTGGGTCTCTGCTGACTCCTGATAGTTAGTGTCACAAATGAATTCAACTGTAGGATGCTCAGTTGGTGTCCACCGGGAATTTGAGGATTGCTGGGTATGGAAACTGGAATGTCCCTCAAAAGCTCATGAATTGAAGCCCTGGTCCCCAAGCCTGCAACTTCCAGAGGAGGGGCTTTGGGGAAGAGAGCGGTCATGAGGGGTCCGACCTCATCCGAGGATTAATCCATTGACAGCTGGGTGGACTACTGGGGGTGGCAGAAACTGTGGGAAGGTGGGGTGTGGTTAGAGGAAGTAGGTCACTGGAGCTGTGCCCTGGGGACTCCATCTTGTCCCTGACCCCTTTCTCTTTTTCCTTTCTACTTCCTGCTGCCACGAGCCAAGCAGCTTTCCTCTGCCACAACCTCTGCCATGATGTTATTCCTCTTCTCAAGCCCAGAGCGATGGAATCAGCTGACCATGGACTGAAACCTCTGAAAGCAAGAGCCAAAAAAAGACTTTCTTCCTTTATGTTGTTTGTGGCAGGTATTTGCTGATAAAAAGCCGGCATAAACAGAAAATTGGTACTGAGAAGTGGGGCTGTTCCCTGAACATACCTGACCATGTGTTTCAAAGTCTTTAGAACTAGTTTGCAGGAGGAGTGTGAAAAAGTTTGGAGATACAGGCTAGAGAATTTTTAGAGTGTTGTGAGCAGAACTTAATGGACAATTCTGGTGTAATCCCCAAAGACTGGAAAGATGATAGGAATGCAGACAGTAAAGACTGTGCTCATGAGTTTCAGATGGGAATGAGAAATTGATTCAGAATTGAATTAGAGGTCACACATACTACATCCTGATAAAGAACTTGTCTACATTTTGTCCTTGTCCTGAAACTTTGTGTGAGGCTAAATTTAAAGGTGAGGGACTAATTAACCTGGCAGAGGAAATTTCAAGAGAGCACAGTATTCAGGCAGTGGCATGGGTATTGCTGGAGGGTTTTAGCCAGATTTACAGTGATAACCACAAGTAAAATTCAGAGAAGAAAGATTTGGAAAACTTTCAGTTTGGCCAGAAAACGTGCATGTTAAAAGTTGGGGCCAAGGAAGGTATGACTGCTGAAGAGATTAGTGCCATTAAAGAGAAGCCAAGTACTTTGCATGGAGACAATAGTAAAGATGCTTTAAAGGCATCTCAGGAATCAGCACGATCCCACCCATCACAGGCTCAAGGGTATAAAAGTGAAAATTCATTCGAAAGACTACTTGAAGAAGAGAACACTGGCGTACCCTGTTTCCATAGGGTTGCCTAGAAAGTTGATTCCCAGGATTCCTTTCACTGTGTTCAGCCATCCAGGCACTCAGAGGCTCCTCCAGTTGTGGCCCCAGGAGGTCTGGTAATTGCTCCTACTGTTGACAAACTTTGATGTCATCTACATGGTACTAGTTTAACAGGCATGCAGAAAGCAAGAGTAATGAGGTTATGGAGGCTTCCACCAAGATTTCAAAGACAGGCCTGTAAGGCTAGGAAGTGTGTGTCAGGGTTGGAAGTTTGTTGGGGAGCCTCTTAGAGGACAATGGGTGAAGCTGTGAGTGTGAAGACAAAGCTGCTGCAGAGACCCCAGGACATTAAAGATGTCAAGAAAATGGACTGTCTGCCAAGGAGAGCTGTAGGCAGTGAGCAGAGCCAGCCCAAGGAGAGACCATGTGAACTGCAACCAGCAAAGCCCTTTAGGGCCCACATCTCACCACCACATGCCCCAGATACCTGATGTAAATCTATCGGATTTAATGTTTTCCCTGCCAGGCGTCCATCTTGGTTTGTTCACGTCCCCTTTTTCTATGCCCCTATTCTTTCCTATTGGAATGGGAGTGTTTACTCTGCCATTTTATGTTGGAAGCAGGTTACTTGCTTTTTGATATTTACAGGAGTTCACAGACATGAGTTTGCCTTGAGTCTCAGAGGAGACTGAACTTGGACTTTTGAGCAATGCTGGAACTGGTAAGACTCTGGGGACTCTTGGAGATGAGTTTTGTATTGTGAGATGAGCATGAATTTGGAGGGTAGCTACAAGTGGAACGTTATGACTTGGATCTGGAATGTCCCCTTTCAAAGCTCACGTGCTAAAGGCTTGGTCCCCACGCAGCAAAACCAGAGGTGGGGCTTTGAAGAAGAGAGCGGATCATGAGGGTTTTGATCTCATCCATGAAGTGATCCACTGATAGCTGAATGGAGTGCTGAGGTGACGGAAACTGCAGGAAGGCAGGGCATGGTGGGAGGAAGTAGGTCACCGGAGCTGTGTCCTTGTTCTAGCCCCTTTCTCTTTTTCCTTTCTACTTCCTGCTGCCACGAGCCAAGCAGCTTTCCTCTGCCACAACCTCTGCCATGATGTTATTCTTCTTCTCAAGCCCAGAGCGATGGAATCAGCTGACCATGGACTGAAACCTCTGAAAGCCAGAGCCAAAATACACCTTTCCTCCTTTAGACTGTTTGTGTCAGGCATTTGGTCACAGTGACAAAAAGCTGACTAAGACTAGGGGAGAAACCCCCATGCATCTGGTGTCAGAAGTGTTGTGAGTGAAAAAAAAAAAAAAGATCCTAATTGTAGAGATAGTTTTTCTGTTGTCATAATTATAGTCACAGTGACAAGAATTCAGTGTTTTTTTTTTTTTCAAAACTGAAACTACACTTGAAATTGGTGAATTTTATTATATTTACATTATACCTCAATAAAGTGACCCCAAAGGGAAGGGAAGGAGCCCAGGGCTTTGATCCCACTCTGCCACATGTCCTCAGCAAGCCAACTCCCTCTCCAGAGCTCAGTGTCGACCTGGGCTGCCTCAGCCTCCTGACACCAGGCTGTGATCATGTGGTGAAAGCCCAGCTCTGGAAGCTCTGCCACTCACACAAGTCCCTAACCCAGCTGCGCCTGGCACTGCATCCGCAGCAGGCCCAGCTGTGAGGGCTCTAGGGTCCCTCTCCCTCCCCTGTCCCACTCCCCTGTTCCCTTTCCTTCCGCCACCCCACCCCAGCTCCCAGGCAGAGCCAATCAATGCCCCAGAGCCATGAGCTGTGGCACCCCCTCCTTAGGACTTTCAGACATCATTCATGGCCATCGTGTCCCCTAGGTCAGGACATGGACAGGCAGCCTGTCCCTACCCAGAGGTAGTGCCAACAGAGAGGGAAGCTCCAGGTCCAGAGGACAGAAGAGGACCTTCAAAGCACAGGGGTCTCCAGGTCCATCCTCCACACCTGAGCAGCCCTCGCTCCTGCAGGTAGGTAAAAGGGGCGGGGCCCAGGTCGCTAGACCCACCCCTCGCATTGGCCAGGCCAGGGACCACCCTATGAAGGGAGCCTCCGCTCCCCCGGCCTCTTCCCAGCTCTGATTACAACCCCTCTGCAAGGGCCTCACATGCACACGTGTGTGTCCCAACACCATCTGCAGGTCTGACGAGTGACCACCGCTTGCCATCCCTAGGACACGTGGAGGCACACACTGGAAGTGGGGTCCAGCTACAGGAGGATGACCCAGGGAAGAGGCCCGTGAGGTCCTGGAAGCAAGTTTAGGGCCATTTGAGTGGAGAATCTGGGGGCCAGTTCTCCAAAGTATAGTCTGGAAGAGAAGGCACAGCCTCTGTGTGGACCCAACCTTGGTCTTGGAGACTCCTTGGCTCAGGAGTGGGCCTGGCCAGAGGAAGCCCAGGTCAAGTCCTCTGGAAGCACAGCTCAGCCCCAGTGGCCCAGGTCTACCAGCCACAGGAAGTCCTAGCAGGAGGCCACTCTGGGCTCTGGCCAGTGGAGGTTTCCAATACCTTGCTCTTCTTGAAGGGTTCTGGGGCAGCTCTGGATTCTGGAAAGATTCATTTAACACCCATGCATGACCATCTGCTATGCGCCAGGCCTAAAGCTGTGATCATGACCCCAGTGTGTGCCACACCAGTGCTGAGGAAAGAGAGCCCTGTGTGAGGAGGGAGACGGAACAGTTTATCTGAGCTCCTGCTCCCTGCCAGCCTCAGCACTGCGTGCTTTAGAGAAACCGATTTGGTTAGTTAATCCTCCCCTAGAAGGGGGCACCACTCTCCCCATTTTACAGATGAGGACACTGAGGCCCAAGAAGCAAAGGAAGCGCTCAAGATTTCATAGGAAGAGGTGGAGCTTGATGTGCAACTGGGTCTGACTGCAAACCAAGGTCCCTTCCTCTTGCACAGAGCGGGGCACTAGCTCCCTGCAGTGGAGGGGAACCTTAGGAGCTGGGGATGCTGCACAAAAAAAGGGCTGATGTCCTGAGCCACCAGCCAGCCCCGAAGCCCAGCCAGCTAGCATGGACAGAGTCACTTTCTATTAGAAAGAATTGAGACCCATGCAAAGCCATCAACCCCGGGGGACCTACCTGCGCGTTCCCAGCGACCTCCCACTCTCACCTTCCTCCAGCCCCTTTCCAGGCAGATCTTCCATAAGCCTCTCCAAAGAACCAGAAGGGGCTGAGGAGGGGGCGTTTCTTCTCCAGAAAACCCAGCAGTTTGCATTCTCTGGAGGGACTGGTTTGGAACCAGCCAGGGAACAGCCCAAAGAAGTTTCCCCAGGATTTTCTCATGGCGGGGCACCAACCAAGGCCTCACCTCCATTCCTGTGTGTGTGCTGTGGATTTGTGTGTGTGTGTGTGTCCACCTGTGCATGCAGTGGGCTTGCGTGTGTGTGCCTGTGTCTGTGGGTAGCTGACCATCTAGTGGCTTACGGAAGGTGCTAGCAGTGCGTCTAGTCCCCTCCGCACTGCTCTCCTGCTGTGACACCCTTGCAAGTCACCTAACTCCTCTGAGCTCCCTTGTCCTGCCTGTGAAACGGGAGGGCGATGCCCTCATCAGCTAAGGTGTGAGGAGGATTGTCTCAGTGATGTATCAAAAGGCTCTGAGAACCTTTCAGTCTGGCCTCTTCCTGAACCTCTGTCTCCTACACACTCAGCAACCATTAATGGAGTCTCCTTTACGTGTCAGGTGCACCAGTTCTAGGGATAAAATACGCTTTCTCAAAAGTTGGAGAAGAGGGAAAGAAGCCAGACTCGAACAGACCTAGTTCTCATTCATTCACTCTTTGCTGGGCCCCTTTCTAGCTGTTTGACCTTCAGCAAGTCATTTTCCTCAGTCACACAACCATTTTCTAATCTATCAAAAGGACATGGAAATAATGCCTTCTGGTCCTGTTTAGGCATTGGGTTGAAGTACAAATGGACTTTTTCACTTAAAACATTGCAGAAGCTGGGTGTGATACCACATGCCTGTAATCCCAGCTACTCAGGAGGCTGAGGCAGGAGGATCATGAGTTAGAGGCCAACCTGGTCAACCTAGAGAGACCTCATCTCACAGAAAAAAAAAAGAAAAGAAAAAGAGAAGAAGGAAAAAATTGCAGAAATCATAGTTCTTATTGGTACAAGGAGCCAAGCCTTCATTTAGGATACAGTGCTAGACACCTAAAGCCAGACGAGCTCCCGGGCTTCAAAGGGCAGACCCATGGAGGCCAGCAGGTGCCCAGCTGAGACCTGTCATCCATGTTACCAGGAGGGTTTTGCTTTGGCAGGTGCATCCTGACTCCTGGACACCCGGGCCCAGGAACTTTCTTGGAACTTTCCTTGAGACATTCTTTTAAGTGGCTCCCAGTTCCAGGAGATTTCTAGTTCATTAGCCTGGGGTCAACTCGCCCCCAGAGAAGCTTGGTGGCCTCCATCACCAGAATGCAGTCTGTCCTCTTCCCCAGCTGTACCTCCAAATAACTGCTCCCCACCCCCACCCACTCCTCCTTCCGGCTACCACCCCTCACTTTCAGGGCTCACCAAAAAGCACACCCCCACCCCACAGATGCTCTTCGAGAACTGGGGTCACTCATACTCAGCCTCAGGGACAATTCTGGCTTGCAGTTGCCCCTGCCTGGGACACTCCCTCTTGCCCACATGCACAGGTTCTATGCACGTTCCTAGGGAAGCAGTCATGGGTAAACCCCGGCTCCACCCAGCACACCAACTGTGTGCCTTGGAGGCTGCGTCTCCTCTGCTTCCTCATCTCTAAAATGCGGGTAACAATTGTACCTACCTCACAGAGAGAATTCAGTGAGTGCACCTCAAGGGCTTCGAATAGTACCTGGGAAACGGTCCATTGCTCAGTAAAAGTTTGTCACTCTGCCTCACAAGGCTCAAGTCGAGATGTCTCCCCTGTCCAGCCGTAGTTGGCAACTCTCTGGGGTTTTGAAGGACTAGATAGATGGTTGGTGGATGTGGATGGCTGCGTGAATGGATGATTGGATAGGGAGAGGGGTCCTTGGTTGGTTGGACAGACATGGATGGATGGATGGATGTTAGGATGGAAGGATAGTTGGTTTGTTGATGGATAGATTAGTGAATAGATGGACAGACAGGTGGAAGGATGAGATGCTGAGCTGTAATTACCGGTACTCCTGACCTCATCGGGCTCAGAGCTGAATGGAGAACAAAGACACGAAAGGAGATGCAGAACCAGCCTGGGAGGGCCCGCAGGGCAGGCGGGAGTTAGCCTTTCAGAAGCCAGAGATAATGAAGGCATTTCCTGCCCTGGAGGAGCTCACAGTCTAATTGAATAATTAGCCACTTCGGATTCCTTTTGTAACTGAGCCAGGTATAAATAAATCTGTAAGCAGAACCGTTAAGTAAACAAGGTGTTCTTTAAAAGGCAGTGAGCTCAGATGTATAATAACTCCTGATTCAAAACATCATTTTCTCCTTGGAACAACCTCAGAGTTAATTCCCCAAATTTGCCAGAATACACACATTTCTTTGTCCCTCGCCCTCCCTCCCTGGGCTGCCTGTGCTACTGTGATAGGAAAATAAATACTCAAACCCGTCTCCAGCCTGCACACCCACGGCTGCTGTGTGCAGGGTGAATGTGGCCCAGCCTCTGTTACAGCTCCATCCCCGTCCCCTGAACAGGAAATCAGAGGCAGGGGACCCAAAGTCCCTAAGTTTGTGCAGCATTGGCCTTCTCAGGAGTGGTTAAAGTTTTAATCTTAAATGGAAAATACTGAGGGCATGAAATTTGAAAAGCACCCAACCAAGAGTAATTGAATGAAGCCCAGACATAGCCTTGGCCCCAGCTCCGCTGCTGGTAGTTATACTACTTGGGGGACAGAGGGGGACTAGGGCCTCAGTTCCCTATATCTGTCAAGCCAATGAACAGACGGGATGATTTCTAAGCCCTCTCTTAGTGCTGATAGTCAGCAGCATGTATGTACGTTTTCATCTGTAGGTTAAAAATGGGGAGATCTCAAGAGGTTTCCAGAGACTGAATGACTTGAGGCAAGTCCCTCCACTCTGTGCCTCTGTTTACCATGTGACACCAGAAGATGGTCCTGCCAGCCTCGGTGCTGCGTCGTGGGTCAGATTCTACCTGAGAAGATGCAAAACAAACTGTAAAACTCTGAGCCTGCCGGTAAGGAGGTGCCTTTCTGGACATCAGAGGGAGTGAGGGAGAGAGACTCAGAAGCCCCGCGGGGCACCTGCAGGGATGTGGACCTCACAACACCAGCTCTAGAAGGGACCTTGGGGATCCACTGGCCACCTCTGGTATACTAAGTCAGGGCGATGTCGAGACTAGAGCTCAGGACTGCTTGCACAGCCCAGGCCTGGCCAGAACCTGGGTGCTGCAGGGTCTCAGGGTGAGGGCAGATGGGATGGCAAATCTCCTCCCCCCGCAGCTTCTGCAGCTGCACCATCCCCACGGGCGGCCCAGCAGGCAGAGTTCCACCCTGGCAGCAGAACCCTGGTGTTACACTGGCAGCTGGGGAGGGGGCGGCCGAGGGAGGTGCTCTGTCCCCCGACGTCGGGAGACCCAGGAAGACTGCTGATGCTGCTACTCTCCTGGCTGCTGGCACGATCAGGGAACATGGGGCCTCCGAGCAAGTGGCAATGGCCCAAAGTCACCCTCAGCCGCAACTGCAAGGCAGGGAGGGATGTTCACTACCTCCTGCCCCTTGCGACTGCCCGGCACTGGCTGGGCTCCCCATGGTGGCTGAGAGCTGGTTCTGGAGCCAGGCCCTGTGTTCCAATCCCAGTTCTGCCACTTTCTCCCGGGGTGGTTACAAGCAGTTTAATCTCTGTACCCCACAGTTTGCGTGTGTCTAAATGGTTTAACCACGGTGTCCCCTTCAAAGGGTTGTTATGAGGATCACAGGAGACAGGCTGGCAAGGGCTGTCCTGGGGCGGATTCACCTGGGAAAACACCTGAGAGGCAGTGGGCATCCAGGACTGGGCTCCCTCTGGAGCTGGGCCCTGCTCTGCTGTGGCCACAAACTGGAGCTCAAGGGCAGGATCCACCACACTTGTGTCGGTGGGCGACACCCAAGGAAGGGGTGTGGCCCTGACTTAGACTGAAGGCAACTCCAGGGAGACACTCAGCAGGCTCCACACCAGGAAGCTTTGTCCTGAACAGGAGACCTCAGCAGTGCATGGAAAGGGTTTTTAGGATTCCATACCTGTTAGCTGTTAATATCCCCACCCCCACCCCCATCCCATCCCCATCCCCACCCCCATCCCATCCCCACCCCATCCCATCCCCACCCCCATCCCCATCACCATCCCATCCCCATCCCCATCCCCTCCCCCATCCCCATCCCACCCCATCCCCATCTCCATCACCATCCCCACCCCCATCCCCACCCCCATCCCCACCCATCCCATCCCCATCCCCATCCCACCCCCATCACCATCCCCACCCCCATCCCCACCCCCATCCCCATCCCCACCCCCATCCCCATCCCCACCCCCATCCCCATCCCCACCCCCATCCCCACCCCCATCCCCACCCCCATCCCACCCCCATCCCCATCCCCACCCCCATCCCATCCCCATCCCCATCCCCACCCCATCCCCATCCCCATCCCCACCCCATCCCCATCTCCATCACCATCCCCACCCGCATCCCCACCCCCATCCCCACCCCCATCCCATCCCCACCCCCATCCCCATCCCCTCCCCCATCACCATCACCATCATCACCACCATCATTATCATAATCGTCTTGCTTAGTCCTCAAAACCACCTTGAGAAGTAGATGCTATTAATGCTCTTTTACAAATAAGGAAACTGAAGTCTGGGGAGGTTAAGTGACCTCCCCAAGGATGCCCAGCTAGTGCGTGGCAGAGCCAACCCTGGGAAACCAGTCCTGTCTGTGCTTACCCGCTTCACCACAAGGTGAAAGTCTGTCTGTCCCATTCATCCTTCCTTGCAGGGACCGAGCGATGGCCGCACATCACCTCCACGGGCAGAGTTCACTCCCATCGGGCAGCCAGCCCCAGCCCCGGGAGACTTTGCTCTAGAGCGAATCTGTCTCGCTGACGTTTGTGCCCACTGAGGCCCCAGATCCACGCTAGAGGAGTCTAGCTCCCCTGCACGCAGGTTCCAGCCGTGACTGCGTCCTCTTCCGGGCTCAGAAGAATGGAGCTCCGGGAAGAGGGTGTTTAACATCTGATGTCCCGGAGACCCACAGCTCTGGGATGTTCTTGACCAGAGATGCTGCTTGGGAGTATAGAAGGTACTGAGGAGGGAAATCCGAAGCCCCCACCTCGCCTCCGGCCCTGGGCCTCCTTTTCATCACCCTGGTTCTTTCAATTCTCCACACACCCCGATGGCTTGGCATCTGCGCCTCCAGAGACCCCTCTCTTCTGTGCTTCCTCCCGCCATCGCTGTCCTGACTTTCCAGTCACCCTTTGGGTGCCAGCTTGAACATAAGCTTCTTGGGGAAGTCTCCTCTGACCTCCAAGGCCCAGCTCTGGGGTCTTTCCTCAATGTCCCCAGCACACCTTGAGGACAGCAAGACCACCTCTTCACGGCACCGTGCAGCACTGAGCATGCGGTCTGTGATTAATAAACAGCGAATGAGTGAACAAATGATGGAGCGGTGGAAGAAGGTGAGACACAGGGAGCCATTTCCCCAAAAGAGAGAGCCCTGGACCCAAAGCCTGCATACGCCCGTCTCGCCCTGGTCCTCTCCTTTCTGCCCCCACGTTGCCCCCCAATCTGATGTCCAAGGAACCTCCAATCCAATCGGAGAGAACTAAATCTGCTCCCACACAGGAAGGACAAGCTGTCCTAAAATCAGAGCCTCTAAGTGTCCTTAAAGCTAGTTGAAGCCAGAGGAGGAAACTGAGACCCAGAGAGGGCATGGGAGCTACACAAGATCACACAGCAAACTCTAAGCCATGCCTGCCTGGCTGTTCTCGCCAATCACCCTTCCCAGACCCCAGCAGATCCACTGGCAGCCTCGACACCTCCCTCTCTGGGCAGCAAGAGGAGGACACCTCTCTTCACCTCTTCCCTGAAGAGGCCACTTGGGGCACCGCAGACCCCTCTCCTCCCGCTGCCTGCCCTCCATTCTCCTCTCCTCTCCTCCTGCCTCCCCTCTCCGGCCCGAGCTCTGCAGGGGCGGCAGGCGTGGGAGGTTGGCACCAGGGAGGCTGCAGGTTGGAAATAAATTCTAATCAAACACAGAATCACTCCGTCTCCTCCCTCCGCTCCGAGGACAGAGCCTCGCCGGGTTATTACTCATGTGTGCGGAGAGAACTCTTCTGAGGCTTTGCAGAGCCGGAGGGGAACTGCAGGATGGGGAGGATAAAACTCGTCTCTTTCCCCCGAGGCTGGTTCTTGCTTTTATTACCTTCTCTCTTGCCTCTCATTACGGCGGGACTTTGAGGGGATGGATTTCATGTGGCCCTTCTCATTCCATCTTAAAGGCACAGGATGCTGGGACACGGAGCTGACAGGAGCCCCAAAGCAGCAGCAGGAAATAGAGAGGGGACAGGAGGAGCCCCAGGGGGTGGGTCCTCACAGCCTTTCCCAGGAGCAAGACTTGAAGGAGTTGAGATGTCTGTGGTTTCTGAGGACTTAACACCTGTCCACCCTCAACCCAGTCTCTGTCCCCACATGGGTGCAAAATCCAGCCACCTCTCTGTCCTCACAGCCATCACGCTGGCCATCACATTGGTTCCCCCTGTCACTGGCCCTTCTTTAGATCACTGCAGTAGCCCCTCCCCAGATCTGGGACCCCCACTTCCAATCTTACTACCCAGTCGCACAGGTGAGCCTCAGAAAACTTGGAGCAGGCCCCAGCTGACCCTCCCAGCAACAACCAGAACCAAACCCAGCTCCCCATGACACCTGCCTGGCTCCTGCTGCCCTCCCAGCCTCCCCCTCCTCCCCAGCCCCAGCCCCCTGCCCCTGCCCCTGCCCTCCTCCTGCAGCATGGCTGTCCTCCCCAGGTCTTGTTGCAAACGCTACTTCCACAAAGGGGCTTCCCTCGCCCACCTGCACTAAAGTGAAACCCCATCTGTCACCGTGGACCACGCACGTCATCCCACTCCATCTCTGGGCTCGCTGTGCTCGGCATCAGTTTGACTAGCACAGTACAGCTGAGCAAACTGGAACGAGGGTTCCCAAAATACCCTTCCCTGGGTGGTGCTGGGGTGGCGTGGGGAGCAGGAGACATTTGCGTGAGATTTGGAAGGTGGGAGCGGAGCGGCAGCAGCTGCGGGTTTTAATCACGCTCTGCAGGTTGGCCGGGAGCGCCGCCGCTGCTCTCAGGGTCCCTCTTGGTGGTGAGGGGCAGCGCCCGGGCCTGGGCTCCTCTGCCCGCCCAGAACTCCCAGCTTCCCAGTGCCAAATCCTGGCCCAGCGTGCATGCAGCTCCACACACGCAGCCTGGACTCCGTGCTCCCCTAAACATGCGAAGCAACAAGGACAGCCCTCCTTCCACCCTGGCCACATCCTACCCAGAGATGTCCCCAGCCCTCGCTCTGCTGCCTAGCTTCTCCAAAGACGGGCCAAGGTCCCCCGTCTCCCACCCTACCTCCTTCTGGCTAACTCCCTGTGCTCTGGTTTCTGCCTCCTGGTCAGAGAGGAGACCCTGCCCGAGGTCACCAACGTCCAGCTGGACAGGGAGGGGCCCTGGGTCTCCTGGCTTTTGACTGCAGCCCCTCCCTGAAGCTCTCTCCACCAGCCCTCAGAACACCCGCCTCCGGCCTCCAGACGTTCCACTGATTGTTCCCAGGGTTCTCCCCCATCACCCACTCAGGGTCCTCTCCTCCCTTCTCTTCCCCTCACTTCTCCTTCCAACCCCAGTCAGGTGACAATGCCCGCCCCTACCATTTGACCCATAGCCGGCATAGCCATAACCTCAATTCAGCCTCGGTTCCAGCAACTCTCCTCTGTCCCCCATTTCTAGAGGTCTGTGAGAGCTGACACGTGTTGTGGTCACAGAAGCATCAATGTGGATGTGCTTCATGGTAAGTCCATGCTCTTGATTACCGGTTACAGTTCCCAACCTCCGTTGCCGACCCTAAGCCTATTAAGGCTTGTGAGCACAGACCCTTTCTGGGAAGGGGATCCCCGGGAGAGGCTGGAACCACAGCACTGGTCACCAGTGGCACCCCGTTGTCCCTCCAGGGCTCAGTAAATGACAGGACTTAATGAGGTTTGCCCAAGGAAGGCCTGAATGGATTAGTGGGTGAGGGGCCTGGCTTCTCCAGGGATCTCACACGGGAGAATCAGCTTTTTTGCAGATTCAAAATCCAAGGAAGGGAACTGGGATACTTGGCAAGAAGCCAAAGCACACCTTCAGGCCAGAAACACTGAGATCTGAGAAGTGGATGACATGGATCCTCAGGGGAGGAAGTAAGGGGTCATCCAGCAATAGTGATGGAGACCCTGGGGACATCAGTGTGGGTGAAATCTTATAAAACTTCCTGCAAGGTCCTTGATAATTAGACCCAAAGGAGGACAGTCAGATGCCAGTCTGTCTTAGGCCACTCCGTGGCCATATGCCACTCCCCTACAACACATGTCACAGACAGCCCAGGGCTGCAGCCACAGGGACCACGTCCCTCTCCAAGTGGCCCCGCAACCTGGGCTCCACCTCTGAGAGAGGATGGAATCCACCCAACCCGGAAAGTTCCTTAAAGAACTCTGAACAGTGCAATACAGTCCCTCAGCCGCCCAGCAGGCAGGCACTCCATTCTCCATCTAACTTAAGCAAACAGGTTCAGAGATGTTCAACAACTCACCCAAGGACATAGAGCTAGTAAGAGGTTTGATAAGATTTGAACCCAGGCCTGTGTGACTGGGACCTCCCCACACCCTCACTGTCCCTCCAAGAGGCTGTCTAGGTACATGCACACTCACATGCACACACACACATTTACACATGCTGGGAATCAAGCCCAGGACCCCCCACACACCAAGGCAAGCGCTCTACCACTGAGCTACACCCCAAGCTCAACGTACAGACTTTTGAAGAAAGTGGAAACCCAGATTCAGTTGAAATTTACAATACATACAGTTGGTGCTTAAAATACATAATTGCACACAAATGGCACTGAATATTGCATGGTCAGTATTCACAGTAGGTGGCTTCATAATGCACAGCAATTGCACTTACCAGATACCTGAAAGTGTTATGGTTGGGATCTGGAATGTTCTCCAGAGGCTCATGTTGTAGACTTGGTCCTCAGTGCAGCCATGTTCAGAGGTCGGGCTTTGGGGACTCATTGGATCACAAGGGCTCTGACCTCATCAGTGGGTTAATCTACCAAAGGCTTCATAAGTGGTGCCCATCCCCTTCCTTGATCTCTCTGTCTCTCTGCTAGAGGTGAGCAGCTCTGCTCTGCCATGTGCTCCCACCATGATGTTCTGCCTCACCACAGGCCCACAGTTTTGGAGTCAAATGACCATGGACTGAAACCATGGACCAACATAAATCTTTCCTCCTTTAAGTTGATTTTTCTCGGGTATTTTGTCACAGTGATGAAAAGCTGACTAACACAATGATACACAAATGAAACCAGGAAGGGGTGTCACAGGTACATATTAGTGACACTAATCCATTTGCACAGCTGAGTTACCAGTCTAATAAGTTGTCAGTTACCAAGAAGCAGGCCTCTGGAGACAGGTGCATTTGACAGACAGCGGGTAGGGAGAGTGGAGAAGGGCCAGGGGAGACAGCAGAGTAGAGCATAGGGGCCGGAGGAAGAAGAGTCAGAGTGCTGGAGACAAAGAAGCATGCCAGGCACCAGGCAGAAGCTTACAGGCTCGCCTTGCCAATGACCACAACCCCATCCCTGGAGAAAGAAATCTCGGGGTGAGGACGATGGGAATAAAGTGTCCAATAAAAGCCCCTCCAGCACCTCCTGGGAGACTCCAGCCGGGTGTCCTCCCGTGCCCACAGCACCTGAGCCTGCACAGCCACCTCTGTGTAGGCCTGCCTGTCGGAGCCACTTAAACCCAGGCATTTGGACTCTGAGGGTCTCATTATTTCCTACCATTGTACTGCTTCACTGTACACAGCTGGATGGGATGGTGGAGGGATGGACAGAGTGTTAGGTGGTTAGATGGAAGGATGGACACAGGGATGGGGGGATGGATGGAAACCTACATAGTACAGATGGGGAGGTGAGAGGTGGTAAGGTCTTTGGCAATGGCGGTTACCGTGCTCATTTAAACCTGCATCCCAAGACAGATTAGGAAAAAAGTTAGCTCGAGGTCTAGCATGGACCCCTTGCACAGGGCCACTATCCCCAAAATCCAGAGCTCATAACAGTCTCAGTAGAAAGGCCTGAAAAGATCTGCTGGCTTTTGCTCCTTAGCAGGAGGAATATCCTCAGCAACCCAGCCGCACCGCACCGCACCACACCACACAAGTAGGTAGCAGGGTGTGTGCACTCGCTGGGGCTGACGACATTCCGACTGACTCGGTAAGGAGTAATTGCACGCCTACTGTGTGCTCGGCAGGGTCTTTTGCTGACCGGCTGGCTGACTGGCCGATTTCTCTGGCGGGCTGCCAGCCTGGCCGGATGACGGACAGGGATGACGGACAGAGCCCGTATCGGCTTACGCAGCAGTGGGCGGTTCTTTCCCTATGAATGCCCCTGTCTCCCTGGGTAGAAGGAGAGTGTGACAATGACAGCCGTGGTCAGAATGATTCAGTTTCATTTCTGATGTGTGCCACCTGGGGAATTGTCACTGTCATCGGGTGGTGACAGGTTATGGTTGTGAGTGTTTAAACAGCTTGGCTATTTGTTCCAATAGGCATCATATAAAATTATAAAACAAGCAGAAGAGAGACGGAAGGCACGGACTGATCTGTTTGGAGAAAGATTACCTGGGAGCTGCCATTTCAGAAAAGCAAAATATTGACATAGGTGTGTTCTCACTCACGGGGTTTAATTATGGAGGTGACGCCCTGTGGCCACCCCACTTGTGTCCAGAAGGAAAGTGTTCCTGGGTCTATCTTCCTGCTATCGTCATTTAGGAGAAATAAAGTTTATTCTTTCATGATAATAAAACTAACATATTCTCACAGTAAAATGTTCAAAGAGGCCTGGGGGTGTCGCTCCATGGTAGATGCTTGCCTAGCATGAGCAGGACCCCGTGTTCCAACCCCAGCACCGCAAATAAAATATTCAGAGAATTCAAGGAAGTGGGGTGAAAGTGAAAACCGTCCATTAACCCACATCCCAGAGAAAACATCCTTAACATTTTTTCCAGCTCTTTATTTTTTTATACATATTAGACATAGCTGAGATGATAAAAATCACTAATAATAACAACAACAACTTACAAATATATGCAAGGCGTTATTTTAAGTGCTTGACAAGAAATAATGCGTTTAATCCTCCCGCCAGCTCCCTGAAGTAAGACTATTTTTTATCTTACAGATGAGGAAACTGAGGCACAGAGAGGTCAGCTTGCCTGAGTTCTAGGCTAGCAAGTAGCAGGGCTGAGTTTTAGACCACTGTCCCTCCTATCATAGGTACAATTTCTATTTTCCTTTTTTCCCTGGATTTATGACAAATGTACTTTCCCATGCTATGGCAGGAGCTGCAGAACCATTATTCTGGACCAAACCCAGGACCTCCTATGTGCTAGGCAAGCGCTCTCCTGCTGAGCGACAGCCCCTGAAACATTAATTTAAATGGTCCCCAACTATTTCAAATGGATGAACGACAGTTTCCTAAGTCATGCCCCTGTTTGGAATATTGGGATATTTTTTCCCTGAGTTTTCTGTACTCTAGATCATCCCCGGCATGGTGGTGAAAGAACCTTCCCAGAGAAGAGCCACTGGCCACTGCGGTTTGGCCTCCTGGGAACACAGTCACCATCAGGACCACTGTGCAACAGTGGCCCCAGCGCCTCACTGAGCCTTGAAAGCAACAGCTCCTGGCCTCCTCCCTGCCACCCCCTGAGACAGAGAGCCTGGAATCAGCTCTGAGGAGACTCCCACTCGGAACCAAATATATCACAAACACAGCTACAACTGCCTGGGACGAGAGAGGGTGGGCAGCCGGCCCAGGCTGCAGCCCACCTAGGCAGCATACCTAACCCCCTGCCCGCCTCGCACAACAAGTTCTCTGTGAGGAGCAGGTGAGAGTTGCCTCAAAAGGCTTTTGAAACTGGAAAACTACATATGCAAGAGAGGGTTATTATTATAACATTAACTCAGCTGCGTTCCCTGGGGGACGGCTATGTGCCTGGCATTTGTGCGAAGCCCTGGGGATATGGAGACAAACAAGAGAGCTCCGCAGCTGCCCTGGGGGACAACATGGTCTGATAGCAGAGGAGAGACCAGCGTGGACACCCCGGGATGAGTGCTGGGACGGAGGGAGGCACCAGGCTGCCAGATCCTAAGAGGGGGACCCAATCAAACGGAGGGGTCTGAGATGGCTTCCTGGAGGAGGTGCCGTTGGGGCTGAGGCCTGCAAGGGAAGAGCAGGAGGCTGAGAGAATGACCTAAGCAGCATATGCAGAAGTGCAGAGGCACAGGTACCACCTTCTGGAAAGCACGGTGTGGTCAGGGGGCGGGGCCTCATGGAGACCTGGAGGTAGACGAGGCTGGCGGCGCAGAGCCTCCCCATCTTCTTTCTAACCTGTCAGTCATCCCTGTAACTGTTTAGAGAATGGGCACGACGCCACTCCATGCCCTCCCCTGGGGCTGGATCAGTGCCACATCACCCCCCTGACAGCTCAAGGGTGGCCCAGCACGATGGGAAGGGACCCTCCACTGGTCCCTGCTTCATGCAGCAGTGTGGGGCAGTCCTTAGAAGCCCCTCTCAAGCTCTGCCCACCTTCGTTCCCCTCTTCTAAAACCCTTCCCGGCACCCCCGTCCCAGGGTTGCCCCAAAGCTCAGACTTGAGAATGGACCCCTGGGAGTTCAAGGAAATAACTTGCTACTTCCTGAGCCTTGGAGGGGCTGGGGGTTTCATTATTACTACCGTCTTTCCAGCATCCTCTGAGGCTGGGACTGCTGTCCCATTTCACCGATGAGGACCAGAAAAGCAAAATAATAAGCCTGGGTCACTCACGGGCTATGTGCCGAGGGTTCGGTTAACGGAGCTGTCGTCCAAGAGACCAGGGCGAATCGCTGGTCCTCAGCCTTCCAGTGGGTATCTCAAACCAAAGGTCACAGTGATGACAGAGATGCATTCTCTGCCGGGGGCCTTGCTGAGAAGTGTCCCCAAAGCAGGTAGCATGTGGACTGCACAGCCGCTGCCATGACTGCCTTAGACCGTGCTGACCCTCCCCTGTGCCCTGCAATAGCCAAGGACCCCCATGAAAAGCAGCAGTCCTTGGATTAAGGGATCAAAACTCTGAGCGGGGAATGAGACAGTCAATACCCACAAAGGGCCAACGCACGCCAGGGACCCTAGCTCCTGGCTTGTCAGCTCTGCAGAGCGGGGTGCGTGCCTCTGCCTCCCCTCTGACTCACGCTCAGATGCCCCATCAGCCCAGAAACCAGTAACATCATTAAGGACAGGACGCCCTCACTATGACTGTCCAGATGAAGGACCAGCTGCTGAGGAGCCACCAAAATAGCACGAAGCCAGGACCCTTCACTTGTTATTCGCAGGACCTGGGTTTTCTTCCGCATGAACCACCCGCACGCGTTCTCTGGGGAGTGCCGCAGCCGGAGCACAGACGGACATGATTCCGCAGGGACAGGTGTGGCGCTGGGCTGCAGAGTGACCACTGCTCTCCAGGTTGAAACTGCTCAGGACCCACCCGCAAAGAAAGCACCTCAGAACGCGTGCCCAAAGCCATTTAAAATCCCTAGCCCTTAGTCCCCGCGTGCAGCCCTTACACAGGAGGAGAGCCTGGCTCCTTTCTTTGTCCGGAGCCAACTAGACAAGTGCTAGCTCAAGGTCGTGACTCCCTTCTGCTCGAACAAAAAGTCCCACTGAAGGGTCTTGTTCCCAGCGCAGTGTGGCTTCAGCTGATCCTTTTGGCGGAGAGCACCAGGCCGCAGAGCCCTTACCCCCTGCAGGCTCCGTTCCCTGAGGTCAGGACCGGGTGGGGGTAAATCTGAAATCTCCCGGTGTTCGGCCTGGAGGGGACCGAAGCAAGCACTGCATGGTGCTCTGAGCTGTGTGCTGTGGTCACTCTCCACCACGCGGTCCTTTCCAGCTCAGCCAGATTCCAGGGAAAACACCCTGCACCCCTCTGGGCCTCAGAAATGCCCGCACAGACGTGGGTCCCTCTCTGCCCGTGGTAGGAGCACAGTCAGGCTCCAGAGAATCTACCCAGGCGCTTTCCCAGGACCTCAGCCAGAAAGCAAGAGGGACGTTCCTGCTATGTGATTCCCGTCAAGACCCTTGACCTCTCTGGGCTTCCGTTTCTTCGTAATTTCAGGAGATCCATGAAGCCCACGGAGGGACTATCTATTTGCTTCTCAACGAATATCTAGACAGTGTTCCAAAGCTCGCAACTAACAAGACAGACACGGGCCTGGGGGAGCTTCCATCCTCTTGTGCCTCTGTTTCCCCATCTGTTAAATGGGGATTACAACAGTGTCTGCCTCACAGAGTCACCAAGAGGATAAAATAAATGAATGAACACAAAGAGCTGAGCACAGGGCCTGGCTGTCCATGCAGCCTGCCGATGTTGAGGGGTGGTGTGGTTTTCTTCCCTGGGCAGTCAGGAGCTGGCGAGCTGATCCAGGTATTTGAACTGCACTCAGTAAGCATGAACAGCTGGCAGCTATTTCCTGTGGCATTAACTGTTATCATCAGCCCATTTTAGAGAGGAGGTGACTGAAGTGTGAGAGGCTGTAACTCATCCCAAACCTCACCATCAGCAGACTCTGAAACAGGATTTCTTAGCCTGAGCTCACTGAGTGTGGGCTGGGCCTCCACTGTGGTAGAGGCTCTGCACTGGAGGATGGTTCCTAGCAGCATCCTGGTCTCTGCCCCCAAGATGCCCACAGCACTACACACAAAGTGAAAACCCAAAATGACTCCAGGCCTCGCCAAAGTCCCCTGGAGGATCAAACACCGCTCCCAATGGACCCCTGGTCTCCTGTTTCAAGAACCCCCATAGTCTGACCCCAGCCCCCTTCTCCCCAGCCCAATACCACCAGAAACACTTTGTTCCCACCACTGCCCAAAGAACCCGTCCTTTCTCAAGCAAACCCAAGCTTGTCAACTGTCCCTGTTTGGTCTTCTCTACGCCAAGAGGGCCCTCCCCAGAACACACTGTCTATGCCCAGTTCTTGGCACTGCAAGTCTCTCTCCATCTTGGGTAACTAGTACTGAGCACGTCTGTCCTCCCCTCGTCCCTGTCTGGGTCCCACCCCCAACTGCAGACTGAAGAACTTGAGGGCAGGGCTGTGACAGACTCTTGCACCCAGCACCCAGCACAGGGCCAGGTGCTCGGGGCTGGGTCTTGATGCATTTGGCTGTCACAGATGTGACTGGTGTTCAAGTGACCTCTGAGGAGGCTAAGGAGGTAACACAGCTTGGGCACGCGGATTAAAAAACCCGGGAGCTGGACTTAGGCTCAGTTTCTACTTCTGCTCCTTCCTGACTAAGAATAGGTTATTTATTCCCTCTGGATCTCAGTTTCTTTCTTCTATGAAATGGGGATCATCTACAGTGGCTCCAATTGATACAATTGCTGAGAGATTTAAATTAGAAAATATATGCAGAACAATTAATACTGGGCACACAGTAAAAATTTAAAAAATTAAAACACACATAATGATAACACTGTGCGCTGATACAGTGCAGAGACCATTCCGTACTTTGTGGAGTTTGATCAGCACGTTACCACTCTCACAAAGGAGGACGCTGAGGTTCCTAGGGGACCCAAGCAGAGCAGCAGTGCCCCTGGCTCCCACCTCTGTGGCCTCCGCTTCCAGGACCAAGATTCCAAGTGAAGGCTGGAGAGCTGGGGAAGCACCTTCCCCTAGGTTTCCCTAGGGCCTGTCACTGGAACTTCTTGAATAGTGAGAAAAAAGGGGACATAGAACCAGGATGTGAAGACGCCGCGGGGGCAGGGAGGGCGGAGGGAGGGAGGCAGGCGGCGGGGAGGCCGGCGGCGGGGAGGCCGCCAGACACAGTAAATAATTCACACAGATGAACTGGAGATAGCGCGGTGCGTGGGGGATTGAGTTCAGGTCCAGGAGGCTCAGACGGCTGGAGGGGACTTGTGGTCTGCCCTGTCTGAGAGGGCAGAATTGTCGTGGCTCTGGCTGCCAGGAAAACACAGCCCCAGGTGTCACTTGGTGCCACTCCCTGCCATTGAGGGAGCTAACTCCCCGGAACTGCCCCGCGGGGCAACCGGGTTGGCGGCTGCCTCCGCCCAGCGGTCTCCATGGCAACCAGCTGGCCTGGTCCAGGGTTCACGCCAACCAGCTCCTCGGCCTCCCCTCCCCCGCGGGAGGACGGCGTCTTAGACGCCCATCCCGGCGCCCTAGGAGCTTCCAGAGCTGCAGAAAATCGTCTTGTGTGACCCCTCCTTACATGGGAGCACTTGGGACCGTGGGCTCCCGGGGCCAGCCTACCTGGGTTTCAGTCCCAGTGCCACCACTTTGCAGCTGTGGGATAGCGGCAGGCAGGTGACCTTGCCACTCCGTGCCTCAGTGTCCCTTAGCCGGGTGGTGATAGTAGTAACTACCTCATAGGGGTTGCTGTGCAAAGTAAAAGAACTAAATGCGAACAGTGCAGACCCTCGGGCTGTTACCAGTGCTGGGTGTAGGCATGGGCCACACTGAGGGACCGAGGCCCAGGGAGAGGCCACACCGCCTGCTACTGGCACATCTGGGACTGGAACGCAGTGGCCCAGGGTGGATGCTGGGCCTGCTATTGGGGTTCCCCCAAGGGTTGCCTACACTTCCTGTGGGCCCGCCCATACCCCCACCTCTTGAAGTTCACAGTCACTGAAAGGTCATCAACCAGGCAGTGAGGTCCCTGAACCGGAAAGAGGCCTCCCCGCCGCTGGTCTCCCCAGTGCCAAGCACAAGACCCGCCCCTCCACGCCTGCCAGAAGAGTCGTTGAATGAGTGTGGGTTTAATTAATTAATTACACAGTGTCTTTTACCAACACCCTCCCACAGCAAGCGCCCCGAGCCCCTGGCCGGCCAGCTCTCTGCCGGCACCGCTACCCCGACCATTTCCCATCACTGCCCCGCCCCGCCCCGCCCCGCCCCCATCGCACCGGTCCCAAGGCCTTTCTTGTAGGATTTCCCATGGCACGTTTCCCGGGTCCTCCTCCTCCCTGCATCCCATCCTCCCTGACTTCCCTCCCCCTGTGTGACCCTTTGTCCTCAAAACAGCTGTTTCTGGGTCAAGGACCATTCTCTAGGCTCCAGGGGTGTCTACTTCCCCTAGCTTAGGGACAAATCCCTCCGATGTGAGGCCAGCAAGGTGAGCCAGATCCTCATCCGGCAACCTGAGGGGAATGGAAGGGCCAGCGATAGCGAGGTGGGGGTGAGAGAGGTCCAGGGGCTGGGCTTTCTGGGACGCTTGGTCCCTCTGGGGAGGGGCTCTGGATACAGGATCTCTGTCCCCAAGGGCTACCCCACCAGCTCCAGTCCAATTGCCAGGTTTCCTCGGTTACCCTGTCCCTGGGGATTTGTTTTTGCAAGCAGTTTGAGAGAATCTCTGTCGCTGGAATAATGACAATCTGTTCCCCCCCTTCCCTCCAACAGCAGATTTTATAAACCAGATCAGCTGCCTGAAGGTTTCCAAGGAAAAAATTCTGCACAGTTTCTAGCCAGGGTGACAGTTCCTCCACAGGAAGTTGCTTTTATTAATTTTTTAATCTCTCTTTTTGTAAGGCTCCATCTATAGGCCCTTAGGCAGCACCTTGGGCATTGTGGACATTTCGAGTCCTGTCCCCCACACCCCCGACCCCCCTTTTGCCTGGAACCCATGATTACATCTAAACCACAGGGAGTTTGCTCAATACAGGGGCAAAGATCGAACCGCTGAAAAATGGGTCACTCACATGGCCTGTGCAGAAGAATCCCAAATAATTTATGGAGGTATTTCTCCCTCAAGGACGAGGAGCAGAATTCCCTGCTTCGTAAGTGTGGCCCGAGCATAATGATAGCCTTCCCAGAGCCCCGTATGGAAAGGGAAGAAGGAGAGTTACTTTGCAGGACAGAAACCTGACCAGCAGCACTTCAGCCTGCGGATGAAAAGTAACGTGGTCTGTGATGAGTCATGTCTCTAGCGTGCGCCCCTGATCCTGTCGCCTCCAAGGTCTTCCTGCCAAAACCCATAACCCCAGGTGAACCATGAGAAAAACATCAGACAAACCCCAGTGGAGGGCATAAATGCCTCTGCAGCGTCCATCAGAAACGAGGCAAGTCTGAGGGATTAACACAGCCGAGGGCCCCTCAGGCCTGGTGACGGGATGCCCCGTGGTATCTCAGGTAGAATCCCACAACGAAGGGATAGGTGCAAGCTACTGCGATCAGAATAGACCATGGGGTTAAGTTAATAGGAAGGTACCCAGGCTGGCTCCTCAGCTGTGACATTGTGCCACGGCTCTGAGCCACAGGAGGAATGGCAGCTGCGAACAGCAGGAGAAATGGGCAGGGTGCTGGGTACTCTGCACTGCTCCCAGTTTTCTGTACCCCTAAAACTATTCTAAAATAACAAGGTTTCTAATGGGTCACGTTTGAGTTTCGGGCAGTCCCCAGGACTTTTGCTTCCCTCTTCTGACCAGCACTGAGGATCTGAGCTGCAGATTTGAGGTGTGTCCAAACCCCCAGATCCCAATCTCACTACCATTAGAAATAGGATCAGTTTTAAGGCCCCCCTGGGAGGGCGTTTTGTCCACCATTGTGGTGTCAGGCACACAGTAGGTGCTCGGTCACTATTTGTCAAATGGATGAAACCGGAAGAGGTCTCTCGAGGAAGGAAGGGATCCAAGCAGAAAGTCAAGGTCGTCCCTTACCAGGTCAAGAAGTGCTTACCTCCTACTCTCCATCCACAGGGGAAAGAGTTCAGCAACCCGGGTGGAAGAAGGTAGGCTGCTTTCTTGGACTTTGGAGAGCAAACAGAGGGATTTACTTAGGATCGTGGAGATAATGAGAGGCGGGCTGACTCCCCAAAACATTCCCTATATCCTACCTTCCCACCCCAAAGGGGCCACCACTGCCCCTCAGTGTGGATGGCAAAAACTATCTGTGAAGAAGCTTCTTGGAGTGAGAACTGTTGGCTCAGTGGTGTGTGCCGTACTGCCGTGGGAAGGCGCTCTGGGGATTGGACGGACAACACATCGCAGGCACTTCCCATTATTCAGAGCCATGGCGGCCGGGTTTCGTGTGCCTGGCCCTGTGTGGAGGAGGTGGAAGCCATTCTCGTTGTGAGGATTATCATCAACTCCATTTTGTAGATGAAGAAGCAAAGAACCTGAGCGCTTAAGAAATGCCCCTGAGCCACCACTAGAAAGTCTAGGGGAGAGGCTTTAAATCCAAGTTACATTAGCCCCAGTCTGAGCACTGGCCACCTTCACATCTGTCCCCTCCCTCTAGACCAGAGCATTGACCTAGGCCCCGCTCTCTGCCAAGGCACCCCACGCTCATTCCTTCATCTGCAGCCTGCAGACAAGAGTCATTTTTAAGTCTCTTTGTTTTAAAACTCAATTTGCCAATTTCCCCCTTAGAAGTGCTTCTTGATGTTCCTTCACGCTGTCACCCTGGGCAGACCATGAAAGCAGAATCCAGGAAGACGGTGCTTCTTACAAGCATGCAGCCCTGGATGCTCCCGGGGAGGCTTGGAGGTTTAGAGAGCCCCTCCCCCACCTGCCTCTTTTAATAGCCTTTTCCATATTTATTGCTATCTATTCAGATACCTCAAATATGACCTGTGCTTGGTATAATTTGATATCTGTCCAGTCCCCAAAGTGCCTTCCCAACAAATGTTCACATGATGTTATAGGATATTTAAAAGATTTATATTCCCTTTAGCCAAATGGAGACCCAGGGAAGGGTGGACTCTGTCTCCCCAGGCAGAGGACCTATACTCACTCTCAGGCAGCCTCCAGCAGGTCCTGTTTAATACGTCACTGATTAAAGTGAACCTGCAGCCATGGCCCAGGGTTCCCAAGCTGCCCCTTCCCAGTGGAGGGCAGCTTTAGGCCATCGCTGACCATATCCAAGCCCTGCGCCCCACCCCCACCCAACACAGTCCTCCGTTGTGCAGAATGACAGAGATGACCAGGACCTCGAGACAACAAACCAACAAAAGGAGCTTTAAGGGCTGAAGGACGTGGTTGCAGCTGGGTCTGAGCCTGGGTCTGGGGTCAGATGATTCGCATCCCCATCCTGGAGCGTGGGCTGTGTTCCAGTTCCTCTCCGCAGCTCACTGAGTCACTTCACATGCGTTCCTTACCCCTTCGGAGCCCTGCCTTCCACTGTACCATCATGGGAATAACAGAACCTCTTTCATCCCGCCCTGTGAGCCTGACACGTAGTACAATTCACATGGATGCCACCTGGTCCTTTTAGCTCTCCAGGGCCTTGACTTTCTCACCTGCTGAAGGCAGTGGATCCCCCTGGGTTTCCGGGGTCACTGGGACCATGGTGTGGGAAAGAATTTCGTGATTGCACCATGCTTGGATCAGGCGGTAAGGGTGTGGACAGAAACTGTCTTCCGAATCTTCTCATGTGGCTCCTGCCCCTGTTGGACTACCGATGTCCACACTGAAGATTGGCCCCGTCCCTCACTGTCTAGGCAGCACGCTGGGACTTCTTGGGGGAAAGGGCAGAGCATCAGTGTGCTCTTTGGTCCCTCAAGACCCTCAGCTCCAAGGCACTGGAGGTGCCCAGGGTCAGCAAGGAGGAGAGTTGGGGTCAAGAAGAGGGTCATGTGGCTGGGAAAATCAATCCTGCTGGCATTGCCAGCTCTGGCTACCCCACTGTTCCCTTTGATGGCAGCTCAGATGAGGAGCCCTAGGCCGGGAGCTGCTGAGGCCATGAGGCCTCCACTGCCTGAGAGGGGGACGAGACGTCACCCTCCCCCAGGGGCCCCTGGAGCCCCTTTTCCTCACCCGCTCCTGGGGACTCTTACCTGATGTCTGAGTCACACTCAGGCTCCTGTCACTGTGAGCTGTGTTGTGACTCCTGGGCTGACAGTTTTATAACAAACATATTAAAAGCTCCCTGCACTGGGGTTTCTGGATGCAGAACAGCCCAGGAGAAAAACCTCCTGGCCTTTCTTGCAAAACCCTCTTGCTCCAGAGGCCTGACCCGCCACCATGAACTGCCCCGAGAGGCTGAGATGTTTTCATAACAAGCCTTGGCAAGAAGTGACTGGGCTCATCCTCATGCAGGGACCAAGGAGCTCTGGAAAGTGGAGGAGCAGGGAAAGAGCTAAGCTCATCCTTAGCCTTTGAGGACAGGTGGCACTCGGTGACATATCAAGTGGACACAGAGTGGCCTGATCCTGGACGCTCCCGTGCATTGAGGGCTGTTACTGATCCCCCCAACCCTATGAAGTAGGAGGTGGCTTATCCCCACTTGACAGATCAGGCAACTGAGGCTTAAACAAGCTGGAGGGCTTGTTCCAGTTGAAGAGCTGGGATCTGAATTGAAGTCTGTCACCCTCTAAGCACTACTCTCAACAAGGCAACTGCCTCCAGCCTCCCAGTCATGCTCTCCCCACCCATCCAAGGATGGCAGAGGCCTCAGGAAGCAGAGAGCTCAGCCTGCAAATCCAAAATGGAGCAAACTTGCCCTTCAGGGAGGGACTTGCCCCTTAGGCCCTTCTTCCCTCCCACCGGAGGCTACCCACAGTGCCCCCCACAATGCCTTTTTGCCTTACAGGCCAAAACCACCATCCTCTCCTTCCTGTCTGCAACCAGCGAATGGACAGCAAGTCTCCCAGAACCAAAGTGGAGAAAAGAGAAGAGAGAGACACAGGAACGGTGATTTTATTGTACATTGGAGAAATAGCCCTGTGTGCTGGTTCAAGGTGCAACATACAGAATATCGAATTAAGAAAAGAGGGAACCAGGAAAGGGAGGGGAAACCTCTTGAGGTCCAAAGTTGCAAACAAAAAATGGTAAAAGATTCCTCACGCAAGAGGCATTTTTGCAAATACCATGCAAATCAGGCAGCTGCTGTGCCTTAGAGAATCCCTATAAATAACAGAAGACTCCAAGCATTCCTTTATGTGGACTCAGAGCACAGGGAAAAGGAAGAAAACCAAAATGCCTTTTGGCATTTCAAGATATTTGGCACTCTTGTGATTACATTTTTTTTTTTTTTTTTTTTTTTACAGTCCATTAAAGAGAATAAACTGACACAATATTAGAGAAAAAAACAGGCGGCTCAAACAACAGACTGCAGGGGGAGGTTAGAAAAAGCTCAAGCATTTTTTTTTCTTTGTTTTTCATGGTGTTTTTTTTTTTTTTTTCTGACATATAAAATGTGTCCATTTGCATTAACTTGGGCAAATAGCTTGCAGCAACAAAGAAACACAAGCTTTACAATTCATCTTAAAATAAAACAAGGATCCTTTCTATGTATCATTCCTTAGAAAAGTTATCTTCTTGTTTTAAACACATTCCTGATAACTTCGAAAGATGACCAAAATAAAACAGTATCTACAGAGATCACTTTCTGATTTTTTTGTACATCCAAAGATAACATAAAAAAATAAAACTAGACAGCATTTCACATCCAAGTGCACAGAATCATTTTTGCAAGATTAAATAATGTAAACATTGGGAACAGCCAAATCAGCGAAGAATACCAACACCTCGGCGGGTGTTGCCGCTTCGTTAAGTGGTTCAAAATCCAGATCTATAATTGCGCAATATTCACGGTATAGAAAAAGAAATAGATATTAATTTTGACAAATAGCTGCAACTGAGACTTCTTTTTTATTTCTTTATATGTGTGTATATAGTGATTTAATTTTTTTATTTTATGTATTTTATTTCTATTTTTGCAGAGGAGCCCAGAGCCTTCTCCTCCTCCTCCTCCTCCTCCTCCTCCTCCTCCTCCTCCTCCTCCACATGCCTCATCTGTCTCCCAGCCTGACACGAGATACAGGTTGTTGATTTCATCGTGGGTAGCAAGCTAGTAAAAAATTGCGGAGTGCTTTCTCTTTTTCATGCTTTTTACCAATAACTGCTCTCGCCGCTGCTCTTATTCTTTCCCTTAACTCATTGTCTTTGGGGGAGTTAGACACCGGGAGGTGCCTTGTCGGTCATATTTTTCAGCACGTCATCAATCCTATCATCTTCAATAACAACTGCAAAAAAGGGGGGAAAAGAGAGGTGAGCACGCTTGAGCCCTGCCAGGGGTCTTAGCTGTGTCGAGCGTCGCCCAGTGGGGAGTGGGAGAGAGGGAGCGGGAGGAGGGCTCCCCGCGGGGAAACAGCCCCTCCTCCTTTGGGACTGCCTAGGGTCCCTTTACAGCCGGGCTCTGAACTGCGCTGGCCCGGTCTGTGTCCCCGCTGAATGGTGAGGAAAGGGAGCCGAGCGCGGTCTACAGCACAGCAGCCGGGCTGCAGCCTGCGGGCGCGCGGGCCGCGTCCTTCCCCCACCCGGCGCATTCTACCGAGAAGGACCTTAGGCTCCTTCGCAGAGAAAGAGGCGTGGGAGCCCCAGGTCTCCGAGGCTCTGGGACCCTCGCGGACGTCCCGAGAGCTGAGTCGGTGACCAAGGCTGCGTGCGGAGGTGCGGGAGAGCCAGGAGGGGACGCCAGGGCCGGTTCCCACCGCGATCGAGCTGGCGGAAGGGTCGGTCCTGGCCTGGGCCAGCGGCCTCGGGCCCTTGGCTCTCCGGGTGTCTGCCAAGGGCAGTGCTCCTTCGCCGCCCGCCTGGGGCTCTGCCTCTCGCCGTCTCCCCTGCCTCCCTCACCATCTCGACCTAGCCTAGCTTTCCCAGTCCCTCGGCGCGACGGTCGCCTGCCGAGATCTCGGGGTCTCTGTCAGAGGTGCCGATCACCCTCTGGGTTACCACTGCTCCTCTGCCCTCCCAGACCCGCGTCCCAGGCTCGCGGTCTCTCCCGCTGCAGCTGCCTCCAGAGCTTTGTCTCCGGCTCTCTGCCGACGTCCTTCTCCCGCGCACCCCCTCCCATCCACCTCTGCGTCTCAGTCTCTCCCGGCAGCCGTCGGGCAACCTCCCTGTCCCCGGTCTCCGGAGCTCCTCTCGGAACCTCCTGCGCCTCGGTCTCACTGGGGTTTCTCCAGCTCTCCAGTCGAGCGCCCAGCCTTGGCAACCCTCCCCGAGGCCCCCGCCTTGGCAAACTAACAGTGAAAAGCCCGTGCGACCCGAATGCCCCTAGCCATCCCAGCAGGAGCCGATCCTCCACACCGCAGTTCCCCACGCCGCTCCTTCGCGGACCCTGGGACCCCTCCCCCAGGGCTGTAGAGCGGGCGCAGCGGCGACTCCACTGCGCAAAAGAAGGGGGGTGAGAAATAAAAAAGCAAACTTTGGCGCGGGTGGGGACCCGGGTAGAGTCCTTCGGCCTCCGCTGCAGCTAAAGGCCGCCACGCCCCCGGTGGACCCCACCCGGGATCCGGCGGAGGGGCACGAGCACCCACGGTCTGCCCCAACCCGACCCGCAGTGCGGGATCCCCCAGTTCTGCGGGAGGGGATTCCATCCGGTTCGAACAGGCTCGGGTGTTTGGGAGACCCCTGCCAGCCTCCGCCAGGCCGCAGCGCCGGAAGAAGGAAGGCGGTGTTGGGAAAGGGACCGAGAACTCACCCCGCTTGCTCCTGCCGATCTGGCCCAGCTTGGGCGGCCGCTTGTTCTGCCCGGCGCCGAAGAAGTTGTTGGTGTCCTGCAGGCGGCACGAGAAGATCTGGCCCACGTCGCCGCCGTCGCCGTAGGGGCTCAGCTTCTCGTCGCCGTAGGGCAGCACCTCCGACATGGTCGCGTCCGGGGGCTCCGCGGCGGCACCTCCTCCGCCCGCGTCCCCGCCCGCGGCGGACAGGGTCAGCGGCGCTGGGGCCGGGGGCGGCCGGCCGGGGACGGCCCGCGGGCTGCGGCGGCGGCGGCGCCGGCGAGAGGCTGGGGGACACCGCTAGGGCAAGAGCGCGCAGCCCGCGCGAGCGACCCAACGAGCGCCCGCAGCTGCGCTGCGCTGCGCTCGGGCTCCGCGCGCGAGTGGCTGCTGCTCCGGCCGAGGAGAGCAGGACTCACATCCTCGGCGCTCCGGGGCGCGGGGCGGGGGCCGGCCGGGCGGGGCCGCAGCCGGGAGGGAGGAGGGTGTCCCTGCGAGCCCGGAGGGCGCGGGACCCAGGAGGGCGCACCCGGGGGAGCCGGGCGGGCCGGTCCTGCGGCGGGTGCGGGCGGCGGCGGCGCTGGATCGGCGAGGCTGACTGGGGCGCTGCAAGCCGCGGGGCTGCGAGGGGCGGGGGGGAGGGGAGAGGGAGGAGGGAGGGCGGGGGGAGGAAACCCGGAGGGAGGGGGAGACAGCGAGAAGGAGACGCGCAGGAGAGCGGAGCGGGAGGCAGGGAGGCAGGGAGGCAGGGAGGCAGGGGGAGAGGGGCGGGCGAGGAAGAGGAAAGCGGGGGGCAGATCTAGCTCGGAAGGACGCAGGAGGGACGAGAGGAGGGCGCGCGCCAGGGGAGGCAGAGGGTCGAGGGAACGGCGAGCGAGCGCGGCCGAGGAGGCAGGCCCGCGGGGCCGGCCAGCGAGCGGCGAACCAGAAACGCCGGCCGCGGCGCCCGGCGAGGCGCGGAGGAGGGCAGGGAGGAGGGGGCCCGCGGCCTCGGGGAGAGATCCCTGGAAGCCGAGCGACGTCACCCGGCCGCGCGGGCCGGCCCGGGCCGCGCTGGCTTCCTGCCCCCGCCCCCAGCACCCGCGGTCCCGCCCGCGCGGCGGCCCCGGTGCGCCCCGCCCCGGCCCGCGGCCTCGCGCGCCACCCCCGCGCCCCTCCCGCGGGTGTTTACCCGGCCCCGAGCCCCGCCAGCCCGAGCCCTGCCTCCCGAGGGCAGCTGCGAGGAAAGGACCCGCGACGCACACGCGGGAAGGACGCGGGTACTGACCTCCCAGGAGGCCAGAGGCCGGGGCAGAAGGTCCGAGGGCACCGGGGCGACACACTGACACAGCCTCCCTCGCCCCTGTCCCCTACCACACTTGCGCCCCACTTCAGACTTCCACTGTTCAGCGGCGAGGACTTCACCCCCTGGCCCCGCGTCCACTGCGTAGGCCCTGAAGGCCCTGCTCCCCCCCACCGTGCCCCGCGACGCTGGGCTTCCTCTCCCGCGGGGCCTCGGGCAGGAGGACGGGGAGGAGGCAGCTCCGCCTCCGGCAGGAGAGGGGAGCGCCTCGTGACGCCGGGCTTGCCCGGGATGCCCGGCTCTCGGCGGCTTCTCTCTCCGCCGGGGACGTCCCGGGCCTGCCCTACTCTGCCCTCGGGGACCTCCTTTCCAGCAACAACCATGAACCCTGGCAAGAGACCATGGCCTGAGCCGAGGAGCAGGCTCCTCCATCCCATGAGGGAGACTGGGGCAACCTCAGAGGCCTGGGAGGCACATCTGCCAAGCAGATGGTAACTCCGAGGGGGCAAGGTGCGTGAGGAGCGCTCATTATCCTCGCCCGGAGCCAACAGCACCTGCTCTACCCCGGAGACCGGAGACCAGCACTGCTCAGCAGAACTGGCGTAACCTTGAAGAGGGGCAACCAGCCCAAGGTCACGCAACCTGCTAGGGAACACATTCAGGTCGCCAGGTGAACTCTCACCTGGCTCAACTGCAAGGGGTGGACCGTGAAAGAGCACCGTCAGCCTCACTCTCCCCTCCACAGTTATAACTCCGGTGGGCGGGGACTGGAGGGAAACACGGGAGGTCATTTAGTGGTATAATGTCGAGTAGCGAGACAACCTGAAAGAAGCCAGGCCAGGACCCTCCCCAAACCGTGTTAAAGGGCTGGCTGGCTTCCAGAGACCAGAGCCCCTGGGGCGAGAGGGGAATCCAGGCTGAGAAATGGGAGACAGGCAAAGTGGCCGATGGAATAAGCATGACCTTTGGGTTTGACCCATGACCCGTGTTTGAATCCCAACCCTGACATTTGCTAACTGTGAGACTTTGGGCAAGTCATCTGTCCTCTCTGAAATGCCATAGTCTCGGCTGTAAAATGGGGCAGAAGCCTGGCTGGCTAGCTAGCTGCCTGAGTGCCTTTCCCTTCAGGCAGGAATGCGAGAAAAAAGTGAGATCAGGCTGGCTGAGAGTGGATGAGCAGTAAACACTCAGAAATCACTTAATGGGTGAGAAAGAGCAGTAGCTTCACTCGTTGGCATTTCAGAGCCATCTGAGGAGGAGGATCCTTAGAGATTACCTAGCCAACCCTGTAATTTTCATGTGGTGAACAGAAGCCAAGAGGGTTGGGGCTAGCCCCAAATCCCATGACTTGTCAATGGCAGGAGAAGCAGGTCTCCTGGTGGCCTCTGCTCTGCTGCACCAGCAACCTGTCTCCATTCATTAAGGCTCTATCAGACATCTGCGTCCAGGTTAGTTTCAAGGCCAAGTGCTGGAAGAGAAAGCAAGAGCATAACAAGCAGGATGATAAAGTTACAAGATGCTCTTACATTTGTATTATGCTGTTTTCCCCAAAAGCATTTCACAGCCATTATTGACCTTGCTTCTCAAAATAAAATATCTTTTGAGGTACAAAGAGGAGAGATTGCATCCCTGTTTAACTGATGTTGCAGAAAGAGGGTAAGTGACTTTCCCAAGGTCAGAGGCTAGTGATGGAGACAGGAGAAGCCACTCTTCCAGCTGTGATTTCAGGTGCTAGAAGGGAACTATCCACAGTAGTGACAGCAGGCAAGGCGAGACCACCCACTCACCTGGCTCCTTCTTCCTGCTGAGCAGTAGGAAGGAATTTACACATTGAGTACATATCATGGTCTGACTGTACAGAAGCTAAGCAGAAAGACACAGAGAGGGTTAAAGAACCCAAGCACACAGAGCAAGTAAGAGCGAGAAGCCAGTTGTAAATCCCAGCTGTTCTTAACTTTACCTTGCTTTGTACAAACAAGGTCAGAGGTGGCAGCATCTCACCCTGTCATGACACACATCCCTCCTGAACAGATGGCCCTTGACAAACTGAAAAGATCTCTGTGACCATTATCTCCTGAATAATCAACCTTCAGGAATGGGCAGGGCTGGGACTCTCCAGCCCATTTTACAAATGAGGTAGCTGGAAGTTAGGTGATCTCTGCAAGGTCACACAGAAATTCCACAAGGGAAAGAGTGAGTCAGAATGGCATCTCTCTACCTCTACCCCTCCCAGCTGTCTTTATTACAAAGGCCTCACTTAATCTTCCATTTCTTCTGCCTTCAGAGTGCATCCCTCCACCCTGGGACTCCATTCCTACTGTCTCTCCCCACCCCAGAGACCAAGGTGCTGGCTGGCTCTGAGCCAGATGCCCAAGGCTTTATGGAAGATGCCAGATCCAGGTGAAGGAATGGACTCAGTAAGGTTGCGTTTCCTGGTGCCCAGCAAGGAACCCAGTGGTGCATGGTCAGGAGCAGTAGTCCAGGGTGAAGAGGTCAAATTCAAATCCCTACTCTGTGATCCTTTCACTTCTCTGTGCCTCCATTTCCTCACCTGTCAATTGGTGATAATAATCATCCCTACTCAGTGGTTTATTCTAGAAAAGATCAACCTTACATCGTGCCGGGCACATAGTAAGTCCTCAATAAGTGTAGTTGTTATTATTAGCCATTGACTCTCTTTGTGGTTTTTAATAAACTGCCTCTTCCCTCTAGTTCTCTGACTTTACATCATAAAATGGGAAAGAGCACATCTTTTTTTCCAAATCTCCCAATTTAAAGTAGATACGCAAAGGTAGGCATCACAGAGCCCTACCTCTCAGCTTTCCCTTTGAACTTCACCTGAAACTTCTTCACAAAAAATTTAATTTCAGGGACTCAGGAATTAAAAAACATGGTCCTGGACCCTCTCCTTGGGCTGGGCCTTTGCAGTACAGACATTCAAGACTGAAACACTGCCCGCGAAACTCCTGCTGTCCTTCCCTGAGCCCTGTACTACAACTGGTGGTGGACTGGGGAAGGCAAGCCAGCGAGGCCCAGCAGGAAACGGAGGTTCCCTCTGCTCCCATCAAGATGGGGGAACTGAGGCATAGGCAGCAGCAGCAGCGATAGACTTAGGGAAGAACGTGCCCGTGGGACATCCCTGCAGGGCATCAGCAGCCAGGCCAGGCCCAGGCTCCAGCAGGGGTGGAGCTGGAGTACCAAGCCTTGCCAGGACTGGCTCAGACCCTAGATGTGCGAGGGAAGGGTAAGATGCAGTGCCATGTCCATGGCCCATCAGTCACCTCCAGAGAGGCTATGCAGCCACCCAGCAGGAATGGCCACTCCAAGCCAAGGCTGGATTAAAAACCACAGTGACCACCGCCCCTCTCAACTCAGAGACTGAAATTCGGTGGCTGCCAGTTCTCCACCTTCCTGGGCCTCTGCCCATATCACACACATGCTCATGGGGAGCGAGGCCTCAGCTGCTCCCAGTGCAGGTCAAGCTGTGCTCGGCTTGTTTGTCCAATCACAAGGCCTTTTATATTTGGGGGTGGAAAATAGAAGGGGATCCGTGGGGGCTACCAGAGCTTCTATTGCCACCCTTTGGGGCCCTTAACCCCACAGGGTATCCCAAAGAATGGCCAAAACTTTGCAAGGCTTGGTTTGTAAACCACTCCTAGGGTCCACCTAGTGTGACCTCATATTACAGGTAGAGAAACTGAGGCCCAGGCGGGGAAGGGCAGAACCCAGGTCTCCAGCCTGCCAGTTTCACTTCCTACCAGTGTGTCCCTTCCTACCACCATGTCGCTCCTCAAGCTGAGTCACTCCCAGCCAGGCACCACCAGTTACCACATCAATGGGCTTTTGGTAACAACAGACTCTGGAGTGCTTCTTTTTTTTTGGGGGGGGGGCGTTGCTGGGGATCGAACCTGGGGCCTTACTGACTGAGTTATCTCCCCAGCCCTTGGAGTGCTTCTTTAAAATGAAAAGATCATAGTCATTTTAAAGTTTTTATTGTGCCAGAAACCCACAAAACCTGGGCAGACTTAACGGTGAGGACAGTCAGGGGAGTTTAGGAGCCAAATCTCACCAGGCCATGAAAGGGGTGAGGCTCCCATTCACCCAGGAGCCCCAACTCTGCCACCTGCCCGTGACCCCACCATCATTCCATGTCAACAGCTTGGGTTTGGGAACTCTGAGGAGAAACTGTCCGTAACCCCCAACCCCAGCCTAGGTGGTGGCAATTCCTGGGGCTGGTTGAGGCCTCTAAGTTACAGATGAGGGTTTCCAGGCCAGAAAAGCTGAGTGACAGCCCAGAGTCACATGCTGATGAGAGGCAGCATGCCCATCTCAGAGGCCACTCTCTCCGCTATTAGGTGTCATTTCCTAGGGGGTGTAGATCAGATAGCCCAGGTCTGTCACAGGCTGAGGACTCCCCATTTGGGAATCAGATCAGAGACCATTCTCTTTCCAGAGATATGGCATGCCTACCATTTCCAGGAAACCCAAAGCTCCCTCCAACCTGGAGAGGGCTGGATCCTATAAATGGCATTATAGGATTCCACACCAGTGTCCTGTGACAACAGAACACCTTTTCACACCTTAAACCCAGAGGCAGCAGGACCAACCGAGGAGGCCCAAGTCTAGGGTCAAATCCACAAGTGTGCAACCCTGATCAGAGATGTGGCCACTACCTGCTGAGCCCGAATCCCACCAAAAAGGCTGGCCATGCTCAGCTCTGGACCTCCCAATTTATTTTTCAAGCACTTTCTTCAAATGTATGTATTTATTCAAGCACTGTCCCATCCCAGGGATGTGATATTGACGTCCATGATAACCCCATAGGGTGGCAAGGCAGAGAAAGGGTGCACTCTCTTGTGTGGTGGAAAAGGTGAGTCCCAAAGAGGAAGATGAGCGGCCCACCTGGGGACGGAGCCATCAGCACCACAGCCAATTCTCTCAACAATCAGCACATTCTCTGCTCCTGCCTCTGGAGAAGCACAATTCAAGAGAGAGTCAGTCAGGAGACCTGAGTCCATGCCCTGCTACCTGTGTCAACTGTGTGACCTCAAGGCAGTCACTGCTCTTTCGGAGCTATAAAATGAGGTTGTGGTTCAGAAGACATGCAAGCAGAGTCATTAAGGTAAGGGCAGGGGACTGCTCCATGCAGTGAGTCCCTCTACCACAGCTCATGGGGCCTACAGGGGTGAACAGAGGGTCTCTTCTTCCTCGAAAGAGAACTTCCTGTGGAATAGGGAAAGCAGAGGCTGAAGGGTACTCTGCATGGTCACTGAGGCCCCACCTGGCCAAAACCTAGACTGAGCAGGGGGTCGTCTGGGTCAGGAGGAAGGTCAAGCACAGGCAGAGTAGCTGTGCAGTGACAGACTCACAGAATCAGAGCTGAAGAACCTCCAAGAGGAAGACAGCCACACAGAGGAAGAAACCCGCCCGCATGCTCAGAGGCAAAAGGGCAGAAAAGCAGAACTGCCAAGAAGGTGCAGAGAAGGGGAAGTGAGACCCAGAGGGGCAAACTTGAAGCAGGAGAGAAACAGAACCAGGCAGGCCAGGACCAAGGGAGATGAGCAAGGAAAGAGCCAGTCTGGGAGAAACAGAATTTCTCACAGAAAAAAATCAATCTAAAATCTATGTCATACAGTTTTTTCCAAGCATCCTTTCCCCATGTGAAGTCATTTGCGTATTTTAAGAACGTGCCATGCATTATGCATATCTTGTTTTTTGTTTAAAGAAATCACAGTTAGTGTATTTAGAGATGTGAATGCCTGGAAAATTATAGAGGAAGAAATGTGGGATAGTTCCCCCTTGGAATTTTCTGGGTGTCTCAACTTTCACAGCTGCAATCAGTTCCCTGATGAGTTGGCAGAGGAAGGAGGAGAGTGGAGGAAGAACTTCTGCCTCGCCCTTTGGAGGCTGTGTCACACTGGTCCTGGGATCAGTAGCCCAGCATCCTCCCCAGACCCTGCCCTCAGACTTCTCAGGCCTGGTCCACAGGCCTCAAGGAAGAGAAGTTTACACAACCTGTTTCTTCTCCAAGTCCTGCGGCTACCTCAACTGCAGGGTCACAGTGCCACCTGGCGGTCATGGAAGAGACTGCCGCATAGGAGGGGTCCCATTGCACATCCCGGGGCTGGGAAAGGGTTGGAAGAAAGGCAGCCCAGGAGCAAGCTATTGCAAGTGTGAAACACTACCCTACCGGGCACCTTAAATAGCGAGGGAGGCTCTGGGGGGGGCGGTCGGGTTGGGCCCGCCGTTATGGTAATTTGGAATTAACATTAGGATGACCTCATTTGTACCCCCAGGTCTAGGAGCATTCCGATGGCAGATGCAAGGTGCCCGGCACAGTAAGTACTTCATCAATGTTATTTGAGTTCAGCTGTGACCCCCCTAAGCCATTTCCCAACAGCAGAAGCATTTGGCTTTGAGGCACCTCATGTTACAAGATGGCTCGGGCAGGGACGGGAGATGAAGAGCAAAGGACGTGGGGCCACCTCACCCGGGCCTGCTCAGCCCCTCTGAGCAGCTCCTGCCCATGCTGCTGGCTCTGCCTCACCTGCCCCTTCTCAGGGAAGGGAAATGCCAAGTGCCTCGGTGGCATCTGGAAAACAATAAGGCAGCTGCAGGGAAGTGACTAATGAGCACTTTGGGGAGCAGTTGGGGACATCATGCATGGAAACTTATCTCATTCAAAATGGATAACTTCACACTATCTAATTAGAGAGAAAATGTGCTGCGTTCCCCAGCTCTCTGAGAACGCAGTGCGAGGCTGTGGCACACAGCTCGCCAGCAGAGTCACATCTCATCATTCAGACCTGCACCCCACAGGAGGGCTCCAGAACGCCCTTCCTGGTCCCTCATTCGCTCTCCTTCTTGTGGACATGCAAACTGAGTCAACTGGAAACTCAAAGACCTTCTAATCCAACTTGCTACTTTTATAGACAGAACTAAGGCCCAGAGAGGTCAAATCAAGATCACACAGCAAGCTGGGCATGGTGGCACATGCCTGTAATCCCAGCAGCTTGGAAGGCTGAGGCAAGAGGGTTGTGAGTTCAAAACCAGCCTCAGGACTTTAGTGAGGCCCTAAGCAACTCAGTAAGAACCTGTCTAAATAAAATATTTTAAAAGGGCTGGGGATGTGGCTCAGTGGTTAAGCGCCCCTGGGTTCAATCCCTGGTACAAAATAATAATAATAATAATAATTATACACCAATAGTTCTAGGACCAAAAAGAAAGCCAATCTTTGGGTTCCCAGTTCCGACCATTTCTCACCATCCAATGACATTGTCTGACTTCCCTGTGTGGAGTCCTAGAGCTCTAAACAGGTCGCTGGACATGATGTCCTTCTTACACGATTCATCCCTCTTGGCACACAGGTCTTAAAGAGGCCCTCCCCTTACTCATTACAACCAAGTCATGGCTCCCATCTGTGGTCCAAAAGCCAACTCCTCCAGGCAGCCTTCCAGGATTGTTTCCTTCCCACCTACTGTTTCTGTGGTGGGTTTACTCATCCATTCCATCGACATCCAGTGTTAAGAGGCCGGGCTCTGGAGTTGGGCTGCCTGAGTTTCAGTCCTATCCCTCTCACGCTCAACCTCTCCAGGCCTCAACTTCCTTTCATTTAAAGTACAGATAATACAAATACATACAAGTGAGACTTCGATGAGACCCTCCACACAGCACTCTTGGGATCCCTAGCAAGGAGCCAGCCCTGACGGCCGCCCTAAGTAGTACATACTGACAACCTAAGCTGGAGAAGAAAATGAAAAAATACAGCCCTTGCCTGAGTCTGTACACTGTGGCTAAGAGCAGGAATAGAGAGACAAGGATATACTTGGGGCCCAGCATGGTGACGCACACCCGTGATCCCAGCCACTCAGGAGGCGGAGGCAGGAGGATCGCAAGCTCAAGCCCAGCCAGGGCAACTTAGCGAGAGCCTGTCTCAAAATAATATTCAAAAATAAATAAATGAACAGAGCTGCGGGTGTAGCGGGGGTAGAGTGCCCTGATCTCTCAGAGGAGGGACATCCAACCAGTCCGGAGGGAAAGGGCCCGGGAAGCTTTTCCGAAGGACACACATGGAACAGAGTTGAAAGTAGGTAGACATTAGATGATGAAGGACGAGGACTCCAGAACAGGATCGGCATGAGCCAAAGTGGGAAAAGCACGGGTGTGCAGGAAACAGCTTAGTGTTGCTGAAGCCACAGGCAAAGATCAGGAGGGATGTGGACAGGCTTGGAGCAGCAGTGGCCGGAGCTGGGTCATGCAGAGCTTTGCGTGACAGAGCCAAGCCTTGATTCTGTAGCTGGCAAGGAGCTTGGAAGGTTTTTGTTATGAGGAGGGACATGATCAGGTTGGTGGCTTAAACGAATCTGGATTGGGGGTGGGGGGACACGACTTTCCTCTGCTGGGCTCTCCTGCAATGACACACTGCCCTTGGTTGGTTTATTTCTAATGCTCCAACAGTCTGCTGCAACCTGGCCAACCTCAAAGACCTGCTGTGATTTGACTGACCCCTCCCAAACTTGTTCAAATTTAATTGACATTGGACCATTAAGATGTGATTGGGCTGGGGTTGTGGCTCAGGGGTAGAACACTTGCCTCGCATGTGTGAGGCACCAGGTTCGATTCTCAGCAGTGCATATAAATAAATGAATAAAACAATCCATCAACTAAAAAAATTAAGTTAAAAAAAAAAGAGGTGATTAGGTCACAGAGTGGATTAAGGTCATTAGGGAAGGAGTGGGTTAGTTATCTCGGGAGTGGAGTCCTATTACAAGATGAGCTCTACCTTTTTTTTTGTTTTTGTTTGTTTCTCATGCTTCCTCACCACGAGACACTCTCTGCCATGTTAGGACGCAGCAAGAAGGCCCTTGCCAGATGAAGGTGTTTGCTCTTGGACTTCCCAGCCTCCAGAACCTCAAGAAAGAAATCTGTTCATTAAAAATGGCTCAGTCTCAGATTTCCCTTTCAGTAGCCAAAAACAGCTAAGAGAAAACTTCCAGCTGTAATATTCTGTGAACCACAAGTATTCTGAAGAACTGAGCCTACCTCCCTACAAGACTTTCAAATAATTAGGATGCTCTAAAACACAAACCTGAGTCCTCTGCAGGCAGGGGCCGGGTCTTGTCTATTTTCCAGCCTCAGGCACCAAATACAAATGTTTGTTAGATGAATGAATACCCACGTGAGACCAAACTCAGCAGGCCCTCCCCCAGCATTCCAGAGGCCTGCGGTTCACCAGGCTCAGCTCTCTCCCAGCCTGAGGCAGCCTAAAGGGCAACCAAGAGTGGCCTACCTTGACAAGTTGTTTGCTTCTTTCATTTTCCTTTAGAATTCTGAAAGAATAGGATTCTGAAGACTGCCTCGATCCCCACTCTACCAGAATCCACTGGAATGTGACTGGTGGTTCTCAAGGTACTGACTGGTCTGTAAAATGCGGTCTACCATAATAAATACAGCTGGCTTCTGCACTTGTGAACTTAATCAGCTGAAATCTATAGTATTCAGGGGGAACTTCATCTATACCAAACATGTAGAAATCTACCCCTTGTCAATATTCCCTACAGACAGTATGTAACAATTAACACAGCATTCACCTCGGATAAGGCATTCCAAGTGACCTAGAGGTGATCTGGAGCGTGTGGGGAGGATGGAGCTCAGCGGTAGAGCACTGCATAGCACGTGGGAGGCCTAGGTTCCATCCCCAGCACCTCAAAATCCCAAACCATACAAAAACAAAGTGTAGGGAGGAACTACAGATTCTAATTTAGGCCACTTTATGAGGATTCGAGCACCTATGGATTATGGTATCTGCAGGGGTCCTAGAAACAATCCTCCATGGGTGCTGAGGAGGACCACACCCAGCTGCCTCATGGAAAACCCCATTAGGCCCCCAGGTCTCATGTAACCAAAGGTTGCAGACTTTGTCATCAGGCCTTGGTAGCCTTGGCCTCCCTTGCTGGTTTGCTGTATTAGAAACAATACCCATGACAAGCCTAGCATTGCCTGGTTTGGGTGATTATGTGACCACAGGCAAGATATAACCCCACTGAGCCTGCCCTCATTTATGAAACAGGGGTGACAATATCCACTGTGTAGGACAGCCAGCATTCATGCATAAAGCATCTCCCACAGACATTCTGAGCACCAGCAGCAACCACTTGAGATTCCTGCCGACGTCACTGCCTAGGAGTAAAGCAACTGAGCACGGGGCTGACAGGAAGACATCACTCACAAAGGTCCCTTGGTCACTGAGAACCAACTTCCTACCTCCCTTCTCCCCATCATTCCCCATCCCAGTCTCTCCTGCAGAGATCTAGGCCAACTGGACCTCCTGGAGATGAGGATCCCAAAGCAAGATAGGAACTGCCACAGAAAGCCACAGCAGGGAGTGTACCCATCTCAGTCCCAGATAGGCAAGGATCAAGCAGGGACCTCCAATGCCCAGTCTTCCTACAGTGTGGGCACCAGCCCTCTACCAACTTGGAGCCAGTACCTTGTGGGGTTTCCAGGTTGACAGAGGAATCTGTTGGGCAGGAAAGAGTTCAGATTGGGACCCATCACGTGACAACTCTTGTGTCCTCCGCCCAGTGAACTTCTCTCAGGGCTAATTTCTCCTCTGTACAAGGCAGACTTGAGGACTCAGCCCGAGGGCTTGCTGAGGGTGAATCACTTTGCAACTCAAGTTTGAAGTGGTGCATGGTATGACACCAGGTGCAGAGCAGTAGCCACTGCTGGTCTTTGCTGGCCCCCAAAGCCCCATACAGGCCAATTCTCCCAGTGAAACCACACTGTTCTGGTGTTCAGAACACCCAGACAGTCTTCAAAATGGCTGTTAGCAGGCCAGTTGTGACTGACCATGGGCTGGCTGTCCGGGAGGGTCCTCTCGGGCTCACCAGATTCCTCCCGTGGTGGCAAGCATCAGGGTCTCACCATCACTGAACTGCACCTCATCTGGTGGAGCCCAGACCACCTCACAGCCAAGGACAAGGACACAGAAGCCTGGAAGGCCCGTTTTCCAGAAGTCCCAGCAGGGATTCAGTTCCATCCTGGGAGGCCTCGGCTTAGCCACTTAGCCACTTAACTCATTAACAATGACAGGCAAACACTTGGCCACAATGTTTAATTTGTGCTGTTCACAAGAGACACTGCTTATCACTAGTGTCAGCCCCCTGAGAGTACCCCTCCCCGCCACACCGAGGAGCAGAGGAAGAAAGTTCAAGGACAGAGAAGGGAAATAAGAGCTGTGTGCACAACTCTTGGCCACTCAGAGGCAGGGAAGGATGCTCCCCAACTTCTCCTGCACTCACAGGCTCAGCCCAGGGGCCTGAGGAGTGGAGGCACGAGAACATGGTGCTGAGATTACACCCCAGGGATGTCAAGTGTGCCACGGGCCAGGGCCCGGGAACAAGCTTAAGCGGCCCACAGCTCAGGGTGTCAGCCGGCTACTTTTCCTAGACAAAAGCAAGCAGAGAAGCTGCAAGAACTAGAAGCCAGGACAGCTGTGCCTTGCTCTTCCTTCAGCAGGGGCCTTTCTGGCCCCTCCTCTGGCAGGGAAACCCAGAGCTCTCCTGGCCCGCCCGCCATAGCAGCTCCACACCAGGGCCAGAGGTGTGCTCTCTGGTCCCCTCCCTGGCTCTGTGGGGATATGAGGAGGGCTGCCAAACCGACCGAGACTCCTCTTAGCCTTCTGCCAATCCACGTCCCACTGTGTGGACAGAAGCTGACGTGCCGGCCTCACCTCCTCTTGTCCTCTCCATATGTCAGCACACACTTGGGAGGTAAGCAGGTGAGGGGAAAGGGACACAAGTGACCTGCCTGGCCTGACAATTTGAAGAAAGACCTTATCCCCAGTAGAAGCGAAAGGAAGAAAGCGAGGGCAGTCTCTGCAGAGGCCGTTCTGGAAGGCCCTGGGGGTCAGCCTTTCCTCCCCCAGGGCTGCAGCAACTGAGAGTCACCAGAAAAGCAGATTGCCGGCGCTGGTGCTCAGGTGATGGGGTGTTTTCAGTCACACACACCCCCATCAGGTTCCTAGGAAAAGATGCCAGGGCCTGGCCCCCACCCAGGGGGGCTCCTCCTGAAGCCCGAGGCTGGAAAGCCTCCCTGCTGGTGAAGATGTGGATCTGGACAGACCCCACTGGTCACACCTGGAGGCAGAGCTACCCCATGCTGTTCTTCGAAAGGCCTCAAGAGCGAATCCCCCAGGGGGAGGGTGGCTTCCAAGTGCAGCCGGGCGCGGCGGGACACTAGCTGTTGTACAGGGGAATCACCCGGGTGATCTCACGCCGACAGATGGGGCACCTCTTGGGCTCTGGCAAGGCGCGGTAGCACTCGCGACAAGAACAGACATGCCCGCACTCCAGGAAGACACAGGACTTAAAGCTGCTCAGACACACGACGCAGGCGCTCTTCAGACTCCCCCTGTCCTCGGGCGAGGCTCGGCTCAGCAGCTGGGCCTCATGTTCCCGGAATTCCTCCTGCAGCTGCTGCAGGCGCAGGCGCTCCTGCCGCTGCAGATACTGTTTCCGCAGAACAAAGAAGAGGGTGACACATGTGGCAAAGCCAAACACCAGGGCCAGAACCTTCCAGAGTCTGACGCTCGACTCTTGCCTTTGCAGAAGGCTGTCAAAGTCCTGGCTGCTTAGGTAGTACTGCATGCCTTGTTTGGGGGGCTGCAGGCGGACGGAGTTGTTGTCTAGGACGAGCTCACCGACTCCCGTGAGGGTGGCCCCGACCTTCAGCATCTCTTCAGTCTCCTGGATGCCTTTGGGCCGCTCGCCACTGATATAGTGGCCAATGACGTCAGTGAAAGACTGGACCGAGGGGTGGAACTTCTCGTACACAGTCTCGAGGCCCAGGTCCACCGAGTCCAGGGGTTTCAGCACTCGTACAGCCACAGCCACGCCATCCTCATGAGGCACCAGATCAAAGGGCACTGTGTTGGTCCTCTGGTGAATGATCTTTGAACAGTCATTCCTAAAAGAGTAAGAGGACCGAAGATGAAACCAAGAGCCAAACATTAGGCAATGGGAGATCACCTGAGTGGCGGGAGGACAGGACAGAGTTCGCTGTAACTGGAGACTGCAACAGCAATCACTACTCCCTGACCTCGGGATGTGAGGCTGCAGTGCCTGGGTCTTCAGGTGGTGTCAGTGGGCAGTAAGCACCGTCACAGGTCACTTTTACCATTTATTTCCCTTTGCCATTGTGAAACAGACATCTGAGATAAAAAGCTGCTACAATCAGATGGAGAAATGGTACTCCATATAAGGCATAAAATTATTTTAACATGGAAATCATTGATCTATAAATCAGTGGTCCTCAAACTTTAGTGTTCCTAAGAATAAACAGATTCCAGGTCCCCTCTATCCTGAAAATTCTGGTTTGGTAGGCCAGGACATGGGCCCAAGAATCTGCATTGTAACAAGCTGCCTAGCGACTCTGACAGAGAGGTCCATGGAATACACAGCGGTCTCGCCAGCATCACAGGATGGTTTTTAACCTTCAGGAGAACCTGAAGACACAGCAACGGTACCCAGGACCCCAGCCTCTGGACAAACAGGCTGATTTTTGGTGTAGAAAGGACACGTACCAAAGGTGGGTTGTTCGATTCCACACCATCTTGTGCTCCTGAAGCGTCAGTCGCTGGATCACCCCCTTGCAGTTTTCCACAAACTGACTGTTCAGCGTTTCTTTAACAGATCGCACGGCTCCTAAACAGAAATGAATCGTTTCATTTCTAAAGAACTGTTCTGCCATCTCTTTCAGGTGATTCAAAATGTGGTTTCAGTTTGAGTTATGTTAATTAATCAAAGTGAATATAGCTCTACCACCCTAAGGTACATCTTCGGAGTACTGTGCCGAGCACCTTACCTGGGTCACATCATTTAAGTCTCACAACAACACTAAGAAGTAGGAATTAGTTTACAGATAAATAATCAGAGGTTCAGAAAGGTTTGGTAATCTTGCCCAAGATCACAGGGCAATAATTCAGATCTTTCTAACCCCAAAGTACATTCAGACAATGACCCCAACACCATAAAAGGTACTGAATGTCAGCCAAGACAATCTTTTTGTTTGTTTTTGTGGTACTGGGGATTGAATCCAGGAACTTGTGGGTGCTACGCAAGCACCCTACCACTGAGCCACATCCCCAGCCCAGGCAAGACAATCTTTATTGAACTTCTGAAAGAAGAAAGTTGTTTCCCATTTACCATTAAACAACATACCTTCAATAACAGCATAAGGCACACATTTTCCTGGAGCTTCTGAAAGAATACTCTTTAAATCTTCACCCAAGTGGATTTTCTTAGCTCCCTAAACACATACACACAAAAAAAAATTAAATTGGCCATTGAATACTGATGTACTCAATCAAACTTAAGGGCAAAAATGATCATTTGCTTTTTTCATGTTGGGAGAAAGAGGAAACTGGGCACAAAGGAGACTACAGATATTTCAATTCCAAAGGCTGTCCCAGAAGTTTGAAAATGTAAATGACTAGAAGCGGGACCTCTGCCCTCTGCCCGCAGTCACTGCGGATTGAAGGTGCCACATACAATCTTTTTTCTAGTTAACCAAAACCTATGCCCCTTAATTTGAACACTTTTAAATTAAATATAAAAGGTACTAGCAATCTGCATACATAATGAACACCATTTAACCTCTTCTTGACAACACAGTGCTGTGGTATAAAGCACCTAACCTCTTGTCAAGTACATGGGAGGGGCTCAAGAAATAGCAGGTGTTAATTACCACTGTGCCTCTGTGAACTGATGCCCTGCACTGTGTTATAATAAAGGGGTGCCTTTGCTTTATTAGGGCAAGTCTCCCTTAACTAGGGTCCACCACTGTTCTGCTCCTTTTTTCTTTCTTCCCTCTGACAATCAAGCCTGTTGTTACTTCTGCTGCTGTTCCTCCAACACCCCCAGTTCTCCTACCCCTGGTACTCTCCTCTCCCCTGCCTTACTCCAAAACACTTCTTTGTCACTGTGTCACACCATCTGATTATTGTCGTACTAGAATAGAGTCTCTTTTACTGCTGAGAACAGCACCTGACACACAGCAAGTACTTGATACATATTTGACAAATCAGTGACTAAAACACTGAGATAAACCAGTGTACTAGGCACTATGCTAAGCACTTCAAATGTATAAACCTATTTAATGCTGGTGTCATTCCTATACATTAGGCATCAATACTACAGTTACAGAAAAGGGAACTAAGGCTCAGAACAATAAAGTGATCTGCCCAAAGTCAACAGTTAAAAAAAAAAAATCCATCACAGAATGGACAATAAGAATTTTAAAGAGCAGAGCCAGGCAAGGTGGTGCACACTTGTAATCCCAGCAGCTCAGGAGTCTAAGACAGGAGGATCTCAAATTCAAAGCCAGACTCAGCAACTTAGCGAGGTTGTAAGCAACTCAATGAGACCCTGTCTCAAAATAAAATATAAAAAGGGCTGGGAATGTGGCTTAGTGGCTAAGTGCTTCTGGGTTCAATCCTTGGTACCAAAAAAAAAAGAATTTTAAAGAGCAGAAGGGTGGAGAATATGGTCAGAAAGACCTGGTGAGGAATCAAGTTTCAATGTATCCACTGTGACTGGGGAACTCCATTGATCTGAATCTCAGTTTCCAAAACTGTAAAGAAAGGGGGAAACACAATCTCATAGGATACTTTATGTGGATTAAGTAAATTTTAAAGAGTGGAAAAATCCAGCCCAGGGGTTGGCACATAAGAGTACATGCAATAATTATGCACTCCCATCACTAGGAGAAACACAGGGTACAACAAACCCTACTCTGGAAGTTTAGTAATCCAACTGAGAAAAGAGAATCTAAAATATCAGGAGTCTCAATTCTTTTTCCAGGAGGAGCTATTCCATCCTCATTTAGGAACTAATTAGCAAAGCTTTTAAGAATACCTGGAGATGGGACCTGGAGAGTTCACTGCTTCCAAGAATCTCACCCCCATCCAACTTGTAGCCAAATTGGTTTTGAAGTTAGAAAGTGAGGTATCAGCTACACTCAGCACCAACCGACTTAGCAGTAACATGATTATTTAATTAGATGAACAACAGGGCAGCTGGAACCTCACCAGGATGCCACTTGCACAGCAAATCCAATTACCTCACAAACTGGTTCATTCTAGATCCCAAAACTTACCTGCAGGGATTTCTCACATTTGTTTCTAAGCCCTTACTGAAAACAATCTGGTAATAAAGAAGTTATGTTTGGAAATCTGCCCTTCATACAAATTAAACCTTTAGTAGCTGAACTGTGAAATTTCAACTAAAACGAATCCACCATTTATTGAGCAACTACCACTTGTCAAACGCAGTGAGAAGCTAGAAGGAAAGAGCCTGTCTCTGTCCTAGAGGTACAACTCTCTGGACCATCCTCACAGTCCTGCTAATAAAATGTGGTCAATCAGAAAAAAAAAAAACCTCTACCCTTGTACTCAAAAGACCCAAATTCCAAGCTGACTAGCTATGTGAAGTTCAAAGTCAGCCTCTGAATCCCAATTTCCTGATTTACAATGGGGGGGGGGGAGTAATTGTTATTTCATCTACCTCAGAAAATTATTGTGCAGAAAATATAAAATCGAAATGAAAAAAAAATGCTGTATAAATTGTAAAATGCTGTTCAAAAATGAGTTTTGAAAAATAAGTATAATATAAAAAGGAGAACTTGTTGAATTAAGGAGTTGCGTGCTTAAGTAAATGGGTCTCGGTACTTGCAGTTCCCCGGGTCTGAACTGCGGCCCCATCTCCTCCTTGCCTTCTGCTCAAATGTCACCTTGTCTAAAATAGCAAACCCCTCTTTCCTGCCTTACTCCAAAACCCTTCTCACCAAGTCACACCACCTGATTACGTGCTTACTGTCCGTCCCGCTGTGCCAGAATGGAATCTTCACGGGCACAGAGCCCAGTCTGTGTTACTCACTGCCCGGCGCACGGCAGGTGTTCGAGCAACAGTTTTCCAACAAAGTTAAATTTTAAGAGTCATCCCGAGTAACGAGAGGGGCATAGGACTAAGGGGCGGAGCGGCCGTGGTCACAGGCCCGACTTCGCACCCCCACTCCGCCAGCCGGACTGGAGGACGCCGTCCCGGCACCGGCTTCCTTTCCGCAGGATTCCGACCGTGGGGCGGCCAAGGTGAATGGTGGGCTCCCCACGGCCGCGGGCGGACACCCCCGGCTGAGGCCAGGCCAGGCCGGCTCCACCACTGACCTTGAGCTCCTGGGCGACCCGGGCCTTCTGCCGGTACACGGAGTACAGAAAGGCGGTGACGACGGAGCTGGTGCCCAGAAGGATGAACTGGCCCAGCGAGGGCCGCCCTCCGCCCTCCATGGCGACGCCGAGGGCAGACCGTGAGCCCCGCGCCCCACCTCCAGCACCCGGGCCCGTACTCGGGACCGCACCCCCACACGGCGTTTCCTGAACTGCCTTTCCCGGAAACACCAACCGGTCGCCCGCCGATGACGTACACAGGAGCCGGAAGTGGAGGCGGGGCAAAGACCGGAAGTGGGGGTTGCCAGGGCAACCGCCGCGCTGGGAGGCCTTGGGGAAACCGGCCAGCAGCTCGGCGTCCGGGAGCGGCTTTTCGCGAGTGGAGAGTTTACCCGCCGCTCGGAGGCCGTTTCCCTGCGACGCGCGGAGCATGGCCACGACTGGCGCGTCCTCCAGAGGCGTCGGTCGCTCTGGTTTTCCGGGGTTACTGGGTCGTTGGATGTCTCCGCCATTCGACTGAGGAAGGAAGAGAATTGTGTGTTAAGCACTTGGGAGTATTTGCGGTTAAGCTTTGGGACAAACCTTGCGAGCTGAATTGTACTCTGTCCTCTTTACAGATGAGAAAACTGAGGCCAGAGAGGTTAGGGGATGTGCTCAAAGCCACACTGCTAACAAGGGCTGAAAAAGAATTACCCGATTCCAGACCCCTTCCCTCCACTCCGAGGTGGCAGAACAAATAGCCCCGTCATCTATTAAGACCGAGTTAAATTAAACAGTTAGTGATTAAATTATTAAACCAAGTAAACATGATTACAGCAGCATGTACTGGGTGCACGTTGTGTGTCTGGTGCTGTGACAAAGTTTAATCCCACAACACTGCTGTAATGCAGATTACAGATGCCACTCAGGTGAAGGCTGAGGGATGGCTTCAAATCCAGGTGATCCTTAAGGAAATATTTTTTTTCTGGGGTGTATTGAACCCGGGGCGATTAGCCACTAAGCCACATCCCGGCCCTTTTTTATATTTTATTTAGAGGCAGGGTCCCACTAAGTTGCTGAGGCTGACTTTGAACTCTCGATCCTCCTTCTTGAGCCTCCCAAGCTGCTGAGATTACAGGCATGGGACCCCCATCCCGTCCGCCCCGCATTCAGGGACTTTTTTGACCTCTGAAAGGGATCTCCTTTCTAAAGCAATCAGAGATGCCCAAAATCTTACCTGAAACATCAAACTGCAAAGTATTTGTTCATTGAGCTATTTCCTACAGGTTATGCTTTAAATTATGGCAGATAAGGAGATGTATTTATTGGTCCAAATCAAGATTATATTGCAACATTGTTTTTGGTTTAAAAAAATGAAAACAATCTAAATGTCATCAATATGCAAGTGGTTAAATGTTTGAAAAAGAACATTTACATTTGTGTGTCTAGAAGGATTCACAAAAAACTGATCATATTCTGTTCATAGGACGAAACCAGGTGGCTAGAGAACAGAGGTGTTATTTTTGTGTCTTCAGAATACAAATGTGTGGCATATTTTGAATTAGTAAAATTTAAATTTAAAAGAACACAAGTCAGTCTTTCCACAACCAACCATTTCAGAGGCCCTTCTGCATGCAAGTCTCTGGGCTGGGCACTAGAGGACAGCCTTATTCAACCAGGTCCTTCTCTAGTGTTCAGGGCCTGGGGGAGATGCAGATAGAAGCAGAGAGAGATACCTTTTGTCCCAGGCCCAGTGGAATTAAGAAGAGCAAAGTGCCACCAGTGGTGTGCAATAGGGGCATGCTGTCTGTTCTCTTTAGGGAAGGGATCTGAATTCTGTAAATGGGATGCAGTGTGGAGAGACAGGCCAGGAAGGCTGTAGGAAAGACTTTTCAGGCAGAGGGAAAGAGCAGCAAAAGTGCAAAGTTACCAAGGTCCCTAAATGCCATCCAAAACTTTAAACCTCATCATTTTGGGGATGTAATTCAATAAACGTTGAGGATGAGCAAGGGCATGATCTAATCTTTTTTTTTAATCAAAATTCCTGTATCCTTGTATCACAGCAAGGAAAAACAAAAAAGAGGCTGTAACATTGAAACCAGGGGAGTGTCTCCACTGCAAATAGATGAGCAATTCTTGTTTTATCTTAGGCCATCTAGTTTTCTTCTCCATCTAGTTTTCTGGTCCCTGTGAAAAGAACCATCACTCTTAAATGAGACACGCTGATTTTAAGTAACTCTGCCATTTTTGGCCAAAGTCTGAAGTCCTTCATTAGCCAAACAGCACATCCTACTGGGACAGTTTGAAATTTACAACATGTGGGCCTTGTTAGGATCAGTGAGAGATGGGCCATTTCAGCTGTAGCCAGATGTCCCCAAGGAACCATTCCCAGCTTTCAAAGCCTGTTCTCACTGAATCACAAGTTAAAGATGAGCCTGTCTTGGAGAAAGTGAGATCAGTTCCTAAGGCACCAGTCAGAGCTCAGAGTGGGTGGGGAGCTGACCGAGGAAAGAGGCTAGTAAGGACAACAGCACCACAGGAAGCATGTCACCTCAGACCTAAACTCATATTTCCCCTTGGAGCAGCACAAATTCCCTGCAGGTCATGGGGTATGTACCTCCTAGGCATTCGCCAGGATTGGAGGGACCAAACAGATGTGAGGCAGGCATCTTCTACCTACCCAGACTTGCCAGACAGGTGCCCCAGAAAGAGGAAGTAGAAAAGTTGTCAAAAATAGCATCTGGGGCTGGGGCTCAGTCAGTGTGTGACGCATTGGGTTCAATTCTCAGCACCACATATAAATAAATGAGTAAAATAAAGGTCCATCAACTAAAAAAAAATTTTAATAGCATCCAGTTTCCATACAGAACTTTCCCTTGGGATAGTGCCTATATAATTGTTAAGAATTATCTAATATATCCAGCATATTTTTTCTGTGGTTCTGGGGATTGAACCCAGAGCCTTGCACAGGCTAGGTTAAGTACTCCACCACTACTGTCCCACCTGATCATATTTTTTTCTTTTTTTTTTATTGTAAACAAATGGGATACATGTTGTTTCTCTGTTTGTACATAAAGGCGTACCATTTGTGTAATCATAAATTAACATGAGGTAATATTGTTTGATTCATTGATTCATTCTGTTATTTTTTCCCTTCCCCCACCCCTCCCACCGTTCTTTTCCCTCTATACAGTCCTTCCTTCCTCCATTCTTGCCCCCCTCCCTAACCCTAACTCTAACCCTAACACTAACCCCTCCCACCCCCCATTATGTGTCATCATCCACTTATCAGTGAGATCATTCGTCCTTTGGCTTTTTGAGATTGGCTTCCGCCTGATCATATTTTTAATGAGCATTTATCCCATGCAGTGTTCTCTCCCAGATACACAGGGGGACACAGGCACAAGGTGTAGGTCATGCTCCCTGACCTTGCGGAGGCTACCATGAACTTTCTTGTTTTTCTGGTACCAGGGATTGAACCAATGGGTGCTTAACTACTGAGCCACATCACTAGTCATATAAATATATATATTTAGAGATAAGGTCTCGCCGAGTTGCTTAGGGCCTTGCTCAGATGCAGAGGTTGGCTTTGAACTTGTGATCCTCCTACCTCGGACTCCCAAACTACTAGGATTACGGGTGTGTGCCAATGCACCCAACTGACTTTTTTCTTTTTTAACTATTTAAACCTTACCTATTTGTCAGAAAAATCTAAAACTTCATAAAAATAAACATGCCATAAAACATATATTAAAAAGAAACAGTTTTAGAGAAAGAGCAAAACCCAGCTGAAAGGACCAGGAAGTTACCAAGTAACAGGTGCCTAGAATGACTTCATCATGCAGTTGGATCCCAGCCTTGACCATGAGCTAACTGAGAGCCATGGCAAAAAGGAAATGTGTTGGGGTACAATGTAAAAAGGTGGGGCAGGCACACACAAGATTACATATCAAGGCAGTCTGTGAAAAGCCAAAAGAGGAAGGAATGAAGTTCCTATAGGTCAGTGAGTTGATCTGCCGTCCACCTGTGATAATGCTGCTGTCAGAAGCTCTAGAAGAATGTAGGCTTTGGGGATTTCCTGAGAGAGGTGGCATCCAGTGGCGGTCACTCCCAGTGGGTTTACTTTTCAATCTCCTTTGGACCAATTAGGGTCTATCATTGAGTGACCGAAGGTTCCGGCAAAAATGATGGATGATCTTGTAAAAAGAAAACTGGGCCCTTGTCTGAGGATGTAGCTCAGTGGTAGAGCGCTTGCCTAGCATACACGAGGCCCCGGGTTCAACCCTCATACCACCAAAAAGGAAAAGCTGGCCCCTGAGGATGGAGTGTGGGCCTTGGCCTCACCAAAGGACAGGAGGAGAGTCAGTCCCTGAGGGTAACTGACCAGTCCCTGCTTTACCATAGAATTCCTCAAGGCAGAGTGTTTGGGGACCAGGCATTATACTTTTTTAAAGCAACTTTATCAACATATAATAAACAGTACCTACTTAAAGCGTGCAGTTTGATAAGTTTCAACAAAGGTATGCACCTGTGAAACCACCACCACGTCAAGACAGCAAACACACCCATCACCCCCCAAAAGTCCTAGTAATCCCCACACCCCTGCCCCCTATCCCCAAGCAATCACCAACCTGCTTTCTGTCTCTTTATTAGTTTGCATTTTCTAGAAGTTTACATAAACAGAATCAGACAGCTTATACTCTCTTCTCTAACTTGGAATAGAATGATTTCACTCAGAATAATTACTTTGAGATTTATCCATGTTGTTGCATGTATCAGTAACAGTCCACTCCTTCTTCATTGCCAAATAGTACTTCATTGTACGTATATACAGTTTATTTTACAGATTTTAACTCCCACAAGTGAACATTCATGCACCATGCACCAGTCTTTGTCTGATCATATGCTTTTAGTTTTCTTAAACAGATTCCTAGGACTGGAGTGGCTAGATAACATGGTGTATATAGATAGGTTTAAATTTTTGTTGTTGTTGTTGTTTTGTACCAGGGATTGAACACAAGAATGCTTCACACTGAGCCACACCCCCAGCCCTATTTTATCTTTTGAGACAGGGTCTCACCAAGTTGCTTAGGATCTCACTAAGTTGCTGAGGCTGGCTTTGAACTTGTGATCCTTCTGCCACAGCCTCCCAACCTTCGGAGATTACAGGCTTAGTTTTTTAAGAACCTGCCAAACAGTTCCCAAAATGACTGTACCATTTTACGTTTCCACCAACAAGGTATGAGAGTTTACTATTGATCTTTCATATCCTCGTCAACATTTGGCATGATCAGCCTTTTGATTTTAAACATGCTACAGATGTGTAGTGGCATCTTGTCCTGGTTTTAATTTGCATTTTTCTAAAGATTCATGATGTTGAGCACCTTCCTTTTTTTGGGTAGGTTTTTCCATGTATACTTTTATTCATTATCCTAATGAAAATGATTTCCTTAACTTTTTAAAAAATTTTTATTTTTTTATTTTTCACAGTCTGCATTTTGATTCATTGTACACAAACGGGGTACAACATTTCGTTTCTATTTGCCACCCTGATAACTTTGTGGATGAAGTATGTGTTAAAATTTTTTCACCCATTTTTCCCCCCTTGAGATGGAGTCTCATAATGCTGCTCCTGGGATCAAGTGACCCTCCTGCCTCAGCCTCCCAGGTAGCTGGGACTACAGGGGCACACCACCATGCCCAGCCTTTTATGCCCATTTTTACTGATGAATTTTCTGATTATCGACAGTTCTTTATGTATTTTGGATACAAGTCTTTTAAAAAATATATATGATTTGCCGATATTTTCTTCAAGTCTGTGGCTTATTTATAATCTTTTCAAGAACAGAAGCTCTTCATTTTTATGAAGTCCAAATTACCCATTAGTTTCTTTTATGGGTCATGTTTTTGATGCCTAAGTTCAATTCACCAAGATTTTCTCCTATGTTTTCTTCCAAAAATTTTAGTTTGAGGTTTGACATTTAGGTCCGTGATGCATTATTGAGTTGATTTTTGCATTCAGAGTGCCAGGCACTGCACGCCAGTTCATGCCGTTTTCCGCTTCATTCCTGAAGACTAGTTAGGGAATATTCCCATCCCCATTTTATAGATGCAGAAACTGAGACTCAGCCAGGTGAAGCTGCACAATTTACTGATTCCTTCTTTCTCCAGAACCATATACTTAGGCAGGAAACTATGCTGGCTTTTATTTAGTTTTAGTTATTTAGTTTTATTTTTGGTCCTAAAAACAACTTGGTGCTAGTCATGGTTGTGCACACCTGTTATCCCAGCAGCTCAGGAAGCTGAGGCAGGAGGCTCACAATGAGGCCAGTCTCAGAAATTTAGCAGACCCTAAGTAACTTAGCTGTTTCAAAATTAGAAAAATAAAATAAAATAAAAAGGGTTGGGGATGTTGCTCAGTGGTTAAGCACCCCAGGTTCAATCCCCAGTACCAAGAAAAACAAACTCGGTGTTTCCTTCCATGAATCACACCCCTCATTACTATTCAAATATTTGGGCAATGACAGTCCATTTGGGGAAATGATCTGGAGTGAGCATTCCTGGATTCTAACCTAAGCTCAGATCAGTCCACCTCTATGAAAAAATGCAAATTATTTGTAAAATAATCTCTAAGAGGCCTTTAATCTCTGCATTCTACTATAGCAAGGATTTCTGAGAACATGGTGTTCAGTCATTGCTGCAGTTGACAATTTTAGCCTCCGGGGGGCGCCAAGAGCACACGCTGCAGAAGGCAAAGCAGGGAGGAGGGTCCTGGGACCTGGGGACCGTGCAGAAGGGCAAGGAAGGCTAGAGATTTAGGGGCCCATCAAGCTGCAGGCTTGCTATTTGCCAGCCAGCACTGTGACCATACCTGCTACTGTGTTTACCTGCAGCCTCACCTGAGAAGAGTGCCCGAGCCCCTTGCTTATAAACACGCCATTTGGTGGATGGGAAGGTCTGGAAAGGGTGAATTAGGACAGGAAGGGGATCAGGGGCCAGATCAGGACTGCTGCTCACTCGCCGTGTCATCTCCAGCAAGGTCCCACGCCTGCCTGATTCTCAGGCAGTAGATGATGCCCACAGGTGTCTCTCAGCTGGGCATCCCTTCCAGGTCCATTCCAGCTCTCTGGAGAACTGGAGAACCCCATTCTCCTCTCTGTGCACCAGACAGACCATCTCAACATCGTGAGCCTCAGTTTCCTCAGCTAGGAAAGGGGTACGAGCCCAGAGAAGCTGATGCTGGCAAAGTGCTGTGGACAGCTTAGGGATTCTGCTTTTACTTATCAGTTGTGTTCTTGGCCTATGAAACAGAGGCAAAGAAGTTGATAAATCTGAGTAACTCTTGTTTTTTTAACCAGATGAATCTGTTCAATATCGTTTGTTAGTTTAAATTGGTAGAATATCTCAGGAAAAAAAATTACTATAGTTAGAAATAAATTAAAAGGTTAGTAATAAAATAAAGCTACATGGTTAAATGACCAGCGAGTCCTGCAAGCACAATAAGATGAAGGTCAGAGGGAGAAATGTCACCACAGGCTGCTGTGGTTAGGCGATGAACACCCACGATGTACCAGTCACTAACAAGCATCTCACATTCAGAATTATCAGTCTTTGATTAGAAGGAACTTTGGAATCATTCTACTACACTGTAATTATGTATTGCAAATAAACCACTATTCTGCCGAATGTGGCTGCACACACATATAATTCCAGTGGCTCAGGAAGCTGAGGTAGGAGGATTGCAAGTTTAAGGCCAGCCTCAGTAACTTAGCTAGATCTTAAGCTACCTAGTGAGACCCTGTCTCAAAAACAGGTTGAGAATGTAGCTCAGTGGTAAAGCACCTCTGGGTTCAATCCTTAGTTATTTATATATGAATAATTTATATACTTACATATATGTGGAGATATATATATATATATGTATATTTAGGTGCAGTATTCTTCATTTAAGATCCATCTCTCCTGTTAAACTCTAAGCTGAATGAGCCCAGGGACTGTATCTATGTGAGTTGTTCTTTAATTTTGTCCGTATTTAGAGACAGGGTCTTGCTGTTAACCAGGGTGACCCCAAACTCCTGGGCCGAAGTCATCCTCCTGTCTCCTCGTAGCTGGACTGCAAGTGCACACTACTGCAGCCAGCTGTATCCCTTGTTAACTGCCACATTGTCAGTGTTTCACTAGGGACCTGTGTATAGTAGGTGCTCAATAAATATCTGTTGAAGAAATGAATGAGAACTTAATCAAAACTCACCCCAAATAGGTGAAGTCCTTGGACACTGACTCAGAGAGAACACTGCTGCCTTTGCAGGAACACTTCCCCTGTGGAGAACTCACCACCTCAGGAGGACTCTGCGGGCAGCCATCTTGGATGTCTGACACTTTGGCCTCAGTTCTGCCATTCAGAGCCTCCGCCCATCCTAGGAAAGGACTGGACAAAGAGCCGCTCTGCACACCACAGATGACTTCCCTTGCTTTCTGCCAACCATGAGCCCACCTAGCTCTGACAGAAGGAAGTAAGGAAAGAGTATAGCGACCACGAAGGCGCAGGTCAGGCAAAGAGCTTTTCCTCGAGGTGGGAAGAAGCTGTCTGTGTGGTGGGAGATGGAACCTGAAGAGAAAGCAGACCTCAGGTCCTGGAGAGAAAGGGATGAATACAGGACCCTCTGCAGGAACCCCTGCCACAGCGAGTTAGAACCTGGCCTGGGCCCCAGCAGGTGGGATGGCCCAGACCCATTGCCAAGGCTTGGTTTAGCAAGGGACGTGTGACTCCCTTGTCCTATGGGAGGGGAAGTCGGTTGAGGAGAAAAGACTTTCAGGGAAAAGTCTTAAGAAGAACAGGCTAGAAGAGACAGTCCCTGAATTCTGAGTATGTGGCAACTGTTAAAGTCACCTTGTTGTCACCAAGATGAATACATAGAGAAGAGTAAAGAAGACAATCATGAAGAAGTGGAGCTGGGGCCTTCACCAAAACGTCCTCTCATCTTAGGAGACGACCAACCTCACAGCGTCATCCCAGTGCATGGGCCATTGGAAATGCCACCAGCAGCATCCTCGCAGAAGCAGATTTTAAAAGTTAATTGTATTGACAAGGACTTTTTAGTGACAAGTGCAGAAGCCAGATTCTAACTGGCTTGAGCACAAAGACAGAATTTATTGGATCAAATAACTAAGAGGTGCTGGACTGGCGGCATCCAGGAAGCCCCAGGTCACATCCTCCTGGCTGTCCAACCCCAGTGGAAGAATGTTTCTGTTTCATGATAGTTTGGGACTCCCAAAAGTCCTGGGAGCCGAGTCTTACAGACAGCTACAGGTCACATGACTGTCCCTGAGGCTAATCTGCCAAGGCCAGGGGAGGGAAAACAGCCACAGACAAGAGTAGGTGATGCCCCAACTCTTCCATGTGTTTCGGGCAAGAGGTGGTCAGAAATCAGGGTGTTGCACGATTCAATTCAACATATATTTATCAAATGCCTTCTGTGGGACAGGTACTGTTCTAGGTGCTGGTATCAAAGAGAACAGAGCTCTTGGCGTCCATCCCACCAACCTGAAGTCAAGTTGGCGACTGGAGCCCTGAGGAAGTTACAATGACTCGTGAGTCAGTGACAACCAACACAAACCACGCTTTCTCAAAGAAGAGCTTGTGCTGTAGCCCCAACAGCTGCTGGCGTGTAAACTGGGCCAGTTTCCTTTCTCAGCCTGGAAACCCACGGATCTGATCAGTTGTCTGTGTTCTTCCGGGATATGCTCCTAATACTGAGATTCATTTGCTGCTGTGGATCAACAAAGAGGGTTTTTTGGTTTGTTTCGGGTTTTTTGGTACCAGGGATCAAACCCAGGAGCACTTAACCACTGAGCCACATTTCCGGCCCTTTTTATATTTTATTTTGAGACCGGGTCTCACTGAGTTGCTTAGGGCCTCGCTAAGTTGCTGAGGCTGGCTTCGAACCTGGGATCCTCCTGCCTCAGCTTCCCCAGTTGCTGGGATTACAGGCACACATACCCGCTTAGATCAACTAATACAGTTTTAAGCCTGCAATAACAAAATGCAAAAAGGGCTTATATTAGCCAAGAACGCATGTGTTACAAATCACTGAAACTCAATTTAGGGTCAAGGCTAAGGAAGGCTAGTGGAGAGTGCAGGGCACAAAATTTAAGGAGGTGCCCATCATCCGGTTCATACAAGTGGCTCACCTGACTTGCTGTGATCCTACCCCTCACCCAACTCAAACCAGCTGAAGCCTAAAAGTAAAGATGGCTGGTTCAGTAGTCTAACCAGAAGAGGCAGCGTTGAAGGCCACCCTCAAGGCACGTGGGGTCAGGACTCAAATACGCAGCCGCCAACAGCACCAGGCTGAAATTTTCATCTTGCAAGCACAACAGGGGGTGGGCGGGGACTGGGAAAAAGACATCCCATTGGTTACTTTGGGTCACATGCTCATGCTGGACCAATCACCGTGGCCAAGTGGGATAATAAGGTTGCGGGGGTTTAGGACCGGTGCTCAACTTCTGTGGTCTAGGGGCTGGAGGCTGAGACCAGAAGAGGAGGATACTGAGGGTCAGACCAACATACCTCTTTGTATCTTAAGTCTAAAACTAGCCCTTTTTTCTTCTTCTGTTGAAGCCATTTTTAATATGGATGTTATGATGGTTTTATTTTGATTTTTTTTAAATGTGTGTCAGTGTGGTCACAGCTTTAGAGTCAGGGCATTCACCGCTGTCATATTCAAAATAATGCATTTATTCAGGGCAAATTTAATTTTGTCTTCTTCAAAACCAACTGCAGGAATGCCTACAAGATTCAGTTGACCTAAAACACCTCTGCTGGCGGTGTAGCTCAGTGGCAGAGCCCTCGCTTAGCCCTTAGAAGTCCCTGGGTTCATCCCAGCACTGAGGAACAACAAAAACAAAACCTTTACTGAAACTTGATTCCTCGGGCCACAGGAAGGTCCTTGCCGAAACTGACAGTGCAGCTGGATCTCTGCTGCTTCTGAGCATCACTCCCTGCCACCCCCAGGGCACTTTTCTCCCGATGCACCTCCAGTCGGCTCCACTGGTTTACAGTGCCACAGTCTGATCCTTTATGTTCAAGCTGACAAAAGATTCTGCCCAAAGCTTTGTTAGAGACGCTATTTGAGCCAGCATGGGTGGTGTGGACCAGTGACTCAGGAGGCTGAGGCAGGAGGATGGCAAGTTCAAGGCCAGCTGAGCAACTTAGCAAGGTCGTAAGCAACTTAGGGAGACCCTGCCTCCAAACAGAAAAGGACTGGGTGTGGCTCCGTGGTAGAGCACCCCGGGGTTCAATCCCCAGCAGATGCTACTGGCTAGTCCCTGTTTTACATCATTATTCCTTGCAGAGACCTCTTCTTCCTTCTTGAATTTAAAGACAGAGAATCAGAACAAAAGTCTCTTTGTACAGTGGATGTCGAAACAATTGTTCTTAAGTAAAAGTCTGAGAACCTGAGGTTTATTTAAAATGGAACTAGTGTCAGAAGATTAGATTCCATCCAGGGGCAGGCAGAGACTGAAAAGATAAACTAGAGCCAGACCATGGAGCTATTTTATTATTTGTTTGTTTGTTTGTTTATTTGGTTTGGTTTTGGTACCAGGGACTGATCCCAGGAGTATTTAACCATTGGCCATATCCCAGCCCCTTTTATATTTTATTTAGAGATAGGTCTCACTAAGTTGTTGAGACTGGCTTTGAACTCACCACCCTCCTGCCTCCAACCTCCCCAGTTGCTGGAGTTACATTCATGCACCACCACGTCTGGCTATTTATTTATTTTATTAATTAGTTAATTTTTTGGTACCAGGGATTGAACCCAGGGGTGCTTAACACTGAGCCGCATTCCCAGCCCTTCTTATTTTTTATTTTGAGACAGGGCCTCGCTGAGTCGTTCAGGGTCTTGCTAAGTTGTTGGGGCTGGCTTTCACCTTGCAATCCTCCTGCCTCAACCCCCTGAGCCACTGGGATTCTAGGCATGAACACCACCGTACCCACCATGGAGGGTTTGCATCCAACGCCAGGAAGGGTGGAGATGGGCTTCTGTTCTGTAAGCAGCAAGGATTTTTTGAGTGGAGATGTGTTGGGGTAAGAGAAACTGCTCTGAGAAGCCACCACACCAGGGTGATCCTGCAAGAGTGACAAGGAGCCCACATGCTGGAGAGGATGCTGAGCGTGTCCTCCATCACCACCCACAATGGCATCACCTGGGCTACGGAGCCCCAGACCTCATAGACTTTCGGCCATCTCAGCCGCAACCCCATCTTCACCCCTTGCTCCTTCCAGGCAGACCCACCCAAGGCCCAGAGGAGAAGACCTGCACCTCTCAGTTCTGTGGCCACCAATCGGTTCCCTTGGAGCCTTTTCCATTTGCTCAGTGTTTATACCAGGTACAAATACCTCCCGAGAACATGAGCTTTGAGAAGGCTTAGTATCGAGTGCTTCTGTGCCAAATCCTTCATATGCATCACCTAATCAATCGTTGTGGTAATCCATGACAGAGACAGGTCACTGTACCCCAGTAGTTGTTCTATCCATTCCTTCCTAATAATAAAACCTCTGATTTTGGTGTGGGCACATTAAAAACTACTTTCTCCTCCCTAGGGAGATTTAGCCATGTGACTAAATTCTGGTCAAAGAGAAGGAGAGGAAAGTGTCACACTGAGCTAGAGAATGTTTTTACAGGGAAAGTCACATCTGTCGTCATTTCTTTCATTCTCCCTGCTGGCTAGAATGCAGTCAAGATAACCCCAGCGGCCAGCTTTGACCGGAAGCCAGTTACTAGGTCCAGTTACTAGAGCCAGAGCAACAGGATAAAAGAAACCTGCTCCCTAGAGGCTGTGAAGCCACCTTTGACCTCCCACGTTTGTTACAGTGAAATGGATTTTTTTTCAGTCACTGTTGATTGATTTTTATTCCCAAATTGACTTCATCTCAACTACTAATCCCAACTCCTCTGCACTAGCTGTCTCTACCCACTTCACTGCTTTATTTTTCTCCAAAGAACTTATTACCATCTAAAGTACTGTATCTGAAAAAAAAAAAAATCCACATTTTTATTATTGGTCTCCTCCAGTAGAATGTAAATGCGTGAGGGCAGAGGTTTTGTGTGGTTTGTCCGTGCGCCATATCCTCAGCTCTTTAGTAGTGCCTGACACAAAGTAGATGCCCGGTACTTATTTGTTGAATGAATGAAATGAAGGCAGGTGATATTATGATCTTACTGATGAAGATGCAGAGGCTCAGAGAGGACCAGATGGCTCTTGGGTGCTAAATCAGGCAGTTGGCTCCAGAATGTGCACTCTTAAACATGTGCTAAAACTCCACCGAATGCAGAGAAATCCTCAAAATCCTTCTAACTGGAACCAATTCCTGTCTTTTGACAGGAAAGGCTACACTTCTTCAGGAAGGAAATGTGAGCAGGAGTCCAAGAAGATCCTGTGTGGGGTCCCAGGGTTAGATCCAAATGAATATTGAAAATAAAAATGGGTAAATTCTGTGTATGCTTGATTCTAAACCATCGCTGATTATAAGACAGACACACCATCAATTTAATTAGGGACAGGGAAAGAGACACTTTTTAAGTATATACACTGATGATAAGACATCCTGATTTCAGAAAATCTACAAGGGGGAGAACATACTGTTTTTTTTTTGTTGTTGTTGTTTTTTTTTAAATCAGGGATTGAATCCAGGGGCACTTAACCACTGAACCACATCCCCAGCCCTTTTCTTTTTATTTTGAGACAGGGTCTTGCAAAGTTGCTTAGGGCCTTGCTGAGAATGGTCTTGAACTTGCGACCCTCCTGCCTCAGCCTCCCGGAGCTGCTGGGCTTACACCGCCTCTGGCAAGAATGTACATCTTCAATTGAGGTGGTGGAGGGGTGGCAGATGCCTTCGAGAAACTTATTAGAGCCCTTCTCTGAAATCTTCCTGGGAGGAGTAGAGTTTGGCCAATCTTTTCCGTAAAAGCATCCAAAACAAGGCCGGATTCTCTGGTTCCACCCCCACCTACATTTCTCCAGAGTTAATGCTCTCTTCCTTCCCGAGCCGCAGGCAGCACCGCTTGCTTTCAATGCGGTTTCCTCCTCTGTTTACCCCTCTCCGGGCCCTGGGTTGGAGAGGGAGGCTGGCAACCTGCCTGTCCCGTTAGCGTGCGGGGCACCGGGTGCGGGTTCCCCGTGGGGAATGCAGGAGTGATCAGGAAGCCAAGAAAGAGCGAATGTGCGGGACACCTGTCTGAACCGCACACAGGTCTCCGTGTGTCTGTGCCTGTCTGCTGCCTGTATCCCTGGCCGAACCCGAGCAAGTCTCCAGGCACAGGAGCCGAGGCAAGAAGAGAGGGCTGGAGGACAGACCTGGTGCGCGACCTTGTAGCAGGGGCTGCTTCACCCTGGCCGAGGGCTCCAGCCTCTGACCCCGCTGTGGCCAAAACCTCGGTGTCATCAGCCCTAGAGGGAAACCTGGTGTTGCCAGTCTGACCCCCACCCCCACCCCCAGCCCCACTCACAGGCAGGAAGAAGGCAAGGTAGATTTCTCCCCAAACTCTGCGGAATGGCGGTTGCCATGAGGACGGATCCGCATGTTACTTGACATCCGTCTCTCTCTTTTTTTTTTTTGAAGTTCAGTTGCCATGGTAACAGAACAGGGTTTGTTTTTGTTTTTGTTTTGTCCCCTCCCCCTTCCAATACAGATGAGTCTCTGGTTAAAATCTGATGGCCTCCCCATGCTCTTTTCAGACATCTCCCGGGGTGGCGGGGCGGGACCAAGCCTTCCACCCTGGGACCAAATAAACATCTAGGGAAGAAATCCAATTGTTCTGAGGCAGCTTGTGAAACAATGGCGGAAGGAGGGGAAGGCAGCCCGGCAGGCAGCGGGGTGAGGGCCAGCTCTCCAGGCACTGGCAACCCTGCCCAGCACACAGGGGCAGGTGCTTTCCAAGTCCAGCTGCTGGTGCACCTGTGTCCAGAGCAGGCCAACACAGCCAAAGCTCCAGACGCTCATTTCAAACAAGTACGTGTTGAGCATCTACTATGAGCCGTGCAGAGTCCTAGGCAGTGGGGACATAGACAAAAATCCTCCCCGAGGGAGTCTCCGTCCTACCCTGAGAAGTAAAATAGGGTTTAGGGACGGCGTGATAAGCCAGATAATGGCAGTCCCCCTCCACCCTGCAGAAACACCCTGGGAGTGATGGGAATACTTTACCTTACGCGGCAAACGGGACTTTGCAGACGTGGTTACGGGAAGGAGCTGGAAATGACACGCTCCTGGTTCTCCAGATAGGTCTGGTGTGACCAACCACAGGGTCTTCAGAGAGAAGGGGGAATGAGGGCAGAGGGAGGGATGGGGACATGCTCGGCCCGGTGACAGGGCGCCCAGCTTTGCCCTCGCCACGTTTTGGTTTTGAGTTTATTCAAGCTCCAGGTGCGGGGAGGACAGAGCCTGCAGTTGAGCACAGGTCCAGGGACGCGGGAGCCTGGAGACGCTGGACAGGACAGGGAAACGGCCTTCCCGAGAGCCCCAGGAGAAGCACACTCTTGGCTCTATTTCAGACATTTTTGGGGAGCGGGGGAAGGGTCATGTGAATCCAGGGACTCACACAGGCTAGACAAGGCTCCCCACTGAGCTACCGCCAAGTCTTATTTTAGACTTCTGATTTCTAACACTTTAGGATGATACATTGTGTTGTTTTAAGACACTGTTGGTGGTTATTTGTTAAAAGGAGGACAGGAAACTAACACAGATAAGGGGGGGCGGGTGGAGAGCTGGAGTTGAGCCTGGGAGCAGAGGGGGCTGGCACCGGGGTGGGGAGGGCCCTGTTTAAATGGGGGTGGCCAGCAGGCTGCTCTGAGAAGGTGGCATTTGGGCAAAGATGTGAAGGAGACGGGAAGGGAGACCTGGAGGTGCCTAAAAAATATTCCCGGCCAAGGGACCAGCCAGCTTGAAGACCCTTAGGTGGGAGGGTGCCTGGCCTCAGAGCAGGCAGCAAGAAGTGAGGTGACTGTACACTTTGGGGATCATCACCTGACAAGACGGTGTTTCAAGCTTCAGCCTGGTGAGTTCGCAAGGGAGTGCGGACACCCTGTCACGGAGGTCAACGAGAGAAGAAACCAGTGAAGGATCCTGAGATGGAGCAGCCACTGGGAGACAAGGACACCGGGAGGGGAGATGCGGAAGTGTCTTCAGCAGGAAGGAATGGTCAGCTGTGCCAAATGCTGCCAAGGGCTCAGTAGGATGAGAACTGACCACTGGATTTAGCAGCATGGCGACAGTTAGTGACCTTGAGAAACAGTCACTCAAATGGAAGCCAAAGCCATATATGAGCAGATCCAAGAGAGAGAGGGAGAGGGAACTAGGTCCAAAGAGCAGAGAGCATTTTTTCAGGTTTTACTGCAAAATAAAGCAGAGAAATAGGGCATTGGCTGGAAAGGGGATATAATAACGAGAGTGGGTTCGTGTCCTTCTGTTTGTAGGATGGAAGGAATTATAGTGTGTTTGCACGCCGGTGGGGAAGAAATGATCCAAAGGGGAAGAGAGAGGGAAGTAGAGGAGGCAGAAGCAAGTGCAGGTGCTCTCTGCAGGCAGTGAGCGGGAAAGGGCTCCGGCGCCTGGGGAGGGCTGTGCCAGGCAGGCGCCTGGCAGACGGGAGGCGCCCGAGCACAGATGCAGGTGGGCGCTGCTGAGCCGAGCCTGGGGAAGTGCGGGGAAGTGCTCTTCCGATTGCTCCACTTTCCTTGGGGAAGTAGGAAGCACGAGTCACAGCTGAGAATGAGGACAGGGAAGGAAGTGTGGGGGTTTGAGGAGCAAGGAGGCGTGTGCAGCCCGCTCCAGGAGGGAGGGAGTGTGCATGGACCAGTGCAGTAGTAGAGTTGCCTGGCAACCCCCTGGGATCCCCTGAGATGAGCCATCAGGAATTGAAAGCAAGAGGTGGTTTCTGTATCCCTCCACCGCGTCCAGCTGCTCGGGTGCACGCCTGGCGTAGGTGCACAGTTGGGTTCTGGGAGATTGGGATTTTGCTCAGGCTAGTAAAATAAATGGGCAAAGCAAGTATCCAGGGGGCTCATGGGAGGCAGAATAACGGCCCCTCAAAGATGCCCATGGATTCCCATTCCTTGGAATCTCCGAGGATATTCAGTTACGCAGTAAAGAGATTCAGAATCGAGGTGGCAGAGAGTTGACCAGGGAGGAACCACCCTGCTTCATCTGAGTGGGCCAGAGTTCATCACAGGGGCTTCTCAGTGGAAGAGGAAGGCAGAAGAGAGACTAGGTAAATGGCAGCACGAGAAAGACTCAGCTCTGTGTGGCTGCCTGTGCAGGAGGGGAGAAGGCCATGGGCCAAGAGCAGGGTGACCCCTGGAAGCTGCAGAAGGCATGGAAACAGGTTTTTCCAGAGATTCTTCAAGCAGGACCCAGGCCTGCTAGCAGCTTCAGGCGAGCACCAAGATTCACACTTGGACCTTCTGACCGCCAGAACTGTAAGGTAACGAATTTGGGCTGTTTTAAAGCCCTAGTCTGTGGAAACTTGTTACAGCAGCAGCAGGACACTAATACGGGGCATACAAATAGATAATGAGACTTGATCTAAAGAGAAGAAAAACAAAAGGTAGAAAGGCCAATGGGTTGAAGACCCAGGTGGGTCAAAGAATGGGGTTCGAGAATCCCATTCTAGCGTCCAATGGGATGCTTTAGACTGATCTTTTGAAGGGGACGAAGTTCTTAATAACGGCCAGGTCAAAGGGTTTGACAATGGAATGGTGTGGAAGAGGGGAGGAGGTCAGGACCTTCAGAGGAACTGGTGTAGTAGAAAGTCTGAACTTCAGTAGAAGCCAGGAACCCCAGAGAGAGAGAGAGTGAGGGGAAGAAAGAGCTTCGCAGCAACAAGAGAGCCAGCTAGAACATGGAGCGCAGCCACCCCGGTGCCTTCTGGCCAGGGTCGCTGGTGAAAGGCTCATGCAGTTTCTGGGAATCTAATTTTAGTCCCAGCCAGGTAGGCACCAGAAGGGTCACGAATTCTTACAGTAATGAACTCTCTTGACCTGGTTTCAATGTTGTCCCCAGGTCACCAGGCGATCCAGACATTCCTGGTTCCTGTAAACCCAAGAAAGATAACTGACTAGGAGGTCTAGGAGTGCTATTGTCCTTGGAGGTTTCCCTTATTATTGGTTAATTATTTGGGTACTGAGACAAAACAGAAACAGTGAAAAACAGACGTGCCGGAGCTGGGAGTGCCCCACCCATTCTTCGGCTCCAGAGCTGGGAGGAGCATTTTGTGGGTAAGGATAGGATCAAGAGGTAGGTAGAAAATTATATTGTTACATTGTTGCACATACGAATATACAGCAGCAGATTTCAGCAGTGTGTGCAACTATAATGCACCAATAAAAAGTGTGGGAAAAATTAATTTTGGTTAAAAGAGAGAGAGCAAGAGAGAAGTGCAGCAGAGAAGGGTGAGCCAGGAACTAAGATCTCCAGGAAAGAGGAAAGGGGTCCCGGGACTGGGAGGTGACTGAGGCAAAGAGGAGCAGCGCGGAGGTGGTCCAGGGATACGGGGGTTTTAGGGAGGAGAAAGGGATTTTGATTTGTGAGGAACAACCTCTGTTCCTGCAGAATCAGTGGTTCAAGGATGTGGGACAGGAACCAGCCATCTAAGAGAGGGACACTGTATGTAAGGGACATCGTTTAACTCCTGTTGATCTGTCACTGTCAGCCAGCCTCAAAATGCCCCCAGTGGCCTGGTCACCCAGGGCTCCTGCCCTGGCGTCATCTCCCACATCTGATTAGGACTGGCACCGGGTGGCCAGGAAAATGTACCAGCCTTCTGAGCAGTCCTAAAAGGTTCCACAGCTTCCTTGCTGGGCTCCTGGCTCATTCACTCTAGGGAAAATTAGCCTCAGTGACATGAGGATATTCCAACAGTCCCCAGAGGAGAAACCGAGGTCTCAGAAAACTTCCAGCTCCAAAGGCAAGTAGGTGAGCCAACCCTCGGTGACCCTTCAGATGACCACAGCCCCAGCTCACAACTTTTGTTTTGGTAGTGGGGATTGAACCCAAGGGTGCTCTACCACTAAGCTATCTTTTTTTTCCCTAATTTTGAGACAGGGTAGCTGAGGCTGGCCTCAAACTTGGGATCCTCCTGCCTCAGCCTCCTAAGGAGCGTGTACCACTGAGCAGGGCCTTTTTTTCATGTAAAATGACTCGCACAGACTGATTGCCTTTGATCCACCTGATTAAGTCAGAAGCCCCTCTCAAAGGGCTCGGTTCCTTTCAGTGGACAGTAAGTCATTATTTGCATAACAATTCATTTAATGTATTTATTCCCCCAACACAATTCCCTCTCCCAAACAAAAAAAACTCTAACTCCACAGGGCAGGGACCAATTGATTGTCTTGCTCTCTCTCTGCCTGTGCCTCACACAGTGCCTGGCTCATAGCAGTGTTCACACGTCCCCTGTTGAATGACCGACTGGGCAAATGAAGCTTCGGCCACACGTTTACATCAGGGGCTCTAGTGGAGAGAGTCACGTGAATATCCCTTTGGGGAAAAGATGGAGAGAACTCCAGATCCCTCCCAGCCCCGCCTGGGATCCCATCTGCTTTGGCTCAGGGCCTGGTAGGCCGCAGGTGGGTCTCCTCTTATCTGCATTCCTGAGATCCAGCTGTATCCAAATCCTGGGCTTTGTTAAGACTCTTCTGTTTGTTACGTAAACATGATTTTGCTTTGAACTGGACTGCAATTTGAGGAGAAGTCCCTACCAAGAGGTTGCCTCCTGAGTATAGGTGTGCTGAGGGTGACCTTTTCATCCATCAGCTTTGCTCAGCTCCTGCATCGTACTAGTATCTGGGCCACCGATTATAGACTACTGCTTTCTGAAGACTCTTTTACGTGGAAAATCCTTCATCTGATCAGCAATTTTTATCACATTCCCCTTTTGCCTTGTTTTCTTAATCAGAAATATACGTGTGCTATTTTGCCAAAGGTAAATGGCATGCCACACCTAGATTTTAGTTATGGCTCTGCCACTTGTTAGCTGTGTGACGATAGGCAGGCTATTTAACCTCTCTGAACCTCAGTTCCCTCATCAGTAATATAGGGATAGAAATGGTTCCTACCTTGCAAAAGTAATTGTGAGAACAGCTGTGGTGAAGGAAAAGGGTTTTGCACAACCTGGCACATAGTAAGCATTAAGTAAATATTGCTTTATTACTATTAGAAATGCATATAGCTTTGTCAGGCGAGGTGCATGCCTGAAATTCCAGCAGCTCAGGAGGCTGGGTTCAGAGGATCACAAATTCAAGGCCAGCCTCAGCAATTTATTAAGGCTCTGAGAAACTTTTCAAGAACTTTTCTCAAAATAAAAAATAAAAAAGGGGGCTGGGGAATGTGACTCAGCATCCCTGAGTTCAATCTCTAGTACCAAAGAGAGGGAGGGAGGGAAGGAAGGAAGGAAGGAAGAAAGGAAGGAACGAAGGAGAAAAGAAAAAGAAATGGAATATAGCTTCAAACAAAGTCAAACAATTACATCACAGGTCTGCAGCAGAATTCAGGATGTGATAAGCATTCTGGAGCAAACATAAGACTCTTTTAAAAAAACATGCACACACAGATGTGTACCAATCCAGCATCGGAAGCCACCACACTCCACACTCCTACGACTGACACATCCTCATGGTAAATCACAGTTCATCTCAATTTCACTTACATAATCACTTACAACCACCTGGATATTAAGAAAATTGTACTTTCAGAGCCTCGAAAATCCTGCCAAAATCTCTCTCAGTGAAACAGTTCCCAGCCTTCAAGAGAAGCATTGTACAATTGCTATCTACCTTTTCCAGACAGAAAAGGCAAGCAGCCCAAGGTCACAAAATGAGTCACTGTCGGAAGTGATTTTTTTTTTTTTTTTAAATAAAAGTGTATGTGCTGTCCTTTAAGAACAAGGTGCTGACCTGCCATCCGTGAGGGTTTGCTCTCAGTTGTTCTTCTTGTAGTGAGAGGATGAACACGGAGTCAGACGGCAGAGAACATCCCATTCAGTCACTCAACAAGCATCCTCTGAGAGCCTTCGGGTGCGCTGGGGAATGTGCAGGAGATCGGGAGGCTAGCCCCCCAGGAGTGAAGGCAGACAGGTGCTCAATAAGTGATTACAGAAATAACCAGTCGATTCCAATTCCAATGGATGCTTCAAAGGGCACCCAGGGAGCAGGACCAAGGGAAGTCGGGAGGAGTCGGGCAACTATTTCCCAAGAGCAGTGACATTTGAGCATTGTCCCAAAAAGATGCACAGACCAGAAGATGAGCAGATGGGGGAAAGAAGGAGACAAGAGGGAACAGTGTGAGGAAAGGACCTGAGGCAAGGGTGCGCTCAGTGACCAGAGGGAATGCAAGGAGGCCAGGAGCCCGTGACTGGGGCAAAGAGCCACCGGCAGAGAGGGGCTCACAGGGCAATGGGGAAAGGGGCACAATCACAGTGTGACAGTTGGGGACTCTATGCACCATCTTTGCTGAGAGACAGATGATGGCAAAATTTAGCAACTTAAGACAATCAACACTGTGTCATGGATTCTAGTCAGGCGCTCAGGGGCAGCTTAGTCACGTGGCTCTGGCTCAGGGCCTCTTGTGAGAGACAGACCAGAGGGAAGGAAGGAAGCTAGCTGGGGACCTAGTCTTCAAGGACTGGACTAGGACTAGGGATCCCACTTCTAGGACGTCCAGCTCACTTGGTGACATTGGCAGGAGGCCCCAGTTCCTCACTACCTGGACTTCAAGGCTGCTCGAGTGTCCTCAAGGACATGACAGGCGACTTCTGCCAGAGCGGGTGATCCAAGAAAGAATAAGGCCGAAACCAGGATGTCCCTCATGTCCGGGCCTCGGAAATCCCACGGTGTCACTTTGACAGTATCTCGTCCACACTTAGACCTGTCCCATGAGAGGGGACTGCACACAGGCGTGAACACCAGGACGTGAGGTCACCAGGCGCCACCTTGGAAGCCAGGCTGAGCAGGATGGCCTTACTGCAGAAGGCCCGGGCCAGCGCCCACGGGATGAAACGGTTGCCCGCGGCAGAATGCCCAAGAAAGGAATATGGCAATTAGTCTGACTTTCCCATTTGACGGGAAAAAGAAATTTGCTGAATGCAGGCATAAATAAATATGAGTTCATCAATCTGTTGATGCGCACTGAGGTACTTTCACATCCCCAGGAACAAATGATAACGGGATCTAGCGAGTATGACACGTGAATCTCTCCCCTCCACCTTTTATGTATTTGCTGTTGGAAACGGGGTCTGTGTCACCCAAGCTGGCCCCTCATCTGGGGCTCAGCCCCCACCGAGCCCTGGAGGGGCTGGGACCGGGCGCCCGCCACAGCGCCCAGCTGCTACACGAACCTCAAGCACAATTAGGAACCATCAGCCTGGGTCTCGCTAAAACCCCAGCAGAGGAAGGAGGTGACATTCGCTGACAAGAGCCAGGACAGAGAAGGCAAAGGCCCAGTGCTCACAACGTTCTGGAGGGAGGACGGAGGGTCACGAGCTCAGCAGAACAGAGGAGACTAGACCCCCTGAGAATCAAGCCCCTGGTGGCTGAGGACCCTGGAAGCCCAGCAGTTCCAAGCAGCAGGCCTCTCAGGGTGGGGACAAAAGGAGAGGACCTCTGGACACCTGCAGCAAGAACCCCAGACACCCTGCCCTGTCCTGAGCAGCATGGAGACCCCAGCCACCCCTCCGCAGACTGGAGCTTCACTCTAGAGGACAGAAGCAAAGAGCATGAGGGGCCCGAGGCTGGATGGATCCACAGGACCTCCCGGCCCCATCTCCCCTCCAGGGCACCAGGACCGCACAGCCTCTCCTGTAGGCGGAAGACCAGTAGCACTCTCCGGGGACACTGACCACCCAGAAGAAAACACTTGAGGGCTTCCTTACAAATGGCTCTGTCCTCAGATACTGAGGTCCACACACAACACGCCCTGCCCATCCCTCCCAAGCACTCTCCACACATAAAGAGCTTCCAATCAGCTTCTTGCCCCTTAGATAGGACTTGACATGGTGATCACATTAAAGGAAAAGATTTATATTTGTTTAATTAATTTTTAAAATAAAAATCAGGGGAAAGAGCCTGGCTCTGTGGTGCATGCCTGTAATCCCAGCTACTCAGGAGGCTGAGGCAGGAGGATTGCAAGTTAGAGGCCAGCCTTGGAAATTTAGTGAGACCCTAGGGACTTAGTGAGATCCTGTATCAAAATAAGACATTTTTAAAAAGGGTAGGAATGTGGCTCAGTGGCTAAGCAACCCTGGGTTCAATCCCTGGTACCAAAAAAAAAAAAAAAAAAAAAAAAATCAGGGAAAAGGAGCTTAGCCTATGCACACAGGAACTGAAAAAGACTTAAAAACAACTATACTTAGAAAACACTACAGTTTCCACCAACATTTTGGAACTAATAAATTCAGCAAAGTTGAAAAATCAACAAGCAAAAATCAGTTGTGTTTCTCTATACTAACAATGAACAATCTGAAATGGAAATAAGAAAAGAATCTATTTACATAACATCAAAAAGAATAAAATTACTTAGGAATGAAAATGTCACCAAGAAAGCAAACAACTTGTAAACCAAAAAACAGAAAACATGGCTTAAAGAAATTAAAGCTGACACAAATAAATGGAAGCACATCCCACATTTATGGGTTCAAAGATTATATTGTCCATCTACCCAAAGCCATGTACACATTTAATACAATCTCTACCAAAATTCCAAAGACATTTTTTAGAAACAGAAAAGTCCATCCAAAAATTCATAATGGAATTTGAAGCATCCCCAGAGAACCAAAGAACCACCAAGTTAGAAGTCTCACACTTCCTGATTTCAAAACTTACTATAAAGCTACAGAAATCAAAACCATGTGGAATTGGCATAATACAGACATCCAGACCAACAGACTAGAATACAGCCCCGAAATAAATGCCTGCATATACACTCAAATCGTTTTCAACAAGGTGTCAAGAACATTTGGTGGGAAAGGGACAGGTTTTTCAAAAAACGATGCTAAAAAAAAAACTGAATATCCATATGCAAAAAAACAAACTTGGACCATTACTTTTTTTTTTTTTTTTTTTTTTTTTTTGTATTGGGGATTGAATCCAGGGGCACTTTAACACTGAGCTATCTCCCCAGGTCTTTTTATTTTTTAATGTTGAGACGGGGTCTTGCTAAGTGGCTGAGGCTGGCCTCGAACTTTTGATCCTCCTGCCCCAGCCTCCCCAGTTACTGGGATTATAGGCATGCCTGCAATACCCAGATGGATCGTTAACTTTACACCACATATGAAAATTAACTCATATGGGTCAAGGACCTAACTGTAAGACCTAAAACTGTGACATTCTTAGAATAAACATACGGGAAAAGCTTGATGACATTGACTTTGGCAATCATGTCTTGACTATAACACCAAAAGCACAGAGAACCAAAGAAAAAGTACACAAGTTGGACCCTATGAAAATGAAAAACTTCTGTGCATGGAAGGAGCCTATCAACAGTGGAAAGACAACCCAACCAATGAGCCGGGCGCAGCTGGCGGGGTGCACAGGCCTGTGAATCCAAAGGCTGAAAGGAACCGAGTTTGTGAGCGGGGCTTTGATCAGGTGGATCAAAGGCAATCAGTCTGTGCAAGTCATTTTACATGGAACTTAGAGGTGTCGCCAGGGGAGAGACTACTGAAAAAAAAAAAAAAAAAAAAGGCCCGGCTCAGGGGACATGCTCCTTAGGAGGCTGAGGCAGGAGGATCCCAAGTTCAAAGTCAGCCTCAGCAAATTAGCAAGGCCCTAAGCAACTTAGTGAGACCCTGTCTCAAAGTAAAAAACGGGCTGCAGAGGTGGCTCAGTGGTTAAGCACCTCTGGGTTCAATCCCTGTACCAAAAAAAGAGAAGGAGAAGGAGGGATAGGGGAAGAAGAGACAACCCCTGGAAGGGGAGACACTATTTGCAAATCATGCAGCCATGAAGAATTGAAAATCGAGAAGAGGCAAAGAACACCTGTGACTCACCACCCAAGACACATAAATTACCCAACTGTGAGATGGGCAAAGGACCTGAATGGGCACTTCTCCAGAGACAATGTGCAGATGACCAATGATCATATGACAAGGGGCCACATCACCGATCATCAGGGAGTTCAAATCAAAACCACAATGAAGTATGACCTCCCCCCATTGGATGGCTATTATCTTGAGAAAATAAGAAACGTTTGGGAGGATATGGAGAAACTGGAACCCATGAGCCGTGTTCATGGGAATGCAAAATGGAAAACAGCACAGTGGTTTCTCAAAAATCAAAAATAAGATTACCATATGATCCAGTGATTCCATTTCTGGGTATATATCCAAAAGAACTGAAAGCAGGATCTCAAAGAGATATTGGTTCCTATGTTCAGAGCGGTATCATCCACAAAAGCCAAAAAGGTGGAAGGAACCCAAGGGCCCATCAACAGATGAGTGCACAAACTAATGCAGTATACATAGACAGGGACTATTATTCAGCCCTAAAAAGGAAGGAACTTCTGACACATGCTACAGTGTGGATGAAACTTGAGGACATTATGCTAAGTGAAATATGCTAGTCATAAGAAGATAAATACTGCCAGGCACACTGGCCTTTATATAATCCCAGTGGCTTGGGAGGCTGAGGCAGGAAGATCATAAATCCAAGGCCAGTCTCAGCAACTTAGCGAGGCCCTAAGCAACTTAGCAAGACTCTGTCTTTAAATTTAAAATTTTTTAAAAAGATAAATACTGCATGATTTATATGAACTATCTAGAGTTGTTAAAATCATAGAAATGAAAGTAAAATGGTGGTTGCTAAGGGTTACAGAGACAAGAAAATGAGGAATTTTTGTTTAATGGGCAGAGTTTCAGTTTTACAAGATGAAACGTTGGTTGCACAATAAAGTGAATGTATTTAACAGCGTGAAGATGTATACTTAATGGGGCTGGGGTTGTGGCTCAGTGGTAGAGCCCTTGCCTGGCATGTGTGAGGAACTGGGTTCAATTCTCAGCACCACATATAAATAAATAAATAAAATATAAATCCATTGACAACTAAAAATATATATATAAAAAAAAAGATGTACACTTAAAAACAGCAAAAAGCCAAGCACAGTGGCACACACCTGTAATCCCCCCAACACAGGAAGCTGAGGCAGAAGGATCACAAGTTCAAGGCCAGCCTTGGTAACTCAGCAAGACCCTGTCTCAAAATAAAAAGGGCTGGGGGTGTGGCTCAGGGGTAAAGCACCCCTGGGGTCAATCCCCAGTGTCAAATAATAATAATAATAATAATAAATTATATGTTATGTATATCTTACCACAATTAAACTATAATTAATATACTCAGAAACATTAGAGAGATAAGTCCATGAAATAAGAATTGGCAGCAATAAAAATAATGAGAAATTGGTTTTAGAAGTGAAAAATTTTGTCTCATAAAGAGACTTTAGCTAGGTGCTAGTGGCACATGCCTATAATCCCAGTGGCTCAGAAGTCTGAGGCAGAAGGATTCCTAGTTCAAATCCAGCCTCAGCAATTTAGCAAGGCCCTAAGCAACTCAGGGAGACCCTGTCTCTTAATAAAATATAAAAAAGGGGATGTGGGTCAGCACCCTTAGGTTCAATCCCTGGTTCCAGAGAGAGAGAGAGAGAGAGAGACAGAGAGAGACAGAGAGAGACAGAGAGAAACTTTAAAGAAAAAAAAATCTGGACCAGGGACATAGCTCAGTGTCAGATCCTTGTAAGCCGAGGCCCTGGGTTCATCCCCAGCACAAATCTAATAGAAAAGCTGGAAGACAAAGTTGAGGTAATGTCCCAGAAAAGAGAACAAACATTTTTAAAAATATTTTTTTAGTTGTCAATGGATCTTTATTTTATTTACTTTTATGTGCCAAGAATCGAACCCAGTGCCTCACACAAGCTAGGCAAGCGCTGTACCGCTGCACTACCACCCCAGCCCAGAACATTTTTTTAAAATGGAAAATTAGAAAGAACATTTTAGAAAACTTAGAGGATGAATTCAAGAGATCCACCTAAAATAGATCTGAAAGGAAGGAACAGAACAGAGAAATGGAGGAAATAAGCACAAATTGATTTCCCCCAAATTGATTTCCAAGACTTAAAAGAGACTGATTTTCAGATTAAAGGGCCCACCAAGCACCCACAGTCAATGTACAACACTAGGAGACTTTAGACCTCTGGAAGAGTCTAGAAACTTCCAGGGAGAATAACCTTGCCATTCACACGGGACCAGACATCACCATGCCATTGGCTTTTGATCTTTATTTACTCATTTTGCAGGGCTGGGATCAAACCCAGGCCCTTGGGCATGACAGGCAAGGGCTCTGCCACTGAGCTGCAGCCCAGCCTGCCCGATTTTTAAATGGCAACAGTAGATCCAGTCTTCCAAACTCTTAGGGAAATTTAGTTCCAATCCAGAACTCAACAAGCCAAACTATCAATCAAAGTTACTGGAGTAAACACTCCGCCAGGGCAAGGAAATGAACCGTGGGGTTGGGGGGCTGGGGTGCAAGGGGTCGAGAACACAGGGTCAACACGGAAGGGAAAAAAAAGCAAAGGAAATCCCAGGATGGCCATGAGCAAAGTGCAGCACAGCAGCCCTGGGCTCCAGGGGGGAGTTCCAGGATGCCTCCGGGGGGCTTCCAGAAAGAAGTGGCAAGATCACCTGTGTTCCGCCAGGTGGAGAGGAGTTCCAGGTTCTGTTGGAAGCAAGGAAGTTTGGTTTAAAAATGAGCAATTAACTTCTGGGAAGAAAAAGTCATCCAAGAAGGGAAACAGAATCATGACAAGGTGTTTACTTAGTCACAACAATGAAGCACTGAATGCCTGGTGCAACAACAATAAACTGTTCTAACTAAACGAGGAGGGAGGGAGGAGGAAAAACCTGTGATGAAGGTAGACAAAAGGGCAATCAATAATCCCGCCTGCTATGACAGGGAGGCAATGAGGAAAGATCTGACACGGGATCACTGGTGTGCGCCACCACGCCCAGACAGGTTTTCCCTAAACCGCTGAGACTGGCTTAAGAGGCTGAGGCTGGAGGATCACAAGTTCGAGGCCAGTCTCAGCGGTTTAGGGAGGCCCTAAGCAATTTAGCAAGATCCTGTCTCAAAATAAAAAATAAAAAGGGCTGGGGATGTGGCTCAGTAGTAAAGCACCCCTGGGTTCAATCCCCAGTCCCCACCTCCCACCACCAGCAAAAGAAAGAAATTAAACTGAAAAAAGAAGAAAAAAATCTAACTGTATACTAGTCTATGAAGTAGTGGTACCTCGGTGCAAGGCTGGGCGCTTTTCCTGTGGACTTCGGTGAGGGAGGTGGTGAGGGAGGGGACCTGGGATCCATGTCACCAGGACAGCCTTTCCAACCACCGGAACAGAAAGCACAGAAGTCCCCAGGGCAGGTTCAGAGAAAGAAGAGCAGAACATTCAAGACCAAGTTCCAGAGGGTAAGGGGTCCAGGAGGAAGCCACAAACTGAGAAGCCACCAAGAGAACCCAGGCCCAGGAGGCCAGAGGAATTGTTAACAACGTAACAAAGGAGCAACCAACAGCAGAAAAGCAATCAGGGAGAGGCCCCAAATCCTGAGGCCCAGGCTGGAGGCCAGCAAATTCAAGCCACTTCAGAAATTTGGCGAGACCCTGTCTCAATTTAAAAAATTGAAAATAGATGGGATGGAGCTCAGTGGTAAATACCCCCGGGGTTCAACCGCCAGGAAAGAGAAGAAGGAGGGGGAAGGGGAGCGGGAGGGAAAGATGGATCACCATCAGCAATGTCAAATGCTGCTTTCGAGGTCAGGGGTCCTAACCTAAAAACAGACTACTGCATTTATCCCCTCATATAGTTTCAGAGGACACCCCCACCCGGAAGTTTTTTCCACAAACAATTGGAACAGATTGAAGGACCTTGGGACAAGCTAGGGAGACAGGGATCCAAGTCCTGTGCACACCTGCAGCTTCCCCATCTCCAGGCCTCTGGTAGGGAGGAGGTTTAGGGTCGCCAGATAAAATACAAGCAATACTCAGGACATACTTACACCTTTTTTTAAAAATTGTCATTATCTGAAATTCAAATTTAATTGTGTCTTCCTAACAATTAACTCTAGCAACTCTAAAGATGTAACACCATCCTTGGGGGGAAGCTTGGGGTCCTTCCGTCATGCAAGATGAGACTTTGCTTCCAGACTCTGCTACCAGCGTCCTCCTGCCATTGCAGGGTCCGAACTCCCCGTGGCGAGGTCGGGAAGGAGGACCTAGGAGACCCCCAGGCAGGATGTGGCAGAATTTTTCAGTGAGCAGACCCTCAGGTCAAAACCACACGAAGTCCTTTCCATGAAGGGATTTGGTTGGGGTAATGTCTCCACTGGTCCAAAAGGCAATTCTGTGCCCTGAGAATACTCCAGTGACCCCTGGCTTTGCTGAGACTGTCCTCTTCCTGAAAACCAGGTCATCGTGGGTGGGAGCAGTGAACGACTTTTCTGTCCTTCTAATATGATTTTTACCATAAGCATGTATTACTTTTATAATCAGTAAAAGGCAATCAAGACACGACCATACTGAAAATAAAATGAGTCTGCGGTGGACCAGATAATCTACCGGGCACCCTCCAAAGTGAGATTCCGCAGTTCCAAGTAGTTTCCTGTTCTTTATTGGCATGTCATTTTGGAAGCACTCGGTAGCCCTGTTGAGGTTTGTTACTTTAGTTTTATTCCCCTGGGGGGTTCTGAGTCCAGCCACCCACCACTCCTGCTTCTGGGTGTAGAATGAGCCTTCAATCTTGTCACTGCTCTGGGTTTGGCGTGGCTCTGAATTCAGCCCCTGTCCGGACCTGGGCTCACTCCTAACCTGGAGGACCTCCCAGATGACCTGTCCAGAAGCCAGAGTGGGAGCTCTTGGAAACCACAAGGCAGTGGGACACAGAGCCCACAGCAGAGCAGCCTGGGATTCCAGGGAGCTTGTGGCTTAACAAATTCTGGAAGGGGAAAAAGTGTCCCCAAACCCAGAGATAGCTGTCTTTCAGGACACTAAAAGCCCTCCCTAGCAAGAACCACCTACTTTCCCTTAGGGAATTCCAGAGGTGGACAGCCAATGCCCCACCCATATGGTGGCCTCACAGAAGGTTGGGAGCCTGCTCTTGGGTCCCCAGGCCTAGATGGAGCCCTAGATCTACCTCCTTGGCCCTGTGACCTTGGGCCAGTCATCTAACCGAGTCTCCCTGTCCTGAGGATTAAATGAGATAATGAATGCAAAACACCTGGGAACAAATAAGGAGTTCAAAACAGGAGTCTATCTACTTGATCTTCAGAGAGCCCAGAGGCTGCCCTTTGGCCGGAGGGGGCATTTCATCTGCCATTCCCACAGACCCAGGATTGCTCTGAAAAGGTGCCCCCACCCTCAAAGAGTACACCCTCTCTGCTTCTGTCCAGGCGACCAGATACTGGAGCAGTGACCGGCCTCAGCTCAGGCGCAGCAGCCTGGTCCACCAGCAGCAGCCTGGTCCACCACGACCTTGGAGGAACCTGGGAGAAAGCTTCACCAAGCGACAGTACTTTTCCACTGCACTGCTCGGCCACCTCTGCTGGCTTTGTGCTGTTGCAGACAGGAGGCAAAGTGCACCAGGTCGGCCCCATCAGGAACCCACCCCATCAGAAAGTCACCTAAATCCTACTCTCAGGGATGGGGATAGGTACCGTGAGTGAGGGGCAGGAGGAATTCTAGAAAGAGTCGGGGGGTGTCTCTAAATGCGCCACGGGGAGCTAGGAGCCCACTGGTGAGGTCAGAGAATTTGATCGGCAAAGTCCTCTGGAACATTTCAGGGGATTCCTAATCCTTTACCGCCCCTCTGTCCCCACCCTTCTCTTAATGATTAAACCCTTTCTGCCGCGCCTGTGCCGGGTCCCAGGCAGCGCGAGCCTGCGCGGGGGGGAGGGAAAGAGGAGGGCGAGGGGAGGGGACAAGAGAGCTAGCGGTCCCGCCCGGTGATGTAGGCAGCCCGGGGAGGTGGAGCCGCGACGCCTGAAGGAGCCCCCACCGCAGCCGCGCTCTGGGTCTACCCCACGGAGCGGCTGCCATCCCCGGCCCCGGCGACCTCCCTACCGCCGCAGTTTGGGCGGCAGGGACCGCGGGGATCCCCTCTTATTCGGGCCCCGGGACGTCCGCCGCCCCCAGCCCCTGCCCCTCCTTGCTTCCCAGACGGCTGGAGCCTGTCCCGGAGGACGCTATTCCCGGCCGCTCCCCGCCGCCCGGGCATCTCGGCGGCCAGCCCGACTGGGCAGCGGGCATCTGCGAAACTAGCCCCGCCTGGCACTGGGCATCTCGGGCACCAGCTGTCTCTGGCGCCGCCCAGCTTCTCGCGACTTCAGGGCGGTGGGCTTCTGGGCGCCTTTCCTCCCCCCGCTCGCTGGCCAGGACGCTGGTGAGCTCCCTGCGTCTCCGGCCCCTTTGGCCGCCACCGCCGCGATGCTGCCCTGGAGGCGAAACAAATTCGTGCTGGTGGAGGACGAGGCCAAGTGCAAAACGAAGAGCCTGAGCCCGGGGCTCGCCTACACGTCGCTCCTCTCCAGCTTCCTGCGCTCCTGCCCGGACCTGCTGCCCGACTGGCCGCTGGAGCGCCTGGGCCGCGTGTTCCGCAGCCGGCGCCAGAAAGTGGAGCTCAACAAGGAGGACCCGACCTACACCGTGTGGTACCTGGGTAACGCCGTCACCCTGCACGCCAAGGGCGACGGCTGCACCGACGACGCGGTGGGCAAGATCTGGGCGCGCTGCGGGCCGGGCGGGGGCACCAAGATGAAGCTGACGCTGGGGCCGCACGGCATCCGCATGCAGCCGTGCGAGCGCGGCGCCGCAGGGGGATCGGGGGGCCGCAGGCCGGCGCACGCCTACCTGCTGCCGCGCATCACTTACTGCACGGCGGACGGGCGCCACCCGCGTGTCTTCGCCTGGGTCTATCGCCACCAGGCGCGCCACAAGGCCGTGGTGCTGCGCTGCCACGCCGTGATGCTGGCGCGGGCGCACAAGGCGCGCGCCCTGGCCCGCCTGCTCCGCCAGACCGCGCTGGCGGCCTTCAGCGACTTCAAGCGGCTGCAACGCCAAAGCGACGCGCGCCACGTGCGCCAACAGCACCTCCGCGCAGGGGGCGCCGCCGCCTCGGTGCCCCGCGCCCCGCTACGCCGCCTGCTTAACGCCAAGTGCGCCTACCGGCCGCCGCCGACGGAGCGCGGCCGCGGGGCGCCGCGCCTCAGCAGCATCCAGGAGGAGGACGAAGAGGAGGAGGAGGAAGCGGAGGAGCGCGAGGGAGGAGCCCCCCAGCGCGAGCGGCCGGAGGTGCTCAGCCTGGCCCGGGAGCTGAGGACGTGCAGCCTGAGGGGCACCCCGGCGCCTCCGCCGCCGGTGCAGCCGCGCCGCTGGAAGGCCGGCCCCAGGGAGCGCGCGGGCCAGGCACGCTGAGCCCAGGAGGCAGGACTCGCCGCCCCAGACTTAATGCCTCCAACCCCGGCCCTGCCCGCTTGGCTCCCCGCTCATCCCCGGCCCTGCCTCCCTTGTGGTGTCCGTTGTCGCCTCAGCCCTCATCCTGGCTCAGGGTGACACCTGATGTGCTCTGGGTTATTGGGGTTGTTCACCACCTCCCCCCACACCCAGAGTTTCCTGGGCCCGCCGTTGGGGAACTGCCCTCTCGCTTTACACCAAGTCTGTACCCACAGACCTTCCTGCTTCCAGCCAAAACATCCTCTCAGGAGAAGGGGAGAGAAGTTTCCAGAAATCAAGGACGGTGGGTTTGGACCTGGCAAGGGTGGAGGCAGTAGCCCTGCCCTAGGTCCCTCTAGTCTTTTTCCCTGGAGTAAGAGTCATCCTGGAGAGGCATTATTATAGGGAAAGAATGGAGTGACTGGGGAAACTGAGGCCAGGCCCATAATGGGCACCGTGTCTGAACCGTGGAATAACTCTCAGCCCTGTGTGGAGCCTCTCTATGCCTTGGAGGACTCCTGGGACTTCACTGCTCTGCCTCTGGAGAAGACTGGCATGGTCTCAACCACATTCAAAGGACAGACTGGGCTGGTAGCTGCTCTGCACCAGGCAGCTGCCCAAGCCTGTGCCTTGGCACCCCTAAGGATTCCTCGCCCCCCTTTACAGGCAGATAAGTATGGTCCCCCACTAGGTGCCCACAGCCAGGACCAAGATGGGGCCTCCAAAGGAGGTGAGAAGAACTGTTGGCTGGTGTGTGGGGATACAGAGGCTGGAGGAGATGCCCCAAGTCAAGGCTCTGGGCCAGTAGGTCCCATAGCAGGCTGAGGAAGGAGGGTGTGCGCCCCAACACAGGGAGGTGTCTCTACAAGGCCACAAAAAAGTCCAAAGATCTGTGTCACCAACTGATCATTGTAAATAAAGTGATCTGCTTTTTCAGCCCTGTCACCTCCTGTGTTGTGTTTGATGCCAGGCCTGCAGGGGGTGAGGTGGTCCTCAAGCCAGCAGGGCAGGAGAAGCCCAGGAAGTAGCTCCTGTTTGCAGCTGGAGCCAGCTCCCGGGTTTGGTGTGGTGGCTTCCACCAGGAAGCTGTTACTTACTGTCAGGGGAGAGGCGGACGCCTGGTCCGAAAACCACTGAGCCAAGCACCTCGGTCTCGGCCCCCACAGCGTCTACGCTGGGCACTCAGATGTGAGTGTCCCTGGACACGGAGGGGGCACTGAGCTGAGGGCTTCCAGTGAGCCATGCATTTTTGAGAAGTTTCACGTGTACCCTGCAACATGTGGCATAGACTGCGTGTCCCCTCAGGGATGAGAGGAGGGAGGAGGATGGGCAGCCCAGTTTTCTTTTGAGAGGACTGGAGAAATCTGTGCAGACCTTTGTGATGGAGTGAGTCTTGAGCTGGGATATCTTCTTTATTCCTGTGCTGAGCTGGGCACTGAGCCCAGAGTTAGCCACACGAGTGGCCTCTGCCATCACCAGTGATCAGGATGATTCCGGTTCCCAGAGCTGCCAGAACAGAGTACCACTGCCACCTGACCCCAGTGGCACCCTCTCAGGGTCAGGGGGCTTTGAAGAGGAAATCAGGGGCCGGCTGTAGATCAGGGGTCACAAGGACCCACTGGGCAAGGATCCCCTTTGCTTCTCTTGCCTCTTGCCAGGGCTTTTCTGATGTTTTCCCCACTGCGGGAGGCGAAGTAAGATGGCAGACCTGGGAGAGGCCATGGGCCACAAGGCAGCCCCCTGGGTTGGCCAAGATGGCCCAGGCAGATGCACGCAGCCCGTTGTTAGTAAAGCACCTGCCTTGCAGCAAGCGCTGTGCGAGGTCGCAGGTCCCCTTCTCCGTGAGCCGCGCTTGATTAAATGGGCAGTTGCTGGTAATGATTCCCAGGCCTGTGCCCCGCCCCTGCCCTGCTCCCACCCTTTTCCCCTCCGCAGCCTCAGACACTTGGGTGCGTGCACACACAGCCTCTCCCTCCCTCACTCAAGCTGCACCCTCCAGGCCTAGAATTAGAATGTCTGTAAGTCACTTTGCTGGCCACAGCTCCATTTTTAATGTGGAAAGAGAACCTGGCCCCACAGCCCTCCTCCGGGGGCTGCCGTGAGACAAGCCAGCAGGCCAGAGAGTCAGGGGTTTGGGGCTGCACAGCTACCCAGGGCGGGTGGGAGGCTGGAGGGGAGCCACGCCCACCCCATCCACGCTTGCACTGAACTCTCTCCTCCAACCTAGGCACAGGACAGAAAAGAGCCCGAACCAGCAGCCGGTCGGCCTGGCGGCCCTGTGTCTCCTGGCTTTCATGCCTCACCTGGGGGCTGAAATTGGGGGTGGGCTAGACCAGTGGTTTTCAACCCACACTCCTTGAGTTCTAGGGGTGCCCCAGGCGCTCCTGGGGGGAGCACTGGGGTGGCTCCCCTACCCCGCTTTAACTGGAGCAGATGCTTTCTGCTCGGGGATTCTGTGACTTGAAGAATGGAGTCTGCAGATTTCCTTGTTTTAAATCTCGAGATGGACGCTTTCTAAATGCCCTTATAGCACTGAGACTGTAGGTCTGTCGACTGGCTTCTTGAGATGTATCGCTGGGGCACTCAAGGGATGCTCAGACAAGGCCGCGGAGAGAGAGAAGCACGCATCCAGCGACCCATGACTTGGAGGTCAAGACTCTCCTGGGATTTCTGGGGCCTATCTCCATCTCTTCACTTCAGAGGGACGGGACTGCAACAGTTGTGACATACCCAGCACATAACTCAGTCAGCTGGCCTGCCTACCAACCATCCTGGCTCGCCACAGTTCATCTCCCACCCTCCCCCTACCCTCTGCTCCAGAATGGCTCCCTGGCCATCTTCCTACCTCTGGGCCTTTGCACATGCTGTTCCCTCTACCTGGAGCCCTTTCCTTTAGCTACACATTTTAATCCTACCCTTCCTTCAAGGCCCAGCTCACCTCCTGGAAACTTGCTTTAATGCACATCTCTCTTCCCCTCCTGCCAAATCTGGGGATGATCTCTCCCCTCTAGCTCACATGGGACTTGCTCTGGCTTTTTCTCATGACCTTCTGCCTTGACCTGCTTGCTCTTTTAGTGTCAGTGTCTTATCTCTCCTACTGATCACCTCCATTTCCCTGCTTCCTGCAGTCCCTCATCCACAGCAGGGTAGAGAGTCCGTGCTCGGTAATCATTTGCTGAATGAATACATGAATGAACGGGCAAGCTGGAAGAGTCATCGTGGACCAGGAAACCAAGTGGGTGGAGAAGCGTTCCCTCTGCCAGGCTTCTGCCTGGGGATGCTGAAGGAGAACTGTCCTCAGACGCCCTGTTCAGAGGGATGGCTTTCTTAAGGAGATGGGCTCTGAGGCCAGGGGAGGGACGCAAAGCCCGGGTTCCCAGGCCCTGTCACTCTGTGGGCTAGTCCAGCCCACACAGAGCTGACTCTCCAAATGCAGAGCTGCTCCTGGCAATGACCAGCCACCCTCCAGACACACTGGCTGGGATTGCACTCAGGGTGGGTGGTGGGAGAACATCTGGACAGATGTCGTCTCTATCTGAACACACAGGCAGTCAAACCCAGGCTGGGGTCAGACAAGCTGAGTGCCAGTCCCATCGCTGCCACTTGATGGCTGTATAACTTCAGGGAGTTTCCTCAAAACTTTGGAGCCTTGGTTTCCCATCTGTAAAACCAGGACGAGGTGAGTTGACATCTCAGGTGGTTGGAGGAATGATGTGAGGTTTTGCCTTTGGATGCTTTATTTAGCACAGTGCCCAATGCAGAGTAAGAGGTGGTTGATTAGTATCATTTTATCCAGAGATCTCCAAAGACAGATCTGGAATAAGGAGACCAGGTGCCTTGTCTTTGAAACACCAAATATGTTGTTCATGCCGCATCTAAAATCCCTGATGTCTCCAACCACGTTAGAAGATTCAACTGCAGCTGGCCTTGGAAACAACTCGTCTCTAGTTATGCAACCTACAAAGGCCTGGCTGCTTTAAGGCAAGATCAAGTCCAATATCTTGTACTTCTCATATGTCTTTTCCTCCTTAGCACCCAGCACAGTGCCAGGCACACAGTAAAACATTTGGGTGAACGAAAGAGAGCAGGGGACAATCAGCTGCTGCTGGCCCCCAGCCCCGGAGCTTCAGCTAGCTGGGATGCTATTTCTTTACAAATAATGGGTCAGCTTCCCTTCCTGGTCCCTGTTCAAACTGAACTGTGATTCAGGAGAAAAAGAAGATGTTGCCAGCCAAGGAAAAGGACACCTGAGAAGTATTACGGGGCTGGCCTGCAGCTCCGGCCTGTCTCTGGGCCAGACCTGTCCCCTCTCACCCTCCGCGGCACTTGCCTTTCCACAGAGCTTGTGCGGACTTATCACCTGATCCTGAGGTCCTGAGCAAATCAGGAGGAAAAGAGGGGTGCAGCAAGGGCCAGAGGGGAGGCTGGAGTCCAGCCCATCACAGAGGAGACCCCAGCTGGCAGCTTGGGTCAGCACTGCTGCATGCTGGGAGCACTTGACCAAAAAGACCAAAGGAGTTAGGCTGGACTAGAAGGCGCAGGTGGACCCTTGTGCTGCCTCTCCAGCGCCCACTCATTCCCCTTTCGAAGTGGAGACTGCTCCCTCTTCCTCCCACGCCTACACCCAAAGTCTAGCTCAGGACCCCCTCGGCTTAGGCTTGGCCACGTGACGACCTTCTGGCCAATAGAATCATGTGCACCCCTCTCAGGCCTGGATCATAAAGAGCATGGATGTCATCACCTAGGGTGTCCTTGGGACCACAGGTTGAGGGTGACAGAGCCCCTACCAGTTTTGTGCCTGCCAACGACAGGCCCCGACTTTCCCATTTTACTGTGTCAGGAACAGGCGTGGGGTTGCTGGTTGCGGCATGTAGCTTACCTTGACTAACGGCCTCCTTGTAACCCGCCGCTCCTGCGTTTCTCATGAACCTGTCCATTCCCTACTCTCAACCCCTGCTATCTCACACGGGTTCCAGAGAAGGACATGAATAGCTCATCTCCTTCAGTACAGATACGGGTTCAGGAAAGGGCATGCATCCTGACCAGAGCTGGTGGGACTTAGTTCTGGGACTTCTAATGAAACTGGGACTTCAGGGAAAAGAGATGCACACTTTCTGCTGGAGTTGCTGAGAGGGTGGGAGGCAGGTCTAGTGCTGCTGGCAGCTATCTTGCCACCATGAGGAGAGAGCACCTGAGGAGGGAGGCAGCACTGTGAAAAGCGTAACACATCACAGAAAAGGCAAGGCCAAGTCCCACGGCACTGCTCAAGCCTGGATCCCGTGGAGACAGTGAGTTGTACTTTGTGCGTAGGCCTGTGTGAGTTGGGCTTTCTATCCCTTGTGTCTGGACCACTTGTCCCCACCATTGCTGTTCTCATCAGATGTCAGTTCTGGAAAAGGAGGGCTTTCAGGGTCTGTCACAGCATCAGGCTGTAGGACAAGCAGTCAGTTCATGGAATCCAGAAGTCCCCAGGCCCTTTCCCTTTCTGGGCCGCTGGGCCTTCCATCATAGCTGCCCTTCAGTGCCTTCCCAGCCTCCTCTCAGGGGACTGGCTTCCTCACTTGCACCTGTCTGTCAGGCCTTGGATGGACACGTGGCTCTGATGCTGAACCCACACTCGGCTCAGTCCACAGCCTGGCCTGGGTGCCAGTGCTCCAGCAGAGGCTGATGGGCGCTTCCTTGGGAGTCACAGTCTGGCCTCTGGTGGTCAATCCACCTCCTCCACTTGCGGTAACTGGGGAGTGCGCTCCCTGGGTATTGATCTGGCCCACAAAGCCAGTCTCTTAGAGGATCTTGATGGGGAGGGGACTTCTGAGGATGGATATAGGCTGAGCAGGCCACCTGGCTAATAAAGGCCTGGGGCTGCCTTGGTCATTCCAGGACATGGGCACTCCCGGCTCTCAGTCTCCGTTTTCTCTGGAGGAGGGAGGTAATGCCCCTGCCCTGCCTCAGAAATGTTTTCTGAGGGGCCATTCAGTCCCGGGTGGAATGCCCAGGAACCGGGAAGGTGCCTGACAGGCGCAGGGCAGAGATGCTTGGGCGCTGTCTCTAAGGTGAGGGAGCTGGATGCGGCCTGCAATGCAGCCCAGGCTTAGGGCTCCTGCCAGGAGGAGGCCAGAGCCCACCGTGAGGGAGACAGCACCGACTGGCCGCAGGTGGTTAAGAATAGCTTCGTGCGGGGATTTCCTGGAGGGGAAAGGCCTGCGGAGCTCCGGCCAAGTCCCCACCACCCAGCCCCATAAGCGGGGTAGGTGGGCACATTCGTCTGCGGTCAGTCATGGCCGGGGAGGCCCCGAGGCCGCCCAGCTGCCTCTGAAGCGCTGGAACCGGAAAGGCTGGGCGCAGCCTGGGCGTCTGCCTCTGCTGTCAATCACGCCTGTGCGCTCCTGTCCCCAGGGACTGGAGAAGGGGATCATTCCGCCGCCTTTGAAATAGGGAAGGGAGGTGGGCAGCGGCGAGGGACGCGCCTCGAGATCGGAGTGGACGCTGGCCACTCCCGTTCGTCTCCGCCTTAGTCCCCAGACGCAGAAGGCTCAGATGGCGATCCTGTGAATGCTCTACCGACAGATTTCGCAGTGACAGGCAGGATCCCAGGCGGGTGGCCCCGGGCGTCAGACTCTTGCTCGCCTAACCCGCACGTGCTGGGAGAGCCGGGGATGCTGCCGGGGCGAGAGGGTGTTTGTAAAGACGGACCCGGATCCCGGCAGTTAGGCCCCTTAGAGAGCCAGATGACACTCCTCTTCAAGGTGATAAAGCGCCACGTTTTTATTTGAAACCAGGGAATGGAAGACAAACAGAATCCCTCTCCTGGCCTTTGCCCATTCCCCACCGCCTCGGTCCCGGACCCTCTGCACACAGCCCGCGTTAACCCTCCCCCTGCTGCCCTGCGAGCGTGAACTGTGCCCGTACCCATCCCAGGGTCTCCTTGTTTATTTTCATAAAAATGGACTCGTTCTCTAACACGTTACCCTGCAACGAGCTGTGGTCTCACTTACACCCTGCAGGCCCCTCCAGCCCCGGGCTGCCTGCGTTAAGTCGGACTCATTCTTTAATTGGCTGCCCTGCGTGCGTGCTCAGTGGTCTGTCAGATAACGGCCTGTTGTGGGCAGAGCGCCAGAGCAACCTGCTGAAGGAGGAGCACACACAGGGCACTCCGACCCCGGCCGGCACAGCAGCAAGAATTCACATGGGCCATGCAGGCGGCACAGGCCTGTAAACCCAGCACCTCTGGAGGCTGAGGCAGGAGGATCTGGTGTTTGAGGCCAGCCTGGGCAACTTAGTAAGATGCTGTCTCAAAATTTTAAAAATTATAAAAAGGACTGGGGGAGTGGGTCAGGGTCAAAGTACCCTTGAGTTCAGTCTTCAGTAAACCATCCCCCCACACACACCAAAAAAAAAAAGAGAGAGAAAAGTTTACATGAATTTCTGGGGTTGGCATGTCTCAGTCAGAGGGGCTCTTAGGACTGTGGCCTAATCCTTGGTTTGTAGAGATGAGCTGAAGGACTTGTTAAGGGTACTCAGCTTGCTGTTGGAAAAGCTGGGGCCAGAATTGAAGTTCTCTGACTCCCAGACAGACGTCTTGTCCCTATACAAAACCTGCTAAAATAAAAAACAGAAATAACACGGGTTTGTTTAAACTCATAGATGCTCAAAATTCAGGTGTCAGTGAGGCCATGATATGTACTCAGATCCTAAAGAGAGATAACCACAAAAAAGGGGGGCCTCTTTCTGTGTTCTACTGCCAGCCGCCCTCCCTAGTCATAGTTCAAGCTCGTTTCTGTCTCAGGGCCTTTGCACTTGCCATTTTTTCTGCCAGGACCATACTTCTCAGGTTTTGCACAGTTATCTCCCTCTCACACACAGCTCTCGGCTCAAATGCCAATCCCTGGAGAAGCCCTCCTCTTTCCACTTTCCCCACAACTCAAAGTCAAATTGACCCATTCAGTCACTATGTCCCATCTCCTACTTGCCATCACCACATCATCCTCTGAAATAATATTCATCACATCATTTTTTTACTGGTTTATTAACAGTTTCCTCAATAGAATAGAAACTCCAGGAGAGAGACAGCTGTCCTGCTGAGGACAGTGTCCAGCACACAGGAGGTGCTTAGTAAAGATTTGAATGGACAGGGCTGGGTTTGTAGCTCAGGGGCAGAGCACTTGCCTAGCACGTGTGAGGCACTGGGTTCGATCCTCAGCACCACATAAAAATAAATAAATAAAATAAAGGTATTGTGTCCATCTGTAACTAAGAAAAAAAAATGTTTTTAAGATTTGAGTGGACAGAGCCCAAGTCTCCTGATGACTAGTCCCGTGAGGCTTCTTCCACCCCAAGCGGTGGCTTTGCTTCCTCATGGTGGCCCCAGCTGCTGGTGGTGCTGGCTGCTGGCTTCCACGGAGGCTGGCAGGGCTTGGGTTCCTGCAGGTTAAAGGCTGCAAGTTGTGCCGAGTCCCGGTGTTGTCCTCGGAACCCTTCAAACCCTCTGAATCCTCTCCCGCTCGCCCCCAGGCTGCCTGGACAAGAAGCCGTCTCCTTGGGGAAGGTGCTGTGGAGCGCTGGCTGGCAGACCCCGGTCACCGGCACACTGGGAGATCTTGACCAGGTCCCTTTATCTCTCCGCACTTTGTTCCCCCTGGAAAATGAGGGACAGGAAGGCTGCAGAAGTTGATGGCTCTAAAGCTTGAATTCCGAAGCTGCTCCCTGATTGTCTCGTTCCTCCCCCAAAACTGGAAGAGAGGAACCAGGCTCCCTTCTGCATTTTATGCAAAAAGAGAGAAAAAAATCAGGACCTGAGTGAGGGGAACAGGAACTAGAAAAAATAGGCTGTCCTACCAATAAGGGTAGCATAGACTGTAAGACACAACCATGGTTGTGTGGCTTCTTTTTAAAAAAATATTTTTAAGTTGTAGATGGACATATGTCTTTATTTTATGTGGTGCTGAGGATCCAACCCTGTGCCTCACACGTGCCAGACAAGAGCTCTACCACTGAGCTGCAGCCCCAGCCCCGCCTGGTGGCTTCTAATGTTCAGAGAAAGACTTCCAGCCAGAGGGGGTCAGAAACCCAGGCCGGAAGGGTTGGCCATGCCAGAGGCAGGGGCAGTCAGGGAAGAAGTCCATAGGCCTTGGGCAGAGTTGCTGTTTGGTGTCCCCCAGAAGCTCCTGTTAATGCTGTAAGGTTAGGAGGTGAAGTGACTGGATTGTGAGAGCTGTAATCTAATCAGCCATCCTAGTCTGAATGGACTGGACTGGGTGCTGGGGGGCAGGTGGGCGTGGCTGGAGGAGGGACTCCCTGGGGGCCTGCCCTGGACAGCTGCATCTTCTCTGTGGTCCCTCTCCCCCTCCCTCTCCCCCTCCCTCTCCCTCTCCCACTCTCCCTCTCCCTCTCTCTCCCTCTTCCTCTCTCTCTCTCTCCTCCCTCTCCCTCCCTCTCTTTCTCTCCCTCCCTTCCTCTCCCTCTCCCACTCTCCCTCTCCCTCTCTCTCTCTCTCTCTCTCTCTCTCTCTCTCTCTCTCCTCCCTCCCTCTCTGTCTCCCTCTCCCTCTCTCTCTCTCTTTCTCTCTCTCTCCCCTCTCCTCTCCTCTTCTCTTCTCTCTCCCTCTCTCTCTCTCTCTCTCTCTCTCTCTCCTCCCTCCCTCTCTGTCTCTCTCTCCCTCTCTCTCTCTCTCTCTCTTTCCCCTCTCCTCTTCTCTTCTCCTCTCTCTCTCTCTCTCTCTCTCTCTCTCTCCTCCCTCCCTCTCTGTCTCTCTCTCCCTCTCTCTCTCTTCCTCTCTCCTTCCTGACCACACCATGAGCCCAGCAGCTTTTCCCCTCCGGGTTCCTCCCCCATGATAAGCTGTCTCTCTGGGACTCAGAGCAATGGAGTCGGCCTTCTATGGACTGAGACCCCTGAAATCCTGAGCCCCAAATAAACTTCTCCTCCTCTAAGTTGTTTTTGTCTGGTATTTTAGACACAGTGATGCAAAAGCTAACACAGGCAGAGCGGGCTGACCAGGAGAGGCCCCGAGGAGACTAGCACTCAGAACCGGCTCTCTTCCTCGGCTGGGCCTGGCCTCCGCCTGCAGGCGTTCCCAGCAGGCAGAGCGAAGACTGCTGTCCACCCAGGCCTGACGTGCTGTGGGGGTTGGGCGGCAGGCCAGGGGTCCACACCCCTCACACATTCACCTTTCTTTGGATAAAAGTCAACGGAGCACCTACTGCATATTAGATACTGTCCTGCTCCGCAGGAAACAGTGGTGAAGGAGACACTTGGAGATCCTGGCCCTAATGGAATCCACAGTCACGTCAGGAGAGGCCAACCATAAGCCAGGGGCTTTATAAACAGGTCAACGCAGTTACAAGGTGACTCTGGGGTGGGGGTGAGTAGAACAGAGTCAGTAAAGTGGGCGCTTCTCCCCTCCCCCGTCCCATGAGGTGGACATTCCCAAGTTTGTCCAATGTGCTAAAAATGGGCTAGAGGTGGCCATCAGGGCAGAGACTGGCTGGACGTTCACTAACCCGTCACCTCCTCTTCTACAGCCATCGCCACACATTCCCCAGCCTCCCTTGCTGCTAGGTGTGGCCTTGTGGCCAAGTTCTAGCCAGTAGGATGTGAGGCCTCTTTTCGGCCTTGCCCATGAATGCAGCCCACTCTCACACTGCCCCTCCCATCAAGCCTTGTTCCCTCTTTCCCCACCTGTCAGCAGAATGGAGGGGCCCCTGAAGACTAGGGAAGGGCAGGACCAGGATAGAACCCTCACCTGATTAGACTTTACCTAGAGGGGACAGTTCACCACGGAGCTCGAAGACCATGGGGGTGATTTGCAAACCCTCGTAGGCAGAAAAGCAAAGCCACCCCAGCAAGACCAGCGGGACAATTGCCTACCCGAGTCCAGTCCAAACTGCAGGCCAACAGAACTGTGAGCCAATAAAATGGGGGTCCCTTGAAGCTGCTAAGTTAAGGTACTTTGGGGGACGGCAATAGACGCTGACCTCAGGAGGCGTGGCTGAGGATGAACTGCAAAAAGGCATGGAAAGATCTCGTTTGGCACAAAGTAATAGCACAATAAAATGTGACTCTGTCACCATGGTAGGATTCAGAGAGAGTTCTCTGGTTTTGGAACCTCCGTGTTGGACTCCTCAGTGACCCCAAGTGTAAAGTGAACTGATGCTGGGGAATTCTGTGAGGCCACCTTAAACCTGCCTGGGCTAGGAGAGTGGGGTTGCTTTGGGCACCCTTTAGCCTGACTGCTCTTGAATGGGGCAAAAAAGGAATTTCCGATAGAGACTGGGGGACCCCAAAAGAGCATTAAGATTTAAGTAACTAAGAGTGGTAACCATCTATGGACGCTTTGGTCTTCTCTGGGGCCCCAGAGTTCCCCCCAACTGTACTTGGGGGCTCCCTCCCTCCCTTCTTTCCTCATGTTTTTTTTTTATTATTATTTTTTTTAGTTGTTGATGGACCTTTGTTTTATTGATTTTTTCATATGCAGTGCTGAGACTGGAACCCAGGCCCTCGCACCTGCGAGCAAGCGCTCTCCCGCGGAGCCGCAGCCCCCGCCCCTCCTCGTGTTTCTCAGCCTCTCCTGCCTGCAGGAATCGGCCCGGGAGCCCAGGACCCAGCAGGATTCAAGACGGACACAGTAGCAGGCAGACAGTAAACCCATGACTAACACTGTCAGAGAGCGGTACGTGGCCCCAGGAGGATGAGCAGGGTAAGGGGACAGAGATGGGCGTGGTCCGCACTCAGGGGAGGACGGCCACTTGGAGGCCCCAGGGGGTGAGAACGACCCGGTTAAAGGCCTGATGGTGAGACAGCCTGGCACATCCGGGGCCTCTGTGGGCCAGAGGTGGCTGGCCGCGCTGGGAGACTGGCAGGGGATGTCCCCAGAGAGTGAGGCCAGCTGGGTGGGGCCAGACCCCACGGGCCCTGAAGGCCCTGAAGACTTGGGTTGTTCTAAGGAGCTCGGGAAAGTTCAGCCCCTCCGTACAGGATGGACTAGGAGGGGCCCCGTGAAGGGGTGGAAGGGAGGAAGGAGGAGCCCGTCACCAGGTCTCTGCAGACTCTGAGCCTTCAACTAGACTCTGCCGGTGAAGACAGTGAAAAATGGTTCAAAACCCACTTTGAAGATGGAACCAGGGCCTGGTGACGGGAGGGAGGGTGAAGCATGGGGCCACTTGTAGTTTCTAGCCTGAGCACCTACCCACGTGACTGGTCATCCCTTTAACTGAGGCGAGACAGGTGGCGCTGGGAACAGACTGGGGGTTGGGTGAGGAGAGAAGCGGAAGTCCCGTTTTCCGTCTTCCCTAGTGAAGGGGCTGATTAAATAGATGCTCTGGTTTGAATGTGTCCCCAAATGACCTGTGTTGCAAACCTGGCCCTGATGCAGCCGAGTTGGGAGGTGGGATGCGATTGGGTTCTGAGGTCTCAGCCCTAATGGAATTAGCCTATTCACAGATTAACAGATTGACAGCTTAGTTATAAAATGAGCTCTCCCTGGCGCTCGCTCTGTCCCCCAGTGCTGCAGGAAGAAGGCCCTCTCCAGGCGCCGGTGCCGTGACTGTCACTCGAATAAGCCCCTCTACTGCCAGTGTGGTGGCACAAGCCTGTGGTCCAGCAACTTGGGAGGCTGAGGCAGGAGGATTGAGGCCAGCCTCAGCAATTTAGCAAGCAATTTAGCCCTAGCAACTTAGTGAGACTCTGTCTCAATCTAAAAAATAGTAAGGGCTGGCGATGCTGCTCAGTGGTTAGCACCCCTGGGTTCAATCCCTGGTACCAAAAAATAAAACAAAAAACCACTATGCTTTATAAATGACCCGTCCGTGGCTGCCAGGATAGCAGCAGAAAGCAGACTGTGACAACGCCCAGCTGGAAAGGCCAGGTTGGATATGCAGGAGGAGGCAGAGAGGCCACACCCCAGAGGTCAGGTCAAGAGAGATGCAGGGAAGAGGGAGGCGCCGCATGGAATAGTCTGCAGAGTCGAGTGCGATGACATCAGCCACTGAGCACTGGCCACTGGCCACCTCAGCAAGGACGAGTTCAGCATCTGGCCAGAAGCTGACACCTTAGCAGGAGCGCATTACAGACAGGAAAGGAAATGAGGAAACAGGAAAAGGTGTGCCACCCGCCGCCCAAGGGGCAGTGGGAGGCTGTCACTCCGCAGTCCCCAGCACTCGGTTTATTAACTCCAGACGGGGCAAGGCTGTGCGGGCACTGGGGGGCGATCGTGAGGCACAGGACAGGCACCCTGTTACCTCCTCAGCAAGACCTCCTGCTCCTCCCCAGCTAGAGTAGGGCCCCAGTTCTGGTCTCTGCCACATCCAGCTTACATTGAGGTCACCAAGGGACTGGTTACCCCCTTGGTCGTCCTTAGAGAGTGATTTGACCTTAAAGGAGAAACCTTGAGTGTTCAGAGAGCACCTCCCAGGTGACCCTGAGCACCTCCCCGCCCAAGCTGACTGGGCGGCCAGGGGCTGGGTGGGAAGTGCCCAGGGTCAGTGTGTGGGCTCCGAGGAGGACAGGAGCTCAGAGGAAGGGAAAGTGGGCTGGAGAAGGGCGACAGGACAGAGATGGCTTGGGAGCCACAGCCTGCGAAGGGACATTTGGAGAAGTCGGGTGTGAGCAGAAGGAGGCGGGGCCTGGGCGTAGGGTCCTGTCCCTGCCGGGCGGCACTATCCTCAAAGCCAGTACTTGAGGAAATGTGGGGCTCACCGCCCAGCTCTGCCCCTCTTCCTAAGCAGGTCCAGCAGGGGAGCATCTGGCCTATCTGTGCTACAGATAAAGAGCAACCAAGGAAGAAGTGACCAGGGACAGCCCAGGTGGGCGGGAGTAGGTAGAAGAGAAAGGGGAAGGGGGCTCCCTCTGCAAGGGAGGAGGGAAGGGGCACCTCGGCCCCACCGAGCATGAGCCTTGGTCCTTTAAGCAACACCCTCTGAGCCCCCTCCGGCCTCTTCAACGCCCATCCCCCTCCCCCGGGATCATCTGTGCCTGAGCCTCACCGCCGAGGCTTGGTCCCTGTGAACTCCTGTCTTTGGATCTTTGCAGGCAGGAGGGGGCATCGCAGCCCTGCCCCTGCCCTGGTATGTCCCTCTTAGGGACCCTCTGAGTCCCTCTCTCCCAGTCAGTGGAATCCCCACCCAGGCATGGAGGATGGGGAGGCGGGCGTGATGTGTCTGTCCCGTGTGCCAGGCCCCAGCTGAGCCCACCCTAACCCACACCCACTGCCCACCTCAGGGGAGCGGAGGCCCCTCCGTTTAGAGGACAGGGCTTGCTACAGGAATGGCCCAGCTTCAGCGGAGCTGCCGTGCTCTGAGGAAAGTGCTGCTGTCAATTCGTGTCATTTGGGGGGCTCCTGAAGGGCCCAGCGTACCTCCATTGAGCCTGCTGTTCTCTCCCTTGGTGACACACGGGGTCAAATCTCGTGCCTGTCTCTCCTTCTGAGGACCCTGTGCAAGAGACTCCACCCTCAGAGCTTCGATTTCCTCATGTGCCATGGGCAGCACTCTGGCCTTGCCATGGGCCGTAAGGGTAGCAGACGTGTCACGGTCCCCAGCTCAGGGTCACTACTTGGCAGGCGCATGTTAAACTCATGTCCCTTTTTCATGGCCACACGATCCAGGCAATCACGTGGGAAGTGTTTAATCAGGACTGGTCACGGCTGCGATGCCCTCCCTAGCATCCTCCTCTGTGGGTCCAAATTCCCTTGAGACTTTAAGGATCTTATTAATCTCCAGAGGGAAAGCAAATTGCAGACAGTACCTCTGAGTCATTCTCTGTACTGTTCCCTCTTCCTGAAATGCTCTTCCCTGCTCATCTACTGGTGAACTGGATCCTTCGAGATCCAGCTACAGTGTCACCTCCTCACTGGGGGCATGTCCCCAGGAAGAGAGAATCATCCTTCTTCCCTGTGACCTCCATGTAGCCATGGCCTGTGAGGGAAGGGGCACTGCGGAGACAGATTCTGGTCACCTCGGTCAGATGTGCACAGAGGGTAACCCCAGGGTGAGCACCTTTGGGTTCCGCTACCCTCACCGGCCAACTTACCCAACCCAGGGACCCCGGAAGGAAATGGGATCTCACAGAATCTCAGGGGTGGACTCCTGTGGGCCATGTTCACAATTAATCTGCAAGAGCTTGGTGCTGCCCTGGGAAGGCCACGCTGCAGAGAGTTCCAGAAAAAGGCACCCCTCCCCCATCAGCCCTGCCCTCCTCCTCCGTCCCTGGCCGGGGAGCTGGCATGGGGAGGATGTTGGGAGCAGGGGGCTAGTGCTGCCCCAAAAGAAAGTGACTGAAGGAGGACAGGGACAGCAGAGGAAGACCTGGCTCAGCCAAGGGGTACCTGGGAGTGCCAAGGTCACAATAATTATAACGTCATCATCGAGGATCATACCAGCAATAGAAGCAGCTCACCCTTGAGCTGCGCGCCGGCCACACATTGTCTCACCCAACCCTCACAACGACCCTGCAAGGAAGGGGCTGTTGTCACCCTCACTTTGAAGGTGAAGGTTCAAGGTCATGCTGCCAGTCCGCTGGTCCCTGTGTATTTCAGTAGTGAATTCTTTTTTTTCAAATAAAGTAATAAGTAACGCTGATATATAAAACAGAAAAGAGCAATACTTTCTCTGTGCACACATCTTTTTATTTATTTATTTTTTGGTTCAAATTTATGAATTTATTTACTTGAAAGTCAAACGTTGAGAGCAATGAGGCTATTTCGATTGCATGTTAATTTGGAGTTGGCAATCAAGGAGACTATTTGAACCTTACGGTAGCTTTACCACCCATCGTCTCTGAAATTTCCTCTGAGGGGACAGTAACAAGAAAATCTTCTTGTAGACAAGTAGCTCTAAGATAATTGTTTGTGAATAGTTCACAAATTCTAGGATCTGCTCTAACTTTTCTGATGTAGAAGTTTAAAAGAGGTGCAATGGGCATGTTTTGTTCCAAAGAGGAATTGATGATCAAACGACCATTCTCATTTCTAGTAAAGAAGAGTGGGAAGCTATCCAGAGTGTGCCACAAGCCATAAAAATGCATGTTAGAAAAAAGGCCACCAGTAGTTGCAGAACTATTGCTCAGGATTTGGGAAACAGGAACCTGTGTAGGTATTTCAAGCAGAAAGGGATTTAATGCAGGGGATTAATGATTACAAAATCACTGGTTGGGCTAGAGTCATTTTAAAGTCAGAGGTCTCCTCAGTTTCAAGGTCATACCACATAGCTGCCAAGGTCACTGCTGCTGCCCAGCTGTTTCAAACCCATGCAGCTGGTCACTAGACTCTGGGACGTAGAGTCCCACTACATCATCACACAGTTGGACTTGCTTACCAGCTCCTGCGAGGTCTCATGCGAGGCTTCCATGTCTCCTGTGAGTAAGCTCCTTGGCAGGAGGTACAGCTCCTCCAAACCCTACAAGGGAGTATATAAAAGACGGTCCTAGCCTCTGCAGCAGAGGTCAGATCATAGGACTAGGACAGAGTCTGAATGAACATCAAGTGCAAATGGACAATGTCCAGCCCATTGGTACTGGGCCCACGTTTTAAATGTAATGGCCAACACGTGCCAAGTAGTTAATTAAGCATGGTAAGCAGTGTATGCTATAGTATGTACTTGCTTGTATAATTTTACATATGCAGAAGTTTGAGGGCCTGAATTCAAGAAGGAAAAAATAAAGGTATTTCTTAAAGATGTATTTAAAATGAATTAAAATGCACTGGACTCGCTCCAGCTTCCTTGCTGTGGCTGTTCCCTCCGCCAGGATCACCCTTCCCTGGTACCTACTCAACTGACTTCCTTGACTTTATTTATGTATGTATTTATTTATTTATTGTACTGGGGATTGAACCAAGGGGTGCTTGACCACTGAGCTGCATCTCCAGCCCTTTTTATTTTTTATCTGGAGACAGGTTCTCACTAAGTTGCTTAGGGCCTCACTAAATTGCTGAGGCTGGCCTCAAGCTTGCGATCCTCCTGCCTCAGCCTCCCAAATTGCTGGGATTACAGGAGTGTGTCACGTGCCTGGCTTTATTGCTTCAAGTCTTTACTTCTCAATTGAATAACGTGACCTGCCCCTCTCTCCTTGGGGCATACCTGTCCCCAGCCCCATTCCACTTGCCCTTTTTCCCACCTTCTCACAGATTACATAATATGTGCATTTATTATGATCACTTTTTATCATCTCTCTCTTGCTAAAAATAACCTCCACAAGGGCAGAGGTCTTTGCTTTGTTTACTGACATCATAAAAACGAACAATAGTGTGTGGCACAATAGTACTTACTCAGTAAATATGCTTTGAATTATTGAATGTAAGGGTAGAGAAGGCAGTCAGGATTTTACTTCAAGTTCTGTAAAAAAACAAGTAAACCATGCTTATGAAATAAACTTTGGCTTTCCAGTGTGTTACACTCTTACATGTCGTGGTGGGTTTCTGGAAATTTAAAACAGGGTGGAAGTGAAGGTGAGGAAGGAAGGGGTGGGCTGAGCTATATTTCAGGATGTGTGGTTCTCCACCACAATTTTATTTACTTCCTTTTTTAGTTAGTTAGTTAGTTACTTACTTACTTAGTTATTGGAGACAGGATCTCATTAAGTTGCCCAGGCTGACCTTGAATTTGTGATCCTCCTGCCTCAGCCTCCTGAGTATCTGGGATTAACGTTCGCACCATGACACCCAGCTCAGCATGATTTTTAGGGTTAAAAACACGTGCCTGTAACAATGCACTTCCAGGTCCTCACAATATCACGGACTAACAAGGTTAGCTGCCTTCTTCCCTGAAACCTCGTTATGGGAGTCCAACGAAGACCAGCTTGGTAGTGGAGTGGCAACAGCCAGAAGGAAGCAAGGATGGGGACACACGGGGACGCCTCGTTGGGAAGAAAAATAGGTTGATCAGCTTTAGAAATGGACAGGAGAAATTAAGAGACTATTCACAAATATGAATAGTAACAATCATGATCAATCACTAAAGACAAAGAAAATGAACGACTTCCAAAATGAGTAGGAGAAAAAGTATCAATTTCTGAAAGGTAGAAAAAGAGAGAGGAAGAAATAAAAAGAAAGATCAGGTTCCACTGCAGACAACAGAGCCCCGCTACCCGCTGCGGAAGGACGGCGAACCCAGGGATCTAGCTGGTTTCCACTGGAAAGACTGAGAAGCCCGCTGCAGAACTGGCCAGGCGGGAGGCATCTGCCCTGCTGCTGACTCAAGGACCTGCTGCCCAGGTTGCAGGCGGGAAAGCGGCCAAGGCACAGAGCTGGCACTCCGCTCAGCACCGAGAAGCCGGGCACTGATCTGGCACCAGGGCTTCTGCTGCAGCTGCCGCAAAAGAATCAAGACACTCCGGCCATGGTGCACCCGGACCAGCCACAGGGCCACTTCCGCCTAGCGCCCAGCTCACCTGCTGCTCTGGATTGTCTGCATCTTCCTGCAGAAGCCAGGTGATGCGGGGATGCTAGCTGCATGAACATGGAAATGCCCTCACTTGCCTTCCAAGAGGGCCGTGAGGAGGGAGGCTCAGAGGGGGCTGAGGAGGGTCGGTCCTCAGTCTTGGCCCCAGTCCACCCCTTACTTCCTCACCTTCACTTCCACCCTGTTTTAAATTTCCAGAAACCCACCACGACATGTGACCCCCATCGACCTAAGGCAGATGCATTTCAATCCAAGACAGGCTCATTCTTTCCTCTGAGAGAAACACTGGACCCTGGCAGTTCAGTGCTGCATCTGGCTCCCACCGCAGGGAGCCTGGCTGAGGCTCCTTCTTCCTTGTTCAGTCACAATCCCTTCTCGATGTTCTGCAGTTATCCTGCCTCTCCGCCCATTCCATGTGCCCTGCGCCTTCGGCAAGCTCTCGGTGCACCCGAGGTTCCCAACGCGCGGGATGGTCCACCTTCGGTCGGGAGGGCTCAGAGGGAGGCTGGTCCTGCACATACTGGGTTGCCATCCTCTTACTTTTGAGCAGTGGCCGTGGAATTAGAAGGCACCGGAGGACTTCAGGGGATCCAGAGTCGCTCTTCTCATTCTCACTGAGCAGCAGAAACTCTACTTGACAGCCAGAATCAATGACAGTGGCCAGTGTGGAACTGATCACACCCTGTCCCCTCCCTTTGTTTTTCTGTTCATCAGAGCATGAGGAGTCTGAGAGAGCAAGATCTTGGTCTCAATGTCAAAATCAGTAGAGTCTCTATGGTATTTCCTGGTGGAAACATTCTTCCTCTGGATGCTAGAACCTCTAAATGGCAGACCCCAGGGTCTACAATGGGAGCAAAAATTTTATGAGTAAGTTATCCAGCCCAAGAGTCCCTGATCCATGGACTCTGGGAAAGGGAAGCAGAACCTGTACACTGGATGATGGTTGACAGCATTTGTCAAATCCTTCATTTCAGATCCACAAATTTGTCTTCTAGCTGACACTACCGAGTCCCAATAGGTCATGTCACCAACCTATAAAACCAGATGACTCTGGTGATGAGACCAATGAATCTCATGCTCCCCTGGCAATTTCTTTACTTCTTTTGCTGAAAGGAAAAATGAGGTTTCTGATCAGAAAGTAATGGTCAATCACTGGACTACTATGATTGTTAACAAGACCTTCAGTAAATCTACTAGTGCCGTTACTGGCACAAGCATGACAGACAGAGAATGCAAAGCCCAGAGCTAGAATAAATGTCTATGCCAGTGAGGATAAGTCTCTGCAGCCTTCATGACAGAAGGAACCCAGCGTAGCCAGGCTGCCAGCAGGTGGCAGGCTGGTTCTCTTGTGATCGGGTACCATATTGAAAGCTCCGAGTCTCTGCTCTTGGCAGTTGGGCACTCAGTTATGGTGGGTAGACTAAGACTGCTAATGGATGCTCAATGTCCACCATCCTCTCCTTCCTGAGTAAGGGTCCTTGTTTTATTAAGGTCATCCATATACCCAAGCAAAAGAAAACATCTCCTGGCTTCTTAACTACTAGATGAAACCATGTAACTGAGTTCTAGCCAGTGAGACCGTGGAAGTGTGCACCCATTGTACCCTCCCATCATTTCCCTTCCTGCTGCTTGGATGGAGTCTGTGAAGGTTAAAGCTCTAGGAGCCATCTGGAACCTTGAGATGAACTTGAGGAGGGAAGCTGTAAGTGAAGGATGTCCAAACTGAATCCCTGAAGACTGCAGTCACACAGGTCCTGGAGTGAAAGAGAAATGAAATTATTATGTCTGATTTAAACCACTCTCATGTGCAGTTTTCTATAGTATATGTCATTCCCAATTCCAATTGTCACATAGAGTAAATGAGGTGGCAGGGGAAGTCCAAAACAGATCAATAATTACAATAAGAATAAATGGATTGAGTATCTAATCAAAAGACAGAGACTTTCAAAACAGATTTGTAAGCCATTAATATGTCATTTATAACAGAGTCACAAAAGGAAGAAAAATTAAAAATAAGGCAAAGTTTCCTATATTGCAGTCCATGAGGTCTATGAACTTGGAAGAAAAAAATATTCCTTTATTTTCACTAAAGGGAATCAATAATATTAGAAGTACCTGTGACCTTGATCCCAATATAAGTTATAAATGTTTTCATATCCCTTTATAACAACATCCCCAAATACCTTAACTCCTATCATTGCTTCAAATCACAATAATTAACAGACCTGTTTTTGGATCATGTCATTTGGTACATTAATTTAAAAATGCATATAATGTCACAATTATTTTAACTACCCTGATAGCCATCTTAATGCAATTAGTTTGCTTTGTAATTCTATGCTCTTAAAAACATTATTTTGAAAAGGATACATAGTCCACACCAGGCTGCCAAAGAGGGTCTGTGGCACAATAAAAGTTCAAAGCTCTTAAAGTAAAAGGATTATTAGACCATTAACATCAACAGCAGAATAAAGGATATAGGGCTTTTTTTTAATCATGAGAAATAAAGAATTTGCATATATAATAAGAGAAGCAATAAATTAAGAAGATACAATGATCACAATATAGCTTCAAATAAAACAAGGCCTGGGGTGTAGCCCAGTGATTGCCTAACATGTGGAGCCCCTGAGTTCAATCCTCAGCACAGCAAAAAAAAAAAAAAAAAAAAAAAAAAAAAAAAAAAAAATATATATATATATATATATATATATGTATGTGTGTGTGTGTGTGTTTATGTGTGTGTGTGTGTGTGAGTGTGTGTGTGTACATATGGTAGCTGGGATTGCGTGTGTATAGCATAGCACATGTCTTAATTTTTTTTTTTGCACCTGGCTTAAACTTTAAAGAAATTAATACTTTAAATTTTTCTTGAAAAAAACCCCACCAGGATGATTTTACAGGAAAATGTTATCCAAATGTCAAAGAATAGGCTATTCTAACCTTCCACAATTCCTTTAGAGGTTAGATAAGAAAATTTTCAGAGGTAATTGAAAAACTTATCCTAAAATATATATAGAAGGGCAAATTCCAAGGGAAGAGTATATGGCCCCAGAAATCTATGCTTAATATAAAGCTGTAACAATATACCTCTAGTATAAGAATGAACAAATTTACCAACAAAACATAACAGAGGGACCAAATCATTCCCACTGGTGTATGGAAATTTGAAATCTGACCTGTCATTGGGGATCTCTAAGGAAAGGAAAGAATCATCAATTAGTGGCACTTGGAGAGCTAGCTATCATTGCTTCCCATCACAATAATTAACAGACCTGCTTTTGGATCATGTCACTTGGTACATTAATTTAAAAATGCATATAATGGGGGCTGGGGAGATAGTTCAGTTGGTAGAGTGCTTGCCTTGCAAGCACAAGGCCCTGGGTTCAAACCCCAGCACCGCAAAAAAAAAAAAAAAAAAAAAAAAAAAAAAATGCATATAATATGTCACAATTATTTTAACTACCCTGATAGCCATCCTAATGCAATTAGTTTGCTTTGTAATTCTATGCTCTTAAAAACTGTATTTTTAAAAAATTAAAATTGGACCCTTGCCTTATCCCAGATTTAATAAAAAGTAATTCCCAATGAATGAAACACTTAAAAGTAAAAAACAAAACTGCAACACTTTTCAAAAGACTTCATACAAACCTCTTAGGGCTCCATGTGAGAGGTTCTCCATCCATCTGGGCCTGGAATCACTGACTCTCAAGGTCAACAGACACCAACTTCACGGACTCGGGCTGGGTCCCCCGCAGGCTGTACCCGTTCGAGATCCCAGCCTGGGTGCAAAGTATCAGTGCCTCACATTGTCACACCTACTACACAAGTTCCTCCTTTTGCCATCCTGAGAGGCATACAGTGACATCTGACTGTCTTAACTACGTTTCTGTGGATGGTAATTCAAGAGGAACTGGCCCCTTGAGTTTTCCCTTCTATCAGTTTCCTGTCCATAGAGTTCCCAGTATCCGACCCTATTTCCTATCTTTTTCTTGTTGACTTCCCATGAGTTCTTTACAGTCACTATGCTAATCATTTGCTATTGTTCTACCATTAAAAAGAGTGTTTTTCAGTTTTTCTACCTTCTAGATTTATCCATGTAGTCCTTAACCAAACAAAAGTTTTTAATTTCTTGTGGCCAAGTTTGAAGACGTCAAAGATTGTAGAGAAGTTCTTTCGGCCCTCATTTCTTCTGCGACACGCCCATTCTAGTCTTTTGTCTGCTTTCCTCTTGGGATGCTTTTCTTTTTCTTACTAATTTTAGGAACTCTCGATCTGTCACGGATCGTAATCCCTCCAGGTGATGTGACCTCCCTGGCGTTCCCGTCCAGCCTATGCATGGACTGAGCTCACTCCTGTGTCCAGGGCATGCTTGAGATAGGAGCCATGGGTCTGTCCAGGAACTGTCCACTGAAGCTGGAGGTGACCTCTGGGTGGCCTAGGTGGCACAGCACTGTATTTGCTACACCCACTTTGTCCAGCACGACTATCCTCCCATCATTTGAGACTCCTGCTGGCCTCCTGTCACCTGGAAGTCTTTCCTCAACTCACCCATCTCACCACTCCCTCCAGACAACTGACTATCCATAATTGCCACAGGACCCAGGACCTGATCATGTTACAGTGTTACATCTCTGGCAACTTCTGCCTCCTTCATCAAATGAGGGTGAGAATCTCAAAGGCTGGAACCAAGTCTCATTTACCTCTGATTCCCTAGTGCCCAGTTCAGGGCCTGGAATATTCATTAGGTATGAGCTAACACTGGTAGAACATTTACTATGGGGGTAATCTCTCTCTCTCCTAGGAAGTAGTTTGTTGCTCTAGATGCCATAGAATTGAAAAAAAAAAATAAAACTAAAACAATTTTAAGCTAGAAGTAAACTTTTTCATTCAACTATGGGAGAATCTGGAAATATGCTTTCAGGCATGGCTGGTTCCAGACACTCAGAACAATGGGAGCTCTTCCCCCACCCCCACCACCATCACCCTCGTTCAGCTCTTTCTCTCTGCCTGGCTTCAGTTTGAAAGCAAGCTCTCTCTATCCAGAGGGGTAGTTGTATGTCAGTAATAGCTGCATCTTCTTAGCTTAGCAACCACAATGGGAAATATCCCATTAACTCAGCAGAAAAGTGAGGTCTCTGATTGACTCATTCTATGTCAACTGCCTAAACCTTCTGCCAAGGGCTAGAAGCACGATTGTCAGTTCACAAATAAAAGAAAAGAAATGGGAAACCCTCCTGAGCAGAATAAACCTTTGTCACTATAATCCATCATGGGGGCGGGGTACTTGTGTTGCCCCATTGTGTAAATCAGGAAAGAGAAGCCCAGAATGATGAGCTCACTCGCCTACGTGCAGAGCAGGTAATAAGGGCCCGAAGCAGGATTTGAAGTGATTGGTTCCCAGGCCTGTACCTCCTGGTCTGTTGTACCAGCTCCCCATGAGATCTGGGATGGGCGAGAGCCCGATTCCAATGCAAACGAACGCAGATCTGAGGTCAGTTTCTAGCACTACGATTACAGTAAGCTCGAGTGTTCTCATCAGTACAATTATAAGCAATAACAGTACCTGCCTTGCAAGGAGAATTAAATGAAATAATTCAAATCCAGTAATGCACTTAGCACAGGGCCTGGCAAATAGAAAGAACTGTACTGATGTTAGCTACTACTACAGTGTTCACTGAATAAATCAGGGGACGGGTGGCACCTGGACTCTGGCCTGCAGGTTCTGGGAGAGTCCCTCAAAGAGGGGACAGAATGAGGTAGGGTCTGGGAGGGCTCTGGGCCCCTATTAATATCCATCTCACTGAAAATTCTCTCCTTAAACATTCCTATTCTTTGAGCCAGGCAATTAATTTTTTTGCAAAGTAAAATTTAAAGCATGTTGAGGAAAAACTGTTGATATTCTTGATCTAGGGCTGGGGTTGTAGCTCGGTATACGGCTCAGACATCTTGCTGGGAGTGTGCAAGGACCTATGTGGATTCCCAGCCCTGCCAAATAAGAGCAAGAAGCAAGGAGAAAATGCTGGGGAAAATGGTGTTGAATATTATTGATCCACAACTGAGCTCTAGGCAAGCTTCCAAGCCCACTGTCTCCCCTACCCCACGGTCATTCCTTATATGAGGAATTCTAGGGTCACTCTAGAGCTCCAGATAGCTGGGCTCACTATGGACACTGTCCCCATTGATGACCATGGACAGGAGAAGAGGTCTGAAGGTGCCACGCGCCATAATTATCCCTGAAGTTCATCCAAGGGCTTCCTGCAGGTGGAAGTCAGGAGTCCAATCTCAGGCCAGCACAGGACTGGGTGGGATGGAGGAAAACGGGAGGGGACAGGAGCAGGACTACCTTTTGAGGACTCCGGGGGCTGCCAGGCCAGTAGGGTACCATCATGGTTTTCCCAGCTGGGAGGATACCTGGCCCCAAACACAGCGGAACTACTCCCAAGTCCAGTGGCATGCACAGTCCCGAGACACGAGATCCAAGCCCCTGCTCCCACGCAAAGGGTCCAGATCTGGAAGAATGTGCAACCTGCAATCTCCAGCAGGGAGATCCAGCCGCCTGTGTGGAGGCTGAACATAGTGGAAGGGGGACCGGGCCTGGCACAGAGAAGGGAGGGACCGGGATGAGGCACACTCTACCCGGCTCCACAGTGCCCCCTGGTGTTTACCTCTATCTCTGTGGCTGAGAGCTCTAGGTCCAGGACCCAGAGATGCCAGCCTCAGTGCCCCCGCCTGTCCCCTATCCCCACCTCGACTCCATCCCATCCCTCAGAGAAGCCTCTGATTCACTGATTTTTGCTGGACATCCGGGGACATCTTTGGCCACTCTAGCTGGAGACTTGTGCTTCCTATGTGATTTTGGCCAAGTCACTTAATGAAAATAACCCAGTTTATGTGGAGTCACAAAGGTGTTCACATCATGACATCATCAGATCCTCCAGGTAGGTTCACCCCACATGCATGATCTCACTGGATCCTCGCAACACTGTGAGATGCTGATCGTGTACCCACTTTACAGACAAGGAAATGGAGGCTTAGAGAGGTCACTAAATGCTAATAAATGGCAGGACTAGAATTCAACCCAGGGCCTACTAAACCGAAAAGCTCTTGCTCTTCTATAACCTCAGGGTGTTGAACAGAGATTTCACTGTCTCTGTTATAGAGATGAGAAAACTAGGGCTCACGGAGGTCAAGGACCTGACAATGTTTGTACATATGATGAGTGACAGGGTCAGGATGTAAACCCATTTCCTCACCACCTTTCCAATGCTCATTTTGCCAACAAAAAATGAGGGTGCCAGAGAAGCTCCTCTCAAAGGTTCCCTCTAGCCGAGATAATAGAGTTTCCTCAGTCTTACTGCTGTTTTTGTGAAACTCCTGACTCCAAGTGGCTGCCCCAGCACTGCCCTTTCATCCTTTCCCTCAGTAAAGGAGAGAAACAGTCATTCAACAGAGGAGCCTGGACATCTAAGGTCTCACACTAACCCACCAATAGTCTCCCTGGGAAATGTGTCCATAGTCACTTTCTACAGAGTGACACCCACCTCTGGCCCACTCTTACTGACCCAAGCCCTCGCCCCTCGTCCATCAGGGTGTCAGCAGTGAGAGTGGCCCCTGTGAGCGACAGCGAGGCGCACGTGGGCACAGCGCACCTCTCCACACTGGGACACACCCTCTGGCGAAACCAGCTGGAGGCTCCGCTCCCCGCCCGGGTCCTGCCCGCAATCCCGCAGGCTGGGAGGCTACAGGTCCGGTGCAGGGACACACCCCGGGGGAGGAGCTAGCCTCTGGCTGCCCGGCGCAGGCTGGCAGCCCGCTCTCCGCCCTGCTGCTCCAACCAGCGCACCCACAGGGGACAACATGGCCCAGGAGCGTCCTTCCTGCGCCCTGGAGCCCGAGCACGTTCAACGGCTGCTGCTGTCCTCCCGAGAGGCCAAGAAGTCCGCCTACTGTCCCTACAGCCGCTTCCCGGTAGGGGCCGCCCTGCTCACCCGGGACGGGAGGATCTTCTCGGGTAAGGTCGCCGGGCGCCAGGGTCTCCTCCCGGCATCCTGGGCGGGGGTAGGGGAGGATACGCAGGGTGGAGGGAGAACACAGCGCTGGCCTCCTCGCTGGGCCTCCTCGCTGGGCCTCCCAGTCCCTCCCTGCCTCCTGCCCCCGCGTGTAGTGGGACCGTGTAAACGTGATTGGAAAACTTAACCCTCAGCTCTCAACTCTTGGAGGTCTGGGGTGGGGCCGGAGGGTAGCAGGGAGGCCCTAAGTCAAGACCATCTGCTGTCCTGGGGTGCTGGGAGGAGGGGTCAATGCCTTGCAGGCATCTTTTGGGCTCCCCTGGGGTATAGGAGTGAGTGCTCAGCTTGACCCCCTCATCTAGCTCTTATGCCCATTTTCAGATGAAGAGCCTGAGGCCCAGAGAGGAGGCCAGACTTTCCCAAGGTCACATGGGGCATTGGTGGCAGAACCCAGGGTTGGGGTCCCCAAAGTCCTGCTCACTCCCTGAACTTGAGGTGGGTGGGATGGCTGGGGGGGGGGGGCATCATCAGTGGTGGGACAGGCCTGGCAGCAGGCGTTGAAGGAGAGAAGCCGGCAGTTGGGGATCCGGTGGTGACCAGCAGCCGCGGGAGGTGGGCGGGAGGCAGCCTGAGTCTTCACTGCTCTGCTCCTGGTCTCCTTCCTTTAGCTGGAGAAAAACTCACCAGGCTGGGGTGCAGCTGAGTGGCCGAGCACTTGCCTGGTGTACACGAGGCCCTGGGTTCCCTCCCCAGCACCAAATAACTGCATCATTAAAAATAAGTAAAGCTCCTCTGTACACAAATTTTCAAACTTGTTTTCACTAAGCTTAGGGGCACTCTCAGGACAGCAGGGGACATGGTGTGGAAGTGATAGCCAGCATCCATGGTGCCCCTTTGGGTCTCCTGATGTTGAGGTTCTGTGGGGTTTCATGAGACACCCAGGTTCTCAGATGTCTCTGAACCCTTGACAGCGCTGGCTTGCGGCAGGAAGGCGATGAGCGCTAGCCATTAGCCCTTACTGCCCTGCAAGGCAGAGGAGGAAACTGAGGCTCAGAGTGGACACGGTCCAATATTGCAGAGCTGCAATTGGAACCCAGAGTTCCTGACTCCAAAGTCTGCTGCTCTGTCGGGGCAAAGGATCTCGGAGTGCCACATTGACGCTCGGGCCTGGCCTGGTGTTTCCATGAGTGTTGAACATTAACCAGCACCGTGGGCAGCTCAGCAGACAGCAGCTTTACAGTGTTGGGGACAAGGAATCCGCCATGGAGTCTTTTGGAGGCCTCCCCATCCCTTCAGATGGTGCAGAAAGCCTCTGTGTGTCCCCAGCACCTATAGTGACCCTCCCGGGGCACTTGCTGCCTGGCCTTATCACTGTCTGTGTACATAGTTCCCCCACCCCCGGACTTTGCGTGGCAGAGGACAGGAGCTGTGTCTGGGATCTTTGTGCCATTGGTCCCCTACGGTGGCACACACCTGCCTGGTCCAGGTTGTTGACTGACTGACCGACCGGCTGGATGAAGGGGTTGGCCTTGGAGCTGAGCAAGGGGAGGAGGCAGAGACGTCCAGGGCCCAGTGGTGGTGGATGGGGTCCAGCGTGTCAGGCCACAGCATTTCCTGGGCCGGGGGCCTCTCTGGCTGTCTTCCAGCATTGGGACTGGTGTCCTGCTTGGACAAACAGGTGCCTGGACAGGCAACACAGCCAGCCCTCCAAAGCCAGGGTCGTATGTCGAAATTCTCTGGTTCAGTTCTCTCTATTTCCTTCCTTCTCCTCCCTCCCTCCCTCACTTCCCTTCCTTCTCCTTCCTTCCTCCACCTACAGAAAAGATCACGCGTAGGTGACCCCTGCCAGCTCTGTTGAGTAAAGCCCGGGCCTTGGCCATTTCCACGTTGAGCATCATCAACAGGTACTGGCTGAGCTGACTCGGTACCGGCCACATGCCAGCTGCTGGGACTACCTCAGGGAGCAGGAGTGACATAGCCCCTCCCCCACGGAGGCCCCTGGTCTCCAACAGGCAGGATCTTCGTGGAGGTGGTGGGAGGAGTGTGGGATCGAGGGGCTGGCGCGTGCCCTAGTGAGGCACAGGGAGGCCTGCCGCTTAGGGAGGCTCGGGAGTGTGGTCAAGGCTCTGGCTGGGGTCAGGGCTCCCGAGTGTGAATCCTGGTGCGGCCGTGTGGCCCCGGGTGGGAGACCTCACCCTTCTGAGTCTGGGCTCGTTGTAGAGCAGACGTCCTCACACCCGCCTCAGGATTGCTGAGCGCAGCGCTGTTCCCAGCTGCTATGCCTGACTTGATGGGAAGGAAACAGGGAACCAAGGACTGTCACTAAGGAGAGGAGTGACATCAAAGTGGTGTTTGAGGACAATGCAGCTGCTAGGTTCTGGAGGAGGGCTGGAGCAGAGGGAGCAGAGTCAGGGATGACGTGGGCTTTGGTCACTGACCTGTCCAGTGTCCACATGGTACCTGGCTCATAGCTGTTCCCGGCGAAGGCTTGTGGAACACAGGAATGGATGGCTCGGACCAGGAATGGCAGGCGGGAGGAAGAGGGAGGAAAGATCTGAGAGACTTTGCAAGGGACTAATGGACGGGGCCAAGTCAGGCTGTGTAGGAAATGAACACGGTGTCACACACCTGTGATCCCAGCGACTCGGGAGGCTGAGGCAGGAGGATCTAGAGTTCAAAGCTGGCCTCAGCCACAGGGAGGCACTAAGCAACTCAGTGAGACCCTGTCTCCACACAAAATACAAAATACAAAATAGTGCTGGGAGTGTGGCTAGGGGTCGAGTGCCCCTGAGTTCAACCTCAGGTCCCCCCCAGAAAAAGAAATGAAGGACAGGAATATGGTACTGGGATCTGCAGCCAGCTGAGCAGGGAAGGAAGAGGCACTGCCCAAAGTGGGACACTGAAGCAGAACTGGGGACAGGTGCTGGGGACACGGTGGCAGGGACCAACAGCAATATTAGTCCTGCAATGGCCTGAGATCAGGGAGATCTCCTGTAACCCATGGCCACCATGTGAGGGAGGGAGGAAGGGGCACGGCATCCGTCACGGGGCTGGCCCTTAAAACCCCGGAGTTTCACAAGCACCGGGGAAGCCCGTCTCTCAGGGCAGGGTGACCCGCAGCTCAGGGCGCCACGCCCTTCTCTGTCCTGTGGGCACTAGTTCCTTTATGTCACCCTGCAGGTGGGCTTCCCCGTGCAGGCTGCAGCCGCTTTCCATTCTTACAGCCGCAGCCAGACAGGGAAGAACTCTTTCCCACCACCTCCTGATGGAAAAAACTCCAGGGAAGGGCTCTGACTGGTCCCTCTGGAATCACAGGCACATCCCGGGGCCAGTCGCGGTTGTCCTGATGGGGTCGTGTGATTGGGCCTCCCGATTCACATATCCCTCCCCCCTGGGTGAGGAAGGGTCTGGTAGCACAGAACGGGTGGCCGGGGACCCACGTTTTATACACGGGGTGACCGAGCTCAGTTTGACCTGATTCCAAACGCCATGCACTTTGGGTGGTCCCCTGCTGCTGGGCGGGTGTGCGGAGTGGGCAGAGAGAAGGCGAGGGCAGTTCACAGAATTCCCCCATCGCCTTACCCGGTGGCAGGGGGTCAGGTGAACAGGAGCGTCAGCAGCCATCAGGCGGGGCTTGGAGAAGAGGGGTTTCGAGTAACCCTGGGGGGCCCGCCCTGGCATCCTGAGGAGGCTTTGAGGGGTGGGAGGGCGGAAAGGGCTCATCGCAGGACAGGTCTGCCCCGTTCTGTGACTCTCCCCAGCAAGGAAAGCCCAGCCTGCCCAGAGCTCCTGGGCGGCTGGGGTCCCATCCAGTTCCAAAGCAAGGCTGGCTGCAAAGACAGCCTCTCCGTCACGACCTGCTAATGACCATCTTTTTCCCTCTGTCACTCCCGCCCTGGCCAAGACCTCGTGCCTGTCACAGATGGGCCACCCGGGATGGTAATGAATACCTCCAATAACTGCCTCCGCATCATGGACTGCCGGCTGCTGACATTCCATGGCTGGCGACATTCCCCAGTTGCTTGCGGGTGAGCGAGGGGAGGAACTTGCTGGTGAAGAAAGGGCAGCTGAAGGAACGGGAAGTGAAGACACTGAGGGGCTTAGGACAGCGAGGATGAATGGGGTCAGTGCCGCCTCGCCCCGTGGCGGAGGCTCAGCCTGCGTCTGTGGGCGGAGCATGACCTGGCGCACCGCCGCTGACCCCCGGCTGCTGCCCGGTGTCCCCACTTCAAACCCACCGCAGCACCGGAAGGGGTCCTAGGCCAGTGTCCCAACACAGGGTCTCTTGGTTGTGCCTGCTGCCACCCAAGGGCTGGGGGAGTTTCGCTTCTTCCGCTCCTGACCCTGGGACGTGCTCTCCCTCCTGCTTTCCCCCTCCTCTCCTGTCCATCTGCCATTTAGAGGAAAAGCCACTTTACTGGACCAACTGTGATGAACTGTGGAAGGAAGCAGCCCCTTAAGACACTTAAGGATGTCCTGCAAGGCCGATCCAGCTTGCTTGGTCCACCCTTCAGTCTGTCTTCAGCCACTCTCCCCCAGACCAGCCCCTTCCCTTCCTTCCCGGGGTTCCCCTTTCTCTGCCTGGGTTCGCTCCTCCGCAGGGCTCCGCCCCCTGCACCCCGCCCATCTGGTTGTCTCTAGCCTGCTTCCTCTCCTCTCAGCCCCCACCACACCCCTGTTGCCCTCTGTCCCCCCAAACATCACTTAGTTCTCTCTACGGTCACTCAGAAGTGGCTCATGGAGAGATGAGCTCTACTAAAATCCCTTGACTCTGTCGTGTAGTTAGACTATCGTTCACATGTGAAGTGACCATTTGCAGTGGGCAGAGGTTAGGATGCAGAGAGCTAGGATTTCTTCAAGCACCCAGGCATGATATTCCTCTAGTCCAGGGATTCTCAAATGTGGTCCCAGACCCTCAGCTCGGCAGCTCCATGTTAGAAATGTGAACTCCTGGCTCCAGCCCAGGCCTGTCAAATCAGAAACTCCAGGGTAGGACTTCAAAACCTGCTTTAAGAAGCCCTCCAGAAGATTCGGATGCCCACTTGCTGGGTGGGAGATCTGCCTACTCCAGCTGCAGTAATATCTCTTAGAGAAGAGTGGGCACCAGGCCCTCCAGCTCTGCTCTCTTCTCTGGGGCCTGGGTTCAAGCCTCACCATTGAGAGTCTCTTTCCTTGTGGGTGCTATGACATCATTCCACCCAGACCCCCTGAATCACCAAAGCAGCTGGAAAACAGATGGACTGAAATTCCAGGGAGAGAAGTGCTGTCCTTGGGCTCTCACAGGCCAGCCTGGGCGTCCTGGCTTCCCGCCACCAACCTCAGCTCTTACCCTCTGTGAGGAGGGCTGTAAGGGCATCTGCCCGACCCCGCTGGTGAAAGGGTTGATTGACAGTGCAGGCCTCACGTCCCTCACAGTGTGTGGCAGACACGTGCCCAGGAACAATGTAATGAGGAATAGCCGCAGTCTCACCCGGGGGGTTATTTGGTCCCATCCTGTAATTATCAATTCCAGCTTGGCATTGTCCTTGTCTCCCTCATGTGTGTCTCGGAATGAGCAAGGCTGCAGGAAAGAGCCAGCTTGCCTGGATATGAGAGCTGCTTTCCTTTTTGCTTCTTTCCCACTTTTTTTATGGGTGCATTAGCGTTGTACATAACAGCCTGACGGATTGTTAGGTATTCGTACATGCACACAATGGAACAACAGAACTTGGCCAGGGTCCCTCCCCAGCCCTTCCCGATAGCCTGCTTTCTGAGCTCAGGATTACAGTCTGTGGCCTTCCTCCACACCCCTGCTTTTCCTGTTCTCTTCTTTTGTCTTGAACAAGACTGGCAGGTTGCACTTGAACTTGCTGGAGGCCCCAAGTGCAGTTCTTACTCTGCGTCACAGGGATCCAGCACTGACAGAGGAAATTGCTCTCTTTCTATAACAGGCCACCATCTTGGTCAGCTCAGGTGGCCATAACAAAATACCAGAGACCAGGTGGCTTAGGCAACAGGTAGCTATTTCAAATGGTTCTGGAGATCAAGGTGCCACTAGACTCCCTCCTGGGTAAGGCCTTCTTCCGACCTCTGCCACCTTCTTACTGTCCTCACAAGGCACAAGGAGAAAGCTCATGCCTCTTCTTCTTATCGAGACACCTTATTATAAAATGGGATTCTCTTCTTATAATCCCATGATGGAGGCTCCATCCTCATGACCTCATCTAAACAGGCCTCAGCCCCTCATGCCATCCCACTGAAGGTCAAGGCTTTGACGTATGAATTTGAGGGGGACACACTCAGTCCATGACAGTGACCAAGAGCCCCAAGAGTCTCCACCCTCAGGAAGTTCACGTTATAATGGGGGAAAGGAGGTAATAGGGACATTTAATTCCGAAAAGTGGTAAGTGCTGAGAAGAAAATTAAAATACGATAAATGACTACAGAGGGTTGGAGGAGGTGGAGAGGATGCAGCTTCAGACAGGGAGACCAGGAGGCTTCTCTGAGGAGGTGACATTGGAGCAAATACTTGACTGGGGGGGCTTTGTGCCTATAGGGTATCAAAAGGCAAAATCGCAACAGTTTAGTTTAAAGATCTTAGTGGATTTTCTTTTCTTTTTAATTTATTTTTATTGTAAACAAATGGGATACATGTTGTTTCTGTTTGTACATGGAGTAACAGCATACCATTTGCGTAATCATACGTTCACATAGGATAATGAGGTTCGATTCATTCTGTTATTTTTTCCTTCCCCCCACCCCTCCCACCCCTCTTTTCCCTCTATACAGTCCCTCCTTCCTCCATTCTTGCCCCCCCACCCCCCATTATGTGTTATCCGCTTATCAGTGAGATAATTCGTCTTTTGGATTTTTGAGATTGGCTTATCTCACTTAACATGATATTCTCCAATTTCATCCATTTGCCTGCAAATACCATAATTTTATTGTTCTTTATAGCTGAGTAATATTCCATCATATATATATACCACAGTTTCTTTATCCATTCATCAATTGAAGGGCATCTAGGTTGGTTCCACGGTCAGGCTATTGTGAATTTAGCAGCTATGAACGTTGATGTGGCTGTATCTCTGTAGTATGCTGATTTTAAGTCCTTTGGGTATAGGCCGAGGAGTGGGATAGCTGGGTCAAATGGTGGTTCCATTCTAAGTTTTCTAAGGAATCTCCACACTGCTTTCCAGAGTGGCTGCACTAATTTGCAGCCCCACCAGCAATGTATGAGTGTACCTGTTTCCCCACATCCTCTCCAACACCTATTGTTGCTTGTATTCTTGATAATCACCATTCTAATTGGGGTGAGATGGAATCTTAGTGTAGTTTTGATTTGCATTTCTCTTATTACTAAAGATGGTGAACATTTTTCATATGTTTGTTGATTGCTTGTAGATCTTCTGTGAAGTGTCTGTTGATTTTATTTTCAATTCTAGAATTAGGCAAAACTCCGTTTCATAAAATAGAATAAGTTTTCTGATATGCAGAGCAGAGGTGGTTGGTTTTATAGGCAGAGAAAAGCTGAAGAAAGCAGAAACAAAAGACAAAAATTGGATTTCAAAGTTACTTTCCTTGTAAGGTGGTTTGTTGGTCAGCTTTGTGTCACTCCCACAAAACACTGGAGGCAATTAACTTATAAAGTCAAAAGGTTTATTTTGGTTCACAGTTCTGAAGGATCGAGTGGTCCCATGCTTTTGGCCTCTGGCAAGGGCAGCACACCATGGCCCGAGCATGTAGCAGTATAAACCACCTCCCTTGATGAGCCAGGAAGCAGCATGAAAGAGAAAGACCAAGTTCCCACAATCCCCTTCCAGTGCATGCCCCCAGTGACCTCAGGACCTCACCTGCTGAAGGTCCACAGCACTTCCCAACAGCGCCACCCTGAGGACCAAGCCTTCATCACATGGACCTTTAGGGGACACTCAACATTGGAACTATAGCGGGCAGGGACAGGGATAGAGAACACTAGCAAAACAGCTGACTGGTTAACCCCATGTCACCTTTTGTGTGTGTGTGTGTGTGTAAGGAACATTAACTTTGTGATCGTGTCTGTTGAAACTGACCTGTTTGGAAAATCTATGGTTTCTCTCTCCTGACTTCTTGGGAAGTCTGATAACAATTAATTTCAATTCGGTGACATGAAACTTCAGCATGGACAGTTCCACTGGGACTCAATACCTGTCATTATCATTTTGCAAAGGAGGACAATTGATCCTCGAGGAGTTTCAGTCCCTCCCCCAAATTCTCAGAGCCAGTAGAACAAAGGGTCCCAGGACCCGACAGAACCTCAGGGTTGTTCCTAGTCACGGGTGCAGGAATGTGCTCCCAGCAGAGGCGACCGCTCTCTCCCTAACCATGGAGATGTTTTGCACATGATAAGGAAGATTTCTCTAAATGTCACCTTTCTGAACTTCCACCGACACACGCATGTGTCCTAAGAGGCTGGGTCTTCTCCAAGTGTAGCAATTTGCTTTCATGACACATCAGGGAATCCCCAGATCGATGTGAATCATGTCTAATGGGAAAAGTGTCAGGCCTGAATCAGAGACAGGCCGGGGTTGGCCAGGGTTGCTGACCAAGGGGAAGGCCAGCAGGACTAACCTGGGAGAGGCAGAAACCAAGAGCACGTGTTACCAGCATGCCAGCAGGGGTCCCAGGTCCTGGGGTTCTCTGTGTCCCAAAGAAATAATTGAAGACTTTGGCAGGCAAAGCAGAGGTTTATTGAAAACAGAAGTTCACTCCCGGAAAGCAAAGTGAAACAAGCTAGGAAGTTAGCTCAAGGCCCTGCCTACACCCTGGAGCTTGGTTTTATTGGGTTGTGCTAGCTCCTTTTCCCCTGGGTGGATTTGGGGTTGATTGACACCTTGATTGACAGCTGAGTCCTACATAATTTCTTTTCTACCCTGCACAGGTAAGTTTTGTTTTCCACCAGAAAATGCACAGAGGGGGCCAACCCCAACATCAACATTATGTTAACTAGCAACAGGTTAGCTTTAGGTCAGTCCCTCGGGCTATTATGCTGGCCCAAGATCGGGGACTTCCTCTTTAGGAGCTTGAATTTCCCCTGTGGTCATCTAGCTTTCTTCCTGTAACCACAAGATGGCCCAGGTTCCCCTCACGGAGGGGCTGCAGACAGGGTCAGGAGGGCGGTTACCTCCCTTCCGCCTTTCCCATCCTGTCCCTGTCCGAGCCCTGCCTCCTACGTAACAGGGGTCAGCAAAGGTGGGAGGGGGCAGGTACGGGCAGGCAAGAGTGATGGGGATCAGGACCCCCGCTGGGGAGCAAGAGGGACACATTCACTTCTTCAGTCAACTCCCATTGACCCAGAAGAGGTTGAGTAATAAGGGGCCAGTTATCTCAGGCATAGAACTCACTTTGGGTGCTGGGGATTGAACCCCCAGGGCACTCTACCACTGAGCCACATCCTCACCTCTTCCTTTTTTATTTTGAGACAGGATCTTGCTAAACTGCTGAGGCTGCCCTCAAACTTGAGATCCTCCTGCCTCAGCCTCCTGAGTGAGTGGGATTACAGGTGCGCGCCACCGCCCCCGGCTCATAACTCACATTTCAATATGAATGACTGAAAGCTTAGCCAGTGTGGGCATCGATACCTGTTAACCCCTGCTTTCAGGATGGCAGCCTCCTGATGGCTCCTTGTCTTATCTCCCCACTCGATTGATTGACTTGCAAAGGATAGAAATGTGCATGAACTATTGTAGACACAAAGAGAATGTTACCAGCATCCTCTGCCTGAGGCCTGACTCCTGAAGTCCCAGCTTACCAGGAATGACCACTTGCCCCCAGAAAACAAGCAAAGGTTAATGGTGAAAGGCAGAAAGGGAGACTTTAGCTGACGTGACCACGTTGGGCAGAGGCGCGAAGCCACATCTCCGCCCTGTCTTCAGGGTGCTGACAGGAGCCCAAGCTCAAAGCTGGAGGCCCCGGGGTGGGGGAGCAGCGGGGAGGCCTGTGTCATTGAGCAGTCCTGGTCAAACTGCGCTCTGGCTGACCATTCCCTCGGCTCTGGTTCTGTGAAGCGGCTCCTGATCCACTTGGCCCTTGTGATCCTAGAAGGGGGTGACGCCTGGGGGTTTCTAGGCACGGCTTCAGGGGTCTGAAACCAGATGCTGCAAACCTTGCCTGCGTCTTCCAGGGAGACAAAGTAGGCTAGGTGAATTTAGGGCAGATGACCTCACAGTACTGTTTTTTAGATGAGCACCCCAGCTTGCCTATGTGCAGACCTAACAAAAGAGACAGATCCAGAGGCAGAGATGCTGGGCTCTCTCCTGCCTTCCTTTACCAAAGGGCATCTGCAGGCCTAAATGGACAGTCTCCGCCGTTAGCAAAGGCAGCCCCTCAGTCCCTGGGTGCACGTAACTCCACCGCGGGAGGAGCTGGACTATAGCGAGGCCTCACGGGCGCTGCCTCAGGCCAGCCTCTCTCTCCCTCCCCGTCTCTCTCTTCTCTCTCATTCCTCTGTGCGTTTCATGTCTAGCGCTGATCTCACCCACGGTGGACGGACACGTGGAAGCCCACACTGGGTGTCAGAGAGGAACGGAAGACCCACCCAGAGAACTCTGATTGACCAGTTTGGGTCAGGGACTCATCCTTAGGCCATGTGAGAAAAATATCAGCTTCCATTTGAATTATAGGCTGGGAATGAGGTGAGGCTCCAAAAAGAGAGGAAAGAGGTGCTGAGTTATCAAACTCAATGCTCACCTCCACCCTCTTCTCCCAAGTAGAATTCCAGAGGGTCCCCACTAACACCCACAGCCATCCGTGCCCAGCTGTGCATGTGCCCTTACCCCACCAGGGGCCTTGCAGCTATGGAACCCAGCACTGAGGCAAGCGGTGTCCAGTGACATCCACCAGATCTGGACATGAATCCATGTGATCCTGAGAACTTAAAGCTAAATGATAAATGCAACCACTCCTAACAGTGTGAATAAGGCAGGGACAGCCAGGCGCGGCGGTGCACACCTGTAATCCCAGGAGCTTGGGAGGCTGAGGCAGGAGGAAGGAGAGTTCAAAGCCAGCCTCAGCAATTTAGTGAGGCACTCAGCAACTTAACGAGATCCTGTCTCAAAATAGAAAAGGACTGGGGATTTGGCCAGTGGTTTAGAACCCCTAGATTCAATTCCTGGTACCAAAATATAATAGAGGAACAGAACACATGAGATAACTAACCAGTGTCCAAATTTCGTAAATAAAGGAAGAGCAGAATACTGTAAAATCCCAGTGAAGACTGGAATTGGAAGAGGGGAGGGTAGCAGGTGGCAGGACTGGTGGCAGCAGCAGATCTCTCATTAGCAAAGGGAAGAACAGGGAACCCGCAGGGGTGCCCTGTCATGATGGTTATGGAAACCGCTGTGTGAGCCCTCCTGCCCTGGATTACTCAAACCCTTCCCTATCTGCCCTGGGGTGGCCCTTGTCCACTGTCTTCTGAGACCCCAGCTCAGCCCTCTGGGAGCTTTTCCTAGGCGTGCGTGTTGGAGAGACTGGCCTTCTTGGGGGCACCCAGTTCTCTGCGCACACGTGGTGCTTTGGGGTTCAGGGGTTCCCTTAGGGGTTGAACAGTCATAGACTTTTGTGGACCTGACTTGTGACTTCTTAGGCTATTCAAATTCTAACAAATTCTATCAAAAAGATCCCTCCTGCTGGCTTTTCTTCCTCCTACGCAGGCGTTCCACACCCACCGTGCCCTTCAGGATGTGGTTCCTGAGCGGGCCAGCTCTCGGTTTCCAAGTACTGGCCTCCGGGCCTGCCCACCCTGTTGCCTCACATCCGTGGTGGCTGTTGAGGCACCTGAACAATAGTCTGGGTGGGAAGGTGACAGATCTTGGCCACAGGGCGCCTTCTCGTTGCCGGGTAGAGGAATAGTGAAGGTGGGTTACACAGTCTGCCCTTCCGGTTATGGCAGGATGGGACTTTACCAAATACTCTGCCACCAACTAACACGGGCCTCCAGCCTGCCACCTTGCCTGTCTGTGTCTCTCACTGATCTCACCCAACCATTAGAGCAATGCCACCTATTTCAGATTTTTTTTTTTTTTTTAACCAGGGATTGAACCCGGAGCACGTAATGGATGAGCCACATCCCCAGCCCTTTTTCCTTTGTATTTTGAGACAGGTCTTGTTAAGTCCCTAGGGCCTTAGTAAGTTGCTGAGGTTGATCTCAAACCCGAGATCCTCCTGCCTCAGCCTCCCAAGCCACTGGACTTACAGGTGTGTGTCACCAAGCCCAGCTCTGGATGGTTTTATGAAGTTGTATCTCACTTTCTTGATTCATTAGGTATTGGCTATACTGCTGTAACGAAAAGGTCCCAAATTACAGTGACTTGAATATGATAGAATTCTGTTTTTTTTTCTGACATAACAATTCAGCGTAGGTAGTTGACCAGAGCAAACAGGCACCTCTGCTCTGAGGGTCACCCAGGGTCCCAGGTCCCTTCTCTCTTGTTGCTTGTCCTTTCCTACGACCTACACCTCTTGGTCAAAGCTGTCCCATCCCATCCACCCCCACCTTCCAGCTTATGGAAAAGGAAAAGAAAGGAAATAGGAAGTCAGCAATCTACTTAAGAAAATGGGACCCACGAGTTTCCTGTGTCACTTTGGGCCACACCCTATTGGCCAAAATTCATTCACCACAGGGCCATACTGTGCCACCAGGGGGTCTGGGAAAGGCAGTATCTAGCTGAGCCTCCGCCATGTCTTCAGCCATATTGGGATGAGGGTCTCTTCTATCACTTAGAGGAAGAGTAGGAAATGGAGACTGGGGAGTAATTAATACCTCTGCCTCCGGGAGGAAGGCGAACTACAAAGATGACGTGGACCAGACATTACGTCCCGATGGTCAGGAGCCAGTCCGGCTCCCAGGGCCATTTCTTCATGGTCTCGACTCCCTTAAAATGGGGAGCTGCTTAGTCAGCAGACCTGGCTATGCCGATATTTTGTCTCCAGGGAGCATCCCTGGCTCACTGTCCCCCAGGAGCTCCCCTGAGAGGGGCACTGGGAAGGACTCTGTCACTGAGAGTGTCCGGCCACCTTCCCAACTCACCCCCTGGGAGGCCCCAGCAGAGCCTGCTGGCTGGTGCAGTCATGGCCACCTTCTGTGAAGCTTGGGAGTTTTCTGTTGGTCAGTCGGTTTCTTGGTTTTCATGGTGGTTTTGCAACAGGATTTACACGGAAGCCTGGCTGGACTCGGGCAGCAGGTAACCAGCCCCAAGCTTCCATCAGGGCCTCCCTTCGTTTGGGCAGCTACGGCGAGACCTCAGACTCAATGGCTTGTGAACAGCAGAACCGTGTTTCTCAAGGTTCGGGAGGTCAGGAAGTCCACGAGGCGCTGGCGGCAGTATCTGGAGCAGGTCCCTTTCTCACAGGCCACCCTCTCCTGTGACCTCGCATGGCGGAAGGGGCAGGCCGCTCCCTGGGCCTCTGGTTAAGGCCCTCATTTCCTCTGTGGAGATCAGTCCCCTCATTAGGTCCTCACGACCTGGTCGCCTCCACAAAGGCCCCACCTCCTCAGACCATCACTTGGGGATTAGGATTCAGTGTACGAATATGGGGGACACAAACATTCAGACCACTGCAGGCGCGAACCTCATGGCTTCTGACTCTCAGATCTGGGCCTGGGGGTCTGTTGACTTATTCATTTATTTATTTTGGGGGGTATAGGGGATCGAACTCAGGGACACTTGACCACTGATCTACACCCCCAGTATCATTTTATATTTTATTTAGAGACTTGGTCTCACTAATTTGCTTAGCACCTTGCTTTTGCTGAGGCTGGCTTTGAACTCGCGATCCTCCTGCCTCAGCCTCTCGAGCTGCTGGGATTACAGGTGTGCACTACCGCGCCCAGCTCAACTTTTATTTAGTTTTCATTTATTTGCTTTGCTTTTGCACAGGGAATTAAACCCACGGCTTCACGCACACTAGGCAAGTGCCACACTGGGCCACACTCTCCCAGCTCTCAGCTCGCCTTCTTCAGCCCCAACCCCTCCCTCGACCTTGACCTCTGCAGGGCTGGTGAGGCTGCTTAGCCCACCCTGCCCCTGCCCCCGCGGCCCCCAGGCTTTGGCCAGGATGGAGGCCCTGGGGACATGAAAGCAGTGAGCATTCTTGGGAAGGCCACTGCCCTGTCCTTCTCCCACCCCGTGGGAACAGCCGGTCCCTGCCTGTCCTGGAATGGGCCAGGCTCGTAGCACAGCTGCGGGGCAGACCATCAGGCCGTCCTCTCTCCTCAGGGTGCAACGTGGAAAACGCCTCCTACACACTGGGCATCTGTGCTGAGCGGACTGCCATCCAGAAGGCCATCTCCGAGGGACACAAGGATTTCAAGGCCATCGCCATCTCCAGGTGAGCAGGAGGGGCACGCGCAGCGAGGCGCCTTTGCCCTTCAGCAGCCCCGCGCACCTGTCACGCGTTCGTCCCCTCGTCTGCGCTCCTGTGTGCCGGGCACAGGTTCAGGACCTGCTGTCTGGGGGTAGGAGATAAATAAGAAGCGGGCCCTGCCCTCGGGCGCCCAGAGGGCCGGCAGGCAGGCACCTCTAATGCCAGGGCAGGTGTCCCCCCAGCGACACCAAGTACAGCAGGAAGGCAGCACAGAAACCCAAACCCGGGGGGACCTGAAGGTCACCTGGTTCAGAATCCCTTTTACAGCTGGAAAAAAAAAAACTGAGGCCCAGAGAAGTCAAGCAACTTTCCTGGGAGTTGGTGGCAGAGCTGGGACAAAACCCAAGTCCCAGAGTGTCACTCCAGTGCCATCCCACTGTGCCCTGCTGAGCCAGGAGGTCGGCTGCTGCCAACCCCGCCATGAGCCAGGCTCACTTCCAGGCGCCGGAAGCTGGATCTGCGACCAGCTGGTGGGCGGCAGTCAGGTGGACACTGCCCGTGGTTCAAGCTCACCGGCTCCAGCCCAGGCTCTGGCTGTGGGAGAACCCAGCCAAGTCTCTGGGCCCCAGACACAGATGTCCTTGTTCCCGGGCACCTACCCTCAAGGCTGAGTTTGTGCTGGCCCTGGACCCAAATACTCTGGCTGCAGGATTCACCTCCGAACGACCTCGTTTACTGATTTGGACCCTGCTGACTTACCGACTGGCGGCCAGTGCTTTGGGGAGACTCGCGCATATCCCAGGATATGGTCATTAGCCAGTCGATGACACGAGGAAGCCTAGCCCGCCAGAAAGAGGCTCCGCGGCCCACAGGCTTTGGTCTTTGGGGGTATTTGGTGTCCTGGCCGCACACTATGGGCCAGGTGGTCCTCCCGGGGATGGAGCCTCTCCCTGGCCGACAGGCAGCCGCCCAGAGCGAGGCCAGTGAGCCCGGGCGCCATGAGCACAGGCCCAGGTGGCTTTTCTAAGACCCTGAGCTCAGGGGCTGGCCGGAGGTGGCCCGGCTTACTCCAGGCTTGTTTCTGGGTGACTGGAGCCAACGGACACTTAGGGAGGGAGGCCCCGGCTTCTGGGAGCCTTCCCCAGGACCGAGGTCCGTCCTGGCTCCAGCTTCAGGAGAATTAATGAGGCTGTGCTGGGAACATTTTGTGCAAATGAGCACTTAATGGGGGGGGGGGGGGAAGAGGGGAGAAATAACTCAATTTCAAAGCTGATCCAAAAAATAATGGTATTCCGGGGAAAGGGGACCAAAGTCAACAAAACGGTCATGGGGCAGTAGCCTGGCCCTTAGAATTTCCCAGGTGACAGTCTTTTCTCTTGGTCATTATCTCCTTTTAAACATGACTGGGTATCCAGCAACGGTTAGCAAATGTCCTTATTTACACATCACCTGCCTTTCTGAGCCACCCAGTCGTCCTACTCCAGTTAGTCAGCCTGTGCCTGCGTCCCCAACCAGGAATGTGTCATTACTGCACTACTGGTTGGACAAATTGGGAGCAAGGACTTAGAGGAGGGGTGGGAAATGCCAGCCTCTCGCTAACACTGGACAAGGCCGAACTCTCTGAGTTGCTCTGAGATCTCTGAGGACGGACCCGGAGAGGCGCATGTGGCCACTGAGTCAGGGCGGACTTTGCCACTTGGACAGCAGAAATAAGCTGGCCCTGCCAGGGTCCCGGCTGCAGTCATCAGGGTCAACAGGTTTCCCGACTGTCCAGTCTGACAGGCATGACTTCAGTGTGTGACCAAGGTCGCCACCAGCACAGAGAACTCAACACCCAGCAGAAGGCAGGGCAGGGAGGAGGGAGGAGCGAGGAGAAGAGGGAGGTGCAGAAGAAATGTCCAGATGGAGCCGGAATGTGGAGCAAAGTTAACGCTCAGGTTCCAGGGTCAGCAAGGCCTGGTTCAAATCCTGCTCCTCCGTGGACCGTGGGCAAGGTGCCATGGTCTCTGAGCCTGACTTTTTTTTGGGGGGTTCCCCAGATTGAACTCAGGGACACTTGGCCACTGAGCCACAACCCAGCCCTATTTTGTATTTTATTTAGAGACAGAGTCTCACTGAGTTGCTTAGCGCCTCACCATTGCTGAGGCTGACTCTGAACTCTCAATCCTCCTGCCTCAGCCTCCTGAGCTGCTGGGATTACAGGCATGCACACCACCGCGCCCGGCTTGAGCCTGGCTTTTGATCGGTGAAATGGGAAGAGTAACATCTATCCATCAGGCTGTCCCAGGGTCTCCTGAAATGAGTTCCTGGAGTAGAGAATGTCACAATTTTAAACTATGGTTTTGAAGTTATCATGATTACTGCTGCAGGTTGCAAGGTCAGCAAAGGCAGAGTGAACAGATTCTGGGTTTCAGTCCCAGCTCTGTGACTGTGGGCAGGTGGCCTCACCTTTCATGACCTCTAACCCATAGGTATGAGAGTACTCGCGGGACCCTCACCTCTTGCCGGGCTATTGGGGAGTAAATGATTGAGACCCCTGGCATGGTGCCTGGCCCAGGGGTACCGTGTAAGCGTGAGCCTTTGTTATGCTCAGAACTGTGCTGCAGTTGTACCGTCTTGTGACTTTCAATGGTTGAGCCCTGACTGGGTCAAATCTAACTTTCCCCTAGAATACAGGATCGCTCCCCTTGAATGCCCTGATACAGGTCCCTGTGTTCAAGGAGCTGCTCATTGGGTAGTTGACAGAGCATGCTACAGACAGAAAGGAAGTAGCAAGCTCAGCAGGGGCCAGATCACATAAGGTCTTACAGGTCATGGGAGGGAGGCTGAATTTCACCTGGAGTTTGTCTCCACGGCACTGCCCACAGTTTGCTTTGTTACATCATCCACGTTCAGATTCATTCTCCTGCTCCGTGAAGGAAGGGACTTTCCTACTGTCTTTGTTGATCCTTTTTCTTGACAGCCTGGCTTAGAGCAGGTTCTTGATCAACATGGGGGAATGAGGCAAGACGTAACACAGTCCAGCCTTAAAGGCTCATGAGAGAGGCCCACGGCACAATAGCCGTCACCTGACCATCGCAAGGGTCAGCTCGGCTCAGGGGCCTGCTGGGCAGGGGTCCTCACCCTTTTCTGTTCCCGTGGACTTTTCCTCTGAAACTGGAAGTGTGCTCAGAGAGAGTCCCACCTTTCCACGGAGCAGGTGGTTATCAGGACTTGGTTGGTGGGTAGTCTGGCTCCGCTGCCCAGTCTGTAGACTCCTGAGCACCGTGAATCTTGTCTGTTTCATTCACTGCTACGCTATGCCCCCAGCACCAATGACAGTGCCTGGCACATAGTAGGTGCTCACTAAATATTGGTCTGAAATGAGGCCATGCATACAGAGTGCTTTGCAGGATGCGTTGCATGTTCTTGCACACGTTAAACCATTATTGCTAGCATGTAAGATGAGTTATAGAAAGTCACCTAGAAACCGTGACAGATTATACAGCAAGGTGTCAGTCCCGGCAATTACGACAGGTGTACAACCCGAAGTCTACAAGCCTCACAGACACCTTACCTCATCTGCGCGTTCCTGCAGAGTAGATGACTTCATTACCTGTGTTTTATAGGCCGAGAAATGAGGACAGGTTAAAATGACTCCAAGGCGCACACAGGTAGCAAACGGAGGAGCAGAAAATCAAAGTTTAAATACTTTGTTCTTCCAGGTGGATCTTAAAGCCGGGGATCCAGAAGGGCGAGAATGTTGATGGCTGCTGGCTTAATGTCTGGGACTCCAGCAGGCATTGAGGGTCTCGTGTTGAACCCTGGGGTGTCCTTTGTCCTGCTCAGAACTGGAGGGTTGGCTGAAGGAGCTTGTATCCTCACAGGCGGCCCCTGGCGCCAAGCACCTCTTCTCCAGCCTTTCTCAGATGCGAGGAGCCTGTTTTTACTGTTTGAGGCTCTTGCATCTTGTTCTTTCATGCCTCAGGGCCTTTGCACACACTTTTTTAATTTTCTTTGCCTACAACATAGAAAAATCCCAGGTTTCAGGACAGCATCTCTGTTACTTCGTCTCTCTGATCCTGTTTCCTGTACAATGACCATTCTGACACCCAGGTTGCTCCGAAAATTGATGAAATTATGTATGTCAAACACCTGGGGTAGTAGTTGCTCACTAACTGGTGATGTATGAACTCCATCGTTCCTCCAAGGAGGGTCAAATGCCACCTCCTCTATAAAATATTCACTTTCACTCTGGTGGCAAGGGCTTGTCTCCCTCTTACTCTGTGTTCTAACTGCATTTTGTTTAAAACAATATCCAGGGGCTGAGGATAGAGCTCAGTTGGTAAAGTGTGTGCCTCACATGCACAAGGCCCTGGGTTCAAGCCCCAGCACCACACACAAAAAAAAAGACAAAAATCCATTTTTCTGCCACCTGCTGGGCTGAGCCATCTTTTGAATTCCAGAGACAAATTCTCCTCAACCCCTGTTCCCCAGAGAGTGGGGCACTCGGTGTTCACTGAACACTTGCTGAATGCCTGAAGAGACCCGTCCCTGCCCCTGGTTCGCCCTGCGGAAGTGACGGAAGCTGCCTGCGACACAGAAAAGTCGCCTCCCAGCCTCTGGGACATCACCGTGTCTGAATTAGGAGCTGCCTGGCGGGTCCCACCCGACCCGGCATGGGACAGGAACTCAGCACCTGAATCTCAGCAACTGTCCTGATGCCTTGGGACACACTGATCTGAGTTCCAATCTCTGTTTCCCCAGTAACTTGCAAGATGACTTCATCTCGCCATGTGGTGCCTGCAGGCAAGTCATGAGAGAGGTAAGAGCCCCGGTTCCTGGGCCTCTGGGCCTCTGGGCCGCCCAGGCTGCAGGGCCACACCAAGCTGCCGGGTGCTGTTGGCCGACTCCAGAGGCTTCCCGAACCTGCATGAGTCACTGGCAGTGGGTCCTCTTCCAGCAAACACTTAGGGACTGGGTGTGGTTGGGACCAGGCACTGCGCCAGTGCTGGGGTCAAGACAAGTCGGGTCCTGCTCCTGAGAGCTCGCGGCCTGGTGCCGGAGGCAGACAATAAACAGGCGGCAATTAAGAAAGCGGCAAGGGACGCTCCAGATCACAGTCTGCAGCTTCCAGCCTGTGGGCCACAGCTAGCCTGCGGCTGTTTTTTTTTTTTTTTTTTTTTTAACATGCCACAATTTTTATTGCAACGTGGCCATTTTTGTGAGGGTGGGGAGTTTGATCTCAAAACAATGTTCCATTTAAGGCTCTTTTATACAGAAATTGCCATCATGACTGATATTCAAAATATCTTTAGTGTTGGAAGACTCACATGGTAAACATAAAACACCTACATGTATTCAGTAGTGTACACTCAATGGAAAGGTGTTAATAACAGCTATTTCTTTTAAGAAGATATGCAGGTAATAGGAATGAACACTGAGGTACTAGGATGAATTGATGAGTTAATGAAACAATGGGCATTCCTTTTGGGGGATTAAACTCATTTTAAAAAAGTGCTTTTAATGCATAGTGTTATATTCGTGCTGCCATGTCACAAAAGAAGGCTTGCCAAGGCAGGTGAGGTGTATGAATGTTCCAGCGCCTCACAGAACTACAATCAAGTGCAACTATAAATAATACTGAAAAAAGTTCATCATCTGACCAGTGGATAATACTTTCAAGGCATTCAATCTGCTTCCCCTTTGCAGTATTCTAGACTATTCGCATTGACAATCACATTCATTTTAGGGCTTGCTGCAAGGGAGGCATATAACCAGTTGTTTTGGCTAAAATAAGATAGGAAGGCATTCCTTGGGTTCTACATAAAAGTAACCATATTAGAGTCTAATGGCAATCACTGACAGGCTGCTTAAATGAATGATATCTCCTTCATTCACTGTGTTGGAAGGGCCCAGTGGAAAGGGAAAAAACAAAAACAAAAAAACACCTAATGCTATTCCAATGGACTGAGCTGGAGAAATGAAACCCCCTTAAGATCCAGATGGCACTTGATGGTCACATTATAACGGTTTTCCTTCAAGTGAAACTACTACATTGCCTCCCAATTTCTCTCCAAGTGTTGACCGGTCCTTAATATCATCCAAGCCATTTACTTGCCACTCGTGTTTAATACCTGTAAATTTCTTTTTAATGGCATCTTTAGAGCTAGCATAAATCATCTTGCTTTTTAAGGGTGCACTTTCAGGAGCCCAGAATATAAATACTAGGTTTTCTTTCTTAGACTCTTTTGTTTCGTATGTGGCATCGTACAAAGCATATCGGCAATCATTCAGAGGTAGCAACTTCACAAAAGATGTGTAGGGGTCCTCTACAGTATCACCAATGTCACCCACCAAGATCTGCTTTGCTTCCTCTACAATTATTTGTCTTTTGTCATCACTTAAACAGAAGAGAACTGCTTTCTTTTTTTTTTTTTTTTGATCTCCTCTTGTGTAGAAGATTTCCTTACTTTCATATCATTAAAAACTTTGATGACTTCATCATTCACTGTAACTCCAGATGCCATAGTGCCCGCGGCTGTGACTGCGGCAGCGGCTCCGGCTCTGTGGATCTGGGAGGAGGAGGAGGAGGAGGAGGAGGGGCAGGCGGGAGGGCAGGCAAGAGGCTGCGAATGCCTGCGGCTTGTTTTTATAAATAAAGTTTTATTGGAACCAGCTCTGCCCATCACCCATGTATCATCTTCTGCCACTGTCCCTTCGAGAGGACAGTGTGGCCTGCAGAACCTGTAATACTTCCTGCCTGACCTTGGACAGGGGGTTGTCTAGAACCCAAGCCCCAGATGGCCAGGAAGCCCTCTCTTTGGGGATGGCATTTAAGCAGAAATCCACATCATGAGAAATGATGTGGGAAAGGTCTAGAATTTTCCAGCTAAGGGACCAACAAGTTCACACCCAGGTGCTCAGTGAGTTTGATACAGAGCAGGAACCAAAGGGACAATGGGATGTGGAGTCAGGGGTGTGGGCAGGGGCCAGATCACACCAGACGGAGGACATATGTTATTCCAGGAATAGCAGGAACTGAGTCGTCCACTTAACAATAGTTCAAAAGGCAAATTTTATGTTATGTATATGTTGCCACGTTTTTTAAAAAGTTGAAAAAAGAAGAGAATGAAGGGAAGCCATGGACGTTTTCAAGAAGGAACATCTAGGCTGTGACGCATGTGTTACAAAAGCCACTGGGAAGGCCTGTGATTCCGTCAACTCTGAAAACAAGAGGGTGGCTTAGACCGCGGGCTCTTCATCTGGGCCAGGTGGGAGTTTTTGATGTTGATATGAACATTGCGGGTGGGGAACGTCAGTGGCCTTGTGGATTTTCAAAGATCATGTGTCCTTCGGAATCCCAGAAGATGAAAGCCACCAGCTTGGAGTGTCCCACACTGGGCCCTTGAGCTCTGAACGCTGCAGCTTGTTTGGTCCCCCCGCAAGCCCAGCAGGGAAGCAGGTGCCATCATCCCGGTTTCCAGATGGGTCCTCTGAGAAGGGTCGGAGAAGCAGAGCGCCCAGCCGTGATGGGCTGGCGTCTGCGGCCAGCTCCGTCTGCCCCACGGCCTCCCGGCCCCGCTGCCCCTCTGTCTCCACGCTTCTGTAGCCCGGGCAGATCCATGAAGGACCGTACTGGGGCTTCGAGTGGGGAAACTGGTTCCTCGAGGGCGCCTCTTTCCGAGTGTGCTGGGTGAGGGGACCGTCTGTGTGCGTCTGCACCTTGGGCTTCAGGGCCTCTGGAGGCTGTAAAGGCCTCCACCCTCTGCTCCTCGCCAGCACAGTGGGCCCAGCAGAGTTTGCAGAAGGCATTTCACAAATCCAGACGAAAATGCCACCCTTACAGACACAGCCACCCAGCTCAGTGGCAGTGGCTAAGGTCACCTGAGGAAGCCACCAGGGGCGCCAGTCGCTGGCTCCCAAAGCCCCAGCTCGGCCCCGTTGCTCTCGGCTGTTTTCTCCAAACAGACTGGGCGCTGGCACGCGAGAGCAGGAAGGAGGGACAGGCAGAACTGAAGGCCAACTGCAAACAAAGGATGAGGCCTGGGGCAGGGGACCTGGCACTCAGATCCGCAGCCTCCGCTCTTGTCCACGCCCTCAGGCAAAGCCTGCCAGGCAGAGAAATCTCCTCCCTTATAACAGTAATTCTGCAAAAGCCAGAAGATTGATGGCGTCTGGTAATAACCTGGTGATTCAGACAGAAGCGTGGAAGAACAGGAGGCTGCAAACCTGAGTGGTCCCTGGCAGCCAGCACGGCCCAGCAGGAGGACTGCCTTTAACTGAGCACCTACTATGTGCCTTTCCCTGAACTGTCTGTAAATCTCACCACGCCTGGCCAGGGAGAGCCTGGGTCTGTTGACTCCAGCTCCATCACTGACTTACCTCCCACCTACCGACCTGCCTAGCACATTCTCCCATCTCTAAAACTGTCTCATGGATCAAGACACGGAGCCCCGAAGAGTTGTCACACAGCAAGCAAGTGCTGTTCCTCACGGTGCAGGAGAAAGATGGGGCGTCTTAGCTCAGTGTACCCCGGTAAGCCTCAGTTTCCTCATCTGTAAAATGGGCCTCACAGCAGCTACCTCCAAGAGTAGATGCTAACACAAGTGCCGCACAGCGTTATGAAGCAGCCATGTGTCCTCTCCCAACGAAGACAGGACAGACCGTGAGGGAAGCAGGCCTTAGCCACCTTTCGTCACAGCAGAAGGGAGTCGTGTCTGGAGGTTAGATGTCATTTTCACAAAGCCCTGGGTGATCCCCAAAGGAGCAAATCTGGCCCACCCACGTCGGGCCCGGGCTCTTGTGCCTCAAACTCTTTGAGCCGAGTACAGTTTTTGCCATTCCCATTTTACTGGTGGGGAAACTAAGGTACCCAAAGGAACATCAGACGGTAGGTGGTAGAGCCAGACAGAAACCCGGGTCCCACCCAGTCCTCGGCCACATGGCCTCGCTCACGCTGGCTCTGCCTCTCTTCCAGTTTGGCACTGACTGGGCCGTGTACATGACCAAGCCGGATGGTACGTACATGGTCAGGACCGTCCAGGAGCTGCTGCCTGCTTCCTTTGGGCCTGAGGACCTGCAGAAGATCCACTGAAGGCCGGAACACCCCCGGGCCAGGAGGGCCTGGGTTCCCACAGGTGCTTAGGGGACAACCACCCAGGAAACGTCTTCAGGGTGCTCCTGCCGGCCCGGGGATGCCTGCCAGGCGGGCCCCAGCCGTGCAGGGCCAGCAGGAGCACTTTTCCAAATTCCACTCAAGCGCCCTGGCCTTCCACTGAGGGGCGGGCCTCTCCCTCGCAGCCCCGCGCACCCGGGCTCAGAGCGGCCGTGCCCCGAGTTCCTTCCCAGGCCTCTATAAGGTTCCACATCTGGACGGCCGCCCCCGCCTGAGGTTCTGGTCTCTTCCGGCCACTCTGCTCACACGAACATCCGCACGTCCCGATTTGCAAAGATGTGTCCCTCTTTCTGTCTCTGCAGCTCTCCGGAGGCCCACGTGATCTGTCCTTTCGGAAGGACCCGGGAAGGCTGCCGGGGAGGAAGCAGGCACCTGGCACCTGGCACCGCGCCCTCTCCCGTCTGCTGCCCTTTGCGCCCGGCTGTCCCCCAGAGACCCACGTGTGGAAGGCTTGGTCCCCAGTCTGTGCTCTGCAGAGGTGGGGCCTGGTGGATGCCTTCATGTCACTGGTGCGTGACCTCGAAGGGCCCTGGGGGACCAGGTCTCTTTCTCCCTTTTGCTTTCCTGCCATGAGGTCAGTGGCTTTTGCTCCCCACACCCTCCCTGCCATGACGTGCTGCTTTGCCACAGGCCCAAAGCGAGGGGACGAGCTGATCATGTGCTAAATTATCCCAAACTGGGAGCCAAAATAAACCTTTTGTCTCTATGAGATGACTACCTCGGGTGTTTGTTATAGTGACGGAAAGCCGGTTAGTACACCATTTCTTTCTTTCTTTCTTTTTTTTTTTTTTAAATTGTAGGTAGACACAAAATCTTTATTGATTTGTTTATTTTTACGTGGTGCTGAGAATTGAACCCAGTGCCTCACACGGAATTTGAACAGGTCAGTCAGATTCCGAGCCTTTTTTTTTCCATTTCCCAACAGCTGATGTGTTTGTTTATGAGGGTTTTTAAATATCAAATATGCTAAATAATGCAGAGAAGGAAATGTATAAAAAACTGTCTCTGCCCTTGAGCACAGTCTGACAGGAAAAGAGAAGCGAACACAGGTCCAACGTGTAGAAATACACACCGTGGCCCTGTGGTACCAGGTGTGGGTGGGCACCTCGGGGCGTGCGTGTCCTGGAGGGTGGGGGCACTGTCCACTTCAGTGGTGCCTTGGTTCACACACACACACACACACACACACACACAGGCCAGGACTGAACAGGGAGGGAGTCAAGGCTGGCCCTCTGGAGGGGGTGCTGGTGACAGCTCCAGGTGTCTTCCAGGAAGAGCTGACCCTGGGGCCAGTTCAGTGGGTGGGATAAAAATAGAACTCAGGTTCCTTTTGTCAAGAAAGAGAAGTAATTGGATGCTATAATTTGTATTTGGAATGTCACCCAAAGGCCCATGTGTTGAAGGGTTGACCCCAGAGTGCTCCTGGGAGATGGCTGAGCCGGTACGAGGTGGGCGTGAGGGAGTTAGGCCACTGGGGTCGTGCCCCGGAGGGACTCTCGGTACCCCAGCCCTCCTGCCTCCTGTCTGTCTCTTTGCTTCCTTGTGGCCATGAAGTAAACAGGCCTGTTCCACCATGATCTCCTGCCAAGGCAACAAGGCCAAGGGACCATGGTCTGAACCTCTGAAACTGTGAGTCGAAACAATCCTTTCCTAGCCAGGCTTGGTAATCCCAGCTGCTCAGGAGGCTGAGGCAGGAGAACCACGAGTTCAAAGCCAGCCTCAGCAATTTATCCAGGTGCTAAGCAACTCAGTGAGACCCTATCTCTAAATAAAACACAAAAAAGGCCTGGGGATGTGGCTCAGTGGTTAAGCACCCCCAAGTTCAATCCCCAGTGCCAAAAATTAAAAATAAAAAAAATAAACCTTTTCTCTTTTTCAAAAAGTTGATTACCTCAGGTATTTTATCACAGCAATAGAAAGCTGACTAGCACACTGAAGAACAGGAAGTGAACAGGTAAATCTGCCTTCCCTGGAAGACTTTTCCAGCCAGGTGTGGCTGCCTGGGAAGATTGGTCTTTCCACAACACACCCAGACTCACCTGCTGCCATCATGGGAGACAGCAGTTGTCCCAACCTTTGTTGCTACAGGATGCAGAACTCTACTCTGTGTTCCATTAGAAATGACTTTGGGACATATGGCACACTCTTCCAAACTTTTTCAACAACATGGGTAGAAAATTTTTAAAAAGAAGAAACTGGAAAAAAATATGCCAAGATATTAACATCAATTAAAGTTCTACTTATTTGGAATATGAATGATTGCTTTTCTCTTGTACATATTTGTGGATTTTTAAAAAAATTTCCAAAACAGTAAAAAACTAACAAAAAAATTAAGAAAAAAAATGATATAGCAAAATGGTTAAAGGTCTGCGCTTTGGAGTTGAACAGGCTCCAAGTCATGTGACCTCGGGCTAGGTATTTCATTATTCTGAAACTCAGTTTCCTCATCTGTTCAATGACAATGACAATATCTACCCTGGGGGATTGTTATGGGGATGGAATGAAACAATGTGACATCAAAAGTCCACTGTTTGACCCTCAGGTCTCCATAAATGTCACCTCTTCAACTTTATTAAGGGTGACAAATTTTGGTCCTGTGAGGATGGATTTGATTTTTGTAGAGTCAACAGTCTTTTAAGACAAATTTGTTGATTCCTTTAATGTTTATTACTGTATACTAAGGCTGGGACCAATTCCTGGGAACACATCAGTGAATGAGACACAATCCCTGCCCTCAGGGACCTCTCAGTCTCAGTGGGAAAGTAAGGTTTTTTTGTTGTTTTGTTTTGGCTCTGGGGTTTGAACCAAGGTCACTTTACCACTGAGCTCCATCCCCAGCCCTTTTGTTTTATTTTGAGACAGTGTCTCACTAAGTTGTTGAGGCTGACCTCAAACTCATGATCCTCCTGCCTCAGCCTCCCAAGTTACTGGAATTACAGATTTAGAGATTATAGTACTTCATGGCAAGTGTCACCCAGGGGGAAAAGCCCT